>NC_058518.1:444005580-445211080 GCF_904849725.1 Hordeum vulgare subsp. vulgare | reverse complement strand
CTCAAGCAAGACATGGCACGGAAGAGGGCAAGAAGCACTACTACAAACAACTAACAACAACTAGCATGGCATCATGGATCACTAGGGAAGGAAGACACAAAATGGCATCCCACACACTATTTCAGACTTAGTGAAAATAACACCTCATGAAGGTGCAGTTTTCGATCTGAAGCAATATTGACAGCAGTAAAACCTATATCTACATGACTCTGAATTGCATGAAAATTTACAACAAGCTAGAGAAACACAAGGGGTACAACTAACTGCATTGGATCAACCTCAAAAGAGCTACAGATCACAAGATAGAAGCAAGACAAGACAACAACAAAATAATAACAGATTCCACACTCAGAAATATTTCAGCTCCTCCAAATCAGCACTATTTCTAGCAACTTGAGAGCAAGCAAACCACACCTAAACATGCAATTCTATTGTGAACAAAAATACCCGGGGCTAGTCTAAACACCCAAGAACAACTCTCTAGTTGACAACTCCGTCAAACAAAGCACGGAATAAATCCTACGAATTAAACAAAAGGGCTTCACGGCAAAATATTGCGCAAACTAACTTACTCAAAAGCTAAAACTAACTTCACAGAAAAATCCAATGGATTTTTCTACCCCGGGAACATATAAAATATGTGGGGTTGCACAACAAAAATAATGCCACATGTAAATGCGAGTTAATCACCTATATACGGGAAAATAAACTAGCGGCAAAACCCTACGCGTAAAAATACAAATGACCGCTCAAAATACATGCAAAAATGATTCCTAAAACATGGACATTTAATCTACGGTATACGGGCAGTCCGGACACGCACGAGAAATAACTACGGAACGGATCCTATTGAAACAGCATGCAAAACGATGCATTAGGCACTTCAAACTGCCTCAAATAATTATGCAAGTTAGAAATTCGGAATCTACGCGGAAAAATACACAAGATACATATCTAAATCTTCGCGATCCGACTTACGGATATTAAACTACGGGCGTAGCAAATATCTAGCAAAACCTGGAATTAATAAATCGCCAGATAATAGAAAAATGTCACTCGGGCCGAATCTACACATGGGCCAATGGGCAACACACTAAATATCGCCCGGGGCGAGGGATAGGCGCTGGAGCTCACCTTGGGCTCGGCCTGGTCGGAGGGCGCTGCTGGGCTGGCTGAAGAGGCGAGGCAGGCCGATCGGGGCGCTGTTGTTGCTGGGCGACATGATGCGGCGCACGACGGGGGGGGGCCGAGCTGGTGTTGGGCCGTCTGCGGGGCCCAGGAGCGCGGTCAACGCATGGGGAAGGAGCTCCTCGTTCGTTCTTCCTCCCATGCCCGAGGGCACGGGGCCTGGCGGCGGCGGGGCCTCCTCGAGCGGACGGCGGCGACGAGAGCCGGCGGAGGGCGCTGCAGGTGACCGGGGAACCAAGGTGGCCGCGGGTTCCGGGGAGGAGGGCGATCGCAGGTCGGGGTAGCGGGCGGCGTGGGAGGAGACGTGGGCAAGGCGGCGGCCGGTTCTAGCAGCGGTTGCCGGCGGCGGGGAGGCAAGGCGGCGAGCGGGGGCGCGCGGGAGCGGATCCGGCGAGGGCGAGGGACTCCGGTGGCTACCGGCAAGCGGCGGCCGGAGGTGGGGCCGACAGGGAAGCCTCGGGTGGCGCGGGCACGGGGAGCCCGGGAGCACGGGGATCTCCCTCGGGAGCAGGCGCTGGAGCGTTGCGGCGGCGGCGGCCGGATGGGCTCGGGCGGGCCGCGCGTGGGCTCGGGCGGGCCCGGTGGCTGGGGTAGGAGAGAGAGGTGGGAGAATGCTGGGTGAGATGGCGGCTAGGGTTTGAGGGGTGCACGGAAAACGAGGAGGCTTAGGGAGAGGATGTCTAAAATGCACGGGGGGTCTATTTATAGAGAAAAGAGGGGCTCGGTTAACCGGAATCGCGTTCCGGATCCAACCGCGGGGTCGGATTCGAACGATTCAGCACGCCGGAACGGGATACGAGGCCGTGTAGGGTGGTTTACCGGAGACGAGAGGGAGAACGGGCGGCGCGGCAACGAATTTAAAAACACCGACAGACGTCCGACGAATAACCGAAGACGGTGCCGCTACGGTCGACCGTTCGGGTACCAGACGGACTCCGATCGCGACGAAATTCGACAGGCGGCCTAGCTATATCTAATAATGACCGCATGCCAAGTTTCACCTTGATCAGAGAAAGTTTTCGACACATTTTTAAAACAGGGTTTTGACGATGCCATAGGGCGCGTGCGAGTGCGGTCGGACTCAGAACGAACAACGACGAGAACCAGCAACTACTAACGGATGCAATTTTTGAAAACTGGCGGCAACGGAGATGCCGATGCAATGCAGATGATGCGCATGATGCGATGATGATGCGACAAAAGAAAATACCCACACGACGAAAACGGAATAAAGGGGGGGATCTTCTAGAACGTTGGCATCGGGCTGTCACAGTACCGTATGCGCCGATCCCTTTTTGTGAAAATTGTTCAAGCTTGCGAGGCCAATTGTCGACATTTTACTCAAAGAAGAAATGACGCGGGCTTGAAGGGATTTAGTGCATATCAAAAGATCTCAACAGCTATGCAGGTAATTGCATACGGCATTCCGGCTGACTATGCCGATGAGTACCTTCACATTGGCGAAGATAGTGCAATTGAGTCAGTGCGTAGGTTTGCCAAAGTGATCATCCGTGTCTTTGGTCCTGAATATCTTCGGGCGCCGAATGAGGAAGGCACAAAAAAATTGATGACATTTAATGATAGAAGAGGTTGGCCTCGCATGCTAGGAAGCATAGATTGTATGCACTGGACTTGGAAAAAATGCCCAGAGGCATGGCAAGGAATGTATTGTGGCAAGTCTCGTGATGCAACAATTGTGCTAGAGGCCGTAGCATCCCATGATTTATGGATTTGGCATTGCTTTTTTGGTATGTCGGGTACTCTCAATGATATCATTGTGTTGCAACAGTTTCATTTATTTGCTAGGCTTGCTAGCGGTGATGATCCTGCTTGCAACTACACTATCAATGGGAATGAATACACAAAGGGGTACTATCTTGCAGATGGTATATACCCTTCTTCGTGCACATTTGTCAAGAGTAGCAAAGACCCCCAAACTAGGAAAGAGTGTGAATTCACAAGGGCACAAGAGGCAGCTCGAAAAGACATTGAAAGAGCATTTCAGGTTTTGCAATCTAGGTTTGCCATTGTTCATGGTCCTGCTCGGTTTTGGGACAAGCTATCCTTGAAAAACATCATGACATGTTGTGTTATACTTCACAGTATGATTATCGAAGATGAGAGAGGCATGAACTTGGAGTTCTTCTATGATAATGTGGGTAGCCGTGTCAAACCAGCTAGAGACCCTAACCTAATTAGAGCTTTTCTTCAGACCTACAAGGAGATTGAAAATGAAAACACCCACTGTCAACTTCAGAAGGATCTCATTGAGCACCATTGGCAAAGGGCTGGGAAGTAACACATTCTATTTTACCATTCGTTTTCATTTCATTCATATGTGATTTGTATACACGACAAGTTTTGTATTGAATTATTTAGTTTGCTACGGTGATTTGAATAATTATTTTACTTTGGATTATTATTGTATTGTAATATTGACATTTTTATTATATTGCACATTAGTAATTCTGATCTATAGGGTTTTCGGTTTGTGGGTTGACACGGCGGTGCCCGAGCAAATCCCGCATAGTCGGCCCGTAAAAGAGCATCTCGTGTGAATATCCTTTTTTACGGGTCCATTTTACGGGGTCTGACTGTGTCTACGCCCACGCCGGCCCGGAAAACTGTTTTTTCGCGAACTATAAATGATGTTTATGGATCGACTTTATACGGGTCTCCTAGAGATGCTCTAAGGCCAAGGGAAATCCTGCGGCACTCGCCCTCGAACTGCTTGAATAACCTACGGACCCGGATCTCTTTTGGACGTGATGCCTATATAATGATTCATTGCCTGGATATCGTCATGATTATTTGAAGTTCTATCAATTGCCCAAACAGTAATTGTTTTCCCACCGTTTGCTATTTTTCTCGAGAGAAGCCACTAGTGAAAGCCACGGGTCTCTTTTCATCATATTTGCATTTGCAATCTATTTTCCTTTGCTTTTAATTTTAGATCTATTAAACCAAAAATAAAAAAATACCTTGCTGCAATTTATTTGTTCCGCGATCTATTTATCCTATATACCACTTTTACCTCACGTTATTTGCCTATCTTGAGGTGCCGTACCCGAAGGGAATTTCTGGCGCCGTTGCCCGGGAAGATCAAGTCAAGACAGTCTCCCGCCAATGTGCCAATTTCAGGCGCCGTACCCAAAAGGGATTGACAACCCCTTTAACACGTCGGGTTGCGAGTATTTGTTATTTGTGTGCAGGTGTTGTTTACGTGGTGTGAGGAGGTTCTCCTACTGGTTCGATAACCATGGTCTCATCACTAAGGGAAATACCTACCATCGCTATACTGCATCATCCCTTTCTCTTTGGGGAAATACTGACGTAGTTCTAGCAGACATCAAAAGGAATTTCTAGCGTCGTTGTCAGGCAGGATCTTCAACATCAACCAGGTTCCTAATCACAAATCTCATATCCTCGCAATTTACATTATTTGCCATTTGCCTCTCGTTTTCCTCTCCCCCACTTCACAAAAATTTGTCGTTTTATTCGCCCTCTTTTTCGTTCGTCGTGTTCTCGTCGGATCTGTTTTTGAGTGCAATCTTGTTGTGAAGTCATCATGACTCAAGAGAACACCAAGTTGTGTGGTTTCTCAAATACCAACAACAATGATTTTATCAGCGCTCCGTTTGCTCCTCCCGCAACTAGTGCGGAGTCATGTGATATTAATACTACCTTGCTGAATCTTGTTATGAAAGATCAATTTGCCGATACTCCTAATGAGGATGTCGTGTCCCATCTTAACACATTCGTGGAATTATGCGATATGCAAAAGAAAAAAGATGTGGACAATGATGTTGTGAAGTTGAAATTATTTCCGTTTTTTTGCGATATCGTGCAAAAATGGTTTTCTTCTTTGCCTCGCAATAATATCGATTCTTGGAACAAGTGCAAGGATGCTTTTATTACAAAGTATTTTCCGCCCGAAAAAACTATTTCCCTTAGAACCCAGATCATGAATTTCAAGCAACTTGAACATGAGCATGTTGCACAGTCCTGGGAAAGGATGAAATTGATGCTAAGGAATTGCCCAACTCATGGGTTAAATCTTTGGATGATCATACAAAAAATTATGCGGGGTTAAATTTTGTTTGTCGTAATCTTTTGGATTCCGCCACGGGGGGTACTTTTATGGAAATTACTTTGGGTGAAGCTACTAAGTTGCTAGACAATATTATGGAAAATTACTCACAATGGCATACCGAAAGAGCTCTTACTAGTAAAAAGGCCAATTCGGTAGAAGAAATAAATTCTTTGAGTGAAAGAGTTGATGCTCTTATGAAGTTGGTTGCTAATAAAAGTGCTCCTATTTATTTTAATGATGCTCCTTTGTCTACTTTGATTGAGAAAAATAGTGATGCCATAGATGTGAATTTTATTTCGCGAAACAATTTCAATAACAATGCTTATAGAGGTAATTTTAATCCTAGGCCTTTTTCCTAGTAATTACTCTAATAATTATGGTAATTCCTATGGAAATCCTACTTCTAATAATAATATAAACACCTATATCTTGAGAACAATATTAAAGAATTTATCAATACTCAAAAAGCTTCCAATACTTCGATAGAGGAAAAGTTGAAAAAGTTGATGATTTGTCTAGAAGTATTGATAGAATTTCTCATGATGTAGAAACTCTCAAGATGAAAAATTTTGTGCCTAAATTTTTAGAATCAATTAAAGCTCTTTATGTTTCTATGGATGAAAGTAAGAAAAGAACCGCTATGCTTAGAGCTAAAAGAGAATTTTTAGAAAGAGCGTTTTCTAGTGATTACTTTCATAAAAGTGATGAAGATCTTAAAATGATTGGTGTTTCTTCTATTGATTCTTTGATTAGTAAAATTAATATTGATGAAAAAGGGACTAGACAAGAGTAAATTTTAGTTAGAAGGCGTCACTATGATTCGGAGGGTGAAAATCTCGTTGAGAAAATTGATAAAAGTGGGTTTGAAGAGGTAAAGACTTTAACTGGTGATGTGCCCACTATTTTGGATTACAAAGACTTTAATTATGATAGTTTCTCTTTGGTTGATTGTATTTCTTTGTTGCAATCCATGATAAATTCACCCCATTCTTATGAACAAAACAAAGCTTTTACTAAACATATTGTTGATGCTATGATGAAAGCTTTTGAAGAAAAATTGGAATAAGAAGTTTCAATTCCTAGAAAATTGCATGATGAGTGGGAACCTACTATCAAAGTCAAGATTAAAAATTATGAGTGTTTTGCTTTATGTGACTTGGGTTCTAGTGTTTCTACAATTCCGAAATCTTTATGTGATGTGCTTGGTCTTACCAATATTGAAGAATGCTCTTTAAATTTGCACTTGGCGGATCCTACTATTAAAAAGCCTATGGGAAGAATTAATGATGTTCTTATTCTTTCAAATAGGAATTATGTGCACATAGATTTTATTATTCTTGATATTGATTGCAATCCGTCTTGTCCAAATATACTTGGTAGACCATTTTTACGTACTATTGGTGCCGTGATTGATATGAAAGAAGGCAATATTAAATTTCAATTTACACTAAGAAAGGGAATGGAACACTTAACTAGAACAAGAATTAGGACACCATATGAATCAATCATGAGGGCATCATATGTATCTAGAAACAAAGATGACAACACTTAGATCCTACGCGTTATGCCTAGCTAGGGGCGTAAAACGATAGTGCTTGTTGGGAGGCAACCCAACTTGTATGTCTTTGCTTTTTGGTTTTCTTGCTGTTTTCAATAAAATACACAATTATACCTCTGGTTATATGTGTTTTTGTGGTTTAAATTAGTGTTTGTGCCAAGCAAGGCCTTTGGGATGATTTGGTTGAAAGTTGATTTGATCTTGGTGAAAAACAGAAACTTTTGCGCTCACGAAAGTATTTTTAGTTTTTAACAGAAGAGCCATTTTGAGTTGATTCTTTTTGCAGAATATTAATAAACAAAGTATTTACGTCTTCCTAATTGTTCAGAATTTTTGGAGATACAGAAGTATTCGAAGTAGTCAGATTGCTACAGACAGTTCTGTTTTTGACAGATTGTGTTTTCTTTGCATTGTGTGCTTGTTTTGATGATTATATGGTTTTCTTTGATGATTTTTTGCCATAGAAAAGTTGGAATACAGTATATATAATGCCAAAAAAATTATGAATAGGTTTTCAACAGTACTTATAGCAGTGGTTTGCTTTCTTATACTAACGGATCTCACGAAGGTTTTGTTGAGTTTTGTGTGATTGAAGTTTTCAAGTTTTGGATGATCTTACGATGGATGAAGGTATAAGGATTAGCAAAAGGCTAAGCTTGGGGATGCCCTAGGCACCATAAGATAATATTCAAGAAGTAGCAAACAACTAAGCTTGGGGACGCTCCGGAGTGGCATCCCCTCTTTCTTTTAACAACCATCGGTATTTTACTTGAAACTATATTTTTATTAGTCACATATTATGAGTTTTGCTTGGAGCGTCTTGTATAATATGAGTCTTTTCTTGTTTTTCTTTGTGTTTTAAGTCTTGAATCCTTCCTGGACACACCTTTTTGGGAGAGCCAAAAATTATGCTATGCTTGCTCCTATGCTTCACTTAAATTTTTAGAGCCATGGATTTGCTCTAGTACTTCACTTATATCTTTTTTAGCACGGTGTGCTTTGTTATTTTTGAAGAAATGCTCTCATGCTTCACTTAGATTTATTTGGGAGTTAGTAATTTTTTTAAGAAATTCTCTCTTGCTTCACTTAGATTATTTTGAGAGAAAGAAAAATTAGGCTCATGTTCTTCACTTAAATTTGTTTGATCTTATCAAAAGCAACATATGAAAATAGTCCCAAAGTGATAGATATCCAAGGAGCATATAATAAAAACTTTCATGAAGATCATTGGACAAAATAAACTTGATTCTTAGTAATGGTTTTTAGATATGACGATATGATATGTGATTCATGTTGATGAGTAATTGTGCTTTAGTAAGAATATTGATGTTAAGGTTTGTGATTCCCTATGCAAGCACGAAAGTCAATAGTTATGCAATGAAATTTATATCCTACTTGTGGTGCATTATTCGGTGTTACTTATGCTTAATGCTTGGCTACAATATTTTTCGTTTCTTGGTTGGTCGCTTCTCAATCTTTTTGCTAGCCTTCATTTTGCACTAAGTATGATCACTACTTGTGCATCCAAAACCCTTTAAACCAGTTTTGCCATATGAGCCCACTATACCTACCTATATGCGGTATTTCCATGCCGTTCTAAGAAAATTTGCATGTGCCATCTCTAATTTTCAAAATAAATTTCTCTTTTATGTGTTCTACCGCTAGCGAGGCGGTGAGGGGTGGCCAATATTTTCCATGCTAGAAGTGTTATTCTCACGATGAGTGTTTATTCACTTGTCATTGCACGAGAGTACGACAAAGGTATTAGGGATTTACAGTACCGAAATGGAAAAAATGAATTTATCTTTTGTTGTCAAACAATAAATTCCTTGGAAAGTGTTGGTATGGAGGGCACCCGTGGATACAGACAAGCCATGGAAAGTGAAAGTAATGGTGGAAAAAGGAATGAACTTTATTTTCTGTTTGGGAACCGCCTATGATGTATCTAGCATGGAAAGTGTTGGGAGATCTAAGTCTTTTTCGTTGGTGGGAAAAGTATGCCTCCCAAAATGTTTTTATCTCTCAATTTTCGCTTTGAGCTCTGGCACCTCTACAAATCCCTACTTCCCTCTGTGAAGGGCCTTTCTTTTACTTATGCAATTTTTATTTTGAATTTGAGTCTCCATCTTCTCTCATAAAGCACCAACTAAGGGGCACTATTATCGTATTTAAGCATTGGGTGTAGCTAATATTCGAGTGTTTTTCATGAATGGATCAATGATTGAGCATAATGGGCTAGGGATAACTTGCTTTAGTGTTGATATTTTGAAAGACATGGTTGCTTGTTGGTATAATTGAGTATTAAAGTCTTCATGTCAAAACTAGACTATTGCTTTGAACCATATAAAATTCCAAATGTCCATGCTATAAAGAAAAGAAATGTGATGAACATGTTAGGAAGCATTCCACATCAAAAATTCTGTTTTTATCATTTACATCCTCGAGGACGAGCAGGAATTAAGCTTGGGGATGCTGATACGTCTCCAACGTATCTATAATTTTTGATTGTTCCATGTTGTTATATTATCATTCTTGGATGTTTTACAATCATTTGATAGTCATTTTATATCCTTTTTTTGGTACTAACCTATTGACATAGTGCCCAGTGCCAGTTGTTGTTTTCTGCATGTTTTTACATCGCAGGAAATCAATACCAAACGGAGTCCAAACGCAGCGAAACTTTTGTGGATTTTTTTGGGGCAGAAGACATCCACTAGGCGAGGAACTCACCTCAAGGGAGCTCTGATGGGAGCACAACCCACCAGGGCGCGCCTGGGGGCCCAGGCGTGCCCCGGTGGGTTGTGCCCTCCTCATTGGCATCCCGCACCGCCTCTTTGCTCTATAAATACCCTAATATACCAGAAACCCTAAAAGGGGGAAGAAAATCAATTCCAGCCGCCGTAGAGTCCAGAAACACGAGATCCAATCTAGACACCATCACGGAGGGGTTCATCATGTCCATTGGTGCCTCTCTGATGATGCGTGAGTAGTTCTTGGTAGACCTACGGGTCCATAGTTAGTAGCTAGATGGCTTCCTCTCTCTCTTGATTATCAATACAATAGTCTCTTGGATATCCATATGATGTAACTCTTTTTGCGGTGTGTTTGCTAGGATCCGACGAACTTTGAGTTTATGATCAGATCTATGTTTTTATCCATGAAAGTTATTTCAGTCTTCTTTGATCTCTTATATGCGTGATTGATTATAGCCTCGTATTTCTTCTCCGATATTTGGGTTTTGTTTGGACAACTTGATCTATTTATCTTGCAATGGGAAAAGGTGCTTTGTGATGGGTTCGATCTTACGGCGCTTGATCCCAGTGACACAAAGGGAAACAACACGTATGTATCATTGCTATTAAGGATAACAAGATGGGGTCTATTTCTACATAAATAGATCTTGTATACATCATGTCATCGTTCTTATTGCATTACTCCGTTTTTCCGTGAACTTAATACACTAGATGCATGCTGGATAGCGGTCGATGTGTGGAGTAATAGTAGTAGATGCAGGCAGGAGTCGGTCTACTAATCTTGTATGTGATGCCTATATAATGATCATTGCCTAGATATTGTCATGATTATTTGAAGTTCTATCAATTGCCCAACAGTAATTGTTTTCCCACTGTTTGCTATTCTTCTAGAGAGAAGCCACTAGTGAAACATATGGCCCCCAGGTCTCTTTTCATCATATTTTCCTTTGCGATCTATTTTCCTTTGCTTTTATTTTCAGGTCTATTAATTCAAAATACAAAAATACCTTGCTGCAATTTATTTGTTCCGCGATCTATTTATCCTATCTACCACTCTTACCTTAAGTTATTTGCCTATCTTGAGGTGTCGTACTCGAAGGGAATTTCCGGCGCCGTTGCCGGGGAAGATCAAGTCAAGATAGTCTCCTGCCAACGTGCCAATTTCAGGTGTCGTACGCAAAAGGGATTGACAACCCCTTTAACACGTCGGGTTGTGAGTATTTGTTATTTGTGTGCAGGTGTTGTTTACGTGGTGTGAGGAGGTTCTCCTACTGGTTCGATAACCTTGGTCTCATCACTGAGGGAAATACCTACCGTCGCTATACTGCATCATCACTTCCTCTTTGGGGAAATACCGACGTAGTTCTAACAGACATCAACTATCGAGGTCAAGAACATGCTTAAAGATTTCCTTGATAATTAAAAATCGTCTACTGACCCGTTGTATGTGGCTAATCCCGCAACTTCGGACAGGGGGGCCAATTCCGAAAAGGAAAATGCAAGTAGTGAAAAAGATAAATTGCCTCAAGGAACGAGTGGGCCAAACACCTTTGCCTCGGTTCCTCCTCCCATGGTCTATGGAGGACCAGTTCGCCCACTGCATATTATTAATCTCGGTCCTCCACCTAAGCTTGGTAAGATTGATTTTGCTAACTAGGTTTTTCGTATGAAGGCTCATTTGAATCACAACTCAACACAACTTTGGAGAATCATCGAGCAAGGCTACTACCCTCATGATCCAAGAAACCTCATTCCAAGAGAAGAGGTTGACAATCAGCTCAACCATTCAGTCATGTTCATCATTCAAGCGGTTGTCCCTATTGAAGATCTTTCTCATTTGTGTCCCTTCACTCATGTCAAAAATAGTTGGGAGCACATCATTTCCATGTGCAAGGGAAGTTATAGTATTCAATGGTCAAACTATGAAGTGATACTTGATGAGGCCGATGGATTTGTTATGATTGAGGATGAAGATCCCCGTGAGCTATACCGAAGGGTGACGACTCTTGTTGTCTCTCTTCAAGATCATGGAAGCAAGGATGTGGATGACAATTGGATCAAGCGTAAGTTTCTAAAGTCTAGTATGCCCTTCAACAAATCCATGTCCCCCGTCGTCCATCACAGGCCAGACTTTCACTCCTTGTCTTCAAGCGATGTGTTGGATGAGTTTATTGCCATGAACATATTGAAAAAGACCGCTCACAATGCTCTTGCTCTTATTAAAAGGTCAAGAAAAGACTCTCCCAACCTAACCTTGAAGGCCAAGGCTGAATTGGAGGAAGATGAGGAAGAAGAAGAGGAATTGTGCCCCGAAGACACCAAGTATGCTTATCACGAGCATATGGCCCTTGCATCAAGACAGTTTTGGGGTAACAAGAGAAACTCGAAGCCAAATTTCTCCAAGAACAACTCAAATGGGCCCAAAGGCAAGCAACGTGTGAGAACTTGCTACAACTGTTGCAATGTGAGTCACTTTGTGGCTGATTGTCCTTATGAGAAGAGGGAAGACAATGGTGGCAAACTTATTCGGAAAGACAAGGCCAAGCCCTTCCCCAACAAGAGCAACTTCTTCAAGAACAAAACCCAAAAGGTGTTGGTGGCTCAAGAGGAGTACTTCTCCAATGAGGACGAGGATGATGATGCAAGTGGTGAAGTGATGGGGATGGCCATCGTGGCCATTGCATCCTATTCTCCAAGCAAGGTGTCCCTCTTCAACGCCCCCAATGAGAACCGCATTGACAAGTGCCTTATGGCCAAGGCATCCACAAGGTAACATCCAACATTAAAACTTCCAATCTCAATGCTATCATTTCCACTACCTCCGTTAGTGGTGATGAAAAGGAAGAGGTAGAGGATGAGGTAAACTCCTTTGATAAATTCATGAGAAAAATCAAGGATAAATCCAAGAAGCATTTTCTTGCTCTCTTGGAACAACTAGGAGAGGCTAATGACCTCATTGAATCTCATTAAGAAGCTATCTCCACATTGCAAGGACATAGTCGTGACTATGTCGATGAGATTGCAGATCTTTCTATTCCTCTTGAAGAAGAGCAAGGACTTTTTTTTTTACTCTTGAGGAGTCACACAATGATGACCTTGCTAAATTAAAGAAAGATCTTGATCATGCTCTTGTTCTTACTCGTGTGCTCCAATCCGAAAAGGTTGCACTTGGGCTTGACCATGTTAGACTCAAGTAAGAGCTTGAACAGTTGACAAGGATCACAAGGCCTTGAAGAGTGCTCATGCCTCTTTAAAAGAGTCTCATGCTCAACTCCAAGTAAAACTCACTAAGGAAATAACCACTTGCTCTCCATTTGTTTTAATTGATAATGTCCATGCTACCAACCCTTGTTGTGAGCATGCACATCTTGTGGAGGAGAACACCAAATTAAGAGAGCAGCTTGAGAAAGGCCTTGTGACATGCATACAAGGTGAAAAGAATCTTAATGACCTTTTGAACAATCAAAAGGAAGTGGTTGCAAAGGAAGGAGTTGGGTTTGCACCGAAGTCCATGAAGAACAAGAAGAGAAATACCAAGCAACCTCCCCAGCTTATGGAAACCTTTGTTAAAACTGGGGAGGGTACTCATAACAAGAAAAAGGACCAAGCTAAGGGTGATAATGACAAGAAGGGCAAAACCCCCCTTCCCAACACAGCCGACGACTTTAATCCCTCTTATGTCTTATGCCATGCGAGTGATGGGAATGTTTTTGCTAAGTTTGTTGGTTCTCATGATGAGTACATTGAATGGTCTATTTGGATTCCTAAGACCCTTGTTACTAACCTTAAAGGACCCACTAAAGAATGGGTACTTAAACCCAAGCATTGATCTTATGCAGGAGTTTTCTTCCGGTGGGGTGTCATGGTTGCTTGATACTTGAGCAACAAATCATATGACCGGAAGCAAGGACTTGGTGGTGGACGTTCATCCGGACCCATCCATTGCCACCCAAGTCTCCTTTGGTGATGATGCAATTCCAAAGGTATTGGGTCTCGGCAAGGTGGTAATTTCTCTGGAACTTACCATTGAAAAGGTTATGCTTGTTGAGACTCTCGCATACAATTTACTTTTTTTGTTCATCAACTTTCACTTATGGGCTTTAGTACCTTTTTGTCATTGACTCTGTGGCCCTTTTGTGGAGCAAGGCTCTTAAAGTAGCCTTTGTTGGGCATGTCAAGAACGGTCTCTATGTGGTTAACTTTTCAGAGCGACCCACTAATACCGCGACTTGCCTAATGGCTAAAGTTGATGTGGGATGGCTTTGGAATCGCCGGCTAGCCCATGTCAATATCAGATCTTTGCAAAGTCTCCTCAAAGGGGATCATGTTCTTGGACTAAAAAATGTGAGGTTCGCCAGAGATCGTGCTTGCAGTGCGTGCATTGAAGGGAAGATTCATGAGACAGCTCATTGCCCCATGACTACCATCTACTCAAAAAGGACCTTGGAGCTCCTCCTCATGTATCTCTTTGGTCCTCCATCCTATGGTAGCCTTGGGGGAAGAAAGTATTGCTTGGTGATAGTGGATGATTAATCAAGATATACTTGGGTATACTTTTTCGAGAGAGAGAGAGTGAGACTCAACAAACCGTCATCGACTTTGCTAATGAAGCTCAACAATAACATAATGCAAATATATTGATGATTAGAAGTGACAATGGCACCGAGTTCAAGAATTACACCTTAAATGAATTTTTGAGTGATGAAGGAATCAAGCATCAATTGTCTGCACCTTACACTCCTCAACAAAATGGTGTGGCGGAAAGCAAGAACCGGACGTTGATGGATGCAACAAGAACCATGGTGGCGGAGTTTAAATCTACGTACAACTTTTGGGCCGAAGCCATCAACACCGCATGTCATGCATCCAATCGGCTCTACCTTCACAAAGGCTTGAACAAGACCCCATATGAAATTCTTACTGGTAACAAGCCCAACCTCAAGTACTTTCGGGTGTTTGGCTGTAAGCGTTTCATTCTTAAGAAAGGTGCTCGATTGTCTAAATTTGAACCTAGAACTCAAGAGGGCATATTTGTTAGTTATGCTACAAACTCTCGCACCTACCGTGTCCTCAACAAGTCCTCGGGACTCATTGAGGAGACGTGTAACGTGGAGTTTGATGAGAATAATGGCTCCCAACTAGAGAAAAGTGGTCTTTGTCATATAGGTGGTGAAATTCCTCCCCAAGCCATAATAAGAATGTGTGTGGGACACTTCTTGCCTATTGAGGAACCCCTTGTGGCTGAAGGAGAAGGACAATGTTCCACTCATGTGGAACCATCACCGACACAAGACCCACACGCTTCCGAAGAACAAACGGAAGGCCCTCAACCCTGTGATCTTGATCAAGGAGAAGATCAACCTCTGGATGGTCCTGCACCAAGTGATGTCCTTAATCAAGCCCACCCCTACGAGAATGCTAAAGATCAAGAGCAAGCTAAAAATCAAGACCAAGTTCAAGATCAAGAGCAAGCGCAAGAACAAAACCAAGCTCAAGATCAAGGGAAAACTCGCAAAGGCGGTAAAGGCCTCAAACAGGCTCCTCAGCTTACCCCTCAGGAGATTCAAGAAAGACATGTGACCAAGAATGCCAAAAGGCTCATAAAGGATTCTCATATACTAGGGAATGTCTACGACAACTTAAAGAGAGGGGTAACCACTCGTCGTCAATTAAGAAACTTTAGTGCCCATCATGCGTTTGTTTCTTGCATTGAACCCCTAAAGGTACAAGAGGCCCTCGAAGACATGGATTGGGTTGATGCCATGCATGAAGAACTCAACAACTTTGATTGCAACAAAGTGTGGCGGTTGGTGGCAAGACCAAAGGAGAACCACAATGTCATTGGGACAAAGTGGATCTTTAAGAACAAGCAAGATGTGAGCTGTGTCGTCACTCGTAACAAGGCAAGATTGGTAGCACAAGGCTACTCCCAAGTCGAGATCATTGACTACGGTGAAACCTTTTCTCCCGTTGCTCGCCTTGAATCTATTCGCATGTTGCTTGCATTTTCTTTCCATCACAACTTCAAATTATACCAAATGGATGTGAAGAGTTCATTTCTTAATGGCCCCCTTAAGGAGTTAGTTTATGTCAAGCAATCGCAGGGGTTCAAGGATCCCAAGTTCCCTAATCATGTGTATGTTCTCGATAGGGCACTCTATGGCCTTAAACAAGCCCCACGTACGTGGTATTAGCACCTCACCGAGATGTTACATCACTGTGATTTGAAGTTGGGAAAATTAACCCCACTATTTTTACTAAGAAGGTCAAGGGGAGTTTGTTCATATGCCAACTATAAGTTGATGATATTATCTTTGATTCCCCTAACAAAGCTTTTGATGAAGAATTTGCCGCACTAATGACTAAAGAGTTTGAGATGTCTATGATGGGAGAGTTGAAGTTTTTCCTTGGATTTGAAGTCAAGCAACAAAGTCACGGAACCTTCATCAATCAAGCAAAATATACTCAAGACATGCTCAAAAGGTTCAAGATGGATGATCTCAAACCGGCCAAGGCCAACACTCCCATGCCTCTCAACTGCCATCTTGACCTCGATCCCAATGGTAAAGCCGTGGACCAAAAGGTATATCGCTATATGACCGGCTACCTGCTTTACCTTTGTGCATCTAGACCAGATATTATGTTGAGTGTGGGAATTTGTGCATGATTTCAATCTGCACCTAAAGAAAGCCCCTATGTGGCGGTCAAGCGAATCTTTCAATATTTGGCTCGTTCCCCAAACTTTGGCTTATGGTATCCCAAAGGTGCTTCATTTGATCTCATAGGATATTCGGACTCGAGTTGGGCGGGAGACCATGTGAAGAGGATGTCAACTTCCGGAGGTTGCCAATTCCTTGGTCGCTCTCTGGTAAGTTGGTCTTCCAAGAAACAAAATTATGTTTCTCTCTTATCCACCAAGGCTGAATATGTAGTTGCTGCAAGTTGATGTGCTCAGTTGCTTTGGATGAGGCAAACTCTAAAGGATTACGGTGTAACATGTGACAAAGTGCCTCTTTATTGTGATAATATAAGTGCTATCTCAATCTCCAATAACCTGGTTCAACACTGCAAGATGAAGCACATCAATATTTGTCACCACTTCATCCGGGGGCATATCAAGTGTGGGGATATTGACCTCATTTACCTCAACACTAATGATCAACTTGCAGATATCTTCATGAAGCCTTTGAATGAAGCAAGATTTCATGAGTTAATGCATGAGCTAAATATCATTGATTTGAGCAATGTGGATTGAAACTAGGCACACCCCACCACTCTCATCATTTTATCTTGTTTAGGTGTAGGCATGTATTTAGGGGGAGTGTTGTTCTCTCAATGAACTCTCCCTCCCCCTATTATGCATAAAACGATCGGGTCGTTCACAGTAGTCATCATCGATGACACTTGTGCTTCAATGACGAGTTATGATCTTGGGCCCAAAGTTAAAATCTTTGCGGTGCCATACCTATTATCTGAAACATAGGTTGCTTCGGCCACCACCCCCCCTCATTATGGCACTTGTCTCACGTTCTTCTCCTCATGTGGTCTCATGTTTTCCACCCCTCCTCTTTCCATGGATACCGATATTGTCCCCATTCTTCTCCTCATGTGGTCTCTCTTTCAGATCTAGGTCTTGGACAATATGAGATGTATATGCGTCTTTTTGGTTCCGATTTGTGGCATGTGAAGGGTGTGAATGATGGCTAGAGTTTAGATATGATGTTCTTTTAGGAATTTTGTGGTCAAGGCCTCCTCGGTAGTACCGGATCTGACTAGTGGTGTTTTTACCCCATGGTCCGTGCCCTGAGCGGTACTACCGCTTGTCCAGGCGGTACTACCGCTCATAAGAGGTAGTATCGCCCCTTGCAGCGGTACTACCACTCTCGGCTGGACTTTGCACAATATTCCTCCTTGTTCATTGATACGTCCCAAACGTATCTATAATTTTTGATGGTTTCATGCTGTTATCTTGTCATCTTTGGACGTTTTATGTATCTTTTATATCTTTTTTGGGACTAACTTATTAGTTCAGTGCCAAGTGCCAGTTCTTGTTTTTTCTGTGTTTTTGGCTCTTTTCAGATCTGATTTTGGAACGGAGTCCAAACGGAATAAAATCCCCAAAATAATTTTTTCCCGAACGAAAGAAGATCAGGGGGCTTGTGGGCCAAGCCAGGAGGGCTACAGGGAGCCCACAAGCCCCCACTCCGCCACCAGGGGGCGGCGGTGGGCAGGCTTGTGGCCTCCCTGGCGCCCCCGTGACCTAGATCTTTCGCCTATATATTCCTTAAAATACAACAAAAAATCAAGGGATCCACGAAAATACTTTTCCGCCGCCGCAAGCTTCCGTTTCCGCGAGATCTCATCTGGAGACCCTTCCCGGTGCCCTGCCGGAGGGGACTTTGGAGTTGGAGGGCTTCTTCATCATCATCATCGCCCCTCCAATGACTCGTGAGTAGTTCACTTCAGATCTACGGGTCCGTAGTTAGTAGCTAGATGCCTTCTTCTCTCTCTTGGATCTTTAATACAAAGTTCTCCATGATCTTCATGGAGATCTATCTGATGTAATCTTATTTGGCGGTGTGTTTGTCGAGATCCGATGAATTGTGAATTTGTGATCAGATTATCTATGATATATATTTGAGTCTTCGCTGATTTCTTATATGCATGATTTGATATCCTTGTAAGTCTCTCCGAGTCTTGGGTTTTGTTTGGCCAACTAGATCTATGATTCTTGCAATGGGAGAAGTGCTTGGTTTTGGGTTCTTACCGTGTGGTGACCTTTCCCAGTGACAGTAGGGGCAACAAGGCACACATCGTGTAGTTGCCATCAAGGGTAACAAGGTGGGCACTGTCGTAGATATGAGATTGTCCATCTACATCATGTCATCTTGCTTAAGGCGTTACTCTGTTCTTTCGGACTTAATACACTAGATGCATGCTGGATAGCGGTTGACGTGTGGAGTAATAGTAGTAGATGCAGAAAGTATCGGTCTACTTGTTTTGGGCGTGGTGCCTATAGATATAATCATTGCCATAGATGACGTCATGACTTTGCACGGTTCTATCAATTGCTCGACAGTAATTTGTTCACCCACCGTCTACTTGCTTTCATGAGAGAAGCCACTAGTAAACACTACGACCCCCGGGTCTATTCACATCTACCGTTTCCACTCTCGCTTTTACTTTGCTTTGTTACTTTGTTGCTTTCAGTTCTCACTTGGCAAACAATCTATAAGGGATTGACAACCCCTTCATAGCGTTGGGAGCAAGCTTTTTGTGTTTGTGCAGGCTCTTGTGATACTCCTTCACTGGATCGATACCTTGGTTCTCAAAACTGAGAGAAATACTTACCACCGCTGTGCTACATCACCCTTTCCACTTCGAGGGAACACCAACGCAAGGCTCCAAGGCCACGGGGGAAATCCTTTGCATATTTTCCTAGGAAGTCCCTTAAGGCGTAGCCGTAGCAGAAGGATTCCTAGTGCCGTCGACACACCTATGTCTGGCGCCGTTGGAATGTCTTTTGTTGCAGTAGCAGAAGTATTTCTGGCACCGTTGCCGAGGAAGGAGAGATCTATCCAAGTAGGTCTCACAAACTCATCTCTTGCATTTACTTTTTTGCGAGTTGCCTTCCGTTTTCCTCTCCCCCACTTCACATTTGCCGTTTTCATTTGCCTTTCTTTGTTTGCCTTTTTCGTTTGCCTTTTCGTTCGCCCTTTTCTTTCGCTTGCTTTCTGTTCGCTTGTGTGTTATGTGCCTTCAATATGCTTGCATCTTCGCTTGCTGAAAATCTAGTGATATGGATCCTCATCCACTACCTAATCTCTTTAAGAGACCCACTTATGTGGAACGAATTGCTAGTGAGTTGAGTGCACTTGACTATCTTTATGGAGTTTTGCTTGAGATGCGTGAATCTGAAAATCGTGATGAAGAAACTTATGAAGTGATTCACGAGAGCTCCTTGGATGAAAAGCATGATTGCGATGATTTCACTATAAATTCTATTAGTGACAATCATGCTAAAAATATGCAAAACCCTAAGCTTGGGGATGCTTGTTGCAAAGATCACGATTGGGGTGATGATTTTTCTTCTGATCTTGAAAATTTGTTTAAGCCTCATGATGAATATGATGTTTGCAATATTATTGAAAGTGGGTTTGGAGACGTCATGACTTTAGTTGATGATAATCCCACTATTTTTGAAGAGCGTCAACTTTGCATGCATGTGGATCATGAAAAGAATATCCTATGGGATAGCTATATTGTTGAATTTGAATATGAACCCATATGTAATTGCTATGAGAGAGGAAAATATTGTGGTAGAAACTTTCATGTTACCAAATTACCTCTCGTTTTGTTGAGATTGCTATTGTCTCTTTCTTCTTCCTTGCATATGGTAACTATTGGTTGTCTTGACAATCTGTTTTCCTATAAAATGCCTATGCATAGGAAGTGTGTTAGACTTAGATGTGATATTCACATGCTTTATGATGCTCTCGTTGTGCTTCAACTCTTGTCTTTTTTGTGAGCATCATTGATGCCTAGCTAAGGGCGTTAAACAACAGCGCTTGTTGGGAGGCAACCCAATGAATCTATCCTCTTTCTTTCTGTTTTGTGTTTTCCACACTTTCATAATTCTGTTATGATTGTGTTTTTTGTGTTTCTTTTTGCGTTTGTGCCAAGCAAAACCGTTATGATTAGTCTTGGGGATGATCGTTTGGTCATGCTGGAAAAGACAAAAACTTTCTGCTCACGAAAAGATTTTTTTTCTTTTTCTGTAAGAGATTTTGAGCTGATTCTTTTTGCTGCTGATTGCTACGCAAATTCTTCAGACTGTCGTAAGTTTGTAGAATTTTTGAAGTACCTAAAGTATACGAAGTATACAGATTGCTACAGACTGGTCTGCTGTTAACAAATTCTGTTTTTTGTTGTGTTGGTTGCTTATTTTGATGAAACTATGGATAGTATCGGGGGGTATTAGCCATGGAAGATTGAAAATACAGTAACCCAACATAAGCATAAGTAGAATTTAAGTTTGCTACAGTACCTAAGGAAGTGGTGGTTTGCTTTCTCATACTAACGTTATCACGAGTTTCTGTTTAAGTTTCGTGTTGTGAAGTTTTCATGTTTTGGGTGAAGTTCTTATGGACAAAGAGATAAAGAGTGGCAAGAGCTCAAGCTTGGGGATGCCCAAGGCACCCCAAGAGATTCAAGGATGTCGTAAAAGCCTAAGCTTGGGGATGCCCCAGGAAGGCATCCCCTCTCTCGTCTTCAATCCATCGGTAACGTTACTTGGGGCTATATTTTTATTCACCACATGTTATGTGTTTTTGCTTGGAGCGTCTTGTATCGTAGGAGTCTTTTGTTTTTGTTGTGTCACAATCATCCTTGCTGCACACCTAGAGAGAGAGACATGCACTCACCGTGATTTTGTCGAGCTTCACTTATATCTTTTGGTAGACAATTCAGCTCACATGTGCTTCACTTATATCTTTTGAGCTAGATATTTTTGCTCTATGTGCTTCACTTATATCTTTTAGAGCACAGCGGTGCGTGGCCTGGTAGTTGATCTATGCTTTGAAAGTAGTCTCAAAAGGGGCAGTTATCCAAAGGGATACGAAAACTTCCACCTTCATGTGCATTGAATAGTTAGAGAAGTTTGATTCATCTCAATTAGTTTTGAGTTATGGTTATGGTAATATTGAAGTCATGCTAGTAAGGTGTTGTGGATCTAGAAATACTTGTGTTGAAGTTAGTGATTCCCGTGTCATGCACGTATGGTGAACCGCTATGTGATGAAATCTGAGCATGATTAGTCTATTGATTGTCATCCTTTGCGTGGCGGTCGGGATCGCGCGATCGTTTATACCTACAAACCCTTCCCCTAAGAGTATGCGTTGAATGCTTTGTTTCGATTACTAATAAAACTTTTGCAACAAGTATATGAGTTCTTCATGACTAATGTTGAGTACATGGTTTAGATGCACTTTCACCTTCCACCATCACTATCTTCTTAGTGCCTTGCAACTTTCGCCGGTGCACAAAACCCACCATTAGCCTCCCTCAAAACAGCCACCATACCTACCTACTATGGCTTTTTCAAAGTCATTCCGAGATATATTGCCATGCAACTACCACCATGACATGTGACATCATGTCTACATTGCCATTGCATGATCGTAAGATAGCTAGCATGATATTTCCATTAATGTCGATGCCATGCTAGATCGTTGTCACGGTACACTACCGAAGGCATTCCATATATAGTCATCATTGCTCTAAGTTTTGAGTTGAAAGTGTGATGATCATTATTGATGGAGCATTGTCCCATGTGAGGAAATAAAAGAGGCCAAAGAAGCCCACCAAAATAAAATTAAAATAAAAAAAGAGGGCAAAGATCCCACCAAAAAAATAAAAAAATAAAAAAAGAGAGAAAAAGAGAGAAGGGACAATGTTACCACTTTTCCACACTTGTGCATATTAAGCACCATGATCTTCATGATTGAGAGTCTCTCGTTTTGTCACCACCATATAGCTAGTGGGAAATTTTCATTTTTTAACTTGGCCTGTATATTCCAATGATAGGCTTCCTCAAAATTGCCTTAGGTCTTCGTGAGCAAGCAAGTTGGATGCACACCCACTAGTTTTCTTTAAGAGCTTTCACACACTCTTAGCTCTATTGCATCATTTGTATGGCAATCCCTACTCATTCACATTGATATCTATTGATGAGCATCTCCACATCTCATTGATATGCCTAGTTAATGTGATCATCTTCTCCTTATTTTTGTCTTGCAACCTCCACCACACTCCCCACCACTTATAGTGCTAAAACCATAGCTCACGCTCATGTATTGCGTGAGAGTTGAAAAGGTTTGAGAAAGTAAAGGTGTGAAACAATTACTTGGCCAATACCGGGGTTGTGCATGATTTAAATTCGTTGTGCAATGATGATAGAGCATAGCCAGACTATATGCTTTTGTAGGGATAACTTTCTTTTGGCCTTGTTATTTTGAAAGTTCATGATTACCTTGCTAGTTTGCTTGAATTATTATTGTTTCCACGTCAATAGCAAACTATTGTTTTGAATCTAATGGATCTGAACATTCACGTCACATAAGAGGAGTTACAAAGGACATCTATGCTAGGTAGCATGAAAGCATCAAAAATTCATTCTTTATCACTTCCCTACTCGAGGACGAGGAGGAGTTAAGCTTGGGGATGCTTGATACGTCTCAAACGTATCTATAATTTTTGATGGTTTCATGCCGTTATCTTGTCATCTTTGGATGTTTTATGTATCTTTTATATCTTTTTTGGGACTAACTTATTAATTCAGTGCCAAGTGCCAGTTCCTGTTTTTTGTGTTTTTGGCTCTTTTCATATCTGATTTTGGAACGGAGTCCAAACGGAATAAAATCCCTGAAATGATTTTTTCCCGAACGAAAGAAGATCAGGGGGCTTGTGGGCCAAACGAGGAGGGCTACACGGAGCCCACAAGCCCCCACTCCGCCACTAGGGGGCGGAGGTGGGTAGGCTTGTGGCCTCCCTGGCGCCCCCCTGACCTAGATCTTTCGCCTATATATTCCCTAAAATACAACAAAAAATCAAGGGATCCACGAAAATACTTTTTCGCCGCCGCAAGCTTCCGTTTCCGCGAGATCTCATCTGGAGACCCTTTTCGGTGCCCTGCCGGAGGGGACTTCGGAGTTGGAGGGCTTCTTCATCATCATCATCGCCCCTCCAATGACTCGTGAGTAGTTCACTTCAGACCTACGGGTCCGTAGTTAGTACCTAGATGGCTGCTTCTCTCTCTTGGATCTTCAATACAAAGTTCTCCATGATCTTCATGGAGATCTATCCGATGTAATCTTATTTGGCGGTGTGTTTGTCAAGATCTGATGAATTGTGGATTTGTGATCAGATTATCTATGATATATATTTGAGTCTTTGCCGATTTCTTATATGCATGATTTGATATCCTTGTAAGTCTCTCCGAGTCTTGGGTTTTGTTTGGCCAACTAGATCTATGATTCTTGCAATGGGAGAAGTGCTTGGTTTTGGGTTCTTACCGTGTGGTGACCTTTCCCAGTGACAGTAGGGGCAGCAAGGCACATATCGTGTAGTCGCCATCAAGAGTAACAAGGTGGGCTCTGTCGTAGATATGAGATTGTCCATCTACATCATGTCATCTTGCTTAAGGCGTTACTCTGTTCTTTCAAACTTAATACACTAGATGCATGCTGGATAGCGGTCGACGTGTGGAGTAATAGTAGTAGATGCAGAAAGTATCGGTCTACTTGTTTTGTACTTGATGCCTATAGACATGTTCATTGCCATAGATGACGTCACAACTTCGCGCGGTTCTATGAATTGCTCGACAGTAATTTGTTCACCCACCGTCTACTTGGTTTCATGAGAGAAGCCACTAGTAAACACTACGGCCCCTGGGTCTATTCACATCTATCGTTTCCGCTCTCGCTTTTACTTTGCTTTGTCACTTTGTTGCTTTCAGTTCTCACTTGGCAAACAATCTATAAGGGATTGACAACCCCTTTATAGCGTTGGGAGCAAGCTTTTTGTGTTTGTGCAGGCTCTTGTGATACTCCTTCACTGGATCGATACCTTGGTTCTCAAAACTGAGGGAAATACTTACCACTGCTGCGCTACATCACCCTTTCCGCTTTGAGGGAACACCAACGCAAGGCTCCAAGGCCACGGGGGAAATCCTTTGCATATTTGCCTAGGGAGTCCCTTAAGGCGTAGCCGTAGCAGAAGGATTCCTGGTGCCGTCGACACACCTATTTCTGGCGCCGTTGGAAGGTCTTTTGTTGCAATAGCATTCATCACCTTATTCTCGCCCATATTGGTGTCTTGCTATCTTGTACTCATTGTTTTTATCTCGTGCTTTCGTCTGGTTGTGTTTTTGATCTCAGGAGGTGGCATCTCTGCTTCTCAGGAGCATAGGACGAATCCCAACCGTGGCAGCATGAAGAGGTACCATTCATCTGAGGCTGATAGCTCAAGCCAACCATAGGAGGTTGTTCCTACCAAGAAGGTTAGTCAGTCCGCTTCCAAATCCAAGGGGAAGCGCCCTACTGTCAGGCCCTTGAAGTCCCAATCCATGGCTTCTCTGAAGGCTAAGGACTTTTGGTTGTCCCGCAAGATCGATCCCTATGTGGAACCTTAGGAGCCTTCAATGCACAACCGTCCCTTCTGGAACCGGAAGCAACTGTCCATCTACAACGACATTCTGAAGCCAGGGGAGAACATGTTTGTTCCTCATGTCAAGTCTATTGATGTTTCTCATGTGACAAGCTGGGCATTCTCAACATTATGCAGTTCAACAAAGACTTTGATGCCGAGCTTATTGTTATGTTCTTTGCCACGGTTCACCTAGGAACTGATGAGGCCAGAACTCTATCATGGATGACCAATGGCATGTTGCTTTCTGCTCCTTGGAAGCCTTTTATGCATCTGCTTAACATTGAGGATAAGGGACTCGAGACCCCTCTGGGTTACCGTTCCCACAGTGAGTATGCTGCTACTCACAAGCAAGCCTTGTACAAGTACAACACTGGTAAGATCTCCTCTACTACAGGCAAGTCCACTTTGGTGCTGGAATCATTCCTTGATATCATGCACCGAATCTTCCACTACACCTTGTTCTCCCGTGTTGGCAATCTGGATCAGGTCCACTCTTACCTGGTAGACATGCTTCTTTTATGCGAGTTTCATAAATTCAAGGTTTAGGTGGAGCCTCTAGATGTTTCTCATGTTATGTGGTCTGAGCTCTGTTTTGTGGTGTCTGAGCGTAAGTGCCCCATGTATGGCCCCTTTCTGATGCTTCTGATTGAGAAGACTTGGGCAGACACCTTTCCCGATGAGTTGTTTGAAGCTGGGGATCTGGTATCCCACAAGGTTGTGCAGCTTCGGCAAAAGTACAAATGGACTTCTCACACTGCCCCTGAACACGATGTGTCTGAAGACATGGATGCGGATTCTGCTAATGAAGAGGCTAATGAGGATTTTGTGGCTGTCGAGGACACTGCTTCCCATGTTGTGCCCCCCATTGGAGAACCTTATTGGGCTAAGAAGCTCAAGGAGAAGATGAAGAAGCTCTTTTGTATGCAGGCCAAGGGTCAGTACCAGGCTCACACGATTGAGAAGGCGGCTATCAGTCGTCACAAGGCACTTGGAAAATACGTTGGCTTAACGATTAAGAGCGGTTCTGAGGACAGACTCACTGATGAGGACACATGTATTCCTCGCCACTGCCCATGGGATTCTGGTGATGTGTTGCCTGGCTCTCCTGCTCCTCCTCGCACCGTCCACCACAGCTCTGAGTCTAGTAAATATTGATGTGTCAGGATTACCTCACCTCCTGGATCCTTGTTGTTTTCTTTGCCCTTTTTGGCGTCTTGCTGCCAAAGGGGGGAATGTTTGGGTTTGCGAGTCACGAGTGTTCTTTCATGGCCCATATGTTCACTCGTGAACTCTTTTATCATTTTCTTTGCTTAAAGACTATGTTGTGTGGTGTGGAACTTATGTTGTTTTGCGTTTTAAGTGTGTGAGACTCCTGTGAGACTATGTCATATGGTGTGAGACATATGCTACCGTAGTTTTATCACATATGTTTAATATCGTGAGATGCTTATACTGTGCCCTAATGATCATGCTCACTTCACTTCTTGGAGTTATATTACTCTCAGTTCTTACATTTGTGCAAGTAGTGTGTGTCTATAAAATATAGGGGGAGTGTTGATCCTAGTGTGTGCACTTTCCATTCCAAAAGCATACTTAAATAGTGCACACACTTAGGGGGAGCCTATCTATATTTTGTATAGAGTGGGGTTGCATTCTATCTCATTTTATCCTCTATGCAAATCACGTGTTGTCATCAATCCACCAAAAAGGGGGAGATTGTAAGGGCATATTTCTACCCTAATAGTTTTGGTGATTGATGACAATACATTTGTGGACTAATCGTGTGCGATAAGCCTTTCAGGTACTTCCTCGGTTTGCATAAAGACGATTCTTGCCCCTCGTGTATTGATATGAAGACGGTTTTCTCTCTTCGTTTCGTTGTCGGTGGACTTGCGTCGTAGGAGAAGCCATACTATTAAGAGGGGATCCGCTTTGGAAAAGTCTGGGTGGAATCATCACGTACACTTTCCTCTCACGCTTTTTTCCGCTTCAATGGAGCTTTCTTCTCTCCCAAAAATCCATGCCTTGAAAGTTCCAAGCGGTAGTACCGCCTGGGCCGGCGTGTTGGGGAACGTTGCATGGGAAACAAAAAAATTCCTACGCACACGCAATACCTGTCCATGGTGATGATCATCTACGAGAGGGGAGAGTGAATCTACATACCCTTGTAGATCGCTAAGCAGAAGCATATATAACGCAGTTGATGTAGTGGAACATCTTCGCGATCCAAATCGCAGCCCGTCCCGCGATCCCATCACGATCCATCCCGATCTAGTGTCGAACGAACGACACCTCCGTGTTCAGCACACGTACAGCTCGATGACGATCCCCGCCTTCTTGATCCTGCAAGAGGGGTGGAGAGGAGATGAGTTCTCCAGCACGACGGCATAGTGTCGGTGGTGGTGGATCTATTACAGCAGGGCTTCGCCTAAGCGCTGATGAAAAACCGATCTAGAGGAAGAACAGATCTAGAGAGAAGTAGAGGGAGCACATGGCAATTAGGGTTAGCCCTCACCTCTAAAACCTTTAGTATATATAGGAGGGAGGGAGGAGAGGAGGCAGCCTCAAATCCTCAAGGTTTGCCCGAAATTGGAGGTGGAAGAGTCCTACTCCAATCCCACTAGGAGTAGGATTCCTCCTCTCCACTTGGAAACCCTTTCCACCATTTACACATTTGGATTTTTTTTCCTTCCCACCTCCAATCTGCCTTGGGGTTTAGTGGAGGCTTCATCCAGCCCACTAAGGGCTGGTACACATCCTTCCACAGCCCATGAGACCCTTTGGGGTGGGTGGGCCCACCTGCTGGACCCCCGGAACCCATTCGTCACTCCCGGTACACTACCGGAAATGTCTGAAACTTTTCCGGAGTTCAAAAACCACTTTCCTATATATCAATCTTTACCTCCGGACCATTCCGGAGCTCCTCGTGACGCCCAGGATCTCATCCGATACTCTGAACAACATTCGGTTACCAACACCTATAACTCAACTATACCGAAAACGTCATCGAACCTTAAGTGTGCAGACCCTGCGGGTTCGAGAACTATGCAGACATGACCTGAGATACTCCCCGGTCAATAACCAATAGAGGGACCTGGATTTCCATATTGGATCCTACATAGTCTAAGAATATCTCTATCGGTTGAACCTATATGTCAAGGATTTAGTTAATCCCGTAGGTTGTTCCCTTTGTCTTTCGGTATGTTACTTGCCCGAGATTCGATCATCGGTATATCCATACATAGTTCAATCACGTTACTGGCAAGTCTCTTTACTCATCCTTTAACACAAGATCCAGTGACTAACTCCTTAGTCACATTGCTTGCAAGGCTTATTGTGATGTTGTATTACCGAGTGGGCCCCGAGATACCTCTCCGTCACACGGAGTGACAAATCCCAGTCTTGATCCATGCCAACCCAACAAACACCTTTGGAGATACCTGTAGAGCACCTTTATAGTCACCCAGTAATGTTGCGGCATTTGATACACACAAGGATTTGTCACTCCGTGATGAGATAATACAACTAGAAGGTTTTGTCGATCCTAAGGATGCTAACAGGTATGCAAGCTCCAACGAACCATCTATGGACTGGAGCAAGCATCTCGGAGTTGGAATATACGCTTTGATGAGATGATCAAACTTGTTGGGTTTATACAAGGTTTTTTATAAACTTGTATTTCCAAAGAAGTGAGTGGGAGCACTATAGAATTTCTGGTTAGAATATGTGATTGACATATTGTTGATCGGAAATAATGTAGAATTTCTGTAAAGCATAAAGGGTTGTTTGGAAGGAGTTTTTCAAAGGAAAACCTGGATAGAGCTACTTGAACATTGAGCATCAAGACCTATGGTGGTAGATCAAAATGCTTAATAGAACTTTCAACGAAATGCATGCCTTGACAAGTTATTGAAGGAGTTCAAAATAGATCGGCAAAGAAGGAGTTCTTGGCTGTGTTGTAAGGTGTGAATTTGAGTAAGACTCAAAGCCCGACCACGATAGAAGAAAGATAAAGGACGAATGTTGGCCCCTATGCCTTAGTCGTAGTCTCTGAAGTATGCCATACTGTGTACCGCACCTGATGTGTGCCTTGCCATGAGTCTGTCAAGGGGTACAAAGAGTGATCCAGGATTGAATCACTGAACAATGGTCAAAGTTATCCTTAGTAACTAGTGGACTAAGGAATTTTTCTCGATTATGGAGGTGATTAAAGGGTTCATCGTAAAGCGTTATGTTGATGCAAGCTTTGACACTAATCCGGATAATTCTGAGTAGTCAACCAGATTCATATAGTGGAGCAGTCATTTGGAATAGTTCAAATGGCGCTTCGTAGGAGCATCTATAGAATGATATAGAGATTTGTAAAGCACACATGATCTGAAAGGTTCATATCCGCTGACTAAAAACCTCTCTCACGAGCAAGACATGATCAAACCCCAGAACTATATGGGTGTTAGATTCATTACAATCACATAGTGATGTGAACTAGATTATTGACTCTAGTGCAAGTGGGAGACTGTTGGGAATATGCCCTAGAGGCAATAATAGATTGGTTATTATTATATTTCCTTGTTCATGATAATCGTTTATTATCCATGCTAGAATTGTATTAATTGGAAACTCAAATAAATGTGTGGATACATAGGCAACACACTGTCTCTAGTGAGCCTCTAGTTGACTAGCTCGTTGATCAAAGATGGTCAAGGTTTCCTGGCCATAGACAAGTGTTGTCACTTGATAAAGGGATCACATCATTAGGAGAATGATGTGATGGACAAGACCCAAACTATAAACATAGCATATGATCGTGTCATTTTGTTGCTATTGTTTTCTGCATGTCAAGTATACATTCCTATGACCATGAGATCATGTAACTGGAGGAATGCCTTGTGTGTATCAAATGTTGCAACGTTACTGGGTGACTATAAAGGTACTCTACAGGCATCTCCGAAGGTGTCCGTTGAGTTAGCATGGATCAAGACTAGGATTTGTCACTCCGTGTGATGGAGAGGTATCTCGGGGCCCACTCGGCAATACAACATCACAAACAAGCATTGCAAGCAATACGACTAAAGAGTTAGTCACGAGATCTTGTATTACGGAACGAGTTAAGAGACTTGCCGGTAACGAGATTGAAATAGGTATGGAGATACCGACGATTGAATCTCGAGCAAGTAACATACCGAAGGACAAAGGAAATGATATACAGGATTGTGTGAATCCTTGACATAGAGGTTCAACCGATAAGATCTTCGTAAAATACGTAAGATCCAATATGGACAACCAGGTCCCGCTATTGGATATTGACCGGAGAGTGTCTCGGTCATGTCTACATAGTTCTCGAACCCGCAGGGTCTGCACACTTAAGGTTCGGTGACGTTTTCAGTATGGTTGAATTATTGATGTTGGTAACCGAATGTTGTGCGGAGTCACAGATGAGATCCAAGACGTCACGAGGAGTTCCGGAAACAAAGATTGATATATAGTAAGTTGGTATTTGGATTTCAGAAAAATGTTGGGCATTACCGACAGTGTGCCGGGAGTGACGAATGGGTTCTTGGGGTCCACCTAGTGGGCCCACCACTCCTTGAGAGGGCCACATGGACTTTGGGGTCGCGCAATAGCCCCTGGTGGGCTGGCCAACCAAAGAAGGCCCATGAGGAAAAAGGTGGAAAATCCAAAAGAGGTTGACAAGTGGGAGAGGAGTCCTCCACCAAGTGGAATTGAAGGAGGACTCTTCCCTCCTTGCTTTGGCCGAGCCACGGGAGGCTTACCTTGGTGGGCAAGCCTCTTCCCTCATTACTCCTATATATACTAGAGTTTTTGAGGGTTTTTGCATAGAATTTTCAGCCATGTGTTATCCTCTCCTCTAGATCATAGTTCTTCCACCATCGCCGGCACACCATCACGCTACTGGAGAATTCATCTACTTCCCCGTCTCTCTTGCTGGATCAAGAAGGCGGAGATCATCATCGAGTTTTACGTGTGCTAAACGCGGAGGTGCCATCCGTTCGGCACTAGACCGGGATGGATCGTGATGGGATCGCGGGACGGATCATGATGAGATCGCAGGCGAGTTGCAATTTGAATCACAAAGATGTTCCACTACATCAACCACGTTATATACGCTTCCGCTTAGCGATCTACAAGGGTATGTAGATTCATTCTCCCCTCTCGTAGATGATCATCACCATGGATAGGTATTTCGTGTGCGTAGGAATTTTTTTGTTTCCCATGCAACGTTCCCCAACATCCTCTAGACGTCCGAAGAAGATACTTGCAGGGTGTGCGAAGGATGCGGGGGCTACCTAAGCGTCGGTGAGCTCGCTTGCTGCGTCGGCGGCCAACGCACACAAGATGGTCGATGAAATGCCCCCAAGATAAAATTTCGCCCACTTTTTTTCATTGTTGTTTTTTGAATGGATACATATGAATAGCTTATTTGTTTTGTTGTATATACTTTGTAGTTTCAATGATGAGACATATATGTCAACTATGGGTGTTGGCTCCAACTATTCTCATTGGTCTCAAACAAACGAGGTGCATTTTAACGATCATGAGTTTGAGGTGGACGAGGATGGTGAGGGTATCGTCAATGTACCGACCTGAAGAGCGAACAACTACACCATGGACGAAGACGTCTTGCTATACAATACATGGTTGCAACTGTCTAGGGATGCCACCGTTGGAGGGGACCAAAGTAGAGATGCATATTGGATCCGGATGAAGGGGCACTTTGATTTGCACAACAAAAGTGGAATTGACCGCACGGAAAGATCTCTTCCTTCCGAGTGGTCGACAATCAACAGAGATTGTCGAAGGTGGGCAGTCGCACTTAAGGAGGTTGATACGTTAAACCCAAGTGGCACTAATGATAGAGATAGGGTAAGTGCCATTTCTTTCATGATTCTTCCATGTTCATGCTTCTTCTTTGTTCATGCTTCTTCTTTGGTGTTTCAAGTGCTAACTTGTTCTTTTGTTTGTAGCTCACTATTGCACAAAACTTATTTCAAGGAGAGGAAAAGAAGACCAAGAAAGGGAAAGATGAAGAAAGGGAGGCCATTTACCTTGCCCCATTGCTATGATGAGTTGAAGGATGATGAGAAATGGAAGTCCCATGAAGGTGTCAATGAGGAGACCAACAAACACAAGCGAACAATTGATTTGTATGATGATGAGGAGGAGGCATCAAGTGATGACGACGAGAGAACCTCTACACCAAACTCGGTTGCCTAATCTAAACCAAAAAGACCAAATGGAGGCAAGAAAGACACAAAAGAAAAGAAGAAGAGGAAACGTGATGATGAGCTAACAATTGCTATGGAAGCTATTGTGAACACAAGGAAGGATGCTAACGAGGTGAGGAAGATGACAAGGAACCAAGAAGCGGCGGCTGAGAAGAGGAGGTTGGCAGCCGAGGAGAGGAGGGTAGCGGTCGAGGAGAGGAAGGTGACATTGGAGGAGAAGAAATTGGCCATGGAAGAGCGAACTAGATTGTTGGAATGGGAGAAAAACTTGATCTTCATGGACACATCTACCCTCGATGAGAAGCAAAAAGAGTACGTCAATCTTGCCCGTGAAGAAGTCTTGGTCCAAAAAAGAGGCATGGGTGGCCTCGGAGCTACCATGGGCGACATGGCACTACAAGAAATATGTCAACTAACGACCTTTTGTCAGTGACGCTGGAAGGAATGGTCATAAATCTATGACCATTTGACATCATTTGGTCGTAAGCTGTCTGGAGGGGTCCTAGTCCCAAAAACCAACGACCATTTTCATCATAAAGGTCATCACTTGCTTACTGGAAAAAGTCATAAAGGGGACAACACCTGGCACTGCCTTATTTCTAGGTGATAATGACCAATATGAATGGTCGTTACTAAATAGTTCGACTGCACTAGGCTGGTTACGCAGCCACCTCAACAGCCTCGCTTACTTGTCATTGAGGTAGGACCCATTTGACAGGCAGGTGAGGGGCCGGTGACCGAGCGGGGACATGTGCGAGCCTCGCTTAATTCCCGAAAAAAACATGCGCGAGCGGGGACTCGAACCCACGACCGAGCGCTTCCGCTAAGTGTTTGCTACCGCTGGGCTAGAGAGGGACTGTTGCTCACGTATCAGTATTTGGGGGTATATTATATTAAATCGCGGGTCTCTCATATCATTGACAAGTGGGACCGACGGGGACGGCCAACACTTGGCCAATTTCCGACAGGGGCCAACACTTAGCCAATTTCCGACAAGGGATGAGGAAATCTAGATCTCGGGGGCGGCGGCGACCGACGGGGACGGGGCGGCGGCGATCGACGGGGATGGGGGCGGCGGCGACCGACGGGGATGGGGGCGGCGACCAGCGGTGGTGGTGCTGACGCCACGGCCACCTCACCCATCGGCAGTTGTTGTTGTTGCTTACTACATCAGAGAGCTGTTGCTGTTGCTATCTACATCAGAGAGCTGTTGCTGTTGCTAACTACATCTGCCTGTTGCTGTTGTTTTCAGAACTGTTGTTTCCTGAAGTTTTTAGATAGCTGTTGTTTTCTGACAAAAAATAATGCGCGAGCGGGGGCTCGAACCCACGACATGGCGCTCATTTCACTGGGTATCTACCACTCGGCTAGGAACAGACTGTTGGTTTTCTACTCTATGCCCACTCTTTTCAATACATCAAACCAGTCGACCCACTCTATATGATCAGTGAAGCAAAATAGAAGCAGCTGCCTGCCATAACATTCCAACATCAAAAGTAGAACATTCCAACATCAAAAGTAGAACATTCCAACAGTTCACAACAACCTGCCATAACATTCCAACAGTTCACAACAACCTGCCATTTGCGCAAAAGTAAAACAGTTCACAACGACATATAGATCGTGGAGGGTGACTAAATGGGACCTAGAGCCTTCAGGAGGGCTGCATGATGTGCCCTGGTCTTGATGTCTGCAGCACTCGTCGATAAACCGCGTGCATGCGACATAAGGTGTTCATAAATCCCATCCTTGGGCTTTGGCTTTGTGGTGCAGTATGGGCATCTGAACATTCCCCTCTTGAAGTACGCCGCCTTCCCCTTCTCCGTGATCTTCTGGGCTTCCTTCTCAATGAAGAACTCTTTGTTGCCGTCCTCCACGTCATCTCCAGAGTTATACTGCACACACAAACTAATTGCAGGAACACATTATGCATTCATATAGGCATTATGGAGCTAGAACACACACTTCTGATTCAGAATGATGCAATGAACAAACATCAGATAATTCCCATTTACCAAATTTTAATGAAGAAACAAATAAAAAAGTCATGTACAGTAATCTAATTAAACAAACAACATTAAAACACTCTCTACATCAATTTCATTAAAAAGCCCACCAACATGCATTCATATAGTGCTTATGCTGAACTAAAATAGTTGGGATTACCTTATACGGGCCGTCGTCGTCGTCGTAGTCAGAGTCATACGGGCTCTTGAACCCAGTCTTGGCGAGCTTCCTCTTCATGCCTGCAGCTTCCTTTTCCTACAATATAAGTAATTCGATTAGTACAAACTATGTAACACAGTATTCAAAAGGTCAAGCATTCAACAATGTCTTCTAATTACATTCATAGTGCTGCTGCATCAGCCACCCTATTCAGGAACATAAATAGCCTGATTTATACAAAATAAAATTTAAATATTGCACAATTGGGCTGCTCAGCCCCTGTCGTGCCCCGGTGAGGGGATAACCACAACAAATCTATCAACATATCCGGCACATAATAAAATCTAAGCACATGCAGCAATCAAGAGCCCAATTCAAAACCTAACTCTTATTAAATCCTTACTAATAATCCCAATAAAATGCAAGAGAGGGGGCAGACCTAGGCGAAATTTAGGAATGGGTGTTCGTATATATCAAGCACATGACCTAGGTGAAATCTTAATTAATAAGAGAAAGATTTTGTTGATTCAAGCCAACAAAATGCAAAAGTTCGCCAACACATGCAAAAGCAGAGTGTGTTTTGCTCTCTAAATATATGCTAAATCTCCTGGTTATCAACGATAACTATGAAAGCAGGGGAACGGGAAGCATTACCACATCCACATGCACAAATCAAGATTGAAATTAAAGAAATCCACGTCTCAATAAATCTATGTAGCATTCAAGCACGAACCAACTATAAAAAACCAGAAAACCTCATCTAAAAAACCCACCCCATCGTCGTGAGCCTGCGCAGCACCGCTCGAGGTCGTGTCATCCTGCTTCGCCACCTCCTTCTCAAGATCTGCAGCGGTGACAGCGGTTGCGGTCGTGTCCTCCTGCTTCGGCACCTCCTTCTCAAGATCCGCAGTGGCGACAGCGGTTGCGGTCGTGTCCTCCTGCTTCGTCACCTCCTTCTCAAGATCCGCAACGGCGACGGTGCGACGAGCGCCCTCCATTGGGTGTGGGAGACGAGAGCACAAAGCAACGAGGAGATGGTGCGACGGGAGAGAGCGAGAAGACGAAGTGGGAGGAGTGGGAGACGAGGCGACATGGGAGAGATGCGCCCGGAGGCAGTTCCCTCTTTATACGATGTGACAGTTCCTGCAACGTCCCGTCCGGGACATCTTACAAAAAAAACAAATGGCATAGACACCTTCAAAAAAAAACAAATGGCATAGACATCTTACAAAATATGAAAAAAATCCACATTAACACATCAATAATGTACAAAGTCACACAATTTATTATCGAAATATGACATAGCGGGCCCGCATGTAAGTGTCGGCATGAACCAGTTCGGTCGGTCTTTGTGTCTCGCTCGAACCTGGTCGACCGAGCCAGTCTACTCTTTCCGCATCAGCTCTTCTTCTCCGCTCGCGCTCTGCCCCCCTCGTCACCGAATCTCGTCCGCCGCCACCACCTCCGCCGCGCCATGGTTTACGAGGATGAGAGTAGCAACGACCTATCGAGCCTGGACATCAGCTCTTCCTCGGACGACATGATGTACCGGGTAATTGGAAGAGCTATGGTTAGGTTATGGGTTTCGGTTTCTTAACATTGGGGATTTATCTCTGTTTCTTGGTTCTTCTTTAGATCCCTGCTAGCATCGACGACGAAGACTACATGGGCATCAATAATTCTGCCATGGATGTTTGCTTGGAGCATGGCCTGCCGCCTGAGCATTGCTACTGCAACAAAAGACCCTCCAACGGCGCCAGAAATAGGTGTGTCGACGGCACCAGAAATCCTTCTACTACGGCTACGCCTTAGGGACTTCCTAGGAAAATATGCAAAGGAGTTCCCCCGTGGCCTTGGAGCCTTGCGTTGGTGTTCCCTCGAAGCGGAAAGGGTGATGTAGCGCAGCGGTGGTAAGTATTTCCCTTAGTTTGAGAACCAAGGTATCGATCCAGTGAAGGAGTATCACAAGTGCCTGCACAAACATAAAAACTTGCTCCCAATGCTATGAAGGGGTTGTCAATCCCTTATAGATTGTTCACCAAGTGAGAACTGAAAGCAACAAAGTAACAAAGCAAAGTAAAAGCGAAAGTGGAAACGATAGGTGTGAATAGACACGGGGGCCGTAGTGTTTACTAGTGGCTTCTCTCATGAAAGCAAGTAGACGGTGGGTGAACAAATTACTGTCGAGCAATTGATAGAACCGCGCAAAGTCGTGACGATATCTATGGCAATGATTATATCTATAGGCATCACGTCCAAAACAAGTAGACCGATACTTTCTGCATCTACTACTATTACTCCACACATCGACCGCTATCCAGCATGCATCTAGTGTATTAAGTCCAAAAGAACAGAGTAACTCCTTAAGCAAGATGACATGATGTAGATGGGCAATCTCATATCTACGACAGAGCCCACCTTGTTACCCTTGATGGCAACTACACGATGTGTGCCTTGCTGCCCCTACTGTCACTGGGAAAGGTCACCACACGGTAAGAACCCAAAACCAAGCACTTCTCCCATTGCAAGAATCATAGATCTAGTTGGCCAAACAAAACCCAAGACTCGGAGAGACTTACAAGGATATCAAATCATGCATATAAGAAATCAGCAAAGACTCAAATATATATCATAGATAATCTGATCACAAATCCACAATTCATCGGATCTCGACAAACACACCGCCAAAGAAGATTACATCGGATAGATCTCCATGAAGATCATGAAGAACTTTGTATTGAAGATCCAAGAGAGAGAAGAAGCCATCTAGCTACTAACTACGAACCCGTAGGTCTGAAGTGAACTACTCACGAGTCATTGGAGGGATGATGATGATGATGAAGAAGCACTCCAACTCCAAAGTCCCCTCCGGCAGGGCACCGGGAAGGGTCTCCATATGAGATCTCGTGGAAACGGAAGCTTGCGGCGACGGAAAAGTATTTTCGTGGATCCCTTGATTTTGTTCTGTATTTTAGGGAATATATAGGTGAAATATCTAGGCCAGGGGGGGCGCCAGGGAGGTCACAAGCCTGCCCTGCGCCACCCCCTGGTGGCGGCGAGGGGGCTTGTGGGCTCCTTGTAGCCCTCCTGGCTTGGCCCACAAGCCCCCTGATCTTCTTCCGTTCGGGAAAAAATAATTTAATTCCATTTGGACTCCGTTCCAAAATCAGATCTGAAAAGAGCCAAAAACACACAAAAAACAGGAACTGGCACTTGGCGCTGAATTAATAAGTTAGTCCCAAAAAAAGATATAAAAGGTACATAAAACATCCAAAGATGACAAGATACCAGCATGAAACCATCAAAAATTATAGATACGTTTGAGACGTATCAAGCGTCGCTGGCATTCGAAGGATTTGAGACAGGGAGAAGATTTTTAGTGTGTGCTCAGCCAGTTAGTTCTATCTTCTTTAGTGTTAGACATGCATGAAGTTGCTTCTGTTTTTTCTATCTGGTTGTTCCCTGCAATTTTGTTTGTTTAGCTCAAAATATTCCGACTGTCATTGTTTGTTTAGCTCAAAAGATTCAGACTATCATTGTTTGTTTAGCTGAAAAGATTCAGACTGTCAGTGTTTACTACATCACTGTCATTGTTTGTTTAGCTAAAATATTCAGACTGTCATTGTTTGTTTAGCTCAAAACATTCAGACTGTCAGTGTTTACTACATCACTGTCATTGTTTGTTTATTACAGCACTATCATTGCATGTTTATTACAGAATTCTGGCTTGTTATTTTCTGGTTATTTTGTATTGCTGAAGTACTGGTTATTTTGTATTGCAGCCACCTCAAAACTGTGGTTTTGTTGGTTGGGTAGACCAAGAGTGGCCTCCCACAATGCAAAATGCATTGTTAAAACTGTGGGAAATGTTGGAAGACCGCAAGAGTGCTAGGAGGGATGATAATTTGGAGAATTCACTAAAAATTCACCACCTCACAGAGGAGAAAAGAAATCTTGATGCAAACTATGACAAACTAGTAGAAGATGTGAATCAACTTCTCAACCTTGTAGAAGCTCAAGGCATGGTCATTAGGACCCAAAAGGCAAATCATTTGAAGGAGAAGGAGAAGCTTACTGAAGAGAACTACAATTTAAAGCTTCAGGTTGATAAACTGTCAAAATTTGAGGACAAAATTGATGGTCTGAAGAAAGGAATTGAGAATCTGATTAAACGCAGGGATGAGCTAAAGATCTAGATTGCTGATCAGTTGAAGGCATTGGAGAAGAACCAAGAGAAGTTGAAGATGATCAGGGACATTTTGGATGGATGAGCTGATTAGATGAAGATGAAGTCCACTATGCTATGGTTGATGTGTCGTTTTGTTGCTGTGTTGCTCTTTTGTACCAATGTTGTAATGCAAGATGATCAGAATCTCTATATTATGTATGATTAAGTGACTCCATTATGCTATGTTTGTAACTGTACTATGCTATTGTTGGTGTGTTGCTCTTTTGTAGCAATGTTGTAATGCAAGATGAGAAGAATCTCTTAATTATGTATGATTAAGTGACTTTATCTTTGTTCAACCCAAGTATGTTGATAGATTGGTTGATCTTACTTGTTGTATCTTATTTGTTCATAGATTGGTTTAAGTGACTTCTTATTTGTTGCAAATGTCTTTAAGGGCCCATGAAAATTATGTGAAATCTGCTAGCTAAAGAGAACTAGACTGGTATATGTTATTTGTTGTATTATGTGAAATCTGCTAGCTAGAGAGAGCTCTTAATTTGTTGTATTATGTGTTTAAGTGTCCATGACAATGAAGTGTCCTAACCTGTTGCTATAAACAGATCATGACCATCCATCACACATAAAAAGACATCATGACCACTTGTTGTTGATCTTCTCGCATAGTTTGTTGAAATGGTCTCATATTTTGCATAATGGCGCATGTTGGAATGACAAACAATGTTGATTAAGGAAGTTTTCATCTTCCTTGTATGAAAAATCATTTTTCATTTTCCAAGTTCCCGAAATGAGTTTTTTTGTGAAGGACCTACCATATATTTGTTTCAAAGTTGGTCCAAATCATTTTTCTAACATACTATGCCATATTTAATGTACAATTGACAAAATGGTTGGGTGTCAAAAGCTTTTATCCATCTCTCGTGAAAAAGACAAATCTATGTCGAATCAGCTGGAAGCGGGTCAAATTTGAACTGCGGCTGCCTTATAGTTTGCTCTTTATTTTTTCCAAAAATCATTTCCAGGTACACAAGTATCTATTTAATCATAGAAACACCAAAAGGTTTCCAAGATTCAGCCACTAGGTAGGAATGGTCATGCCTGCCGTTTTGTCCGCATTTTGAAAGGCCATGAAAAATTCAAAAAAAAAACAAACAAATGGGAAACCTTTGCATTATGTCATCATATGTGATAAAGTTACCATGTAAAATAATAAACTTGTAATACAACAATTAGTTTTAAAAAGTGTTCACACAAATGAGCTATCATGTGTGAAGATTCATGGCTTTCAAGCCACATGACCAATCTCATGGCCATATTCATGGCATAGTTTGTTGAAATGGTCTCATATTTTGCATAATGGTGCATGTTGGAATGACAAACGATGTTGATTAATGAAGTTTTCATCTTCCTTGTATGAAAAATTCATTTTTGATTTTTCAAGTGCCCGAAATGAGTTTTTTTGTGAAGGACCTACCATATATTTGTTTCAAAATTGGTCCAAATCATTTTTATAACATACTAGGACATATTTAATGTACAATTGACAAAATGGTTGGGTGTCAAAAGCTTTTATCCATCTCTCGTGAAAAAGACAAATCTATGTTGAATCAGCTCGAAGCGGGTCAAATTTGAACTGCGACTGCCTTATAGTTTGCTCTTTATTTTTTCCAAAAATCATTTCTAGGTCCACAAGTATCTATTTAATCATAGAAACTCCAAAAGGTTTCCAACATTCAACCACTAGGTAGGAACGGTCATGCGTGCCATTTCGACCGCATTTTGAAACGGGCATGAAAAATTCAAAAAACATCAAAAAAATGGGAAACATTTGCATTATGTCATCATATGTGATAAAGTTACCATGTAAAATAATAAACTTGTAATACGACAATTATTTTTAAAAAGTGTTCACACAAATGAGCTATGATGTGTGAAGATTCATGGCTTTCAAGCCACATGATCAATCTCATGGCCATATTCATGGCATAGTTTGTTTAAATGGTCTCATATTTTTCATAATGGTGCATGTTGGAATGACAAACAATGTTGATTAAGGAAGTTTTCATCTTCCTTGTATGAAAAATTCATTTTTCATTTTTCAACTGCCCAAAATGAGTTTTTTTGTGAAGGACCTACCATATATTTGTTTCAAAATTGGTCCAAATCATTTTTATAACATACTAGGCCATATTTAATGTACAATTGACAAAATGGTTGGGTGTCAAAATCTTTTATCCATCTCTCGTGAAAAAGACAAATCTATGTCGAATCACTTGGAAGCGGGTCAAATTTAAACTGCGGCTGCCTTATAGTTTGCTCGTTATTTTTTCCAAAATTCATTTCTAGGTACACAAGTATCTATTTAATCATAGAAACTCCAAAAGGTTTTCAAGATTCAACCACTAGGTAGGAACGGTTATGCGTGCCGTTTCGACCGTATTATGAAACGGGCATGAAAAATTCAAAAAAAACAAAAAAATGGGAAACCTTTGCATTATGTCATCATATGTGATAAAGTTACCATGTAAAATGATAAACTTGTAATAGGAAAATTATTTTTAAAAAGTGTTCACACAAATGAGCTATCATGTGTGAAGATTCGTGGTTTTCAAGCCACATGATCAATCTCATGGCCATATTCATGGCATAGTTTGTTGAAATGGTCTCATATTTTGCGTAATGGTGCATGTTGGAACGACAAAAAATGTTGATTAAGGAAGTTTTCATCTTCCTTGTATGAAAAATTCATTTTTCAAGTCCCCGAAATGAGTTTTTTTGTGAAGGAGCTACCATATATTTGTTTCAAAATTGGTCCAAATCATTTTTCTAACATACTAGGCCATATTTAATGTACAATTGACAAAATGGTTGGGTGTCAAAAGCTTTTATCCATATCTCGTGAAAAAGACAAATCTATGTCGAATCAGCTGGAAGCGGGTCAAATTTGAACTGCGGCTGCCTTATAGTTTGCTCTTTATTTTTTCCAAAAATCATTTCTAGGTACACAAGTATCTATTTAATCATAGAAACTCCAAAAGGTTTCCAAGATTCAACCACTAGGTAGGAATGGTCATGCCCGCCGTTTCGACCGCATTTTGAAATGGCCATAAAAAATGGGAAACCTTCGTGTCGCATCATCACATGTGACCTGCCAACTAGAAAAGTTATATAAATTTGAGTACCGATGTCTTCTTGAACTATCCGGTATGATTTTAACCATTATTTCTACAATGTTTATAAAAAAGAAAAAGAAAAATTCTGCCTCCAAACCCCAAAAAACTAGTGAAATTTTTCCCTCCCACCCCACCAAATTTTCCCTCTCACCCCACCAAAATTTCCCTCCACTCCCTCTCCCACTACCACGCGGGATCCACCACTCCCCTCTCCATTCCACTCCCCACTACCCACGCGGGATCCATTCCACTCCCCACTCCGCCGCCCCTCCCCTGCTCCGCGCCGCCCCGCCGCTCATCCCGTGCTCCGCGCTGCCCCTCCGCCCCTCGCCCCTCTCCTCGACGACGACTACATCGACGACGTCGACGGCTACATCTACATCGACGACGTCGATGGCTACATCTACATCGACGACGACGGCTACATCTACATTGACGTCAACGGCTACGACTACATCAACGACGACAGCGGGTACATCTACATAATCAACAGTCGACGATGATGGGTACCTCGACCCATCTCCCGTTGATAGATCCCCTCATGTGTTCTTCTAGTAGATATTCTAGGGTTTGATAGATCCCCCTCATGTGTTCTTCTAGGGTTCATGGGGCTGGATCAATGGGGATGGTTCGGTACATTCATGGGGTTAGGGTTAGGGTTCATGGGGTAAATATGTCCGCTGACGTGGTTCCGTAGATTCATGGGGTTAGGGTTGTAGTTGTCATGGGGTTGGATCAATGGGGCTGGATCATGGGGTCCAGCATTTGTGATGGGTAACAAATGGGGGTACATCCCCCACCTGGTCGATCTAGGGTTAGGGTTCAGTCAATCTAGGAGCTCTTGGAGGTTCTTGTTCATGTTCATGGGATTTATTCCTAGTGGTTCATTCTATCCCCCTCTGGTAGTCCGCTTCATGGGGTTAGGGTTCATGTTCATGTTGCTTGACTACTATGGCTTGCTTGCTTGCTAGCATACATGGTTAATTATAGTTTCCATCAGCAATACTTGCTTGTATCAGTAGCACTTGGAGAAGAAGCTACTAGGGTTGGTATCAACAGTACTTGCTTGCTTGCTTGTATTAGTAGCACTTATGCACTTTTCTTGCTTGCTTGCACACTGCTTGCTTCTTTATTCACCAAATGTTGGGCAACCAGTTGCTATGAATGCATATGTTTGCCTCCATTAGGGATACAGTTGAGTAATTACTTTGCTTATAGATGATTGCAGGTACATGGATAAAATTGCAAGTTAAAACATAAAAGTAATTGTTGTAAATAGTTAATGCATTGCTTCACATATATAGTTTTCTTCAACTATCGGTTTAGTACATTACTACCTCCTGTTTCACATGTTTTAATACTGATGCATTGCTACACATGTATGTGCATGCTAGTCCAAGTGCTTCAATTTAGTTGCTTGCTTCAACTGTCAGTTTAGTACTGATGCATTAAATGTATGTGCATTGCTACACGTGTATGTGCATGTTGGTCCAAGTGTTTTACATGTATTAGTACTGATGCATTAACTACATCACTATATTGTTGATCCAACAAGTTTGCTTCACATGAATTACATGTATGTGCATGCTCATCTAAATGCTTTCCTTTATTGATATAAGTGCATCATTTTACTTTATCCCTGTTGTATCTGATTGTTGTTTATTCTATTTTGCAAGCACCACCTCAAGATCATCCATGTCAAGGATGACAAGGTCAAACCCGAGGCCAACCAGTGGTATGCAAGTTGCTCCTTGTGGTTATACTGTCAGATTTATAAAATGTGTCTTAATATGCTAAGTGAAATGTAATATGCTAAGTAAAATATCTTGGAGGCTGGTGATGTAAAATACTGTCAGATTTTATTATGCAAATGTATTGCTGTAATCTGAATTAGCTGGCTTAGCTATGCATGTGTGCTGTTACTCTTCCTTAGCTGAATAAGTAGGATTAAATGATAATAAAATATCATAAGATATGTTTGGCTGTCTGTCCATGCATTCCAACAATTAACCTAATAATTATGTTTACTTTGCCTTGCAAAGATGAGCATCCTCTCACCGAGTACGAGAAGGTTAGGGCTAGAAATATGATGAGGAACAATCGGATATTCCAGTCCCTTGGCATTGATGCAATAACGTCAATGATTAAGAAAACAAATGATGTACAAGAAGGTACAACTAATGGGGTTCAAGAAGGTAGTGGAGTTATCAGTGATGACCCAGAGTACAATCCTAAGGAGGATGAAGTTGTAGTGCACAAGACTGTTAAGGTGCAAACTCTGTCTTGCTTGGAGGGTTCAGATTCTTGTATGCTCTGTGTTTCCTTGTGCTCACATATTTATCTTGTGATCTAATTTTTTTCTATGCTATTTATACAAGGCACTGAAGGAATCTAGAATGAAGAGGCCTGGTGTTAAGAAGACAACCAGCAAGAAGAGGAAGAGCTTAGAAGCATCTGCTGCAATGCCTCTAGGAAGGGTGATGGCCCCACCTCTAGGACAAACAAAGAGGATCCTAGAACCTGATGAACCTGATAGAGTCACAAGGCAGAAAGCAACTATGGCGGCTGCGACGGACCATCAGGAAAGTCCACTGGGCATGGACTTTGAGAGCTCTGTGGAAATGCGTGATGAGTTTTCGTCGATGGACGAAGAAGTCTCAGGAACAGGAAGAGAAGTTAGCCCACTTGATGGCTCTCTTCGGCGCTAAAGCATTGTAGAAGTTGAACCTGTCATAGAACCTGTCCTAGAAACAGTGAAGTGGGCTAACTTCTCAAGAACCTGATGAAGTTAGCCCACTTGATTGGTCATTCTGGTGATGAAACAATGTCTTGCTCTATTTGAACATGTGAACCTGATGAAGTATTTTGTGAAGCTGTGCACCTGTGAAGTTGTCAATTATTTAAGTTTTGTTTGGACCATTTTGTTTGGGCACTAAAGTTAGTTTGGACAGCAAAAAGGCCGAGGCCCAAACAAGAAATAGACTAAGAAGGCTTGGGCCTAAAAAAAGAGTAGGCCAAGGCCCAAATTAGAATTTGTCTAAAAAGGCTTGGGCCTAAAAAAAGATTAGGCCAAGGCCCAAACAAGAACTGGACTAAAAAGAGTAGGCCAAGGCCCAAACAAGAACTGGACTAAAAAGAGTAGGCCAAGGCCCAAAAGAGAAGTGGACTAACAAAAAACCTGCTCAGTAAAAGATTCTATCCCAGAAAATAAAAGGCCAAATTATTGGGCCCGGCCCATGTAGACGACCGGAATGGACCGGGCTGAATCTTATTTACGACCTTTTCATTTGGTCATAATTCTGCCACGTCAGCCTGCCACGGTGGATCTAACGTGGTGTGGGCAGATTGCTAGTGACCAAATAGACAACAACATAAGCATACACAAAGTAAAGGTTAGAGATAACCACAAGTGGAACCAATGAAGACGAGGATGTGTTACCGAAGTTCCTTTCCTTTGACAGGAAGTACGTCTCCGTTGGAGCGGTGTGGAGGCACAATGCTCCCCAATAAGCCACTAAGGCCACTGTATTCTCCTCACGCCCTCGCACGATGCAAGGTACCGTGATTCCACTATAGGTGCCCTTCAAGGCGGTGACCGAACCTTTACAAACAAGGTTGGGGCAAACTCCACACAAAGCTTGGAGGCTCCCAACAAGACCACGAAGCTTCACCACAATGGAATGTGGCTTCGAGGTGACCTCAACCGTCTAGGATGCTCAAACACCAAAGAGTAACAAGATCCGCAAGGGATTGGTGGGGAATGAACTTTTCTCTTGGTGGAAGTGTAGATCTAGGCCTTCTTAACCAATCCCTAAAGAATCAACAAGTTTGATTGGCTAGGGAGAGAGATCGGGCACTTTTGAGCTTAGGGAGCAACAATGGAGCTTAGGAGGGTAAGAGATAAGGTTCCACAGCTAGAAGAACCCCTTATATAGTGGGGGGGGGGGAAATTCAACCGTTTTCCCACTCACAGCCCGTGCCTAGCGGTACTACCACTGGATGCAGCGGTACTACCGCTAGCACTCCAGCGGTACTACCGTTGGCTGCAGCGGTACTACCGCTCGCACTCCAGCGGTACTACCGCTGGCTGCAGCGGTACTACCGCTGGCACTCCAACGGTACTACCGCTGGGCTGCAGCGGTACTACCGCTGGGCCCATGGTAGTGCATAAGCACTACCGGGCCAACCTCCGCCAAGAAAGTCTTCGCAAAAAGGTCCGTCGAAGTACAACCGCTAGGAAGGCGGTACTAAGATCCCGGAGCGGTACTACCGCTGGCTGCAGCGGCACTACCGCTAGCACTCCAACGGTACTACCGCTAGGGCTAGCGGTACTGCCGCTAGGCACAGCGGTACTACCGCTGAGGGACCATTTGCTTAGATGAGATAAACACAAAGGCGGGAGCCACTCCAAAGTTGCAGGCAAGGGGAAAGGAGATAACGTGTGTGCGTGCAAAATTGATTCCACCCAAACCTTTCCATTACGGGTCCCCTCTTAATAGTACGACGTTCCTATGACTCAAAGAAAGAGAATCGTAGAGTACACCGAGCTTGTGTTCCATGGAAAGATGGGGCGAGTCGTCTTGTGCCGTTGGCATGTTATATCTGAAATCTTAACACACACGATTAGTCCTTTGTGGTACTGTCATCAATCACCAAAATTACTTAGGCATAAACTATGTCCTAACAATCTCCCCCTTTTTGGTGGATTGATGACAATACTGGATTTGCACAGTGAATAACATGTGAACAAAAAGATAGAGATATATAAAAATAAGGAGCATATGACTCACAACATATGATGGAAATAAATCTCACACTAGTTCAAGTCTCACATCACACAAAGCAAAGATAGCAAATAGAAGCAAACCAAGTTCAAAGCAAACACGAAAGATAAGCAAAGCTAAGCAAAGTTCAACTCTCAAATCCAGCTCCTAGACTCTCTCCCCCTTTGGCACAAGACACCAAAAAGGGGCACACCTAAAGACACAGGTGGTCACTCCTCATCCTCATCATCCCCAGACCCGTCCGTGGCATCCGGATCGTCCTGCTCCTCCTCATTGTCCTCCTCCTCCTCTGCATCAGACCACTGATAACCTTGAGCCCGCATCCAAGCAGACTCTGGAGTGATGTCCTGCTCTGAGCCACTGGAGATCTCAACATCAAGTGTCCTCAGGACACGCTTGTGCCTTTGACGGTTCTCCTTCTGGGCCACACGAGTCTGATACTGTCCCTTAGCCTGCATACAGAAGAGAGTCTTCATTTTATCCTGCAGTTTCACCGCCCAAGTTGGCATAGCAGAAGAGCGGGACTGAGAAGCGGTGCCTCTGTCAGCAGCAGTCTCTGTGTCAGTGTCAGTGTCCATGTGCTGAGATGAAGTTGATGGGTTGGCCCATTTGTCCTTGATGCGGAGCCTGATAGGATCGTGCACAAAGTAATCAACCTGAAGGTGGAACTCCTCAAGCAAATAGGTGTCGTGCCACTTCTGGCGAATATAGGCAAACAAGTAGGGCCCGTAGATGGGAACCTTGCGCATCATGATGCAGTTCCAGAGCTCAGTGAACATCACGTCAGAAATATCGAGAGGGGCAGACTCCTTAGTCATAGACTCCTCACAAAGCAGAAGCATCTCAGCCAGAGAACCATGCACCTCGTCGAAGTTGCCAATGCGAGGAAAGAGGGTGTTGCGGAAGATTCGATGCATGATATCCAGATGCTTGGGGAGCATACCTTTCTTCACATAAAGTTGCTGCAGCCTGTCCTTGGCGGGGGCCCTATCAGTGGAAGCTGGAGCATGAGGACGTGACCCAATAGGAGTGTCAGCTCCCTGAAAGCCGACCTTGAGAAATGCCATGAATTCATGCCAGGAACCTATCATCTTCTGGGTACCAGTCATCCAAACCATGGTACGCTCGTCATCAGGCGATAAGTGAACAATGACATAGAATTGGGCGACAACATCTGGATCAAAGTCTTTCTTGAAGGAGATGATCTCCTTAATGCCAAGCTTGTCAATCAAAGAGAGAGCGTCACCAAAGTAATCCAGGTTCCGCTGAAGGTGAGTCAAGTCAATCCACTGAACTGGAACAAAACTCTTCTTGAAGTGCTTGATGATGTCGCGATAGATCCTGCAGTGATCCGTTGACCAAACATGCTCGACATCCTTGATCACAGCCTTCTCTTGGAGGTAGTGATTTTTGGTGCGGAACCGCAGAAAGTCCTTAGGGGGCATAGTGTGAACGTTGACCCCCTTGTCCTTGTGAGCTGCCTTCTTGAAAGACTTCTTTTTGGGTTGCAGACCGGAAGTGGCGGAGCCCTCTAGAGCCTCTGGATTGCGATAATGTTTCGACTCGGTGTCCCGTGGGGGGTTCGAGCGGTGAGCACCACCTGTGGCACACAAGACACACACCGAAAAAGAGCGACAGAAGGAGTCAAGGCAATGAACAAAAAGAGGCATAAAAGTAAACTCACATTGCCAAGCAAATGAAAAGAAGAAAAAGAATATCCTCCTGGTGGTAGTACCGCTACCCTTGGCGGTAGTACCGCTGGGGTCCTAGCGGTAGTACCGCTACCCCTGGCGGTAGTACCGCTAGGGGGTTTGACTTTCAGATCTGAATATGAAAAAGGACCCATAGAAACGGCTAGATTGGATTTACGAGGGCCATGGGTACTGTGTATAATCACTAAAAACACCACCACAGCCCTAAACACGTGAGGATCACAAGAATCATCTAAATAAAGACATGCCTAGTCAAGAGGATTCAAGTTTTAGATCTAATCCAAAATAGAAGAAGTGCTTGATCTAAAACATGAAGAACCTAGGGCATGGCAATATAAAGGCAATGAATCATAGGACCTACACTCCCCTCGAATATCTCCTTCATGCCATCCAAGAACAAAGCACAATACCATAGGCATGGATCCAAATCACCAATGCTCCTAACCCTAGAACAAGAAAACATCAACCAAGAGAATAAAGGGAGGAGCTTTACCGGAGTCCATGGCACTTGTTGGAAGAAGGAGAAGTGGAGCAAACCCTCCAACTCAACGGAGAGAAGGGCTCCACGGATAGAGATCCAAATAGGGGGAGTTAGGGGTTGGGGAGGGAGGAGCCACGAGGAAGAAGAAAGAGGCAGGAAAAACGGGCTCCCCCTCCTTTAAATAGCCTAAGGGGTACGGGCCAGCGGTAGTACCGCTGGGGTCCTGGCGGTAGTACCGCTCCCCCTTGAGACAGCCCTAAAAAGTCCTAGTTAGGTCGTGGTAGACTGGGGTCCTGGCGGTAGTACCGCTATCCCTAGCGGTAGTACCGCTGGGGTCCCGACGGTAGTACCGCTACCCCTGGCGGTAGTACCGCTGCAAATGACACAACGAGACATAGGAAATGGGAAAGACGTGGGCAAATGACAAGTTAGTGAAAATAAGAAGATAGCACAAGCAAGATATACTGACTTGTCATTTTGTATCCTTTCTTCCATATGAGAGAAAGGTGGGGGCGGTGGCCGAGGCCACCTATGTTTGAGACAAAGGTATGACACCGCGAAGAATTATCCTTGGGTTCATGACCAAGCTCGTCTTTGAAGCACAAGTGCCATTTGGTAATGGCTAAAGTGAAAGACTAGATCAATTTATGCATAATGGGGGGAGGAAGAGTTCATTGAGAGAACAACACTCCCCCTATGTCCATGCCTACATCTAGAACAAGCTAGAATGCATAGTAAGGTGCAATGTGCCTAGCTTCAATCCACATTACTTGAATCAATGATATTTAGCTCATGCCTTAACTCCCGGAACCTTGCTTCATCTAGGGGCTTAGTGAAAATATCTGCAAGTTTCTCTTCAGTGTGGATGAAGTGAACCTCAATATCACCTAGCTTGATATGTTCACGAATGAAGTGATGGCGAATATCAATATGCTTGGTCTTGCTATGTTGCACTGGGTTGAGGGAAAACTTGATAGCACTTTGATTGTCACATAGAAGAGGCACTTTGTCACAAGTGACACCGTAATCCTTTAAAGTTTGCCTCATCCATAGCAATTGTGCACAACAACTTGCAGCTGCCACATACTCAGCTTCGGTGGATGATAGTGAGACACAATTCTGCTTCTTTGAAGACCAACTTACCAGTGAGCGACCAAGGAATTGGCATCCTCTAGAAGTTGACTTCCTCTCCACACAATCTCCTGCCCAATCTGAGTCAGAATAGCCTACTAGGTTGAAGTTTGCTCCTTTGGGATACCATAGGCCAAAGTTTGGGGTATGAGCCAAATATCGAAAGATTCGCTTAACAGCCATATAATGACTTTCTTTTGGTGCGGATTGAAACCGTGCACATATCCCTACACTCAACATAATATGTGGTCTAGATGCACAAAGGTAAAGGAGGGATCCAATCATGGAGCGATATACCTTTTGATCCACTGCTTTACCATTGGGATCACAGTCAAGCTTGCATCTTGTTGGCATGGGGAACTTGACCGGCTTGACATCTTCAAGCTCGAACCGTTTGAGCATGTCTTGAGTGTACTTGGCTTGTTTGATGAAGGTCCCTTCTAGGCCTTGTTTAATCTCGAAGCCGAGGAAGAACTTCAACTCTCCCATCATGGACATCTCAAATTTCTCGGTCATTAGTGCAGCAAATTCTTCATTGAAGGAAATGTTAGGAGAACCAAAGATAATATCATCAACATATAGTTGGCATATGAACAAATCCCCTTTAACCCTCTTAGTAAAAATAGTGGGATCTATCTTCCCAATTTCTAACCCACGATTTTGTAACAACTCAGTAAGATACTCATACCACGCACGTGGGGATTGTTTAAGGCCATAGAGTGCCGTATTAAGTTTGTACACATGATTGGGGAGCTTGGGATGTTCGAATCTCGGGGGTTGTTTGACATAGACCAACTCATTTAAAGGACCATTAAGAAAGGCACTTTTCACATCCATTTGCTGTAATTTGAAATTATGATGAGAAGCAAATGCAAGCAACATGTGAATAGATTCTAGACGAGCAACAGGGGCAAAGGTTTCACCGTAGTCGATACCTCGACTTGGGAGTAGCCTTGAGCCACCAATCTTGCCTTGTTTCGAATCACAATCCCATTGGCATCTTGCTTGTTTTTGAATATCCATTTGGTCCCGATGACATTATGTTCCTCCTTTGGTCTTGGCACTAAATCCCAGACTTGGTTACGCTCGAAGTTGTTACATTCTTCATGCATGGGCATAAGCCAATCCTCATCATCGAGCGCTTCCTGTACCTGTTGAGGTTCACAATACGAAACAAACGCGTGATGCTCACAATAATTTCAAATCTGTTGACGGGTGGATACTCCCCTTTTTAAACTGCCAAGTACATTCTTCATAAGATGTGACTTGACTCTCAGCTTGTTCGCAATCTTGGCTGCTCGACGCTCCAAGAGTTCTTCATTGGATAACTGGGGAGCATCGACTTGTTTCCTTTGCTTGCCCTTGCGTCTTGAGCCTCCCTTGGCACCGGCTGTTGGTGCTGCACAAGGGAATTGTGAGACAGTATCCTGATCATCTTGACTTTCGACTTGAGCAGGTTCACTTGTTTGTCCTTGTACTTGTGGTTGCTCTTGATCTTGATCTTGTGCTTCTACTTGGTCTGGATCTTGTGGTTGCACTTGATCTTGATCATGAGCAGGTTCGGAACCTTGGGTAAGTGCTTGACTATCATGGGACACATCATCACTGTTGGGCAATTTATCTTGACCTTGAGCTTGTTCATCTTGTTGAGAGTCTTCTCTTTGTTCATCAGAAGCGTGTGGGGCTTGTGGGGGTGATGGCTCCACTTGAGTAGAGCATTGTCCTTCTCCTTCGGCCACAAGGGGTTCCTCAATGGGGAGTATTTGACCAATCCCCATTCTTCTTATGGCTTGGGGAGGAATTTCATCACCTACATCACAAAGACCACTTTGCTCCACTTGGGAGCCATTATTTTCATCAAACTCCACGTTACACGTCTCCTCAATGAGTCCGGTGGACTTGTTGAGGACACGGTAAGCATGAGAGTTTGTAGCATAACCAACAAAGATGCCCTCGTGTGCTCTAGAATCAAATTTAGCTAAACATGCACCTTTCTTGAGAATGAAACACTTACAACCGAATACCCGGAAGTACTTGAGATTGGGTTTGTTTCCAGTGAGAATCTCATATGGAGTCTTGTTCAAGCCTTTGTGGATATAGAGCCGATTGGACGCATGACATGCTGTGTTGATGGCCTCTGCCCAAAAGTTATATGGAGATTTGAATTCTGCCATCATTGTTCTTGTAGCATCCATCAAGGTCCGGTTCTTCCTTTCTGCCACGCCATTTTGTTGAGGGGTATATGGTGCTGAATATTGATGTTTTATTCTCTCATCACCTAGAAACTCATCCAAGGTGTAGTTCTTGAACTCGGTGTCGTTGTCACTTCTAATCATCAAGATCTTTGCTTCATGTTGACGTTGAGCTTCATTAGCAAAGCTGATGACAGTTTGTTGAGTCTCACTCTTCCTTTTGAAGAAATATACCCAGGTGTATCTTGAGTAGTCATCAACAATCACCAAGCAGTACTTTCTGCCTCCAAGACTATCAAATGATGGAGGGCCAAAAAGATCCATATGGAGGAGCTCTAATGGCCTCTTAGTGTAAATGAGAGTTGTTGGACGATGAGCAGTTTCATGAATCTTTCCTTCAAGGCAGGCACTACAAGCACGATCTCTAGCAAAACTCACATTTGTTAGTCCACGAATATGGTCCCCTATAAGAAGACTTTGCAAATATCTCATATTGACATGATCTAGTCGGCGATGCCAAAGCCAGCCCACATCAACTTTAGCCATTAAACACGTCGCGGTCTTAGTGGGTCGCTTTGAGAAGTTCACCACATAAAGACCATTTTCCACATATCCAACATAGGCTACTTTAAGAGTCTTGCTCCACAGGAGGACCACAGTATCAAGATTAAAGAATGTGGAAAAACCCATAATTGCAAGTTGACGAACCGAAAGTAAATTGTAGGCAAGAGACTCAACAAGCATGACCTTCTCAATAGATAACTCTTGAGAGATGACTACCTTACCAAATCCCAATACCTTTGATGAGGATGCATTGTCGAATTGGACATGGGTGGGCATAGATGGAGAAGGATGCACATCCACCACTAAGTCCTTGCTTCCGGTCATATGATTTGTTGCTCCACTATCGAGCAACCATGACACCCCACCGGAAGCAAACTCCTGCAATAGATCAAGGCTTGGTTTTAGGTACCCATTTTTTAATGGGTCCTTTCATGTTAGAGACAAGGGTCTTAGGAACCCAGATAGCCCATTCAATGGACTCATAGTAGGAACCAACAAATCTGGCATAAACATGCCCATCACTAGCATGACATAAGACATAAGAAGAATTGTGTTTGTCGGCTGTGTTAGTAGGAATGGTTTTGCCCTTCTAGACGTTACCATCGTCCACCTTGTTCATGTTCACCTCCTAAGTCCCTTCACCCTCTTTGACAAAGATGTCCATGAGGGTAGGAGATCGTTTGTTCCTGTTCCTCCTTTTTTCCTTTTGACTTGGAGGTAAGTCCAAGTCCCTCCTTTCCTACAACACCCTTTTGAGTGCTCAAGAGGTCGTTCAGGCTCTTCTCACCTTGTATGCATGCCACAAGGCCCTTCTCAAGTTTCTCCTTTAACTTGGCATTTTCCTCCACAAGATGTACATGCTCACAACAAGGATTAGTTGTACAAGCATTATCAATTAACACAAAGGGAGGACAAGTAGAGATCTCCTTGGTAAGCTTTGCTTGGAGTTGATCATGAGACTCTTTCGCAGATAAATGAACACCTTTCAAGACTTTGTGAGCCTTGTCAATTGTGTCAAACTCCACTTTGAGTCTGTCATGGCCAACCCCAAGAGCATACTTCTCAGACTTAAGCATACGAGTAAGAACAGTATCATGATCTAGTTTCTTTTGCATTTTAGCGCAGTCATCGTTGTATGACTCCTTAAGAGCCAAATGAAGAGTGCGCTCCTTTTCTAGAGCAATAGATAATTCAGCAATTTCATCGGCATAGTCACGACTGTGACCCTGAAGCTCGAAGATGGTCTCCTCATGAGACTCGATGAGGTCATTGGCCTCACCCAGTTGTTCCAAGAGAGCAACAAAGTGCTTCTTGGATTCTCCCTTAATAGTGCACAGAAATTTGTCAAGATCATGCTCATTAAGTTCCCCAACATCACTATCATCAACACAATTTAACAATGAAGGAGCAGTAGCGATGTTGGTCTTAATGATGGGGGTTACCTGATTGATACCTTTTGCCATGAGGCACTTGGTGATGTGGTTCTTGTTGGGGGCGTTGAAGATAGACACCTTCTGGGGAGAGGGAGTGGCAATAGCAACAGTTGCCGTTGCCACTGTATCATCATCATCATCATCATCATCGGAAGGGTACTCTTCAAGGGCCACCATCCCCTTTGGGTGAGGTTTCCTCACAAAGTTGTTCTTGATTGGAAATGACTTGGTTTTGTCTTTGCGAATGAGCTTGCCCCCGTTGTCTTCCCTTTTCTCATAGGGACATTCGGCCACGAAGTGACTCACGTTACCACAGTTATAACATGTCCTCACTCGTTGCTTGGGTTTGAACCCACTCGAGTTGTTCTTGGTGAAGGTGGGTCTTGAGTTCCTCTTGTTGCCCCAGAATTGCCTTGACGCAAGAGCCATGTGCTCATGATAGGCATACTTTGAGTCTTCAGGGCAGCTCTCCTCTTCCTCATCCTCTTCTTCTTCTTCTTCAAACATTGCTTTTGCCTTTAACGCAAGGTTGGGTGAAGCTATCTTTGAGCGAACACGAGCAAGTGCATTGTTAGCTGTTTCGTTCATGATTGACATTGCAATGAATTCATCCAACACCTCACTGGAAGACAAGGAGTGGAGGTCTGGTCGCTGACGAATGACAGATGAGATGGCTTTATTGAAAGGCATGATGGCTTTGAGAAACTTGCGCTTGACCAATGTATCATCCACATCCTTGCTCCCATGGTCCTTGAGTGCCACAGCAATAGCAGTCACCCTCCGATAGAGATCACGAGGGTCCTCGTCTTCCTTCATCAAAAACTCATCGGCCTTATCAAGTATCACTTCATAGTTGGACCGTTGAATGCTTGAGCTTCCCTTGTACAACACCATAATGTGCTACCAACAATCCTTGGCCAAAGTGAAGGGACGCAAGTGAGGACGATCTTCAGGTGGCATTGCGGACTGGAGAATAAACAAAGCAGAGTGATTGTATGGATTGTCCGCATCTTCTCTTGGAGTGAGGTTGCTTGGATCATGGGGATAATATCCTTGCTCGATGATTCTCCACAAATTTGTTGAGCTGTGATTCAAATGAGACTTAATAGAAAATACCCAGTTAGCAAATTCACCTTTCACAAGCTTAGGAGGAGGACCAACAGGATTAAGACGCGGTGTGGGAACCGGTCCTCCATAGACTACGGGTGGTGGAACAGATGCATACGTCCCATTCCCATCATATTCGAGAGGTTGGGAAGGTCGCATACCTTTAGCCGTTTCCCTGACGGAATTGGCCTCTGAATCCGTGGTGGTGGGTTTAACCACAAATGCCGGTTCGGGAGAGTTTTTAATTCCCTCCATCAACTCTTTAAGCATGGTCTTGACCTCGTTCATCATGGACGTCTTGAGTGCGGCCATAGCCGTATTCAAGTCGTCCCTTGTGATCGAAGTCAATTCCATGCCCTCGGTTTGTGCACGGGGAACTCCCTCATCATCTTCCATACTCTTCGGGTGGTTAAACCCTTAATAAAGAGACGTGGCTCTGATACCAATTGAAAGGATCGATATGGTTGACTAGAGGGGGGTGAATAGGCAATGACCACTTTTTAATTAATCTTAACAAGTTAGGGTAAACAACATACGGGTTCACAAAAATAACAACAATGGGGTGAACCGTATGAAGCTAACAACAAGAGCTACTAAGATAAGTAAGAAATATACAACAACATAAGCATACACAAAGTAAAGGTTAGAGATAACCACAAGTGGAACCAATGAAGACGAGGATGTGTTACCGAAGTTCCTTCCCTTTGACAGGAAGTACGTCTCCGTTAGAGCGGTGTGGAGGCACAATGCTCTCCAATAAGCCACTAAGGCCACCGTATTCTCCTCACGCCCTCGCACGATGCAAGGTACCGTGATTCCACTATAGGTGCCCTTGAAGGCGGCGACCGAACCTTTACAAACAAGGTTGGGGCAAACTCCACACAAAGCTTGGAGGCTCCCAACAAGACCACGAAGCTTCACCACAATGGAATGTGGCTTTGAGGTGACCTCAACCGTCTAGGATGCTCAAACACCCTAGAGTAAGAAGATCCGCAAGGGATTGGTGGGGGAATCAACTTTTATCTTGGTGGAAGTGTAGATCTGATTGGCTAGGGAGAGAGATCGGGCACTTTTGATCTTAGGGAGCAACAATGGAGCTTGGGAGGGTAAGAGATCAGGTTCCACAACTAGAAGAACCCCTTATATAGTGGGGGGGGGGGAATCCAACCGTTTTCCCACTCACAGCCCGTGCCTAGCGGTACTACCGTTGGATGCAGCGGTACTACCGCTGGCACTCCAGCGGTACTACCGCTGGGCCCATGGTAGTGCATAAGCACTACCGGGCCAACCACCGCGAAGAAAGTCTTCGCAAAAAGGTCCGTCGAAGTACAACCGCTAGGAAGGCGGTACTAAGCTCCTGGAGCAGTACTACCGCTGACCAGGGGGTACTACCGCTGGCTGCAGCGGTACTACCGCTAGCACTCCAGCAGTACTACCCGCTAGGGCTAGCGTTACTACCGCTAGGCACAGCGGTACTACCGCTGAGGGACCATTTGCTTAGATGAGATAAACACAAAGGCGGGAGCCACTCCAAAGTTGCAGGCAAGGGGAAAGGAGATAACGTGTGTGCGTGCAAAATTGATTCCACCCAAACCTTTCCACTACGGGTCCCCTCTTAATAGTACGGCGTTCCTATGACTCAAAGAAAGAGAATCGTAGAGTACACCGAGCTTCTGTTCCATGGAAAGAGGGGGCGAGTCGTCTTGTGCCGTTGGCATGTGTTATCTGAAATCTTAACACACACGATTAGTCCTTTGCGGTACTGTCATCAATCACCAAAATTACTTAGGCATAAACTATGCCCTAACACCCATGATGATGCGATGCGCGACAATGAAGAAGAGGAGGAAGAAACGTTCTCGGATGAGGAAGAAGAATCGAAGGAAAAGGAGGACGACGATGAGGGGGATGCGGCATGATTGTTGATGTGCCATTTGTTTGTGTGAATTTTTATGTCATGAACTTGGTTGGGTGATTTTGAACTTGGTTGTATAATGGGATGTGATGTGGCATGTCTTCGAACTTTTATGTCATGATGAACTTGGTTGGGTGATTTTAAACTATGTTGTGTCTTGTTTAGATGTTTGAAATATCATCGTATTATCAAAAAACGAATATATTGCAAACGCCGACTGCTTGCGCGTGTTGTAGTTTAGCGCGCCTTCTCGAGCGACCCCCGCGCGCTATTTTTTACAGCGGCCGCTAAGTCAGCGCTCTCCGACACGCTAAAAGTTGTTATTTCGACGATGTAATGTTTTTAGCGCGTGCGATGGTTGCGCGGCTGTTGGAGAGTATATTAAAGATCCATGTCATTTCAAAGGTGTCCCAATATGACGGAAACCTAAATTCGCCACACACACAAAAAAGGATCACCACACAAAGCATCTCATCGAAACGCATATACGGCACAACCGATCGATTTGAATGGAGTTAATTGCATGGACATACCACATTTGTGCACCGTGTAACGAATCAGTACCATCATCTCTGCATGCCGCATTTGAGTACCACCACTTTTCTTAATTGTTGCAAAATGGACTGACAGTCGTATAAGCGTGAATCTGACATGCTTGGCCCGCCTGTCAGGCGCCACGCTCGCAAAAAGGTTCGTGTCGTTGCGCTGAGTAGGAGTAGTCTGGTGCGGACAGACTTAACCGGCTCGGTCGAACTGAGCCGCCACCCTACGAACCCTAGCAAGACCATTATTTCCTCGTCCCTCCTCCTTGAGCTCTCTCCCTCCCCCCTCCGATTCGCCGTCGTCCGCCCCACGGCCGCCGCCTTCGTCGCGCCATGGTGTATGAAGACGAGAGCAGCAACGACCTCTCCAGCCTGCTGTACATCAGCTCCTCCGACGATGGTATGCAGTACCAGGTGAGTCGCTGAAATAGGGTTAGGGTTTGTGTTCTTGAGCAATTTTTGATTTTCTAGGGGGGGATCGTTCCTGCTTTAGGTCCCTTCTAGCATTGATGACCAGGACTACAATGGAGTTGAGGCAGAACCGATTGTTACTTGCGAGTAGCATGCTCTGCCAGATGAGAGGCGTGTGGTATTGGAAGGTTTTGACACTGGCAGGAGGTTCTTAATGTGTCCTAATAAGGTCAGATGCTTAATAATAGCTTTGTTGGTCATAGAAAGCACATAATCCAATCCATAGTTAATGTTGGAGTACTCTGTCTTTTTAGCACATATGTTGGTCATACTTTAGCATATCCATCTGTTGATGCCGTTTGTGTGATTGTTTAATCAGGCACCATCTTACTGTGTACTTGTTTATCTAGTTGGTGATGCTTTTCATGTATATTTAATTATTGTTTAATTAGGTAGTACATGTTTTATTATTATATAAATTCCAGCTTATTGATTGGTAGCTCAGTGATGTGATGTTCATAGTTCATTTGTTAATTAGTAGTTGTTAGTTGTTAATTCCAGCTACACTACAGAATCATAGTTCATAGTTCATTTACTTTAATCAAATATGTTGTTTACATTGCAGGAGTCTGACAACTGTGGTTTTGTTCAATGGGTTGGCCCAGAGTGGCATCCTACACTTTGGAATGCTTTGTTGAAGCTATGGGAGATGCATGAAGACAGTGGGAGTGATAGGAGGAATGATAACCTTGAGAGTTCACTCACTATTCACTATTTGACAAAAGAGAAAAACAAGATAGAGGGAAACTATGACAAATTTGTTAAAGATGTGCATGAACTATTCAATGCCCAAGAAGAAAGGATGATTGATTTCAGCTATATGAATGCTAAGATGAAGGGTGTTGAGATTACCACTTCAGTTGTTTCTAATCTGAAGAGAGAGATGGAGAAGAAAGATGCAGAGATGTTCAAGCTGCAAGAGAAGTGCAAAGTGCTGATGAATCTGGCAGAAGCTCAAGGCACTGTTATTAGGAACCTTAAGAACAACCATTTGAAAGAGAAGGAGCAGCTGGGTGAAGCTAGTATGAAATTGCAGTTGCAGGTTGATGAGCTAAACCAGTCCCAGGAAGAGCTCACCCAGGAGAACAAAAAGTTGAAACTTCACATTGATGATTTAAAGAAGGGGCATGAGAAGCTCACTACAGGCAGGGCTGAACTGAAACTTCACATTGCTGATTTGCTAAGGGCAGAGGAGAGGAACAGCCACAAGCTGAAGGGGATCCATCACATCTTGGCAGAATGAAGAAGATCTAGAGGAAGAATCTATCAAGTATGATGTAAGAACATTAGTATGATGTAAGAATCTATTAAGTATGATGTAAGAACATTAGTATGATGTAAGAATCTATTAAGTATTATGATGTAAGAATCTATTAATTATTATGATGTAAGAATCTATTAAGTATTATGATGTGTACTCTATGGTTGTGATCTTACAACGGGCTGGTTCAGAATCTATTAATTAGTATGTGTTCAGAAGCTATCTATGCCTACCTATACTATGATGTTTGATAATTGGTTGATCTTGCAGCTGGATGTGATATGTTATATCCATCAATGTAGCTAGTTCACCTGGTGATTGCAAGATTATGCACCTAACTAGTTCACCCATCAGCAATATTATACATCATTTGAACCATATTAAACACATGACATACCATAGATGTGATCATAATAAGTAGGCACACATATGTTCAATAAGTGCCACATAGTGGAAGGGTTCAAAAGCACACATAGTTGCAGGGTTCAAAAGCACACATAGTGTGAGGGTTCAAAACCACACACATGTTCTGTACTCATTAAACCATAGAACTTATTCTACTCATATGTTTCCACTGACAGTAAAAAAAATCCATCCATCCAAACTGGTTTGTTGGGCCACCAACATTAGGAGGATCAATAGAATTTGAAGTTCTTGGGGGTAGAAAATGGTCTTTGATAGCTTGCAGTAGCAGATCTTCTACCCCTTCCTTGCTGTGATCTTGCACCTGGCTGTGATCTTGCAGCTGCAGTTGAGCTTGAAACTGGTTGTGATCTTGCATGTGGAGTTGAGCTTGAGGATGGTTGTGATCTTGCAAGTGGAGTTGAGCTTGAAGCTGGCTATGATCTTGCAGGTGGAGTTGAGCTTGAAGCTGACTGTGATCTTGTAGGTGCCTTGAAATCAAAAAAGTAAACCTTCTAGTTATTCATAGTCAAGCATGATAGTTACTAAAGAATACATAAATACAAAGAAATCAACTACAGTGGGAAGGGGATCACCACATGCTTATTTTTCCTCATTGCCAAATCTGGTTTGAAAGGTTTCTTGCAGTTGGTGTACGTATGGCCTTGGAGCCCACAATTACCACATTTTATAGTTGCCTTTCTAGAAGTGTCCTTTGGCTTTGGAACTTCAAACCTGACCTTAATCCTATTTACTTTATTCCTTCCTCTCTTCACATGGAAGTCAGGTGGTTCTATGTGTGGTCCAAGAGTCTTCGTCTAGTCATGTTCACCAGGAACAGGGTATATCATGGGTTGACATGATGCAAGGTACATAGGTTTTTTGTAGAATTTTGAAACATAGTCCTCTGGAAACCTTTTTGCCTTATTAATTGCTGATATAGCATGGTGTTGGAAATATGCCCTAGAGGCAATGACAAAATAGTTACTATTATATTTCCTATTTCAAGATAATCGTTTATCATCCATGCTATAATTGTATTGAATGAAAACATAGATGCATGTGTGGATATATAGACAAAACAATGTCCCTAGTAAGCCTCTAGTTGACTAGCCAGTTGATCAAGGATGGTTAAGGTTTTCTGACCATATGCAAGTGTTGTCACTTGATGACTCGATCACATCATTGGGAGAATAATGTGATGGACAAGACCCAAACTATAAACGTAGCATGTGACCGTGTCATTTTGTTGCTATTGTTTTCTGCGTGTCAAGTATTCATTCCTATGACCATGAGATCATGTAACTCACTGACACCGAAGGAATACCTTGTTTGTATCAAACGCCGCAACGTTACTGGGTGACTATAAAGGTGCTCTACATGTATCTCCGAAGGTGTCCGTTGAGTTAGCATGGATCAAGACTGGGATTTGTCACTCCGTGTGACGGAGAGGTATCTCGGGGCCCACTCGGTAATACAACATCACATATAATCCTTGCAAGCAATGTGGCTAATGTGTTAGTCACGGGATCTTGTATTATGGAACGAGTAAAGAGACTTGTCGGTAACGAGATTGAAATAGGTATAGGGATATCGACGATCAAATCTCGGGCAAGTAACATACCGAAGGATAAAGGGACTGATATACGGGATTATATGAATCCTTGGCACAGAGGTTCAACCGATAAGATCTTCGTAGAATATGTAGGATCGAATATGGACATCTAGGTCCCGATGTTGGATATTGACCGGGGAGTGTCTCAGGTCATGTGTACATAGTTCTCGAACCCGCAGGGTCTGCACACTTAAGATTCAGTGACGTTTCGGTATAGTTGAGTTATAGGTGTAAGTGACCGAAGGTTGTTCGGAGTCCCAAAATGAGATCACGGACATCACGAGGGTTTCCGGAATGGTCTGGAAACGAATATTGATATATAGGATTGTTTCATTTGGCCTCCGAAAAGATTCCAGGCATTTCCGGTAGTGTACCGGGAGTGACAAATGGATTCCGGGTTTTTACCGAGAGGGGCCCACCCACCCGGGAGTGAACCTAATAGCCAAGGGTGGCGCACCATCCCTTAGTGGGCTGGTGAGGCCAGCCCGAGTGGGCTATTTCGGCTAAGAAGAAAAAATCAAAGGAGAAAGAAAAAAAGGAAAAAAAACAGGAGGTGGGAAGGAAGGAAGGGACTCCTCCCTCCAACCCGACTTGGAGGAGGATCGCTCCTCCCTTCGGCCGGCGCCCCTAGGGAAAGCCCCACACCTTAGCTCCTCCTATATATACTTGAGGTTTAGGGCTCTTTTGAGACACAACTTTGCCACGTGCAACCCTAAACCTCTACTTCGTAGTTCTTCCTCTAAGATCAGTTTTCTGCGCAGCTCGGGCGAAGCCTTGCAGGAATAGATCATCACCATCACCGGCGCGCCGTCACGCTGCTGGAGAACTCATCTACTTCCCCGTCTCTGTTGCTGGATCAATAAGGCGGAGATCGCCATCGAGCTGTACGTATGCTGAACGCGGAGGTGCCGTCCGTTCGGCGCTAGATCAGAACGGATCGTGGGACGACGGTGATTTGAATCACGAAGCTATACCACTACATCAACCGCGTTTCTTAACGCTTCCCGCTTAGCGATCTACAAGGGTATGTGGATCTGATCTCCCTCTCGTAGATGAACATCACCATGATAGGTCTTCGTGTGCGTAGGAAATTTTTTGTTTCCCATGCAACGTTGCCCAACACATGGTTGCATGGTATGCCAGACAAGTCCCACTTTCTGCAACCACATGTGTACTGTTCCAGGTTAACTGCATGTGTTTGGTGCCCACTTGTCACTTGCCATAGATTAACACCAGCTTCAATTGGTTTGCAAAATTTGGCCCTCTCCTTTTCCACCTCTAACTTCTCAGCATAATGAGGTGTGATCTCCCACATAGCTGCTTTTCCACTCTTTCTATTCCTATGCCACCTCACCATCTGATTGTCCTTAATACCATCAATCATAGTCCTAATGGGTTTTTTCCTAAAATCTAAGATGTACTTATTGAACACCTGTGACAAGTTGTTAACAACCAAGTCTGCCTTGAAGTTAGTGTCAAATGCATGTCTAGCCCATGTGTGTTTTGCTATTGCATTCAACCAGTTCCAAGCTTCCTCACTTTCATTTTTCAGATCATTCATTGCAATGTTAAACTTGTGTTGATTATGAGCATAGCTCACATTATCCATACATTTCTTCAGATCTTCACCCCTAAACCCAACATTTTGGAAATTTGCATACAGGTGTCTAAGGCAAAATCTTTGGTGGCGGTTTGGAAAAACTTGATTTAGTGCATGTAGTAGCCCCTGTTCAAATAATATAACATGCAAAGGTACTGCAGTATTGATGGTATAACATAAATATAACATACTAAGGTGTTGCATGCATACCTTTTGTCTATCAGATATGATTGTGTAAGGGCCATATTTCCCATATTCACCTCCAATACATATCTTGAGCTGGTGTAGAAACCAACACCAATTTGCTGTGTCCTCTTGTCCAACTATAGCAAATGCCAGTGGAAATATGTTGTTATTTCCATCTGTCCTAGTGGCAACTAGGATTTGAGCACCAGTATTCAGCTTAATAAAGCACCCATCAACACCTAATTTTGCAAGCAAGCAACATTTAAAGTCAACATCTATCATTCACGAGGTGTGATCTACAAACATTCTATATAAATGAAATAAACATGTTACTAACCAATGAATGGCCTGCATCCATTGAGAAATCCCTCTCTTGCTCCATTTATGCAGAAGAACATAGCATGAAACATTGGTCCAGGATGTGGCCTTTTGTTGTATGTGTTGGGGTTACTGTTGTCACAACAACTCTAGTTCCATGGTTTTTGTCCATGATGGTTTGAGCATAGTCCCTCAGCCTGGGATACTGCTTCTTGTTCTCACCTAATACAACTTCCACAACAAGGTTCTTGGCCCTATATGCCATGTGCCTGGGCACATCTACACCATACTTCTCCTGGCAGTTGTCAATCATAGTTGCTATACTAGTGCTTGGATCAGATCTGAATAGTGACTCATATGTCTTTGCTAGCCACTTAGCACTAACCCTAGATGACTCTGTACTGCTAGGACAAGTGTGTTGCAGCTTCATCTTCTTAATAGCAAATGTCTTTTCCCCTTTGATCATTGCAACAACTATGCAGAACTGACACTTCTCATTTTTGCAACATGCAATTATCCTTTTGACCGAGTTTTTGTGGTACCTGAAATTCCTTGCATCTCTAATGTGCAAGCTCAACAATGCTTCTCTGAATTGTTGTTGATTCTTAAAGCACATGTACAGAACAACTGCTGATGTGGTTACTCAAGTTTTTCATTGTACCATATCCTAGGTTTTATTTTCTTGGCCCTACTTTTCTTGCATTTTTAGGACAAATGATGGTTCCTCATATCCATCATCCTCACAGTCAAACAACAGCCCATGATCTTCCTCATCTGATGAAGGAATGAAACCAGGTTGCTCCTCCTCTAAAACACTATTGTGATCTCGTTGTGGGACCTCTCCTAACTGGTAGCTTCTGTCTCTTCCTTGCAGGTTGGTGCATGGGTGGTTCTTCTACTGAAACACAATTCACCTCCTCCTCATCCCCCTCCTCAAACAAATCCTCAACATCAGTGTTCCCCTCATAATGTAAGTGATCCTCTTCTGAATCTTTATCTTCATCTTCATATTCATCTTCATCTTTCTCATGAGGAATATTGTAATTCTGCAGGCTGAAAGGGTTGTTATCACTATTATATGCATTCTCCTCATCAGTACTCTTATACCCCTCCAGTTCCTCTTCCTCAAACACAACTGAAAGCTTCCCCTTACTGACATTTCTACTCTCTGGTGTGCACATAGCAGCATGCTGAGTAGTAGGTTGCATACTACTACTGCTGCTGCCCTAACTATGAAAAACTACACCATTACCATCAACAACAAAAATACATGGATCACTGAGATCATACACAACAAGTGGTTCATATAAGACTGTAGCCAAATCATCTAATCTCTGATTAATGTTGCCCTCTCTAACAAATCCTGAACTCACAGCTGCAGTTGCCCTCACTAACAAATTCGGCACTAATGATTCCTCATTCTGCTTCTTCAGTTGCTACAATTTGATGTTTGTGTCAATCAGGTCAAGTCCATGCTCTCTTTCACCTCCTGTAGCAATATTCTTTGTGTGGTACAGTTCATCATTCAAATTAAATCCTACTACTGTCAATAGTGCATACGTATTTTGGAATGTGACATCTGAGCTGCAAATCTTCCTATACAAAGTATGCCCAACATCAAAGTGAATCCTAACATCCCATATAGTATCATCTAACCTACAATCCACGACAAAATGAACAAATTTCAGTGTTGCACACCACAAATTGTAGCCCATATGATTTTAACATGAAAAAAGAAGAAATAAACGGATTTACATCACTCCACTTACTCCACTAGTCCATTCATAGCTCGTGGTGGGGTTGGCCAACTACATCTCGGCTAGCCGCACCCGTTGCTCCATGGAAAGGGGGGCTCCTCCTCCTCTTCCTCGTTGCCGGTGTCATAAGAGGAACTGGATCCGTCCAGCACCACGTGGTCTTCGCTCTCGAGGCCATGAAGGTCGTCGTAGTCGCCCACGACACCGCCGCCGCCGGTGGTCGCCGTGGCCATCGCCTGTGAGGATAGGGGAGAGGACAGGAGTGGGGAGAGGAGAGCCAGAGTTCATCGGGGTGACGGCTCGGTTCGACCGAGCCAGTTAAGTCCGACCGCGTCGGACTAGTCCCAATCAGCGCAACGGCACGTGCCTTTTGGCCAACGTGGCGCCTGACAGGCGGGCCAGGCATGTAAGATACACCGTCAATACACGCTTATACGGCTGCCAGTCCATTTTGCAAAGATTAAGAAAAATGGTGGTACTGAAATGCGACATGCAGAGATGGTGGTACTGATTCATTACACGGTGCACAAATATGGTATGTTCATGCAATTAACTCATTTGAATGTGATGCTTCGCCAATCAGCATATGAAGGCGGCATCAGCATGCTCATCACTGCAGTAGAGGCCAGGCTGCTGGACGTACCCCTGCTTGGACAGCAGCCCGCGCGCTCTCTGCACGAGCTCCCTGTTGGTCACCTTCCCGCGCTTCTCCTCCGCGAGGACGGCCTGGATGGCGTTGCTGAGCGCGCCGTAGGACACGCCGCTGGCCGTGGTCAAGTCCGCCGAGGACTCGTCGGTCTGGCACCCGCTGATCAGGACGCCGTTGCGCGGCGGAGGCACCTCCGCCACGGCTCCTGCGTACACCTCCTCGACGCTCCGCACCTCCTGCTCCATGGCTGGCCCGAGCGCGTCGGCCTCGATGCCCTTCGTCTTAGCCTCCGGGATCAGCTCCGTGCCCGTGGATGCGACTGTGCCGGCCTGATCAGGGCCGTGCCGGAGCTTGCCGCCCACCATGGCCTTGACGAACTTCTTGATCTTGGGCGTGGCGTCGTTGCCGAAGTGGTGGAACAGCGTCGTCCGGATGGAGCCCACGCCGACGTCGTCCTTCCCCGTCTGCTCCTTGAGCATCCGGATGTACGTCGACAGGGGCAGCGACCGGCTCGTGGCGGTGCCGGCCGGCGAGTCCGCCGCCTGCTGCGCACGGCGGGAGAGGCGGATGCCGACGTACTCGAGCGCGCCCCGGACGGCCCCGACGAGCGAGGCGCACAGGTTGGCGCTGGCGGATGGATGTCGCTGCCGCTGCCGCTGCCGGGCCTTGCTCTGCTTGGTGCTGTTCCCGATCTGCTCCTTGGTCTTGTCGATGAGGCCGCCGCTGTGGCACGAATCGGATACCATGGTGAAGAGGCAGCCGTCAGGTACTTTCCGCACGAGCTCCGTGAAGTCCTGGTCTGCAGCAAAGGAGCTCCTTCGCTTGTCAGCCACGCAAGCAAAGGAGCTTATCGCTTTGACAGTCTCTCGAACACATCTCAGCGTAACAATCAATCGATGAACCAATCCTACATGTACCTTTGATGAGGTTGGTGTCGCAGGGGACGATGCACTCGTCGTAGCCGGTGTCGTCGTCCTCGCCGGTCTCGGCGGGCAGCTGCAGGCCGTGGCCGCTGTAGTGGAAGAAGAGGGAGTCCCCGGGCCGCGCGCCGCCGACGAGCCGCTCCAGCTCCAGCCGGATGTTGGCGCCCGTGGGCGGCGGCGTGGACGGGTCGGCGTCGGCGAGGACGCGGACGTCGGCGTCGTCGAAGCCGAAGCGGTCGACGAGGCAGCGGCGCATGCGGGCCACGTCGTTGAGGCAGCCCTTGAGCTCCCCCTCCGTGCCCGGGTAGTTGATGCCTACCAGAACCGCTCGCTTCCGCCCCATCGTCGACTCCGCCGCACCGGCGAGCCGGCACGCGCTCCGGTGGGCGTTGCAGGACGCGACTAGGTTGGTGGGGTGCCGAGCTGTGTGTTGGCGCTCCGATCTGGCAGGCGGTACGGGGGGTGATGGCCCTGGTGGGTTGGTGGAGCTCGAGATGATCATGGCTGCCAGTGCTAGCTTTTTTCGTATATTGCCTCGTGGCGCCAATTATTCCGTGAGCCATGAATGTCCTGACCACGGATGGTCTCATTATACTACTCGATGATAGTTCTATATGAGTTCTGTGGTCTCATTATACAGTTGCCCACTACCCATAAAAGGCAGCAGAGTGGAAGCAAGATGCATACAGATAATGTAAAGGCAGGCTTGTACTACATCTGCTTCTACACTTTAAAATATGTCTATATACATCCGTATATACTCTCTTTGTACCAAAATATAAGACATTTTAGAGATTCCACTAGAAGACTAAATACGGAGCAAAATGAATAAATCTATACTCTAAAATATGTCTATGTACATCCGTATGTAGTTTATAGTGCAATCTTTAAAATGTCTTATATTTAGAAACAGAGGGAGTAGTTTATAGTGCAATCTTTAAAATGTCTTATGTATTTAAGAAGAGAGAGAGTATATGGTAGTAGTATAAAGTAGTGGACATGACTTTATCTGTTCTCCAGTAATTTTATCTATTTTTTCTGCTTTTCAGAAAACATGGAGTAATGTACTCCCTCTATATTATGGAACAGAGGGAGTATAACCTCAGAGCATGCGATTGTTATTCTGTGATGAAAACGTCAAAACAGTCCAATCTTAGCAACACATGGCATCCAGGCCTACAAAACCACAGTGCACAGACAGTTGACACACGAGGAGAAAGCATCTTTTCTCCCATGGATGGACAAAGACAACGGACGTTTCAGGCTGTCAGCATATGAAAGCCACTTCAGTGTGCTTATCGCTGCAGTAGAGTCCAGGCTGCTGCTTGTACCCCTGCTTGGACAGCATCTCGCGCGCTCTGAGCACGAGCTCCTTGTTCGTCACCTTCCTGTCCTTCTCCGCGAGGATGGACTGGATGGCGTTGCTGAGCGCGCCGTAGGACAGGCCCTTGGGCGTGGTCGCGTCCGCTGAGGTCTGGTCGGTCTGGCACCCGCTGATCAGAACGCCGTTGTGGGGCACCCTAGCCGTCGTTCCGGCGTAGACCTCCTCGACGCTGTTCACCTCCTGCTCCATCGCCGGCTTCAGATCCTCTTGCTTGCCCTGCAGCTTGGCCTTGAGCAACTCCTGTGCCAGGGCGCCCACGAAGCCCACCACGCCCCCGTGCTGGCCCTGCTGGAGCTTGTCCAGCATCACCTTCATGAACTTCTTGATCTTGGGGCTGGCGTCGTCGCCGAAAATGTTGAACAACGTCATCCGGATCGAGCCGACCTCGATGTCATCCTTCCCTGTCTTCTCCTTGAGCATCTCGATGAATGTCGAGAGGGGCAGCGACCGGTTCTTGGCGTGTCCTTCTGCCGAGTCCAGGTTTGGCTCCTCGGCTTCATCGTCATCGTAGCTTCCCTGCTGGCCGCCACGGCGAGGGAGGTGAACTCCTTGGGACTCGAACGCTTCGCGGACGGTCTGTTTGAGGAACGACCGGAAGCCGCCAGAGCCGGAATCAGACCGCTCTTCCCGTTTGCCTTTCTGTGCCTGGTTCTGCTTTGTGCTGTGGCCAATCTGCTCCTTGGCTTTGTCAAGTAGGCCACCGCTGTGGCAGGAGTCGGAGACTATGGTGAACAGGCAGCCATCAGGAACTTTTTGCACGAGTTCTGTGAAGTCTTGGTCTGCAGTGCAAAGAAGAAAATTAGAACGGTTGACAGGAAGAGATGCATGATGTTAGCTATTAATTGCTCTACTTCTATGTATTGGTTGATGTGTAATACTTAGGGCACATCTAAATGTGCTTTAGCAAAACTGAATATTTAAAATCAGAGCATTATCGATGCATTAAAAAATTATCTGCAGATAGCCATCAGCCTAACTGCCCATGAGTTGAAGTTGGATCTGAACATTCTATTGCAAGAAGGAAAATCATGAATCAGGCAAGCCAAACAAGTGCCACACATGGCTGGTTGATGACATAACAGATCTTCTGTAAACTTCTTTTGTTAAAAAAATGGACCATGATGACTTATGAGTTATGACACAGTTTGGTTGATGATGTTCCACTACACATTTTGAATTAACTCGGTACCCTCTGCACGTCTAGGACTAAACCGGTTTAAGGAATGCAGATCTTGATTATTTTTATGTTTGTGACCTGTTCCATGACAAAAATTGGTAATGTACGGAGTAATAACTTAGGTTAGGAGTGTGGAGACTAAGTCCTGCTGGTCCAGCAACATGTTTCTGATTAGATTAGTGTTTGCCAGTTTGAATCGGTATAAAACAGAGGTAACAAACTCTTGCTACTTACCAAACCAAACCAAAATTTTGTGACATGCAAATCTGAGTAGCATTCGGAATGGGGCCTTGTTAGCAAAGCAAATGAGGCCAAATTTTATTTAGATTACGATTTTTGGCAGAAGAAAATCTGACATCAAACAGATGACCTGCAGACTCTCTTGCCATTTTGCATAAGTAGCACGGCCTAAGAAATCAGTTGATTGTACAACGAAATAGTTTTGCGCTCTCTGACAGTTGATCCGTCCAACAACAAAGTTGATAATGTGCTGACAAGTCTGAAAAATTACCACAATATGCTATCTGAAAACTAATCCAATCGGAAATTCAGAAATCAACACAGTGGTAATTTTGCTACTAAGTCGTAAAAAAACGTCCCTCTCAGATCCCACCGTCTCACCGAGCATTCGATTCGATCCCCACCTATGATCAAAACAAGTACAGGAGCAAACATGGCAGGAGACAAAACGAAAGGGCGGTTCCGGATCTGCGGACCTGTGATGAGGTTCATGTCGGAGGGGACGATGCACTCGTCGTAGCCGGTGTCGTCGTCCTGGCCGGTCTCGGCCGGCAGGCGCGTGCCGTGGCCGCTGTAGTGGAAGAAGAGGGAGTCCCCGGGGCGCGCGTCGGCGACGAGGCGCGCGAGCTCGCGGCGGATGTTGGCGCCCGTGGGCTGCGGCGCGGCCGGGTCGGCGTCGGAGAGGACGCGAACGGCGGCGTCGTCGAAGCCGAAGCGGTCGACGAGGCAGCGGCGCATGCGGGCCACGTCGTTGTGGCAGCCCTTGAGCTCCGCCTTGGTGCCCGCGTAGTTGATGCCCACCAGCACCGCGCGCTTCCGCCCCATCCTGCGGTTCGGTCGGCGTCGGCGTCGGCGATGGCGTTGGTGCGGCGAGGCGGCGCGACGCGGCTGCCGGGCGGGCCTCGGGGAGTCCGATGGAAGGAAATGGCGTGGATTTTGGGGGTTGGCGCCGGCCTGTCTGCTGGCGTTTCCGATCTGGCAGCTGCTGGGTGGTTGGTGGCCGTGTGCGACCTGGTCGTCGTTTTGTGTTGGGTTGGTCAGCGACTCGGCGGCCGATAATAAATTTTTGTGCTCGTGCAGCTTCGGTAGGCCGCCGTAGAGCAGCCAAACCCATGGGCCACGGCCCATTGGGTTATCTCACTCTTCCCTCGGTCCACAGTACTCCTCCTCAGCATTTCCACGAAATCAAATTTTGAAGCTCATAAGCTAGCTATAGGTATGGTGCGACCCTTCTTGTGGGGCGTCACATATGGTTAGGGAGTGCGCATGATTCAGCTATTTATCCCTGTAAAGCATTATAACCATGCAATAATGGCCTAGCAACCTTGTCTAGAAAAAACAATTCCACGAAATCACTATTTAAATGGTACCCTATACAAAGGTTAACCCATCTTCGCATGTGTGCGTCCCTGTATTTTTTAAGACTCGCTAATTCAGAATGTTTAATATCTAGATCGATGTGTCCAAAGCCCAAGCAGAGATCTTCAAAACTAGAATTCATGTTAATAGGTTTTAGTAAACTTTTTTCTCAAGAAAACCCCAAAAAAGGAGTCCAAGTCATTTTATTTTTTCGAGAAGCACAGTTGTGCTTTGAAAAAATTCTTGAACTTAGGAAAAACAAGGAAAAATCCAAAAAGCCAAAAAAGGAGAAAAGAACACATCTAAAACCCAAAAATGTGTACAAAGACGAAATCCGGAGGGAACGTCTAGCAGGCGACACATAGCAACGGCTGGATGCACCACTTGGTGCGCTCTCAGACCATAAAAACGATCCTTGTAGGGATCTTGGCAAAAAAACTATGAATTGGGTAAGGATATGTTTGGTGATCTTGATTATACGCCGAACATGACAAATATCCTTGAGCTTATCACTAATTCTGACAATCATGACGATAATTTCAGGCCGATGTGGCTTATGCTTGCCGGCAATACCGTGATTGTGCCTACTACTTCCAACAAGGTCAGCCCCAGATGGTACGGTGTGCTGGTAAGTATTTGACATTCTTGACTATGTGGTGGTTAGTTTACCTATTGCTTCTCATAACTTCTATCATGTTTGCATGGTAACCGCATTGTTTCCTTCCATCTTAATTGTTGTCCCCTTTTGTTCCTTGTATTTTTGCAACGCAACCTTGAGAAAGTTAAAGATCTTAACTGGGCCAAGTTCATTGTTGAGGAGCTCCACAAGGCACTATCTAAGAAAAATCAGCTCCTCAAAGTATGCAATCATGCTGCCCATGTCTGCGCTGCGGTACTCATTGCGAAATTTGGCTCGCTGATTTGCTAGGTCTTGCATTGTGTAGGGCACAACATTAGGATCATCGTAGAACCATGAAATCAGTTGCATCTGCCTTGCGGTTTCTATGTTGCATTCGTGCAGAATCTGTAAGAAGTCCACCTCTTCCTTGGGGATGTGCCGGTGTGATGCTAGGAATTTGGTCAGGGAAGGCTTTCTGATCAGTGGGTGGTTATGGTTGTCCTCAAAGCGTCCCACTCTCCACCAAGCATCCGTGTGCTTAAGATAGAGGTGTGCTGGACACTCAGTGCTCACAATCTTCCCTCTTTTTCTCTTCTTCACGATGCCTTTTGGGTTCTGCACATCTTGCTCCTCCTCCTTCTTCGGCTTTGGCTTGCCGTATTTTCCACACACCACAAGCGCTCTGGTCATTGTGTTGTCCTTCCTATTTCTCGTGTACTCACTCATTATCCCAAACCCATTCCTGAGCGCATATAGCTTGCAGTGGGAAATAGCGTCCTCCAATGTGTCAAACTTCATTGTACCATCAGGAGCCTTAGGCGTGGAGTATGCCTCAGTGTTAATGCCTCCTTGATCTCCGTTCAGCGCTCCTGTTTCTGGACTTGCCGGCTCGCTAACCGATATATCAAAGAATCTTTCCTTCGCCCCAGTGCTGGCACTTGTTTCACTGTCTAGCCCAAGGATCATGTGTTTAGATGTAGGTGGAGCACTTGCGCGTTGTTCACATGAAACAAATTGTCAGCTTTAAAGTCTTTTTTGACAGTTCTGGTGGTAACTTGCATTAAAACTATGTGGTAACTTCCAGTATGCAGTGATGATAACAAGTGACAATACAAACTGTCAGCTTTAAAGTCTTTTTTGCCAGTTCTGGTGGTAACTTGCATTAAAACTGTGTGGTAACTTACAGTATGCAGTGATGATAACAAGTGACAATACAATTCTTTCTTCCTTTTGTTGGTTTAGTATAAGTATATGGTTGATGTGCAAGGCTGGTAACTTCATTACATTCTGCATATATCATAGACATGTAGGTGGCACTTTTTGTAAGTGAGTATTCTCTTACCTCACAATTGGCGGTTGATGTTGGCAGAGCCATAACTAGTAGTACACAAATCTTGTCGTTTCTCTTGGTCAGCACTCTCCATGACATTGGTGTTGTCTCCATGGTTTTTTGACATGTTTGTTGTAGTACCTGCGTACACATGTTAATAGCATCAGTCACATGTCAATTTTTTTACATACATCAATGAGAGCAATAATTATCATTTTTTCTTGATGGTAACTACAGTTGACATGGATGTTATCATTTTTTCTACAGGGAACATCTTGTTACTCATGCTGGAGACTATTACACTTGGCAACAACATTCACCACTACAAAAATCAGTGGGCTTTTTCTTGATGGTAACTTGCATCACACATGTCCGCTAACATGCACCCTATTGTCATGGTAACACAAGGCAAATCTTCTGCAGTGTGCTTTTCTGTAGTGATAACTCTGTATGAAAAAATCTTGTAGCCTTTGATTCTATATACATTTCGTAACAACTATGGATCTAGTTTGGTGTGTCTTCTAACAGAATTTCATTTTTCTGTGAAATAAGTTGAAAAGTAGCTGCTTTTTTCAAGAAAAATTCTGCACATGTCCTGACTACTCAAACATGGCTTTACAAATTTGTTATTCACCCTGGTAACCTAGTAGCATCTAGCTGGTAGCTTCAGTGCAATGAGTGTGATAAGATGTGTTCGAAGCGTGTGGTAAGATCTGTTCCCCCTGGTGATAGTTTAAGCCTAGATCTGGTGGTAACTATAGTTCCTTCATGCCCTTGCCTGGTTTGGTGGATCAGATCAGGGTTGGATGTGGGGAGGGGTGGGGTGGGGTAGGATTGCTTAATTTTACCTGGTTCACCTGAATTCTTGTTGGATGTAGGACGCGTGATAATCGCTTGTGCTTCTGGTGGTAGTTTTAGAGGGATTTGGTGGTAACTTTCAACTCCCCATATGCCCTTGCTATTTTGTGGTTGAATTTGTTAGATCAATCGGGGGGTGGGGTGGGGTGGGGGTAGGGTATCGCTTCCTTGAGTTCGTCGACCTGGGAGAGAAAGAGGGAGAGGTGGGTCGATGGAGAGGGTTCTTTGCCTTTTCTTGCAATGGAGATAAGAAACTAGCGGTTTAGGGGTGGTGGTGGTTGCGTGGTGGGGTGTGGGCCAGGGTGAGACTTGGGCTAAGGTGTTGGTCGACGTCACGGCTCGGCCTCGCGAAGGTGGGGGACGGTAGTGGTCGTTTGGATCTATCCAACATATCCGAACGTTAGGATTGTATCGTTGTCCTTTTTTTCATTTGCATTTTTCCTAATTTGTGTTTTTTTACTTTTGTATTCATCTTTTGTAAAAATTGTAAGCTTTTCCAAATTCATGAACTTTTCAAAATCGTGAATTTTCTCATATAACTTCTTTCCAATTCATGATTTTTTTACATGTATGATTTTTTTTAAACTCGTGAACATTTTTCCGTATGCTACTATTTTAATATTTCATTAACTTTTTGAAAAAGTCAATCATTTGGTCAATGGTCAACCTCTTCGAGGTCAATTGGTCAATGTGTGAGCGGTCAAAACGGTCAACCATGCACCAAAGGAATTGGTGCACCAGATGCACGTGTGACTTATGGATTGTTAGATTAAATATGTGGGGACACGATCTAGGTATAAGTTGGGTTGTGCTTGATACGTCTCAAACGTATCTATAATTTTTGATGGTTTCACGCTGTTATCTTGTCATCTTTGGATGTTTTATGTACCTTTTATATCTTTTTTGGGACGAACTTATTAATTCAGTGCCAAGTGCTAGTTCGTGTTTTTTTTGTGTTTTTGGCTCTTTTCAGATCTGATTTTGGAACGGAGTCCAAACGGAATAAAATCCCCGAAATGAATTTTTCCCGAACGAAAGAAGATCAGGGGGCCTGTGGGCCAAGCCAGGAGGGCTACAGGGAGCCCACAAGCCCCCACTCCGCCACCAGGGGGCGGCGGTGGGCAGGCTTGTGGCCTCCCTGGCGCCCCCTGACCTAGATCTTGCGCCTATATATTCCCTAAAAATCAGAAAAAAAAATCAAGGGAGCCACGAAAATACTTTTCCGCTGCCGCAAGCTTCCGTTTCCGTGAGATCTCATCTGGAGACCCTTCCCGGCGTCCTGCCGGAGGGGACTTTGGAGTTGGAGGGCTTCTTCATCATCATCATCGCCCCTCCAATGACTCGTGAGTAGTTCACTTCTACGGGTCCGTAGTTAGTAGCTAGATGGCTTCTTCTCTCTCTTGGATCTTGAATACAAAGTTCTCCATGATCTTCATGGAGATCTATCCGATGTAATCTTCTTTGGCGGTGTGTTTGTCAAGATCCGATGAATTTTGGATTTGTGATCAGATTATCTATGATATGTATTTGAGTCTTTGTTGATTTCTTATATGCATGATTTGATATCCTTGTAAGTCTCTCCGAGTCTTGGGTTTTGTTTGGCCAACTAGATCTATGATTCTTGCAATGGGAGAAGTGCTTGGTTTTGCGTTCTTACCGTGTGGTGACATTTCCCAGTGACAGTAGGGGCAACAAGGCACACATCGTGTAGTTGCCATCAAGGGTAACAAGGTGGGCTCTGTCATAGATATGAGATTGTCCATCTACATCATGTCATTTTGCTTAAGGCGTTACTCTGTTCTTTTGGACTTAATACACTAGATGCATGTTGGATAGCGGTCGACGTGTGGAGTAATAGTAGTAGATGCAGAAAGTATCGGTCTACTTGTTTTTGGACGTGATGCCTATAGATATAATCATTGCCATAGATATCGTCAGGACTTTGCGCGGTTCTATCAATTGCTCGACAGTAATTTGTTCACCCACCGTCTACTTGCTTTCATGAGAGAAGCCACTAGTAAACACTACGGCCGCCGGGTCTATTCACATCTATGGTTTCCACTTTCGTTTTTTACTTTGCTTTGTTACTTTGCTGCTTTCAGTTCTGATTTGGCGAACAATCTATAAGGGATTGACAACCCCTTCATAGCGTTGGGAGCAAGCTTTTTGTGTTTGTGCAGGCACTTGTGATACTCCTTCACTGGATCGATACCTTGGTTCTCAAACTAAGGGAAATACTTACCACCGCTGTGCTACATCACCCTTTCCGCTTCGAGGGAACACCAACGCAAGGCTCCAAGGCCACGGGGAAAATCCTTTGCATATTTGCCTAGGAAGTCCCTTAAGGCGTGGCCGTAGCAGAAGGATTCCTGGTGCCGTTGCTGAGGAGTATCTAGCAACACTCCTATTTCTGGCGCCGTTGGAAGGTCTTTTGTTGCAGTAGCAGAAGTGTTTCTGGCACCGTTGCCGGGGAGAAGAGATCTATCCAAGTAGGTCTCACAAACTCATCTCTTGCATTTACATTTTTGCCAGTTGCCTCTCATTTTCCTCTCCCCCACTTCACATTTGCCGTTTTCGTTTGCCTTTTTTCCTTTGCCGTTTTCTTTCGCCCGTTTCACTCTCTCTTCCTGCTCGTTTGTGTGTGAGATAGTCCATCAATGGCTAGACCCACCACTCCAAACGATACTCGTGAGAATGAAATTCTCAATTTCAGGCAGAATGAGGAAGAAAATTTAAAGGATGCTTGGTATAGGATTTGCAATGCTCAAAGTAGATCTACTCGTAAGCAATCCACTACCGTCCTCCTTCGGAGTTTCTATGTTGGGATTTCTCCTTGGAATAGGTATATCCTTGACACCATTGTAGGCGGGAATTTTCTGGGGAGCCATACTGTTGACTCCTATAGAGCTATCATGAATTTGGTAGGCTCACCCCCGCTCATGGTTAATGGAACTACCTTGACCTTGGAACACGTGATGCAAAGGCTTGACACTATTGAAAGCAAAATTGCCACAGTTGAACTTATTGAGGGTTTGGATAGAAAGATCCACAATCAGATTACTCAGTACAGATCCAAAGTGGGAATTTTTTTGAAAAAATTAAGGGAGAAGGGACTTATAGTTAATGATTCTTCTAGAATTGGCAAATTAGAAGATGTCATAACCAACTTGGGTTCCGCTTTTGCCGCTGTGCAAAATACTCCAAATCTCACTCTCAAAAAGACCATCAAGTCTGTTTTTGTTCCTAAAGCTAGTGGTGAGTCATCCAGTAAAGATTAATATCTTAAGATGATAAATGATCACACTACTTATGGTTCGAGCACCAAAGATGACTATACGTGATTCCATCACCTTTCACCTAGCTAAGGGCATTAAACAAAAGCGCTTGTTGGGAGGCAACCCAACGAATCTATCCTTTTTCTTTCTGTTTTGTGTTTTCCACACTTTCATAATTCCGTTATGATTGTGTTTTTTGTGTTTCTTTTTGCGTTTGTGCCAAGCAAAACCGTTATGATTGGTCTTGGGGATGATCGTTTGGTCATGCTAGAAAAGACAGAAACTTTCTGCTCACGAAAAGAATTTTCATTTTTTTTCTGTAAGAGCTTTTGAGTTTATTCTTTTTGCTGCTGATTTCTACGCAAATTCTTCAGACTGTCGTAATTTTTCAGAATTTTTGAAGTACCATAAGTATACAAAATATACAGATTGCTACAGACTGGTCTGCTGTTAACAGATTCTGTTTTTTGTTGTGTTGGTTGCTTATTTTGATGAAACTATGGATAGTATCGGGGGGGTATTAGTCATGGAAGATTGAAAATACAATAATCCAACATCAGCACAAGTAGAATATAAGTTTGCTACAGTACCTAAGGAAGTGGTGGTTTGCTTTCTTATACTAATGTTATCACGAGTTTCTGTTTAAGTTTCGTGTTGTGAAGTTTTCAAGTTTTGGGTGAAGTTCTTATGGACAAAGAGATAAAGAGTGGCAAGAGCTCAAGCTTGGTGATGCCCAAGGCACCCCAAGAGATTCAAGGATGCCGTAAAAGCCTAAGCTTGGGGATGCCCCGGGAAGGCATCCCCTCTCTCGTCTTCAATCCATCGGTAACGTTACTTGGGGCTATATTTTTATTCACCACATGTTAAGTGTTTTTGCTTGGAGCGTCTTGTATCGTAGGAGTCTTTTATTTTTGTTGTGTCACAATCATCCTTGCTGCACACCTAGAGAGAGAGACATGCACTCACCGTGATTTTGTCGAGCTTCACTTATATCTTTTGGTAGACAATTCAGCTCACATGTGCTTCACTTATATCTTTTGAGATAGATACTTTTGCTCTATGTGCTTCACTTATATCTTTTAGAGCACAGTGGTGCGTGGCTTGGTAGTTGATCTATGCTTTGAAAGTAGTCTCAAAAGGGGTAGTTATCCAAAGGGATACGAAAACTTCCACCTTCATGTGCATTGAATAGTTAGAGAAGTTTGATTCCTCTCAATTAGTTTTGAGATATGGTTGTGGTAATATTGAAGTTATGCTAGTAAGGTGTTGTGGATCTAGAAATACTTGTGTTGAAGTTAGTGATTCCCGTAGCATGCACGTATGGTGAACCGCTATGTGATGAAATCTGAGCATGATTAGTCTATTGATTGTCATCCTTTGCGTGGCGGTCGGGATCGCGCGATGGTTTATACCTACCAACCCTTCCCCTAAGAGTATGCTTTGAATGCTTTGTTTCGATTACTAATAAAACTTTTGCAACAAGTATATGAGTTCTTCATGACTAATGTTGAGTCCATGGTTTAGATGCACTTTCACCTTCCACCATCACTATCTTCTTAGTGTCGTGCAACTTTCGCCGGTGCACAAAACCCACCATTAGCCTCCCTCAAAACAGCCATCATACCTACCTACTATGACTTTTTCAAAGTCATTCCGAGATATTTGCCATGCAACTACCACCATGACATGTGCCACCACGTCTACATTGCCATTGCACGATCGTAAGATAGCTAGCATGATGTTTCCATTAATGTCTATGCCATGCTAGATCATTGCCACGGTACACTACCGAAGGCATTCCATATAGAGTCATCGTTGCTCTAAGTTTTGAGTTGAAAGTGTGATGATCATCATTAATAGAGCATTGTCGCATGTGAGGAAATAAAAGAGGCCAAATAAGCCCACCAAAAAAAAGAGGCCAAAGATCCCACCAAAAATAAAAAAATGAGAGAAAAAGAGAGAAGGGACAATGTTACCACTTTTTCCACACTTGTGCATATTAAGCACCATGATCTTCATGATTGAGAGTTTTCTTGTTTTGTCACCACCATATAGTTAGTGGGAAATTTTCATTATATAACTTGGCTTGTATATTCCAATGATAGGCTTCCTCAAAATTGCCTTAGGTCTTCGTGAGCAAGCAAGTTGGATGCACACCCACTAGTTCTCTTTAAGAGCTTTCACATACTCTTAGCTCTAGTGCATCATTTGTATGGCAATCCCTACTCATTCACATTGATATCTATTGATGAGCATCTCCACAGCTCATTGATATGCCTAGTTAATGTGACAATCTTCTCTTTGTTTTGTCTTGCAACCTCCACCACACTCCACACCAACTATAGTGCTATAACCATGGCTCACGCTCATGTATTGCGTGAGAGTTGAAAAGGTTTGAGAAAGTAAAGGTGTGAAACAATTACTTGGCCAATACCGGGGTTGTGCATGATTTAGATTCGTTGTGCAATGATGATAGAGCATAGCCAGACTATATGCTTTTGTAGGGATAACTTTCTTTTGGCCTTGTTATTTTGAAAGTTCATGATTACCTTGCTAGTTTGCTTGAATTATTATTGTTTCCACGTCAATAGCAAACTATTGTTTTGAATCTAATGGATCTTAACATTCACGTCACATAAGAGGAGTTACAAAGGACATCTATGATAGGTAGTATGAAAGCATCAAAAATTCATTCTTCATCACTTCCCTACTCGAGGACGAGCAGGAGTTAAGCTTGGGGATGCTTGATACGTCTCAAACGTATCTATAATTTTTGATGGTTTCATCATGTTATCTGTTCATCTTTGGATGTTTTATGTACCTTTTATATCTTTTTTGGGACTAACTTATTAATTCAGTGCCAAGTGCCAGTTCCTATTTTTTCTATGTTTTTGGCTCTTTTCAGATCTGATTTTGGAACGAAGTCCAAACGGAATAAAATCCCCAAAGTGATTTTTTCCCGAACGAAAGAAGATCAGGGGGCGTGTGGGCCAAGCCAGGAGGGCTACAGGGAGCCCACAAGCCCCCACTCCGCCACCAAGGGGGCGGCGGTGGGCAGGCTTGTGGCCTCCCTGGCGCCCCCGGACCTAGATCTTGCGCCTATATATTCGCTAAAAATCAGGAAGAAAAAAAATCAAGGGAGCCATGAAAATACTTTTCCGCCGCCGCAAACTTCCGTTTCCGCGAGATCTCATCTGGAGACCCTTCCCGGCGCCCTGCCGAAGGGGACTTTGGAGTTGGAGGGCTTCTTCATCATCATCATCGCCCCTCCAATGACTCGTGAGTAGTTCACTTCAGACCTACGGGTCCGTAGTTAGTAGCTAAATGGCTTTCTTATCTCTCTTGGATCTTCAATACAAACTTCTCCATGATCTTCATGGAGATCTATCCGATGTAATCTTCTTTGGCGCTGTGTTTGTCGAGATCCGATGAATTGTGGATTTGTGATCAGATTATCTATGATATATATTTGAGTCTTTGCTGATTTCTTATATGCATGATTTGATATCCTTGTAAGTCTCTCCGAGTCTTGGGTTTTGTTTGGCCAACTAGATCTATGATTCTTGCAATGGGAGAAGTGCTTGGTTTTGGGTTCTTACCGTGTGGTGACCTTTTCCAGTGACAGTAGGGGCAGCAAGGCACACATTGTGTAGTTGCCATCTACATCATGTCATCTTGCTTAAGGCATTACTCTGTTCTTTTGGACTTAATACACTAGATGCATGCTGGATAGCGGTCGACGTGTGGAGTAATAGTAGTAGATGCAAAAAGGATCGGTCTACTTGTTTTGTACGTGATGCCTATAGATATAATCATTGCCATAGATATCGTCACGACTTTGCGCGGTTCTATCAATTGCTCGACAGTAATTTGTTCACCCACCGTCTACTTGCTTTCATGAGAGAAGCCACTAGTAAACACTACGGCCCCCGGGTCTATTCACATCTATCGTTTCCACTTTCGTTTTTTACTTTGCTTTGTTACTTTGCTGCTTTCAGTTCTCACTTGGCGGACAATCTATAAGGGATTGACAACCCCTTCATAGCGTTGGGAGCAAGCTTTTTGTGTTTGTGCAGGCACTTGTGATACTCCTTCACTGGATCCATACCTTGGTTCTCAAACTGAGGGAAATACTTACCACCGCTGTGCTACATCACCCTTTCCGCTTCGAGGGAACACCAACGCAAGGCTCCAAGGCCACGGGGGAAATCCTTTGCATATTTTCCTAGGAAGTACCTTAAGGCGTAGCCGTAGCAGAAGGATTCCTGGTGCCGTTGCTGAGGAGTATCAAGCAACATTCCTATTTCTGGCGCCGTTGGAAGGTATTTTGTTGCAGTAGCATTGCTACACATGCAAAGTGAATCTTGTGTTGTCCTAAAATTGAAACGCGTCTCTTTCACCCACCTCTCGCCTCTCTTGTGCCTAGCTTGAATTTGGTTTTCAGATTTCAACGCCGCCGTCTCTCTCCCTCTTCAGTGGCTCTGTGCCACTCGTGTACTCGGCCTCCCCATCTACCCCTCCTCTCTCCTGTATCAGCGCTCGTCGGGCGTTCAAGATCTTAGAACATGTGGCAGGAAAATAACCATATCGCCGATGCCTTTTTCAAATTAAAATTATGTGTAAATGCTGCTCACATGTATTGGAAAGCTTACTAACAAGACCTAAGCCCCCGTTAGGGACGCCTGGGGGGATGTGGGGGGGGGGGGGGGCAAGCCCCCCGCGGTATGGCCCAGGGTTGACCTAGGACACATGTGTTATATATACCTCTTGTAAGCCGCCGCACGGGATATGTCGCTTAGTCATAATCCCCGGCGTTTGTAACCTCACCCGATCATAGTGAAGTTTGGCTGGCTGACGCCCGTGGCTTTTTTCTCTTCGTGTTGGAGGGGTTTTCCACGTTAAAATATTGTATCCCTTTGCTTGGCTTCATTCTTCATCGTATCGGTTGCATGTCGTATCTCTAACATCTATAGTGATGCATCCAGAGCAGTCTGATCCAGAGTGTTGTTGGAACATTTCGCTGCAATACAGGACTACGGGTGCAGATTCAAAGTGGACATGGCTTGACTGATATAGCTACGTGAAATGAAGTTCTCTTCTGATGGTAGCAGCACATGCGACCCGTTGAAAGAAAATACAGAAAAGATGGAGATGTAGTGTGAAAGAGCTTGCATAGAAATAGACTTAGTCCCGCTTTGCTCTTTCCTACAAAAACGAGGACGAGTATACAAAAGTACAAGTAGCCCACCTTGGGGCAAAATCTTGCCCCCTTAGACTACCCACAATAGGAGTAAATAGGTAGTAACATAGATGTCAGCTAAGCACGAAATAAGATGTGGAAACTAATTAATGAGAAGAGAGAGAAATTGAGTAATTTAACATGTTACTCATAGTAGAAGTAACATAGCGTATACCAAGGTAAGATGAGTCTATATGATAATAAATAAAAGGCTCAATGCTAATACCTCTATGTTACTATCCACTGTGGAGGTAGTAACTTAGACTAGTAACATATGTATGTTACTACTATATGTTACTCTCCATTGTGAATAGTCTTATTTCTCGTCCAACGGCCCACAAGTTCCTGAAACATCAATAGCAGCAGTTTGGCCGTTACCACCAGACCGCTCGATTGCTCGCCCTTTTTTCTAAACACAAGCCACTCACTCATCTTTGCTTGTGGTGAACACCGTTTTTGTTGGGCCGGTCCATAATGCCCTCTGGCGTAAGCGCCATTTTCTTAAGAAGCACAACACGCGTTGAGGAGGAGGTCTCAACTCCAATGTCGTACACCCAAACACTCTCAAATGTTCAAACACTTGGAATTTTTAGGCCATCCAACGTCGTCGTACATGAAACGCCCGCGATGCAGTTTGTGTGTATGAAACCTCATAAACTGGAAGCGAATCTGAGGAGGTTTGCTGGCGACCTCTGTCGTTGTAGTGCCCACTCCGTTGTCCAAGCTTTGTCGGCCTTTTGCCGCTCCACCTGGACCTGAGCCCCACTTTGCATGTGCTTCCTTCAAACGGTGCACTGAGCTAGGGGTGCCTCATCTGCGAGGAGGCCCGTTGTTGGACTGGCCTCAGGGCCCAATAGTCCAGGACCCTTCATCCTATGTGAAGTCTTCCTTGTAAAAAGTTCTCCATCTTGGCTTACAAGTTAAGGACCCGTCATACGAGGGCGGCTCTATGTTGGTTAATAAGATGTGTCACCCTGGGCCTCGTCCCCTTTATAAGGCGATGCGACGGGGTAGTTGAAAATCATATGAAATCTATTCATCGTCTGGGTAGTAACATATCCAGGCATATTGTATCCCCTCGCATGTGCATTTTCTCGATCATCAATCAAAAAAAAGTAGGAGTAGTGTATTACCTCCACGGTCACGGCCCTAATATGAGTAAATTCCCCGTCTACGATCCTTCTACAATTTTTGGTCAAGCGCTCCACCCTACCGGGACTACTCGCAATTTTAGCACCATGAGTTGGCATGTTAGGCACGGGATGCGTTGACCGAAGATCTAAGAGAAAAAGTATGTTTTTAGTTCTTCAAGTTTCCCAAAAATATATACTTGGTTCCTAAAAAATTTTGGTGCACATCTGGTCCTTCAAGTCTCAAAGCTAGGTAAGTTTAGTCAAAAATCAGTTTTAACGACACACATTTTTACCGGTTTTGACTAGATGAGCATTAAATTTGAAAATAAGTTCAAAAAATGGAAAAAAAATGTTTTTCTGTCATCTAATATGCTTACATGCATATGGGGCGTGCCAATTTTTGTGGTCTTTCGACACTTGAGGAGCCTATGGCAGAAAAAAATCCACTCTATGTGAATAGTAAATTCAAAACAAATAGCAAAGAAACTGAAATATTTGGGGGTTCAATATGCTCTCGTGCCCAAGGCGCGTGCATTTTTTTCTCATCTTTTGACATTTGAGGAGCTCGTAGCAAAATGAAACAAAATTTTGCCCACAAAAAAATAGCGAATTTTTGTTTTCTTACTAGAGCTTGTGGGATGTCATTTCACACCAAATATATATACGCACGTAGCGCACCCAATTATCTTGGATGCCAATACATTTTAGATTTTTTTGCTATTGCTTTTGAATTTACTGTTAAGAAAGTGTAGATTTTTTTACAAGCTCGTGGAGTGTCTAAAGACCACGAAAATTGACACGCCTGTCGCGCATGTAAGCATATTGGATGGCAAAAAGTTCTACTTTTATGTTTTTTGCCTATTTACTATTACTCTGGTCAAACCTAGTCAAAATATGGGTGGTCAAAGTGGTCAAAAACTGGATGGTCAAAGTGGTCAAAATCTGGTTTTGGACTAAACTAACCTGGTTCAAAGACTTAAATGACCAAATGTGTACTAAAAATCTTGAGGGGCCAACTCTATACTTTTGGAAAACTTGAGGGACCAAAAACATACTATTATCAAGATCTAACCCATATTGAGTCTCAACTTCAAGCAAGTGACTTCGTGTGGGCCATCTTCGTCTCCTTCACCCTTGTAGCAGATTACATAGGTCGGCTCCATACCATCTTTTTAGAGAGGAGGCATCTGCCCGGCCTTAAACGGAGGCCCTTACAAGGTTCAAACCAAGTTGAGAAAAAAATGGGAGGTAGCAGATACAGGTCATCCGGTCATACACGTGACGCAACACGGTAAGACTAGAGGAGCGGTCCACATGAAGCACCTCTAACCAGCCCTACATCGCTCGCCGGAGTTTAGTGCACTTTGCTCGCACCCTTCACGCGAGTCCCTCCATGAGGCTTCTGTCTTGGCGCCTTGCCAGCAGCTTCCACAACTGCAACAGAGAAACAGTTTTGTACATCAAGTCAGCTGGGTGCCGAATGAAAGTACCCTCTATCAAAGCTTTATTCCTAGTGGTCCAAAGCGCCCACGCAATAGCCCCAAGTCCCATCCACGCGAGTCGTTTCTGTCTCCCTCTCACGTCTCTTGCGAGGCGATAGAAATCCGAAAAACCAGATGGGTTCCAATCATTCCCGGTCACCTCTCTAATCGTGCTCCATACAAATCACGCCATGACGCACCGAAACAATAAATGATCTCTATCCTCACTCTCCCCACACCGCGGACAGTTCCAATCTCCAGGACCACGACGTTTCTGAACTTAGTCCCTGCTACCTCTTGAGCTTGCGTTGGTTTTTCCCTTGAAGAGGAAAGGGTGATGCAGCACAGTAACAATAAGTATTTCCCTCAGTTTGAGAACCAAGGTATCAATCCAGTAGGAGTATCAAGGCAAGTCTCCAAAGTACCTGCTCAAAAACAGCAAACTTGCACCCAACACTACAAAGGGGTTGTCAACCCTTCACGATTGATTGCAAGGTGAGATCTGAAGGCGGAAAGTGCAACAAAGTAAAAGTGTAGGGCTGAAAATATGATGTGAAGTAGACCCAGGGGCCATAGTGTGCACTAGAGGCTTCTCCCATGATAGCAAATATTACGGTGGGTGAACGAATTACTGTCGAGCAATTGATAGAACCGCGCAAAGTCATGACGATATCTAAGGCAATGATCATACATATAGGCATCACGTCCGAGACAAGTAGACCGATACTTTCTGCATCTACTACTATTACTCCACACATCGACCGCTATCCAGCATGCATCTAGTGTATTGAGTTCATAACAAACAGAGTAACGCCTTAAGCAAGATGATATGATGTAGAGGGATAAATTCATGCAATAGATATAAACCCCATCTTTTTACCCTTGATGGCAACAACATGATGCGTGCCTCGCTACCCCTTCTCTCACTGGGTGAGGTCATCGCACGGTATGAACCCAAAACCAAGCACTTCTCCCATTGCAAGAGTTATAGATCAAGTTGGCCAAACGAAACCCACAACTCGAAGAGAATTACAAGGATATGAAATCATGCATATAAGAGATCAGAAGAAACTCAAATAAGATTCATAGATAATCTAATCATAAATCCACAATTCATCGGATCTCGACAAACACACCGCAAAAGAAGATTACATCGGATAGATCTCCATGAAGATCATGGAGAACTTTGTATTGAAGATCCAAGAGAGAGAAGAAGCCATCTAGCTACTAGCTATGGACCCAAAGGTCTGTGGTGAACTACTCACGCATCATCGGAGAGGCAATGGTGTTGATGAAGAAGCCCTCCGTGTCCGAATCCCCCCTCCGGCAGGGCACCAGAACATGCCCCTGATGGGATCTTGCGGAGACAGAAGCTTGCGGCGGCGGAAAAGTATTTTCGTGGCTCTCTCCCGTGGTTTTAGATTTTTCGGGGATTTATAGGCAGAAGAAGTAGGGCAAAGGAGCCACGGGGGGCCCACAAGCCTGCTAGGTGCGCCCCCCAGGCCGCGGCTAGGGGGCTTGTGGCCTCCCCCGGGACCCTTTGTCTTGGTTTTCAAGCTCCCTACGTATCTTCTATTCCGGAAAAAATCTTTTCGGAGGTTTTATTCCGTTTGGACTCCGTTTGATATTCTCCTCTGAAAAAGGTCAAAAACATAGAAAAAACAGGAACTGCCACTTGGCACTGAGTTAATAAGTTAGTCCCAAAAAAGATATAAAATGCATACAAAACATCCAAAGTTTGACAAGATAGTAGAATGGATCCATCAAAAAATATAGATACGTTGGAGACATATCAGTCCCCACTAGTAATCCTATTTCAGGCCACTTTCCAAAGAAAGATCCAAATTTTGGTCGGTAAAGGGGCTTTCCAAATACCACAAAGATCGCATTGCGGGGACCCCCGAAAGATTTCTTTGTATAAAGACCCAGTAGTGAATTGGTCGGATGGCTCAAGCTACCATATGACCTCATCCTGCCCATAAAAAGGTGCACGTGCTGGAGATGCGAACGAAGCTCATCCCACTCAATCATATGTGGAGGACCAAGGGAGCGCCGAAACCTGGGGTCCCATCGTTCCTGGTGCCACACATCCTCCACTCTCGCATTTTGGTTCCCAGCAATGGCACACAGCCGAGGGAACGCCTCCTAAAGGGGACGATCCAGGAGCCAACGATCCCACCAAAAGGAGATAAATCGTCCATTTCGCACTATGAACTTAGTCCCCAATCTTAAGAGAGGTTGTACTTTTTGAATGTCCCTCGCAAACTGAGATAAAGAGATATTGCGTTTGAACTCCATTCCATCCACATTGAGGTATTTCTCCCTAAAAATGTCAAGCCAAAGCCCGCCCTGTCCAACGAGGGTTTTCCAAGCCCATTTGGCCATAAGGCACCAGTTCATAATCTTTGTGTTAATCACCCCCAAGCCTCCCACCTCCTTTGGTTGGCAAATGTTTTCCCACCTCACCATGTGGTATTTTTGTTTCTGGTTTTCCTTTGCCAAAAAGAATCTGGATCTCACCTTATCCAATTTGTCATGAATCCTATCCCGAAGCAAGTAGAATCCCATAATGAACATCGGAATGTTAGTAAGACAATCATTAACGAGAACCAAACGACCTCTCGAAGCAAGCAGCTTTCCTTGCCATGGCTCCACACGAGCCTCAGCCATATATACCATTGGCTGGAAATCCAACATGGTGAGAGCCCTCTCATAAATTGGCATCCCCAAATATTTCATGGGGATGGAGCCCAGTTCGCAATTCATCAGATGGACCGCGCGGAGCTGCGACTCAAGATCACCTCGAGTCACAAATGCCTCACTTTTATCAAAGTTAATTTTGAGGCCCGACATCTCCTCAAAGCACATGAGGATAAACTTTAGGTTTATAATCTCCCTCTTCCAATTCTTAATGAAAATAAGAGTATCGTCAGTGTACTGCAAGTGAGAAATCCCTCCAGGAATAATAGACGCTGCCACACCGGAAATGTGCTCACTCGATTTAGCTCCATCTAGGATGCGTGGCAAGGCATCCGCTGACACATTAAAAAGCAGCGGAGAAATGGGGTCTCCCTGACGAAAGCCCCTCTTATTTCGAAAATAAGAGCGATCTAGCTGTTAAGGTTGACAGCCGTTTGGCCCCCACGGATAAGTTGATGCATCCAACTTATCCAAAGGGGGTCAAAACCCTTGTGGCGCAACAGCTCCTCAAAAAAGTCCCATCTCACTCTATCGTACGCCTTCTCAAAATCAAGTTTCAGGATAAACACCTCTTCCTTAGTTTATCAAATCTCGTGCAACACCTCATGCAAGACGACAACTCCATCTAAGATACTCCTCCCTCTAATAAATGCAGATTGACCCGAGTTGATAATCTTATGTGCCACCGGGGCCAACCGTTGAGCAAAACCTTTGGCCAAAAGCCAAAAACTCACATTAGTAAGCGTAAGAGGCTGAAACTGCCGAATGTTGTCCGCTTCTTGGACCTTCCGAATAAGAGCAAGAATGCCATAATTTAGCCTTTGCATGTTTATGCGCCCCAGCGTAAATTCATGGACCAGTTCCGCAAATTGGGGGCCTAACGTGCTCCAGAATTTCTTGTAAAAAATCATGAGGAAACCCTCCGGCCGGGGGGCCGTGTTCACTCTCATTGCCTTTAAGTTGGCAGTAATCTCCTCAAGCGAAAACTGTCTGATTAGCACTGAGTTATCCAGTCACACACCCTCCTATGGCTAGTCCACATGTTCGGCCCGAAAGACACAACTCCACCTCCGGCTACACCCAAAAGACCTCTATAGAAACCCTCGACATGGGTCCTAAGGGCAGCTTCCTCAGAGAACATAGTCCCGCCCTCGTGGAGGAGAGAGATCATGCACCTCCTCCTTCGGCCATTGGCCACCGCATGGAAGAATTCCCTGCTAGCATCCCCTTCAGCACCCACTTTTGTTGCCCACTGTAACGACTAAGATGCGGCCCTTTCCTATTTAGGGGGCGATGCCCCAAAATGGAAAGAGGCGCATCTAAGCGTTTCGCAAGCGAGATAATCATAGCAAATACTTAAATTAAGATTGACAAATAGGGCATATATTTGCCATCTGACATAGTAACATAAGGTTTACATCCACACAATTATTCAGACAAGATAGTCCCGCTACGGGCTACATGGAACAAGGAAAATACTATGATATCCCGCATGCTCACCCACGGTCACGACCATGGCCTTAGTCCTCTGGATAGTTTACGTACAAGTGGTCGTTCTCCTCATCGTACTGCCACGCCAGCTGCGTGCCATCTGGATCTCCTGCGTCGGGCGTACATGTACCTGTTGGGGTGTTGTAGTAAACTGTGAGCCACGGGGACTCAGCAATCGGATGACCTAGGTACCGAAACTAGTCAAGTTATTAAGTGAGGAAGGTTCAATGTTTAGGTTGCAGCATCCTAAGCATGTATGGTGGCTAACTTACGAAGATCAGAGTTATTGATATGGTGGTCTACGCGAGCGGTCGAAGACTAGGTGATCACTAAGTGATCTGAACACCTACTTACTGTTGGGGCATAGTTTACGCCTAAGTAATTTTGGTGATTGATGACAGTACCGTACAGGACTAACCGTGTGTGTCAAAGTTTCAGGTAACACTCGTCAACGGCACAAGAAGACACGTCTCCTCTCTTCTGGAACGGAAGCACGGCGCTCTCTACGATTCTCTTTATTTGAGTCATAGGAAAGCCGTACTATTAAGAGGGGATCCGTAGTGGAAAGGTTTGGATGGAATCTATCTTTACACACGCACACTTCGCATTCTCCCTTTCCTTATCTTTTGGAGCGGCCCTCTCCTATTCGTCTCGTTTATCTCTGCAAAATGGTCCCCAGCGGTAGTACCACTGGTTCTAGCAGTAGTACCGCTAGACTGGTCAGCGGTAGTACCGCTCCAGGTGTTTTGTTCCACCTACCTAGCGGTAGTTTGTGGACGGACCCTTTTGCGAAGACTTTCCCGGCGGTAGTGGTGCTTGTGCATTACCAAGGGGCCGGCGGTAGTACCGCTGGTGTCAGCGGTAGTACCGCTGGTGTCATCGGTAGTACCGCTGGAGGCCCATCGGTAGTACCGCTGCAGCCAGCGGTAGTACCGCCAGGCAGCGATAGTACCGCTGGTTCTCGGGCAGAGAGTGGGAAAACGGTCTGATTTCCCCCCCCACTATATAAAGGGTTCTTATAGCTGAGGAACCCTATCTCTTACCTCTCTAAGCTCCATTGTTGCTCCACAAGCTCTAAAGTGCCCGATCTCTCTCCCTAGCCAATCAAACTTGTTGATTCTTTAGGGATTGGTTGAGAAGGCCTAGATCCACACTTCCACCAAGAGAAAAGTTGATTCCCCCACCAATCCCTTGCGGATCTTGTTACTCTTGGGTGTTTGAGCATCCTAGACGGTTGAGGTCACCTCGAAGCCATATTCCATTGTGGTGAAGCTTCGTGGTTTAGTCGGGAGCCTCCAAGCTTTGTGTGGAGTTGCCCCAGCCTTGTTTGTAAAGGTTCGGTCGCCGCCTTCAAGGGCACCTATAGTGGAATCACGGTACCTTGCATCGTGCGAGGGCGTGAGGAGAATACGGTGGCCTTAGTGGCTTTTTGGGGAGCATTGTGCCTCCACACCGCTCCAACGGAGACGTACTTCCTGTCAAAGGGAAGGAACTTCGGTAACACATCCTCGTCTCCATCGGTTCCCCTTGTGGTTATCTCTAACCTTTACTTTGTTTTTGCTTATTCTTGTGACTATATCTTACTTGTCTTAATAGCTCTAGTTGTTAGCTTCTACAGGGTTCACCTCTTTGTCATATTATTTGTGAACCCGTATAGTGCTTACCTTAACTTGTTAAGATTAATTAAAAAATGGTCGTTGTCTATTCACCCCCCTCTAGCCAACCATATCGATCCTTTCAATTGGTATCAGAGCCACGTCTCTTTATTAAGGGTTTAACCACCCGAAGAGTATGGAAGGCGGAGAGGAAGTTAACCGTGGGCAACCCGAGGACATGGACTTGACTTCGGTCACAAGGGACGACTTGAATACAGCTATGGCCGCCCTCAAGACGTCCTTGACGAGCGAAGTCAAAACCATGCTTAAAGAATTAATTGATGGTCTTAAAAGTTCACCCGAACCGGCTTTAGTGGTTAAACCCACCATTTCCGATTCGGAGGCCAACTCCTCTAAGGAAGCGGCTAAAGGTATGCAACCTGCTTCACCTCACGAAAAGGATGGGACTGGAACATATGCTTCGGTTCCACCTCCCATGACATATGGAGGACCCGTTCTCGCACCTCGTCTTAATCCTGTTGGTCCTCCTCCTAAACTTGTGAAAGGTGACTTTGCTAACTGGGTATTTTCTATTAAGTCTCATTTGAATCACAACTCAACAAACTTGTGGAGAATTATCGAGCAAGGATATTATCCCCATGACCCAAGCAACCTCACTCCAAGAGAAGATGCAGACAATCAATATAATCACTCTGCGTTGTTTATTCTCCAGTCTGCTGTACCACCTGAAGATCTTCCCCACTTGCGTCCCTTCACATTGGCCAAGGATTGTTGGGAGCATATTATGGTACTGTACAAGGGAAGCTCAAGTATTCAACGATCCAACTATGAAGTGATACTTGATAAGGCCGATGAGTTTGTGATGAAGGAAGACGAGGACCCTCGTGATCTCTATCGGAGGGTGACTGCTATAGCTGTGGCACTAAAGGATCATGGGAGTAAGGATGTGGATGATACATGGGTCAAGCGCAAGTTTCTCAAAGCCATCATGCCTTTCAATAAAGCCATGTCATCTGTCATTCGTCAGCGGCCAGACTTCCACTCCTTGTCTTCCAGTGAAGTGTTGGATGAGTTCATTGCAATGTCAATCATGAACGAAACAGCCGACAATGCACTTGCTCGTGTCCGATCAAAAACCACTTCACCCAACCTTGCGTTGAAAGCAAGAGCAATGCTTGAAGAAGAAGAAGAAGAAGAGGAGGAAGAGGAGAGCTGCCCTGAAGACACAAGGTATGCTTATCATGAGCACATGGCTCTTGCATCAAGGCAATTCTGGGGAAATAAAAGGAACTCAAGACCCACCTTCAACAAGAACAACTCGAGTGGATTCAAACCCAAACAACGAGTGAGGACATGTTATAACTGTGGCAACGTGAGTCACTTCGTGGAAGAATGTCCCTATGAGAAGAGGGAAGACAACGGAGGCAAGCTAATTCGCAAAGACAAAACCAAATCATTTCCAATCAAGAACAACTTTGTGAAGAAACCTCATCCAAAAGGGATGGTGGCCCTGGAGGAGTATCCTTCTGATGATGATGGCGATGAGGATGATACAGTGGCAACGGCAACTGTTGCTATCGCCACTACCTCTTCCCAGAAGGTGTCTCTCTTCAACGCCCCCAACGAGAACCACATCACCAAGTGCCTCATGGCAAAAGGTACCAATCAGGTAACTCCCATCATTAAGACCAACATTGCTTCTGCTCCTTCATTGTTAAATTGTGTAGAAGGTAGTGATGTTGGAGAGCTTAATGAGCATGATCTTGATAAGTTTCTATGCACTATTTAGGGAGAACCCAAGAAGCACTTTGTTGCTCTCTTGGAACAACTGGGTGAGGCCACTGACCTCATTGAGTCTCATGAGGAGACTATCTCCGAGCTACAGGGACATAGCCGTGACTATGCCGATGAAATTGCCGAATTATCTAGTGCTCTAGAAGAAGAGCGCACTCTTCGTTTGGCTCTTGAGGAGTCATATAACGATGACTGCGCTAAAATGCAAAAGAAACTAGATCAAGATGTTGTTCTTACTCGCATGCTTAAATCTGAAAAGTATGCTCTTGAAGTTGGCCGTGACAGGCTCAAAGAAGAGTTTGACATACTTGACAAGGCCCACAAAGCCTTGAAAGGTGTTCATTTCTCTCTGAAAGAGTCTCATGATCAACTCCAAGCAAAGCTTACCAAGGAGATCTCTACTTGTCCTCCCTTGGTGTTAATTGATAATACTTGTGCAACTAACCCTTGTTGTGAGCATGTTCATCTTATGGAGGAAAATGCCAAGTTAAAGGAGAAACTTGAGAAGGGCCTTGTGGCATGCAGACAAGGTGAGAAGGGTCTAAACGATCTCTTGAGCACTCAAAAGGGTGTTGTAGGAAAGGAAGGACTTGGACTTACCTCCAAGTCAAAAGGTAAAAGGAAGAACAAGAACAAACGATCTCTCACCCTCATGGACATCTTTGTCAAAGAGGGTGAGGGGGAATCAGAAGGTGAACAGGAACAAGGTGGACTATGGGAACCCCAAGAAGGGCAAAACTGCTCCTACTAACACAGCCGGCAAACTCAATTCTTCTTATGTTTTATGTTGTGCTAGTGATGGGCATGTTTATGCCAGATTTGTTGGTTCCTACGATGAAGATATTGAATGGGCTATCTGGTTTCCTAAGACCCTTGTCTCTAACATGAAAGGACCCATTAAAAAATGGGTACCTAAAACCAAGCCTTGATCTTTTGCAGGAGTTTGCTTCCGGTGGGGTGTCATGGTTGCTCGATAGTGGAGCAACAAATCATATGACCGGAAGCAAGGACTTAGTGGTGGATGTGCATCCTTCTCCATCTATGCCCACCCATGTCCAATTCGCCGATGCATCCTCGTCAAAGGTATTGAGATTTGGTAAGGTGGTCGTCTCTCAAGATTTATCTATTGAGAAGGTCATGCTTGTTGAGTCACTTGCCTACAATTTACTTTCAGTTTGTCAACTTGCAATCATGGGTTTTTCCACTTTCTTTAATATTGACACTGTGGTCCTCCTAAGGAGCAAGACTTTTAAAGTAGCCTATGTTGGACATGTCGAAAATGGTCTCTATGTGGTGAACTTCTCAAGGCGACCCACTAACACTGCGACATGTTTAATGGCTAAAGTTGACGTGGGCTGGCTTTGGCATCGCCGTTTAGCTCATGTCAATATGAGATCTTTGCAAAGTCTCCTGACAGGGGACCATGTTCGTGGACTAACAAATGTGAGCTTTGCTAAAGATCGTGTTTGCAGTGCTTGCATTGAAGGAAAGATTCATGAAACTGCTCATCGTCCAACGACTCTTATCTACACTAAGAGGCCATTGGAACTCCTCCATATGGATCTGTTTGGTCCTCCAACATTTGATAGTCTTGGAGGCAGAAAATATTGCTTAGTGATTGTTGACGACTACTCAAGATATACCTGGGTATATTTCTTCAAAAGGAAGAGTGAAACTCAACAAACAGTCATCAACTTTGCTAATGAAGCGCAAGGTCAACATGAAGCAAAGATCTTGATGATTAGGACTGACAACGGCACCGAGTTCAAGAACTACACCCTAGATGAGTTTCTAGGTGATGAGGGAATAAAGCACCAATATTCTGCACCATATACCCCTCAGCAAAACGGCGTGGAAGAAAGGAAGAACCGGACCTTGATAGACGCTGCAAGAACAATGATGGCAGAATTCAAATCTCCATACAACTTCTGGGCAGAGGCCATCAACACAGCATGTCATGTGTCCAATCGGCTCTACATCTGCAAAGGCTTGAACAAGACTCCGTATGAGATTCTAACTGGAAACAAGCCCAATCTCAAGTACTTCCGGGTATTCGGTTGTAAGTGTTTCATTCTTAAAAAGGGAGCTCGGTTAGATAAATTTGATTATAGAGCACATGGGGGTATCTTTGTTGGTTATGCTACAAACTCTCATTCTTACCGTGTCCTCAACAAGTCCACCGGACTAATTGAGGAGACGTGTAACGTAGAGTTTGACGAAAATAATGGCTCCCAAGTGGAGCAAAGTGGTCTTTGTGATATAGGTGATGAAATTCCTCCCGGAGCCATAAGAAGAATGGAGATTGGTCAAATACTCCCCATTGAGGAACCCCTTGTGGCCGAAGGAGAAGGACAATGCTCTACTCAAGTGGAGCCATCACCCCCACAAGCCCCACACGCTTCCGATGAACAAAGAGAAGACTCTCAACAAGTTGATCAAGCTCACGGTTAAGATCAATTGCCTAACAATGGTGATATGCCCCATGTTATTCAAGCACTACTACCAGACCCTGAACCAGCACAAGATCAAGATCAAGAGCAACCACTAATACAAGATCAAACTAGTGATCCTGCTCAAGTCGAAGGACAAAATGATCAGGAAACTGTTTCACAATTCCCGTCTGGAGCTCCAACAACCGGCTCAAGATGCAAGGGCAAACAAAAGATACAAGTCGATGCTCCCCCGTTATCTAATGAAGAACTCTTGGAGCGTCGAGCAGCCAAGAATGCGAACAAGCTGAAAGCCAAGTCACATCTTATGAAGAATGTTCTTGGTAGTTTAAAAAGGGGAGTATCTACCCGTCAACAGCTTTGGAATTATTGTGAGCATCACGCGTTTGTCTCGTATTGTGAACCTCAACAGGTACAGGAAGCGCTCGATGATGAGGATTGGCTTATGGCCATGCACGAAGAACTTAACAACTTCGAGCGCAACCAAGTCTGGGATTTAGTGCCTCGACCAACCAAGGAACATAATGTCATTGGGACCAAATGGATATTTAAGAACAAGCAAGATGCAAATGGAATTGTGATTCGAAACAAAGCGAGATTGGTGGCTCAAGGCTACTCCCAAGTCGAGGGTATCGACTACGGTGAAACCTTTGCCCCGGTTGCTCGTCTAGAATCTATTCGCATGTTACTTGCTTTTGCTTCTCATCATAACTTCAAATTACAGCAAATGGATGTGAAAAGTGCATTTCTTGATGGTCCTTTAAATGTGTTGGTATATGTCAAACAACCCCCGGGATTCAAACATCCCAAGCTCCCCAATCATGTGTACAAACTCAATAAGGCACTCTATGGCCTTAAACAAGCCCCACGCGCGTGGTATGAGTACCTTACTGAGTTGTTACAAGATCGTGGGTTTGAAATTGGGAAGATTGATCCCACTCTTTTTACTAAGAGGGTTAAAGGGGATTTGTTCATATGCCAACTATATGTTGTTGATATTATCTTTGGCTCTCCTAACATTTCATTCAATGAAGAATTTGCTGCGCTAATGACTGAGAAGTTTGAGATGTCCATGATGGGAGAGTTGAAGTTTTTCCTCGGGTTCGAGATTAAACAAGGTCTAGAAGGGACATTCATCAAACAAGCCAAGTACACTCAAGATATGCTCAAACGGTTCGAGCTCGAAGATGTCAAACCGGTCAAGTTCCCCATGCCAACCAGATGCAAGCTTGACAGTGATCCCAATGGTAAAGCAGTGGATCAAAAGGTATACCGCTCCATGATTGGATCCCTCCTTTACCTCTGTGCATCTAGACTGGATATTATGTTGAGTGTAGGGATATGTGCACGGTTTCAATCCGCACCAAAAGAAAGTCATTACATGGCTGTCAAACGAATCTTTCGATATTTGGCTCATACCCCAAACTTTGGCCTCTGGTATCCCAAAGGAGCAAACTTCAATCTAGTTGGCTATTCTGACTCAGATTGGGCTGGAGATTGTGTGGAGAGGAAGTCAACATCTGGAGGGTTCCAATTCCTTGGTCGCTCTTTGGTAAGTTGGTCTTCAAAGAAGCAAAACTGTGTCTCCTTATCATCCACCGAAGCTGAGTATGTGGCAGCTGCAAGTTGTTGTGCACAATTGCTATGGATGAGGCAAACTTTAAAGGATTATGGTGTCACTTGTGACAAAGTGCCTCTTCTATGTGACAATCAAAGCGCCATCAAGATTTCCCTCAACCCAGTGCAACATAGCAAAACCAAACATATTGATATTCGTCATCACTTCATCCGTGAACATATCAAGCTAGGTGATATTGAGGTTCACTTCATCCACACTGAAGAGCAACTTGCAGATATTTTCACCAAGCCACTAGATGAAGCAAGGTTCCGGGAGTTAAGGCATGAGCTAAATATCATTGATTCAAGTAATGTGGATTGAAACTAGGCATGTTGCACCTCACTTTACATTTCATCTTGGTCTAGATGTAGGCATGGACATAGGGGGAGTGTTGTCCTCTCAATGAACTCCCCCCCCCATTATGCGTAAATCAATCTAGTCTTTCACTTTAGCCATTGACAAATGGCACTTGTGCTTCAAAGACGAGCATCGATCATGAACCCAAGGATAATTCTTCGCGGTGTCATACCATTGTCTCAAACATAGGTAGCCTCGGCCACCGCCCCTCCATCCTCTCTTGCGTATAAAGGAGAGGATATACAATGACAAGTCAGTACATTTTCTTGGATGTCATTCCTTTTTACTCACTTGTCATGTGCCCAAGTTTCCCTTTTTCCTTAGCCGTGTTGAAACATGTACAGCGGTACTACCGCCAGGGTAGCGGTACTACCGCCAGGGGTAGCGGTACTACCGCCAGGATTCAAAATCTAACACGACCGGCTAGAAAATTTCTAGGGTTTCAAGGGGGAGCGGTACTACCGCCAGGACCCCAGCGGTACTACCGCTGCATCTGGCGGTACTACCACCAGACAGCGGTACTACCGCTAGGGCCACAGCGGTACTACCGCTGGCCCGTACCCCTTGGGCTATATACAGGGAGGGGGAGCCCGATTTTTGCATCTGTTTCTTCTTCCTCGCGGCTCCTCCCTCCCCTAGCCCGAAAACCCCCTGTTTGGATCTCACTTCGTGGAGCTCCTTCTCCCCGTTGGTGTGGAAGGGTTGCTTCATCTCTTCTTCCTACTCCAAGAGCCATGAATCCCGGTAAAGCTCCTCCCTTCTTCTATTTGGTTGTTCTTCGTGTTCTAGGGTTAGGAGCATTGGGGATTGGATTCATCCTGTTGATCCTATGGCTAGTTATTGTATGGCATGTAGGAAATATTTGAGGGGGGTATAGGTCCGATGGTTTGTTGTTGTGATTGCTGCCATGCTCTAGGATTTCATCGTCTTAGATCGAATACTTGAACTCTTGGATTAGATCTAAAACGTGCTCTCTCTTGCCTTGGCATGTTTGTACCTCCTGTTACTATGTGTTCCTCATGACAGTAGGGCTGGGTGTACGTCTTAGTGTTCATGTTCAGTCCTTGCCCTCGAAAACGAGTTTTATATGTCAGATCTGAAAGTCAAACCCCCAGCGGTACTACCGCCAGGGGGTAGCGGTACTACCGCTAAGTCTCCAGCGGTACTACCGCCAGGGGTAGCGGTACTACCGCTATGACCCCCAGCGGTACTACCGCCAGGACTGGCGGTACTACCGCTAGGCCCCAGCGGTACTACCGCCAGGGCTGGCGGTACTACCGCCAGGAGTATTCACGGTGTATTTTTTTATGCTTGGCAATGCATGTTTACTTTTTCTGCGTTTTCAAGATTCATTGCCTTGACTTTTCTTGTCGCCTCTTTTTTTTCACTTTGTGGTCTATGTCATAGGTGGCTCTGCTCGCCGTTCGAACACCCCACGGGACACGGTGTCCAAACAGTTTCGCAACACAGAGGCGCCCGAGGGGTCTGCCACGTCTGGTCTGCCTCCCAAGAAGAAGTCCTTCAAAAAGGTCGCTCACAAGGACAAGAGGGTCAATATCCGTACAATGTCCCCAAAGGACTTTCTGCAATTTCGCACCAAGAACCCCTATCTCAAGGAGAGGGAAGTGATCGATGGGGTTGAAAATGTCTGGGTTTGGGACCAGTGCAGGATTTATCGGGATGTTATTGCTTCCTTCAATAAGAACCATGTTTCTGTTCAGTGGATTGATCTGGCACATCTTCAGCGGAACATGGACTACTTTGGTGATGCCCTCTCTCTGGTTGACAAACTAGGCATCAAAGACATCATCACCTTCAAGACGGACTTTGATCCCACTGCAGTGGCTCAGTTTTATGTCACAGTCCATTTTTCTCCTGATGCACAGTGTTCCATGATCTGGATGAGTGGGTCGAAGAAGATGACCGGCTCCTGGACTGAGTTCATGCAGTTCCTTCACATTGACTTTCAGGGTGCTGACACTCCTCTTGGGCTGCGTCCTCATGCTGCAGCCCCCACCGATAGGGCCCCCGCAAAGGACAGACTGCAGTCACTGTATCTGAGGAAGGGGGTGCTTCCCAAGCACCTGGACATCATGCATCGGATCTTTCACAACACCCTCTTCCCTCGGAGTGGTAACTTTGATGAGGTCCATGGATACTTGGCTGAGATGCTGTTACTGTGTGAGGACGCTATGTCTCAGGAGTCTGCTCAGCTGGATATTTCAGATGTGATGTTCACAGAGCTCTGGAACTGCATCATCAATCGTAAGGTTCCTATCTACGGGCCTTACTGTTCGCATACATTTTCCATAAGTGGGAGCAGGCTTTTCCGGATGAGGTGCTCTACGCACAGTCTGATTACATTGTGCATGACCCGATCAGGCTTCGCGTCAAGGACAAGTGGGCCAACCCATCTACATCCTCTCAGCACATGGATACAGATACAGAGACCGCTGCTGACAGAGGAACTGCCTCTCAGTCCCGCTCCTCTGCCATGCCATCTTGGGCGATCAAACTGCAGGACAAGATGAAGACACTTTTCTGTATGCAGGCCAAGGGTGAGTACCAGACACATGTGGCTCAGAAGCAGAGCCGCCAGAGGCATAAGCGTGTTCTCAAGACCTTGGATGTGGACATCTCCAGTGGCTCAGAGGACGACATCACTCCTGAGGCCACTTGGATGCAGGCTCAGGGGTACCAGTGGTCTGGCGATGAGGCAGAAGAGGAGGAGCAGACCGACCAGGAGGGGACAAACGAGTCTGGTGATCTTGAAGACGAGGAGTAGTTACCTGTGGCATTAGGTGTGCCCCCTTTTTGGTGTCTTGTGCCAAAGGGGGAGAGAGTCTAGGATTTGCTTTCATTTTTCGAACTTTGCATTGCTTTGCTTTATCTCGTATGATTTGCTTCGAACTTGGTTTGATTCTCGTTTGCTATCTTTTGTGAGACATGATATTATATGAGATTTATTTCCATCATATGCTGTGAGTCATATGTCCCGTATTGTCATATATCTCTATCTTTTTGTTCTCATATTATTCTCTGTGCAAATCCGGTATTGTCATCAATCCACCAAAAAGGGGGAGATTGTTGGGGCATAGTTTATGCCTAAGTAATTTTCGTGATTGATGACAGTACCGTACAGGACTAACCGTGTGTGTCAAAGTTTCAGGTAACACTCGTCAACGGCACAAGACGACACGTCTCCTCTCTTCTGGAACGGAAGCACGGCGCTCTCTACGATTCTCTTTATTTGAGTCATAGGAAAGCCGTACTATTAAGAGGGGATCCGTAGTGGAAAGGTTTGGGTGGAATCTATCTTTACACACGCACACTTCGCATTCTCCCTTTCCTTATCTTTTGGAGCGGCCCTCGCCCATTCGTCTCGTTTATCTGTGCAAAATGGTCCCCAGCGGTAGTACCGCTGGACTGCCAGCGGTAGTACCGCTGCAGCCAGCGGTAGTACCGCCCCTAGTCAGCGGTAGTACCGCTCGAGGTGTTTTGTTCCACCTACCTAGCGGTAATTTGTGGACGGACCCTTTTGCGAAGACTTTCCCGACGGTAGTAGTGCTTGTGCACTACCAAGGGGCCGACGGTAGTACCGCTGGTGTCAGCGGTAGTACCGCTGGAGGCCCAGCGGTAGTACCGCCAGGCAGCGGCAGTACCGCTCCGGCACAGCGGTAGTACCGCTGATTCTTGGGCAGAGAGTGGGAAAACGGTCTGATTCCCCCCCCCACTATATAAAGGGTTCTTCTAGCTGAGGAACCCTATCTCTTACCTCTCTAAGCTCCATTGTTGCTCCACAAGCTCTAAAGTGCCCGATCTCTCTCCCTAGCCAATCAAACTTGTTGATTCTTTAGGGATTGGTTGAGAAGGCCTAGATCCACACTTCCACCAAGAGAAAAGTTGATTCCCCCACCAATCCCTTGTGGATCTTGTTACTCTTGGGTGTTTGAGCATCCTAGACGGTTGAGGTCACCTCGAAGCCATATTCCATTGTGGTGAAGCTTCGTGGTTTAGTTGGGAGCCTCCAAGCTTGGTGTGGAGTTGCCCCAACCTTGTTTGTAAAGGTTTGGTCGCCGCCTTCAAGGGCACCTATAGTGGAATCACGGTACCTTGCATCGTGCGAGGGCGTGAGGAGAATACGGTGGCCTTAGTGGCTTTTTGGGGAGCATTGTGCCTCCACACCGCTCCAACGGAGACGTACTTCCTGTCAAAGGGAAGGAACTTCGGTAACACATCCTCGTCTCCATCGGTTCCCCTTGTGGTTATCTCTAACCTTTACTTTGTTTTTGCTTATTCTTGTGACTATATCTTACTTGTCTTAATAGCTCTAGTTGTTAGCTTCTATAGGGTTCACCTCTTTGTCATATTATTTGTGAACCCGTATAGTGTTTACCTTAACTTGTTAAGATTAATTAAAAAGTGGTCGTTGTCTATTCACCCCCCTCTAGCCAACCATATCGATCCTTCCACTTACGTCAAACATAACCCTACCGTGTTCCCGATCGAAGAGAGGTCTTCGAAAGAGACAATCACAGTTACGCACACCATTGGTAGTTTTATTAGAGTTAATTCAAGTTATCTATAACCGGATGTTAACAAATTATCCATGTTTGCCACATAACCGTGGGCACGGCTTTCCGAAAGATTAAACCCTGCAGGGTTGCTCCAATTAGTCCATCACAAACGGTCACGGGCCGCAAAGTAATCCTCTACCACGAATCTCGTGATCTCGTCGGATTCCTTAGAGGAAAACCTCAACTTTGAGGAGACCCAAAGTTTCACCGAGATTCCTATAGACAAGATATATCGCTAAGGTAAGGCAAATCTAGCAGGACCTCCCGTCGTGTCGACGACCCCGATAAGAGCCGCGTATCTCAGTCCCAGGACACAACGAATGAGCGATGGTTACCACGCCAAAACACCGAGTTGCCCCAGGGAGCGTAATAAGCTGCTCTGGGTTGGACCAACACTCATGAGGAGCACTGGCCCGAGTTGTTGATTAAATCCTCGGGGTAGCTATTCCCTATGCAAATTATTATTAGGTGATTAGCAAATTAAAACCAATGTTGGGTCCTGTCGGACAAGCCTTGACACTACACGACTTATCAAGGGGGGTCCCCATAACAACCCCGAACGTGTTAGGAGCGATCAGTTATGGAATCAGACACCGGTAGACGAAACTAAGGCGGCAATAATGAAACAAATCACCCGGCAAAGGCTAGGCCTTCCGTCATTTACTAAGTATATAGGTGCATTAATTAAATATCAGTTTAATCATAATGATATCAAAATACTCATGTTATCACATGAGATAGCTGGCACCTGCAACTAGCAAAGCTAATCATTAGAAGCTGAGCAAGCCTACTTAGCCATACAACATTAGCTAGGAGGGGAAGGTGTTTGGGTTTCATGGCAATGACATGTGGCATTTTATCAAGTGGTAGGCAGTGAGCATATATCGAAGGAATCGTGATTCTAAGCATAACAAAGCTAGATACGGTATCAAGGTCACGGTCATCTTGCATGTGATGTCTTCAGCTTGGAACTGCTCTTGTTCGTCCTGCACGTACTCTCTAGAATCCACGTACTCGCTCTCCGATCCTGGCTCTACCCAAGATCAAAAATAACAGCCAATGAACACCAACACAACATGATGCAACAAACACTATGATGCATGAGATGAGAAGGAAGCATGCATCACCATTCTAGTCACTTGCATATGCATGAGAAGAGAAGATAAACTTCTGGAAAGAACTTCACACTAAGATATCTTGACATGCATGAAGATGGCATGAACAAGTGCATCACGAGAAAACGATGCAAAAAACATATAAAGAACATAGAGAACGGAGCTACGGATCAACCGGAAACTACAAAACAAGATATGGAGTCCTACGGGTCAAATTCCACCACAAGCACACTCCAATGGCACTCTTCTGGTGTTCCCAGGTTGCCACATGATCAAACAAACAAATATAGGTGGGGTGGTGCAAAGAAACTCACCACACCACCAACAATACTCACACAAGCTTCAAAACAACTAAAACATGCAATCTATCCTAAACAGCATCATAGCAGTTTGTATACAACATGCAAAGTACCTACAGCCACCCAAATGAGCCAAACAAGATATGTGGCAACAACCATTCAAAAGCTCTACAAGCCTGTGCAAGAAGCTACTGATACGTCTTCGTCGTATCTACTTTTCCAAACTCTTTTGCCCTTGTTTTGGACTCTAATTTGCATGATTTGAATGGAACTAACCCGGACTGACGCTGTTTTCAGCAGAATTGCCATGGTGTTGTTTTTGTGCAGAAATGAAAGTTCTCGGAACGTCCTGAAAATTTACGGAGAATTTTTCTGGAAAATATGAAAAATACCTGCGCAAAGATCCACTAGAGGGCATGGGCCAGTGGGCCACAAGCCCTATTGCCGCGGCCTCCCCCTGGCCGCGGGAACCAAGCTTGTGGGGCCACGTGGCTCTGCCGCCCCCAAACTCAGCTCTATAAATTCACTTTCGCCCAGAAAAAAAATCAGAAGAGAAGATTTCGTCGCGTTTGTGATACGGAGGCGCCGCCACATCCTGTTCTTCATCTGGAGGACAGATCTGGAGTCCGTTTTGGGCTCCGGAGAGGGGAAATCGTCGCCATCGTCATCATCAACCTTCTTCCCTCTCCAATTCCATGAAGCTCTTCATCGTTCGTGAGTAATCTATTCGTAGGCTCGATGGGCGGTGATGAGTAGGATGAGATCTATCATGTAATCGAGTTAGTTTTGACGAGGAGTGATCCCTAGTATCCACTATGTTCTGAGATTGATGTTGCTACTACTTTGCCATGCTTAATGCTTGTCACTAGGGCCCGAGTGCCATGATTTCAGATCTGAAATTATTATGTTGTCACCAATATATGTGTGTTTTAGATCCGATCTTGCAAGTTGTAGTTACCTACTATGTGTTATGACCCAGCAACCCCGGAGTGACAATAACCGGAACCACTCCCGGTGATGACCATAGTTTGAGGAGTTCATGTGTTCACCAAGTGCTAATGCGTTGTTTCGGTTCTTTATTAAAAGGAGAACCTTAATATCCTGTAGTATCCTTTTGGACCCCGGTGCCACGGGAGGGATGGACAATAGATGTGATGCAAGTTCTTTTCCCTAAGCACGTAGGACTACACACGGAATGCATGCCTACATCACATTGACGAACGGGAGCTAGCCACATATCTCTCCGTGTTATAACTGTTGCATGATGAATGTCATCCAAACGAATAACCGACCCATTTCCCGCGAGTTTGTCCCACAACTTCTGTGACTTGTTTTGCTCTGCTACTGTTACTAATGTTACTTGTTTTGCTCTGCTGCTGTTACTACTGTTGCTACTTGCTACTGATGTTACTACTGTCGCTTGCTACTGCTGCTACTTGCTACTGTTGCTACTTGCTACCGCTGTCACTACTGTTGTTCCTTTCCACAGCTGTTACTCGTTACACTGCTGCTACCTGCTACAATTCTGGTTCGCTCGGCGTTGACGGGAAAAGAAAATTTCCGTCAACGGGCAACTTCTGGCGCCATTGATACGATAGTTAGGAATAGTCTGCCATCAACAGGTCGTTTCTGACACCGTTGTTATCATCCTACTTTGCTGCTGATACTTTGCTTGCAGATACTAATATTTCAGGTGTGGTTGAATCTGACACATTCAGCTGCTAATACTCGAGAGTATCCTCTCACTTCCTGACTGGGGAATCAACAAATTGGGTCAAATACTCTACCCTCAAAAACTGCCGCGAACCCACACGTTGGTGGGCCATTGCAAGACAATTGCTAATTGTTCAGCAACTCGGAGCAGTTCTGGCTCTGTTGTCAGTCAGGGACTCGTCAACAACATTATTCTAGTGTCGTTGCCGGGGAGTGCTAGCAGCATTTTTTCTGGCGCCGTTGTTGGGGAGGCGATTGCTATATTCTCTGAGTCACTTGGGATTTATATCTGCTGATCACTATGAAGAATCCGAAAGATCCAAAAACCAAAGTCTTGCCCTCAACCACGAGGGGAGGTAAGGAACTTCCATCTAGCTCTGCACTTGATTCACCTTGAGTTATGAGTAAGTTTGCGACATCACCTCCTGCTAGAAATCTTGATATGTCTCCTGTGCTTGATGATGCTTATGATGCTACTATGCCTGATATTGCTAGAGATGTTATGCCTGATACTGCTAGAGATGCTATGCCTGATACTGCTTTGCCTGATGATGCTAGAGATGCTATTTTGCCTAATGATGCTATGCTTGATACTGCTAGAGATGCTACTTTGCCTGATGTGCCACTAAGGGTATTCCTTCATGCTCATATTGCTAGAGTTACTGCCAATGCTCGTGATGCTTCTGAAACTGTCGATACTATTGAGATAGAACCTGCTTTTGCTCCTGCTAGATCTAGCTCTCCTAGATATGAATTGCCTGATATACCTGAGGGTTATGTTATGAAGGGAGAGATAGCTGAGGATTTTCTTGCGTGTAAGGATGCCTATGACGCTGAGAAATTACTTCTCAAGTGGAAGGAAAAATCTCTAAAAGCTAGGATGAAATACGACCCGAAGTTTGCCACTTCACCTATCTTTATCACCGATAAGGATTATGAATTCTCTGTCGATCCTGAGATAATCTCTCTAGTCGAATCTGATCCTTTCCACAGTTATAAGTCTGAGACGGTCGTAGCCCATCTTACCAAACTACACGATATAGCCACCCTTTTCACGAGTGAGGAGAAGATCCGCCACTACTATATCCTTAAGTTGTTTCCTTTCTCTCTAAAGAATGACGCTAAAGCCTGGTTCACTTCTCTTGCTCGTGGATGTGTGAGTAGTCCCCAGGATATGGTCTATTACTTCTGTGATAAATATTTCCCAGCCCATAAGAAGCAAGCTGCCTTGCAGGAAATATACAACTTTGCTCAACTCAAAGAAGAGAGTCTCCCACAAGCTTGGGGGAGGCTCGTCCAGCTACAGAATGCTTTTCCTGATCACCCTCTTGAGAAGAACGAGGTACTTGATATCTTCTATAACGGACTTACCGATGCCTCTAAAGACCACCTAGATAGTTGTGTCGGTTGTGTTTTTAGGGAACGAACTGTAGAAGAAGCTGAGACTCTACTGAATAACATCTTGATCAACAATAATGCTTGGACTATTCCCGAACCACCTCCTAAGCCAACTCCGAAGAAAAGAGGTATTCTATTCCTCAGTCCCAAAGATATGCAAGAAGCCAATAAATCTATGCAAGAGAAAGGCATTAGATCTGAAGATGTCAAAAATCTACCACCTATCGAAGAGATCCATGGTCTCGATAACCCGATACAGGTAGTGGAAGTAAATTCTCTGCGTAGGATTGATGAGAGTGATATTCCTTTTGATAAACCTGCTAGCCTATGCTTTGATGAATTTGACAACTTTATTGCCAAACAACAGAGTTTCAATGATTTTGTTAGCAGACATTTGGAACAAAGTACTCGTATGCTTAGTCATTTAAGTGCTTGCGTAGACAGAAATGTCAATGATCTGAAGCTTCTGAATAAACATGCCTCTATGATTACTACTCAGGTAGAACAAGTACTTAAAGATCAGAATGACCTGCTCAATGAATTAAATGACAACTCTGTCAAAGTCATTACTAGAGGAGGCAAAATGACTCAGGAACCTTTGTATCCTGAAGGCCATCCTAAGAGAATTGATCAAGATTCTCAAGGAATTAATGCCGATACGCCCAGTCATCCTAAGGAGAAGAAGAAGGATGATAGAAACATGCATGCCAGTTCACCAAATACTGTCACACCTGAAGAACCTAATGATATTTCTGCGTCTGATGCAGAAACACAATCTAGTGATGAACATGAACCTGATGACAATATGGACAGCGATGTTCATAATGATGCTCAACCTAGCAATGATAAGGATGTGGAGATTGAACTTACGGTTAATCCTGATAACCCACAACCTAAGAGATACGATAAGAATGACTTCACTGCTAGGAAGCATGGTAAAGAAAGAGAGCCATGGATTCAGAGACCTATGCCCTTTCCTCTTAAGCCGTCCAGGAAAAAGGATGATGAGGATTTTCAGCGCTTTATTGAAATGATAAGACCCGTCTTTCTGCAGATGCGGTTAGTTGATATGCTCAAAATGTCTCCGTATGCCAAGTACATGAAAGATATCGTGACCATGCTTGCCAATTACACTTTCAAAGGTGGAACTCCTAAGAAACTTGGTGATCCCGGAGTGCCCACTATACCTTGCTCCATTAAAGGAAACTACGTAAGAACTGCCTTATGTGACCTTGGAGCCGGAGTTAGTGTTATGCCTCTTTCTTTATCGTAGACTTGAACTGGATAAGTTGACAACCACTGAAATCTCTCTGCAAATGGCCGACAAATCAACTGCTTTCCTTGTTGGCATTTGCGAGGATGTGCCTGTTGTGGTTGCTAATACCACTATCTTAACAGACTTTGTTATCTTGGATATTCCCGAGGATGATGCCATGGCTGTCATCCTCAGAAGACCCTTTTTAAACACTGCAGGGGTTGTTATAGATTGCAACAAAGGCAATGTCACATTCCATGTCAACAGTAATGAACATACCGTGCACTTTCCGAAGAAACGATATCAAGTACATTGCATCAATGTTATCGAAAAAACTTCATCGATTCTTATTGGGAGCTTTGAATGCCCTATTCCTCGTGTCCAGATGAAGTATGGTTTGCTTGTTGGGGAGATTCATATCCCCATTGAGGTGACTTAGTGGCTATTCAAAAATTCTCCGTTCTCTCTTGCGATTCGAGAAAGTTTTGTCATGAGGATTTGATCAACCCCATTGACGGATTTCTTTCGATGACCATGAAATGGATGAATCAAAGAGTCACATACCTCTGTTTTAAGATTTCACTTTCTGTTGCTTAGAAGAAAAATGATAGGTTTAGTTTAGTTTTTCCTGTTTCCTGTTTTAGCGTCCCGGAGAAAAGTACCCCGAAAATAAAAGTTCTCCGATGGTCCTGAAAATCTAGTATGATTTTTTCTGGAATATTTGAAAAATACTGGGACTGAGAGCTGGCCTGGGGGCCACCCCAGTGGGCCACAACCCCTGTCACCGTGGCAACCCCCTGGTCGCGCCAAGCAAGCTTGTGGGGCCCACAGGGCCCCCCTCCACTCATTCCAGCTCCCATCCTCTTCTTCTTCCTCCAGAAAAAATTGTTTCGCACCTCAAACCCATGTTCTTGCTCATTTGGCTGTGATTTTCGATCTCCTTGCTCAAAGCATCATTCTCTGAACCGTTTTGGGGAAAATACTCCTTGGTAAGTGACTCCTCCATTGGTCCAATTAGTTTTTTCTCTAGTGCTTTATCCTTCGTGTATTCTTGCTACCTTGGTGACCTTGTTCTTGAGCTTGAAATGTTGATTTTAGCTGGTCCCAAGTAGTTTTAACTAGTGATACGGTCTCTAAGCACTAGTAGGAGTAGTTGCTCCAAGGTGTGGTTGGTCTTTATTCACTTTTCTCTTGAACTTCAAAATTTCAGCAAAGAGAAATTATGTTCAGGAGGAAGTTTCATGGCGGTTCCTCAAGTAAGAAGGGTCCCCGTCTTTCTATTTGGGAGCCCAATCCTTATCAACTAAGGGACACACCGGTACAACCGTGTGAATGGCCTTCCGATGAGTTCATGATCGAAGCAGGCTTCAAGGATGATTTTGATACACTTGTCCGCAATGCCGGGTTAGAAGAATTCCTCTCAGATAAATGTGAACAGTATGATGTGCTCACTGCCTCTTTCGTGCGTAGATTTAAATTTTCAGTTGGCCGTGACTCATCCATACTGTTTGATTTGTATGATAAATCCTATGCCATGGATTTGGAGGATTTTAATAGGATTTGCAAAATACCCAATGGGGTAATCTTAAAGATCCTGCTAAATCTTTGGTTAGAGATTTTTTTCTCTAGTATGTATGTTGGAGAAACTAGAGACATCACGCAAGCCACCATAGGAAGCATTCATTTCCCTGCCTTGCACTACTTTGCCCTCTTCATAGGTAGATGCATTAACGGTAAGGTTGAACATTGTCACCTATGCGCTTCCGACCTTAGTATCCTTAAGAGCGCAGTTACGGGTGACAAAAGCTTCAACATGGGAGCTACTATAGCAAGGAGGCTGAATAAGAACGCTATTGAGGGAGATTTCTTTGGCGGCATCTATGCCACTCGCATAACAAATTTTCTTGGAGTACCCATCCGCGGAGGAGATCCCCCGCTCCATACAGCTTTCCTTGACAGCGTCGCTTTGACACGCTACCAGTTCCTTGAGAGGGATGATGAACCCCTCCTATACCGATTGATATTTAACCGGCAGCGTGTCTTCCATATTACCCTTCCTGCTCCTGCTTTCTTTGACTTTCAGGTAAAACGGAGATACTACATAACCATAGGAGAAGCAGAGGAGTATGAGAGGGAGGCGACGGCTGCTCGTCTTCGTGAGGCAGCTATTCAGGCAGTGGCTGTAGCACTCCTGTATAACCCCGATTATGATTTTGGGTTTCGCCAGGACCGTCCTTGGGAGTAGACCAAGCTAGGCCAAAAGCCTAATCTTGGGGGAGTACGTGTTCTCACCGACCTTACGTTCATGCTTATGTTTTTACTTTGTTCGTCGGTGTTCACACTTTGCCACTTTATTATCCATGCTAGTTTATTTTCGTTTTCTTGTTTTCTTGTTTTGTGTCCTTCTGAAAAAACCCAAAAAGATTTTCCTTTCTTCTTTTGCTTGTTGGGAGCTTTCCCGTGTAAATAGTTTTGTTTTTCTTTGGGTCAAGGTAGAAGATATTAGTTACAATGTTTAGTGGCTCTTGTATGCATACCTGTTTAGCTTTCAAAGAGCCATATTACTTTGTCTTCTCCTTTGTGTTTGCCTGCAGATTCAGCTTAGTCCAATGCATGAGCACTCTTATTATTGTTCACATCGTTCGATCGTGCAAGTGAAAGGCAATAATGATGATATATGATGAAGTGACTGAGACTGGAAAAGCTGGTATGAACTCTATCTATTTTGTTTTTGTAAATATGACTAGCTTGTCGTCCCAGATTCATCTTTGTTGTGAGAGAACCATGTTTGCATTGACAACTTAGAGATCATAGTTTCTGATGCCATGCTTATTTAGCTAGGAGCTTATAATGGTTTGTCTTGAATGCCAACATAGATTTTGAGATGACTATGATGTAGTATGATAGGATGGTATTCTCCTTTGAATGATTCAAGTGGCTTGACTTGGCACATGTTCATGCATGTAGTTGAAACAAAATCAACATAGCCTCTATGATGTTCGTGCTCATGGTGATTTATATCATGTTCATGCTTGCACTCCATGTTAGTCAAATTCATTGCATCTTGATGACTGTTGTTGCTCTCTAGTTGGTCGCTTCCCAGTCTTTTGCTAGCCTTCACTTGTACTAAGAGGAATACTGCTTGTGCATCCACTTCCATAAACCCAAAAGTTTTTCCATGAGAGTCCACCATACCTACCTATTTGTGGTACTTACCTGCCGTCCCAAGTAAATTTGCATGTGCCATTCTCTAAACCTTCAAGAAATAATCTGTTTTGCATGCCCGAACCGCTCATGTGGTGACAGGGGGCTATTGGTATCTTCCATGTTAGGCGTGTTATCCTAGACATGTGTTTATTCACTATCATTCACGAGAAAGGGGCCCGTAATTGGAATGCCCAGTTCCACGCTTAAATCTAAAACATAATTGTAAAACAAGACTCCCCCCAGATTGATGTTAGTATGGACGGTACCCGAGGATTCGGCTAGCCGTGGAGTGTGATTGATTGGTGGTGGGGGATTTAAAACTTTACTTTTCTGTTTGGGAACCGCCTATAGCATGAATAGCGTGGAATATATTGAGAACTCTTGGTCATTGCGTTGACAATGAAAGCATGCCACCCAAAATTATTATCTCTGTTTTCAAAGCTTGAGCTCTGGCACCTCTGCAAATCAATGCTTCCCTCTGCGAAGGGCCTGTCTATTTATTTTCCTGTTGAGTCATCCTCTTCTTATGTAAGCACCAATTAGAGAGCACCTGTGTCATTTTTATGCTTTGCTTTTGATTGATATTGAGTATGACTATGACTGGATCTTCGTAGCTATGAATTACAATGTTTAGTCAGCCCTTGATCTTAGAAAGTGCTGTACATTTATGTTTTGCGGTCTCGAAAAGAGCTAGCGAGGTACCACCTATTCATATTGCTTCATGCTTGTTTTGATTGAATTGTTGGTATCTGAAACTCATTATTATTTGCTCGCTAGCTCATTATGCCATTGATATTAGTTTACCGTAAGACCTTTGTGTCACTTGCTTATGTGGTTAAGTTGTGATCTTACTGAAATTCTGGTTAAGCGTTAGACATAGTTGCAACAACAAGATCAAACAGAGTTTGTCAAAGTTTTTCTTTCTCTTTCAGTTTGTCAACTGAGTTGCTTGAGGACAAGCAAGGTTTTAAGCTTGGGGGAGTTGATACGTCTCCGTCGTATCTACTTTTCCAAACTCTTTTGCCCTTGTTTTGGAATCTAATTTGCATGATTTGAATGGAACTAACCTGGACTGACGCTGTTTTTAGAAGAATTGCCATGGTGTTGTTTTTGTGCAGAAATGAAAGTTCTCGGAACATCCTGAAAATTTATGAAGAATTTTTCTAGAAAATATGAAAAATACCTGCGCAAAGATCCACCGGAGGGCATGGGCCAGTGGGCCACAAGCCCTGTTGCTGCGGCCTCCCCCCTGGCCGCGGCAACCAAGCTTGTGGGGCCCACGTGGCTCTGCCGCCCCCAAACTCAACTCTATAAATTCACTTTCGCCTAGAAAAAAAATCAGAAGAGAACATTTAGTCGCGTTTGCGATACGGAGGCGCCGCCACATCCTGTTCTTCATCTGGTGGACAGATCTGGAGTCCATTTTGGGCTCCGAAGAGGGGAAATCGTCGCCATCGTCATCGTCAACCTTCTTCCCTCTACAATTCCATGAAGCTCTTCATCGTTCGTGAGTAATCTATTCGTAGGCTCGCTGGGCGGTGATGAGTAGGATGAGATCTATCATGTAATCGAGTTAGTTTTGACGGGGATTGATCCCTAGTATCCACTATGTTCTGAGATTGATGTTGCTACTACTTTGCCATGCTTAATGCTTGTCACTATGGACCGAGTGCCATGATTTCAGATCTGAAATTATTATGTTGTCACCAATATATGTGTGTTTTAGATCCGATCTTGCAAGTTGTAGTTACCTACTATGTGTTATGATCCGGCAACCCCGGAGTGACAATAACCGGAACCACTCCCGGTGATGACCATAGTTTGAGGAGTTCATGTGTTCACCAAGTGCTAATGTGTTGTTCCGGTTCTTTATTAAAAGGAGAACCTTAATATCCTGTAGTATCCTTTTGGACCCCGCTGCCACGGGAGGGATGGACAATAGATGTCATGCAAGTTCTTTTCCCTAAGCACGTATGACTACACACGTAATGCATGCCTACATCACATTGACGAACGGGAGCTAGCCACATATCTCTCCGTGTTATAACTGTTGCATGATGAATATCATCCAAACGAATCACCGACCCATTGCCTGCGAGTTTGTCCCACTGTGGCTGTTACTTGTTTTGCTCTGCTGTTGTTACTTTTTTGCTCTGCTACAGTTACTACTGTTGCTACTTGCTACTGTTGTTACTACTGTCGCTTGCTACTGCTGCTACTTGCTACTGTTGCTACTTGCTACCGTTGTCACTACTGATGTTCCTTGCCACAGCTGTTACTCGTTACACTGCTGCTACCTGCTACAATTCTGGTTCGCTCGACGTTGATGGGAAAAGACAATTTCCGTCAACGGGCCACTTCTGGCGCCATTGATACGACAGTTAGGAATAGTCTGCCGTCAACAAATCGTTTCTGACACCGTTGTTATCATCCTACTTTGCTGCTGATACTTTGCTTGCAGATACTAATCTTTCAGGTGTGGTTGAATCTGACACATTCAGCTGCTAATACTCGAGAGTATCCTCTCACTTCTTGACTGGCGAATCAACAAATTGGGTCGAATACTCTACCCTCGAAAACTGCCGCGAACCTACGCGTTGGTGGGCCATTGCAAGACAATTGCTAATTGTTGAGCAACTGGGAGCGGTTCTGGCTGTGTTGTCGCGAAGGCATCAAGTCAGGGACTCGTCAACAACATTCTTCTAGTGTCGTTGCCGAGGAGTGCTAGCAGCTACTGCAAAGGCATCACACATGAGAAGATCTATGGTCACAAACTTGGAAAAAAATAACAGATTTCTGGGACTTCGTGAAAATCTCAGATTTTCACCAGCTGCTTATGCTCTGAAGCATTTTGACAGCCTCGAAAATGATATCTACAGGATGTGAAAGTGCATGAAATTTAACAGAGAGCTAGACAAACTCAAAAGCTCACAAACCTTAGTTTGTTGCATGGGCTGATTCCCAACACATGAGCTTGTGCAAACTAAACGACAAGGGAAGAAAATAACAACAGTTTCTCAGACTTAGTGAAAATCAGAGATTTTCAGAAAGCTCACAATTTCAGCCACATGTCAACTTTGACAAGGCACAACTAGCACATACAAACTCCTATGTATAAAACAAAGAGTCCATGTTATAGAGGGGTTCACCCACTACTGCCACATGAAAGATTCATCCTCATAGGCCCAACACACCACATGGCACCAAGCTCTAAACATAGCATCAAGACAGAAAATGACAGTTTATGAAGTTGCTCCAAAGTGAAATCTGATTCCACCAGTGGATTGCTGGGATGATTCTACCCCAAATCCATATATAATACATGGGTACTTGCATGGAACAAATAGGCACAAAGCTAGCTCGAAAAACTACATAGAGATCAACATGCTTATATAAGTCACATCACATGAGAAGAAATCATATGTAGCAACCTCTAAACCTACCCATGCACACACACACAAACCCAACTATAACCACACCACACCATAGTGGCTAACATGACGGGTTAGCCCTCATGCACAAGTGCATAGGTGCACCCATGCCCACACACACACATAGATCCATGAGGTTGTGCAACTTGCACAAGTATGTGGGGGGAGGTAACCCACACACACATACACACATGCACAAACTAGTGCATGTGCCCTCACACACACACACACAACTACAAGTGCACTCATGCAAAGGTACACACACCTACACACACAAACACCCACCTACACATGCTCACACAAGCACATATACTCCCAATACATCCACATACACACACAACTAGCTAAAAGGGGGTACTAGCTTGCTGCCCAAGCAATGCGCAAAGCAACCATAACTTAAAATAGCAAAAGAAAGAAAAGAAAGAAAAAAGGGGGTGCTTGGGATCGAACCCAAGACCTCACTGAACTACAACACTCTACACCACCACTGCGCTACTGCCCTCGGGCTCGACAGAGAGGGCGATGCTTGCAGGTTAAACCTTCCTGCGCAGCAACATTAGCTACGAAGCAGAAATAACAAAAAAAAGGTTCTTGGTGTCTCGAACCCACGACTTGTGGCAACCACACGCAAGCACTGACCAGACGAGCTATGAACAGAGACTCGATAGGGAGGAGGAAGGATCTCATTTGAGCATCCCCTCTGATACTGCCACACGGCTGCAACGGCCGGAACAGGGGAACCTCACCAGCGTTGCTAAAGCGCCTCTACGCTACCAGCCGACGACTACGCGCTACGGTGGGGAAGAGGGATCCACCAGGGATCCATTCTCGGCCTAAACTCTCCGAGAGAAGCACTGCTACGCCGGATATTCGACCATCTAACTACGGTGGTGCTGCTGCTCGAGGTCCTACGCACAACTCCGGCGAGTCGTTGTTGCACTCTCCTACACGCGCTAACAGAGAGGGGGAAGGAGCAGGAAACGCTCATCTAGAACCTAGATGACGAACCAGAGTAGGAGAGGAAGGAGGGCGTCGATCCGAAGCAGAGGAGGTCGCCGGCAGCAGGGGAGGAAGAGGACGTCGTGGACGTCGAGGACGAAGCCGTCGGATTGCTGCGGGAACGGGATCGCCTCGGCCACCGCGTCCTCCTGGTGCTGTCGAAGGGGCGGAGGAGTCCGCGACTGCTGCTGCCGTGAGCTCACCGAGCACCTCTCATGGCGTCGTCGTCGGAGGCCCTGCCTTGACGACGTGAGGGGGAGGAGAAGGGGAAAACGGGAACCCTAGGGTTGCGGGGAGGCGACGGGCTCCTTATATCGTCTCGGGAGGCGAGCTAGGAGCCACAAGATCAAGAGGGAAAATGATCTGTGGCTGAGCTACAGTCGTACGGAGGATGACGACGGATGAAGGAGAAGAGGTACGTCGACTGGGCCGCGTTGCGGGCAGAAGGCACTGGGCCAGTGACACGAGGAAGGAAGCCCATCCTGTGGCGCCAGATGAAGAGAAAGAAAAACCCTAAAACAAATGCCAGCAAGAATAAAACTCCTAGAAAAATCTATGTCTCCAAAAAAATAAAATAAAAATTACCCTGGTCATGAGGGAATTATGACCCAATTAAATAAAATACAAAGATGATTGTTGGAGCAATAAAATATTTACAAAACAGAATTAATCTAATCTGTTTTGTGAATAAAACCCAACTTAAGCAAAGTTTTAAAAATGCCCTAGACATAGCACCGCATCCACAAGAAAATGCTCTAAATGATCTACATTTTAAAATCAGGTTTAGAGCAAGTAAATCTTGAGCTCAAGAAAATAAAGAAGAAGGGGGTTATTTGAAACCTAGTTTTTGGAAGAATAAGCAAAGTTGAAACCCAAGCTTTGCACACCACTTCACACACCACACATATGGATGAACACAACAACACAAGATTGGCATGAATGCTATGGATGGCATGATGCAACGGGGAAGACATGAAATAAGCCACATGAAATGATAAGTTGTTGTGGCAACAAAAGTCCTTCCCTGGCACGTAGGAATTCTTCTTGTTACTTCTCTGGTTTGCGTCGGTTTTTTCCCTTGAAGAGGAAAGGGTGATGCACCACAGGAGCAGTAAGTATTTCCCTCAGTTTGAGAACCAAGGTATCGAACCAAAAGGAGGGTCTCGTCAAGTCCACAGTACCTGCGCAAACACAAACAAGCTTGCACCCAACGCTTCAAAGGGGTTGTCAGTCCCTTCAAGATTGTTTGCAAAAGTGAGATCTGAAGGCGGAAAGTGCAACAAGGTGAAAAGTGTAAGGCTGAAAATATGGTGTGGAGTAGACCCTGGGGGCCATAGTGTTCACTAAAGGCTTCTCTCAAAATAGCAAATATCACGGTGGGTGAACAAATTACTGTCGAGCAATTGATATAACCGCGCAAATTCATGACGATATCTAAGGCAATGATCTAGCATATAGGCATCATGTCCGAGACAAGTAGACCGATATTTTCTGCATCTACTACTATTACTCCACACATCGACCGCTATCCAGCATGCATCTAGTGTATTGAGTTCATGACGAACAGAGTAACACTTTAAGCAAGATGACATGATGTAGAGGGATAATCTCAAACCAATGATGAAACCCCCATCTTTTTACCCTTGATGGCAACAACACGATACGTGCCTCGCTACCACTTCTGTCACTGGGTGAGGTCACCGCACGGTATGAACCCAAAACCAAGCACTTCTCCCATTGCAAGAATCATAGATCTAGTTGGCCAAACAAAACCCACAACTCGAAGAGAATTACAAGGATATGAAATCATGCATAAGAGAGATCAGAAGAAACTCAAATAATATTCATAGATAATCTGATCATAAATCCACAATTCATCGGATCTCGACAAACACATCACAAAAGAAGATTACATCGGATAGATCTCCATGAAGATCATGGAGAACTTTGTATTGAAGATCCAAGAGAGAGAAGAAGCCATCTAGTTACTAGCTATGGACCCGTAGGTCTATGGTGAACTACTCACGCATCATCAGAGAGGTCATGGTGTTGATGGAGAATCCTTCCGTGTACGAATCCCCCTCCGGCAGGGCACCAGGACATGCCCCAGATGGGATCTTGCGGAGACAGAAGCTTGCGGCGGTGGAAAAGTGATTACGATGCTCCCCTCATTTTTTTGGGAATATTTGGGAATTTATAGGCACAAGATCTAGGCCAGGGGACCTCCAGGGGGCCCACAATCCTGCATGGCGCGGCCCCCCTGGCCGCGGGGTGGGGGCTTGTGGGGCCCATGGGGCTCTTCTGGCTTGGCCCCCAAGCTCTCCGATCTTCTTCCGTTCCAGAAAAAATCTTTTCGGGGATTTTCTTCCGTTTGGACTCCGTTTCAAAATCTCCTCTGAAAGGGGTCAAAAACATGTAAAAACAGGAACTAGCACTTGGCACTGAGTTAATAAGTTAGTCGTAGAAAATAAATAAAAGGCATGCAAAACATCCCAAGTTTGACAAGATAATAGCATCAAACCATCAAAAATTATAGATACGTTGGAGACGTATCATAACTCCATAGCATGACATCATCGATCCAAACATGGAAGGTTTCCAAATATGGCAATGTTACACTTGGGGCATTACAAACTCTCCCACACTACAAGAAGATCTCGTTCCAAGATCTAGGACTGAAAGAATTCTAGGAATTCGGAACGGAGGTGATCCTCGCGCTCCTAAGTGGCCTCTTTATCGGAATGATGTGACCACTGCACCTTGAGAAACTTGATTGACTTGTTGCGGGTCTTGCGCTCAGTCTTCTCGAGAACTGCAACTGGATGCTCACGATAGGATAGGTCGGGTTGAAGGTCGATATCTTGAAGATCAACTGTGCGCTCGGGAGTCTTGAAGCATCTCCGGAGCTGAGAGACATGGAACACGTCATGCACATTTGCGAAGTTTGAAGGGAGCTCAAGTTGATAAGCAAGGTCACCTCTCTTGCCAACAACTCTGAAAGTACCAACGAAACGAGGAGCAAGCTTGCCTTTGATGCCAAAACGATGAGTGCCCTTCATAGGAGACACTTTGAGATAGACGAAGTCATCGAGCTCATGAGACATGTCATGATGCTTGCTATCATAGTAGCTCTTCTGACGGGACTGTGCTGCTCTGAGATTATCCTGAATGACCCGACACATCTCTTCTGCTTCTTCGATCAAGTCATTCCCAAGAATCTGACGCACGCCGGTCTCGGACCAGTTGAGCGTGGTACGACACTTCCTGCCATAGAGAATCTCAAACGGAGCTTTGCCTGAACTTGCCTGATAACTGTTGTTATACGAGAACTCAGCAAAAGGTAGGCAGTCTTCCCATTTCATGCCAAAAGAAATGACAGAGGCTCTTAGCATATCCTCGAGGACCTGATTGACTCTTTCCACTTGCCCACTAGTCTGAGGATGAAGGGCTGTGCTGAATCGTATCTTCGTACCCATCGCAGACTGAAAAGAGTCCCAGAACTTGGAAGTGAAGATACTTCTGCGATCCGAAGAAATCATCATTGGCACGTCATGCAAAGAGACTATCCTCGAAGTATACAGCTCTGCAAGCTGAGCTGCCGAGATGGATTCCGTCACTGGAAGGAAATGGGCTACTTTGCTCAACTTGTCAATGACGACAAAGATGGCATCGTTACCCTTCTTGGACTTCGGAAACCCGGTGACGAAATCGATCTCAATATGGTCGAACTTCCACTCGGGAATGGGCATCGTTACCCTTCTTGGACGTTGATGCTCTGCTTTCACCCTTTGACATACATCACATTCATTTACGAACTGAGCAATCTCACACTTCATGTGAGTCCACCAGAAGGTCTGTTTCAAGTCCTGATACATCTTGGAACTTCCTGGTTGTATGGAGAGAAGAGAGTTATGAGCTTCTTCCATGACAACCTTTCTGAGATCCCCTTTCGGAACGACAGGACGATCCTCAAAGAATAATGTATCTCTGGTATCAACACTGAAGCACTTATATTTAGGAACTCCCTTTGCCAAGCCAATCTTAACTTTCTTCACCATTGCATCAAGAAGTTGAGCTTGTCGGGCCTGGTCTTCCAAGGTAGGAGAGATCTGAAGATTTGCAAGAAATTCCTGAGGTACTAACTGAAGGTTGAGCTTTCTGAAAGATTCACAAAGGTCAGGCTGGAGAGGCTTCAGGATGAGACTGTTGCAGTAAGCCTTCCTGCTCAAAGCATCTACCACGACATTAGCTTTGCCTGGAGTGTACTCAACGCTCGGATTAAAATCTTGGAGCATTTCCACCCAACATATTTGCGGAAGATTGAGGTTAGGCTGGGTGAGGATGTACTTGAGACTCTTGTGATCGGTGAACACTTCAACCTTTCGTTCCAACAAGAGGTGTCTCCAAGTCATCAGAACATGTACCACTACCGCCAACTCAAGATCATGAGTGGGGTAATTCTTCTCACTTGGCTTCAAGTGCCTCGAGGTATAAGCTACCACTTTCTTGTCTTGCATCAACACTGCACCAAGACCTTGAAGAGAGGCGTCGCAGAACACTTGATAAGGTTTGGAGTCATCAGGAGGAACCAAGACTAGAGTAGAAGTGAGCTTCTCTTTGAGTGTGTCGAAAGCCAACTGACACTCTAGAGACCAGACAAACTTCACACCCTTCTGAAGAAGACTTGAGAGAGGCTTAGCAATCTTGGAGAAATTCTCAATGAATCTTCTACAATAGCTTGCAAGCCCGAGAAAGCTTCGAATCTGCTTCACATTTTGCGGAGGCTCCCACTCAACAATGGCCTGCACCTTTGACGGATCAACTTTGATGCCCTCGGCAGAGATGATGTGCCCAAGGTAGACAACTTCTTTCAACCAGAACTCACATTTGGAAAACTTGGCATAGAACTTATGCTCTCTTAGCTTATCAAGCACGAGCCTGAGATGTTCTTCATGCTCTTCCTCAGTTTCCGAAAAGACCAGAATATCATCAAGATACAGCAAGACGAATTCATTCTTGAATGGGGAGAAGATATAATTCATCATTCGACAGAATGTCGGTGGAGCATTTGCCATACCAAAAGACATCACTGTATACTCATACGAGCCAAAGCTTGTCCTGAAAGCAGTCTTTGGAATATCCTCTTTGCGAATGCGAATCCGATGATAACCCATCCTCAGATCAAGCTTCGACAAGATCTTAGCCCCTTTCAATTGCTCGAACAACTCATTGATGTTAGGAAGTGGATACTTATTTCTGATTGTCTTCTTGTTCAATGGACGGTAATGGACACACAATCGGTCCGTGCCATCCTTCTTCTTGACAAAAGCACTCCACAGCCCCAAGGAGATGAGCTTGGTCTGATCAGACCCAGACGCTCCTCCTCATCGAGTTGTCTCTTTAGCTCCTTCAGCTCTTCTGGACCCAGTTTGTACGGCCGTTTGCACACAGGCTCAGTACCCGGTTCAAGCTCAATTACGAACTCAACTTCTTGGTGCGGGGGCATTCCTGGCAGTTCTTCCGGAAAACATCTTCATATTTGTAGACCACTGGGACTTGCGAAATTGGAGAGATCTCACCCTTATCATTCAAGGAAAATAGACGTATTGTGTCATCACGCGCTGCGAAGATAATAACTAACCATCTTGACAGAAACATCCGGAACCATCATATGAGAACTCATACGCATTCCCGGAGAAACCACACGGAAAGGACTATCCAAGTGAATTGCGAGAATGTCATGCTTAGCAATGAAAGGCTTTGAGATGAATGAATGTGATGCACCAGAATCAAATAAAACCTTTGCAGGAATATCATTGACGAGGAGATTACCCATAATTACGTCTGAGGAGTTCTCTGCTTCAGCTGCATTCACCATATTGACTCTTGCAAACCCGGGGTTGAACTTGACTATAGCATTGCTTGGAGGTTTGCTTGGAGGAGGAGGCGGAAGACGCAACTGAGAGGTGCACTTGTTGGCATAGTGACCCTCCTGCCCACACTTGTGACAAGTAACATCTGCCGGCTGACAGAACTGCGACTGAGGATTCCCTTGCTTCTGTTGCTGAAACCTCTGCTGGAAAGCTAGGTTGAGTGGGTGGGAAGAACCACGACCACCTGCTTGTTTGAACTATTGCGTGTGCCGAGGAGGAGGAGGAGACACCCAATATTTCTGTTGCTTCTGAACCACCTGAGTTGAGGAAGACGAGCTGGAATCTCTGAAATGCTTCTTTGAATTCTCCACCCTGAGCAAAGCTGCCTCAGCCGTGAGAGCCAAGTTGTAGAACTTATCAAACTCATCAGGATCGTGCAAGGCGAGGGCTAGCTGCAAATCCTCTTTCAGACCACCTCTGAACTAATAGATATTACTCTTCTGATCTGGAATGTCCTACAAGTCATATCAGGCTAGCTCGTGGAACTCGACGTTGTACTTGTACACGGAGTTACCACCTTGCTTCAAGCGCTTGAACTTCTCACGCATCTCCTCCACAAAGCTAGCGGGATATAGTGGGACCTGAAATCTTTGCAGAACTCATCCCAAGTGATCACTCTGGCACCCTGGAGTCCTTCAACTGTTGCCACCAAACTGCTTCCTGCCCCTTGAGATGGGATGTTGCAAACTTGACGAAATCCTCTGGACGGACATTGTTGCACTCAAAGTGTTTGTTCATGTCCCCAATCCAGTCCTCAGCGTCAAACGGCTGATCACACAACGTGAAGATCTTCGGCTGGTTTGCCAGGAATTTACTCAGAGTAGCAAACAGATTACCACCATGGTTGAAGTTGCCTTGCTGCTGATTAGTCCTCTCTTGCAACAGCTGGATCAACATCTGAGTGTTAGCATTTGTTGCAGCCATCACCGATTGCCAAGCCTCTGCAGGAGAAGGCAGCGGCGGCGGAGGAGGTGGCGGAGGGGGTGGTGGTGGCATCTCAGCACCCTCACGACCCGGATTCTGACGAGTTGGTGGAGCCATCCTGAAGATGGACAACACATTAGCCCAGAGAATAATATTGAAGGTAAAGCTGAATCAAAAGGCAGGAATATCTGAACAGGAATATTAGCAATTGCACTCAAACAAAATAGTAAGAATGCTTCCTCAAAGTGACTGTCGACAAAATTCTTATTAAGACCACTTGCAAACCAAATATGAGCTAGAACTGCTCAGAACAAACGTATGATCGAGATTCCATCCGATATCTTCGTGGATATGATTGCAAGGGCTCGAATTTACAGTAGCCTGATAACCCGCAAACGTATGGGATTGCAGCAGTTTTCGAGGGTAGAGTATTCAACCCAAATTTGTTGGTTCACCAAGGGAAGCGAAAGAATATTCTCAAGTATTAGCAGCTGAGTTTATCAGATTAAACCACACCTGAAAGATTAGTCTCTGCAAGCAAAGTATCAGTAGCAAAGTAGTATGATAGCAACGGTGCCAGAATAGAACTGTTGATGGCAGACTATTCCTAACTGTTGTATCAATGGCGCCAGTAAGTTGCCCGTGGACGGGAAATATTCTTCCCCGGCAACGGCGTGGAAAAAGGTCTTGCAACAAGTAACATCGAAGTAGCAAGGAACAGCAGTAGCAGCGGCAGCAAAGTAATGATACGTCCATTTTGCATCATGCTTTCATGTTGATATTTATTGCTTTATGGGTTGTTATATTACTTTGTGGTACCAAATTTATGTCTTTTCTCTCTTATTTTGCAAGGTTTATTTGAAGAGGGAGAATTCAGGCAGCTGGAATTCTGGACTGGAAAAGGAGCAAATCTTAGTCCACTATTCTGCACATCTCCAAATGCCCTGAAAAGTTACGATGAATTTTTTGGGATTATATAAAAAAATACTGGGCGAAAGAAGTACCGGAGGGGGGCTACCAGGGCGCCACAAGCCCTGCCACCGCCACCCCCCGGCGGCGGAGGGCAAGCTTGTGGGCTCCCTGACGGCCCACTAGCTCCCCTCTTTTGCTATATGAAGGGTTTCGTTCCAGAAAAAATCATTCGGGAGCTTTTTCGTGGTTTCGCCGCCGCCGCCACGAGGCAGATCTTGAGCAGATCCAATCTAGAGCTCCGGCAGGACGATCCTGCCGAGGAAACTTCCCTCCCGGAGGGGGAAATCGTTGCCATCGTCATCACCAACACTCCTCTCGTCGGAGGGGAGGCATCTTCATCAACATCTTCATCAGCACCATCTCCTCTCCAATCCCTAGTTCATCTCTTGTAACCAATCTTCGTCTCGCGACTCCGATTGGTACTTGTAAGGTTACTAGTAGTGTTGATTACTCTTTGTAGTTGATGCTAGTTGGATTACTTGGTGGAAGAGTTTATGTTCAGATCCTTGATGCTATTCATTACACCTCTGATCATGATTATGATTATGCTTTGTGAGTAGTTACTTTTGTTCCTGAGGACATGGGATAAGTCATGTTAATAATAGTCATGTGAATTTGATATCCGTTCGGTATTTTGATATGTTGTGTGTTGTCTGTTCCTCTAGTGGTGTTATGTGAATGTCGACTACATAACACTTCACCATATTTGGGCCTAGAGGAAGGCATTTGGGAGTAGTAAGTAGATGATGGGTTGCTGGAGTGATAGAAGCTTAAACCCCAGTCTATGCGTTGCTTCGTAAGGGACTGATTTGGATCCACTAGTTTAATGCTATGGTTAGACGTTGTCTTAATTCTTCTTTCGTAGTTGCGGATGCTTGCGAGAGGGGTTAATCATAAGTGGGATGCTTGTCCAATTAAGTGAAGTACCCAAGCGCCGGTCCACGCACAGATCAAACTATCAAAGTAACGAACGTGAATCATATGAACATGATGAAACTAGCATGGCAGAAATTCCCGTGTGTCCTCGGGAGCGTTTTTTCTTCCTATAAGACTTTGTTCAGGCTTGTCCCTTGCTACAAAAGGGATTGGGCCACTTGCTGCACCATTGCTACTACTTGTTACTTGTTACTTTTCGCTTGCTACATTTCACCTCACTACACCATCACTTGTTACCGCTACTTTCAGTGCTTGCAGTTATTACCTTGCTGAAAACCGTTTATCAGAGCCTTCTGCTCCTCGCTGGGTTCGACACTCTTACTTATCGAAAGGACTACGATTGATCCCCTATACTTGTGGGTCATCAAGACTCTTTTCTGGCGCCGTTGCCGGGGAGTGAAGCGCCTTTGGTAAGTGGAAATTGGTAAGGAAACATTTTTATACTATGCTGAAATTTATTGTCACTTGTCACTATGGAAACTGTTCCTTTGAGGAGTTTGTTCGGGGTATCTTCACCACGAACGGAAGCACAAGGAGTTGTTCCTTGACCTGAGGTACCTACTAAAATATCTTTTATGAAATTCCTTCGGGTATGCTTGAGAAACTGCTGGCTAATCCTTTCACAGGAGATGGATCTTCACATCCAGACTTGCATCTAATCTATGTAGATGAAGTTTGTGGTTTATTTAAGCTTGCAGGTTTGCCTGAGGATGAGGTAAAGAAGAAAGTCTTTACTTTATCTTTGAAGGATAAGGCGTTGACATGGTATAGGCTATGTGATGATACTGGATCATGGGGCTATAATCGGTTGAAATTGGAATTTCATCAAAAGTTCTATCATATGCATTTAGTACATCGTGAACGGAACTTTATTTATAACTTTTTGCCTCGTAACAGGGAAAGCATAGCTCAAGCTTGGGGGAGGCTTAAATCAATGCAATATTCATGCCCCAATCATGAGCTCTCGAGAGAAATCATCACTCAAAACTTTTATGCTCGGCTTTCTCATGAAGATCGTACCATGCTTGACACTTCTTGTACCGGTTCTTTTATGAAGAAGGATATTGACCACAAGTGGAATTTATTAGAGAGAATCAAACGTAATTCTGAAGATTGGGAGCTGGAGGAAGGTAAGGAGTCAGGTATGAATTTCCAGTTTGATTGCGTTAAATCTTTTGTTGAGACAAACACTTCTAGAGATTTTAGCGCTAAGTATGGACTTGACTCTGAGATGGTAGCTTCTCTTTGTGAATCTTTTTCTGCTCATGTTGATCTTCCCAAAGAGAAGTGGTTTAAATATCATCCTCGTGTAGAAAGCAACATAGCCAAAACCAATCTAGTTGAGGAGAAAGTCATTGCTTTTAGTGATCTTGTTGTTCCTTGTGCTTACAATGAGAAACCACCATACCCTGCTAGGATAAAGGATTATTATAAAACTCCAACTGTGATACGTAGGGGTTACATTAGACCACTTGCACCCCCTGAGGAAATTAGAGTTGAACCTAGTGTTGCAATTATCAAAGATCTCTTAGCCGAAGACGTAGACGGGCATGTTCTCAAATTCTGTGAGGACTCCGCTAGAATTGCTAAACCTCACGCGAAAGACAAATACGGACCTGTAGTTGGCCGGCCCATTGTTTCTGGCAAGATAGGAGATCACTGTTACCATGGTTTATGTGATATGGGAGCTAGTGTTAGTGCAATACCCCGTTCTCTATATGATGAAATCAAAGATGAGATTGCACCTGCTGAGTTAGAACCCATTGATGTCACTATCACGCTAGCTAATAGAGACACTATCTACCCTGTGGAAATTGTGAGAGACGTAGAAGTCCTGTGTGGTAAGACGAAGTATCCTACTGATTTCCTCGTCCTTGGTACTGTACAAGATAACTTTTGTTCCATCATATTTGGTAGACCCTTTCTCAACACTGTCAATGCTCACATTGATTGCATTAAGAAGACTGTCACAATTAGTTTCGAGGGTGTGTCTCATGAATTTAACTTCTCCAAGTTTGGAAGACAACCCCATGAAAAAGAGTCGTCTGGAAGGGATGAAATTATTGCTCTTGCCTCTATTTCCATACCTCCTACGGATCCTTTAGAGAAATATCTGCTGGAGCATGAAAATGATATGCATATGAAGGAGAGAGATGAGATAGATAAAATTGTCTTAGAACAATATCCTATTCTCAAGAATAATCTGCATGTTGAACTGCTTGGGGATCCTCCCCCACCAAAGGGTGATCCTGTGTTCGAGCTTAAACAGTTGCGTGATACTCTTAAGTATGCCTATCTTGATGAGAAGGAGATATATCCTGTTATTATTAGTGCTCTCCTCTCAGATCACGAAGAGAAGAAGTTACTAAGAACTCTGAGGAAGCACCGTGCTCCTATCGGATATACTCTTGATGATCTTAAGGGTATTAGTCCCACTCTATGTCAGCACAAAATTAAAACTGATCCTGACTTCAAACCAGTTGTTGATCATCAAAGGAGATTAAATCCTAAGATGAAAGAGGTCGTTAGAAAAGAAATATTAAAGCTTCTGGAAGCAGGAATCATTTATCCTATTTCTCATAGTGATTGGATAAGTCCAGTACATTGCGTACCTAAGAAGGGAGGTATCACCGTCGTTCCTAATGATAAGGATGAACTAATCCCATAAAGGATTATTACTGGCTATAGCATGGTGATAGACTTCCGGAAACTGAACAAGGCAACCAGGAAAGATCATTATCCTTTGCGGTTTATCGACCAAATGCTAGAAAGGCTATCAAAACACACACACTTCTGCTTTCTAGACGGTTATTCAGGTTTCTCGCAAATACCTGTTGCACAATCTGATCAGGAGAAAACCACTTTCACCTGCCCCTTTGGTACCTTTGCTTATAGACGTATGCCTTTTAGCTTATGCAATGCACCTGCCACCTTTCAAAGATGTATGATGGATATATTCTCTGACTTTTGTGAAAAGACTGTCGAGGTTTTCATGGATGACTTCTCCGTTTACGAGTCTTCCTTTGATGATTGCCTCAGCAACCTTGATTGAGTCTTACAGAGATGCGAAGATACCAATCTCGTCTTGAATTGGGAGAAGTGTCACTTTATGGTTAATGAAGGCATCGTCTTAGGACACAAAATCTCTGAAAGAGGCATTGAAGTTGATAAGGCTAAGGTTGATGCAATTGAGAAAATGCCTTGCCCCACAGATATCAGAGGTATACGAAGTTTCCTAGGTCATGCTGGTTTCTATAGAAGGTTCATTAAAGACTTGTCTAAGATTTCTAGGCCTCTTACCAACCTCTTGGAGAAGGATGTTCCTTTTGTTTTTAACGAGGATTGTGAGGAAGCTTTCGAAATACTTAAGAAGGCTTTGATAACCGCACCTATTGTTCAACCACCTGACCGGAACTTGCCCTTTGATATCATGTGCGATGCTAGTGATTATGTTGTTGGTGTTGTTCTAGGACAAAGAGTTGACAAGAAGTTGAATGTTATTCACTACGCTAGTAAAACTCTAGATAGTGCCCAAAGAAACTATGCCACTACGGAGAAGGAATTTTTAGCAGTCGTGTTTGCATGTGAAAAGTTCAGATCTTATATAGTTGACTCCAAAGTCACTATTCACTCTGATCATGCTGCTATTAAGTACCTTATGGAGAAGAAGGACGCTAAGCCTAGGCTGATCACATGGTTTCTCCTGCTACAGGAATTTGATTTGCACGTCGTTGATCGAAAGGGTGCTGATAACCCTGTAGCAGATAACTTGTCTAGGCTAGAGAATGTCCTTGATGACTCACGGCCTATTGATGACAGCTTTCCTGATGAGCAATTAAATGTCATCCGCACTTCACATAGTGCACCGTGGTATGCCGATTATGCAAATTACATCGTAGCCAAATACATACCACCCAGTTTCACCTATCAGCAAAAGAATAAATTCTTCTTTGATTTGAGACACTACTTTTCGGATGATCCTCACCTTTATAAGGAAGTAGTAGATGGTGTTATTAGACGTTGGTGCCTGAACATGAACAGGGACAGATCTTGCAGAAGTGTCATTCCGAAGCCTACGGAGGACACCACGCTGGAGATAGAACTGCCCATAAGATATTGCAATCAGGTTTCTATTGGCCCACTCTCTTCAAGGATGCCCGTAACTTTGTCTTGTCTTGTGACGAATGCCAAAGAATAGGGAACATCAGTAAGCGTCAGGAAATGCCTATGAACTATTCACTTGTCATTGAACCATTTGATGTCTGGGGCTTTGATTATATGGGACCCTTCCCGAGTTCCAATGGGTACACTCACATCTTAGTTGCTGTGGATTACGTTACTAAGTGGGTAGAAGCTATCCCCACTAAAAATGTTGATCACCACACCTCTATTAAGATGCTTAAAGAAGTCATTTTCCCAAGATTTGGAGTCCCTAGATATTTGATGACTGATGGCGATTCACACTTCATTCATTGTGTTTTCCGCAAGATGCTCGCTAAGTATGATGTCAACCATAGAGTTGCATCTCCTTATCATCCTCAGTCTAGTGGTCAAGTGGAGTTGAGTAATAGGGAGATCAAACTGATCTTACAAAAGACCGTCAATAGATCTCGAAAGAATTGGTCTAGCAAACTTGACGATGCACTATGGGCTTATAGGACTGCTTATAAGAATCCCATGGGCATGTCACCGTATAAAATGGTTTACGGTAAGGCCTATCATTTACCTCTTGAGCTGGAACACAAAGCTTATTGGGCAATCAAAGAGCTCAACTTTGATTTCAAACTTGCCGGTGAGAAGCGGTTGTTTGATATCAGCTCATTAGATGAATGGAGGGCCCAGGCATATGAGAATGCCAAGTTGTTCAAGGAAAAGGTTAAGAGATGGCACGATAAACGAATATAGAAACGAGACTTCAATGTAGGTGATTATGTCCTTCTATACAATTCTCGTTTGAGATTCTTTGCAGGCAAGCTTCTCTCTAAATGGGAAGGTCCTTATGTTATCGAGGAAGTATATCATTCTGGTGCCATCAAAATCAATAACACGAAAGGAAATTTTCCTAGAGTGGTAAATGGGCAAAGAATCAAGCATTACATCTCTGGTACTCCCATAAATGTTGAAACCAATATCATCAATGTCATAACTCCATAGGAGTACATAAGGGATGTTTATCAGCCTGTTTCAGACCCTGAAAACGAAGAGGTGTCTGTTTCAGTAAGAAATTGGACTCCGATGCTTTTCCAATAGAAAATTTCCTCCGTTTTGGAATTTTTGGAAAATTAGAAAAATAAGAAGCAGTCCGGAGAGCGCACGAGGCGGCCACAAGCTTGGCCACCGCCACCCCCTGGTGGCAGAGAGAGGGCTTGTGGGCGCCTCGTGTGCCGCCGGACTCTGTTTTCTTGCGGAGCACTCCTTTTGGTCCAGAAAAAATCAATATATATTCGCCCGAAGGTTTTGATCTCCGTATCGCGCAGTTTTCCTCTGTTTTCGTTTCGAGGCTGTTTCTGTGAACAGATCTAGATCATCATGACTTTCCCAAATGCTCCTAAGGACAAGATCTTCGAGAAGGTCATCAATCCCTACCTCACGGAGGTGCTGAAACACCCTCAATCTATCAAGATGAGCGAGGGGATGTTGCACATCCGTGATATTGAGGGGCCTAAGAAGACCGAAAGCATGGAGACGAGGCTCGAAGCAATGGAGCAACAAGTCTTCAAGTGCTAAGGTATGGTGGAGCATGGACGCAACGCCAACCACATGATGATCACGGAGTTCACTAGCAATCACAAGATGGATGCCATTGACATTGGGAAACACCTCTCCAGGCTCTATGACAGGGTTGATCAACTTCAGGGCCAAATCTATGACCTGCAGAACCAAAACTATGAGTATGAGTACAGATTTAAATCAATAAGGTTGGCTGCAGATTTGAGGATTCCGGCGACTCGTTCATCCTACCATGATGGAGCACCTATGATTTGAGGATCAGACTGCTTCAACAACTCCACCACCATCACCACCAAAGGAAGACAACTAAGCATTGGTATGGGAAATCCCCTTGGCTTCTGCCAAGCTTGGGGGAGTTGCCCTGGTATCGTATCACCTTTATATCTTTTGGTTTTACCTTTGTTTTCGTTCTTTCCTTTTCAGTTTTTATTTCTTCTCTTAGAGGAATAAGTCTTTAGTGTTTAGTTTGAGTCTTTTGCTTTTGTCTCTCTCCCGATGTATTCAAGCTTGCGAGCTATATAATAAAGAGTATCTTAGTCAAGAGCTTTGCTTTGTGCCATGGTCAAAAGTATGAAAAGAACGATAGCATGAAAGATCATGAGACGATCTTATGGAAAGTGATAACTTCACTTATGACACGTATGTTGATTGAAACTTGTTGAGAATAAATAAACATAGACCTCAGTCATTGTTGCAATTAATAAGAAGTAATAAGGAAAGAGAGGTTCACATATAAATATATATTCTTAGACACTTTTTACAATTGTGAGCACTCACCAAACTATTACATGCTTAGGAGTAGATGTTGGACAAGGAAGACAACATAATGAATTGTGTTTGCTTGGTTCCAAACAATGTTATATGATTAGAGATCCCTTAGCATGTGACGATTGCTTCCACCTCATATTAGCCAAAACTCCCGCACCAAGTAGAAATACTACTTGTGCATCCATAAACCTTCAACCCAGTTTTGCCGTGAGAGTCCACCAAACCTACCTATGGATTGAATAAGATCCTTCAAGTAAGCTGTCATTGGTGCAAGCAATAAAAAATGCTCTCTAATATGTATGATCTATTAGTGTGTGGAAAATAAGATTTGTACGAACCTGTGATGAGGAAGACATAAAAGCGACAGACTGCATAATAAAGTTCTTTATCACAGGAGGCAATATAAAGTGACGTTCCTCCGCAATAAGAGGACACACATTCAAACCTCAAAAGCGCATGCCAATCTCTGCTTCCCTCTGTGAAGGGCCTATCTTGTACCTTTACCTTTTGCCCTTGTAAGAGTCATGGTGATCTTCACCAATTCCCTATTTTGCCTTTGTCTTGTCTACCGTCACATGCTTGGGAAAGATCTATATTCATATATCAACTTGGAGTTGAGTACTTATGCTTTATTATTGTTGACTTTACCCTTGAGGTAAATCGTTGGGAGGCAAAACTATAAGCCCCTATCTTCCTCTGTGTCCAGCTGAAACTTTGACACCATGAGTACCTCGTGAGTTGTAACATATGTGGAAAACAAAAGAGATGATTGAGTATATGGATTTGCCTTACGAGATCTTACTTGACTCTTTTTGATGTTGTGATAAATTGCAATTGCTTCAGTGACTTTGGACTATTGTTGGTTACTTCTCGGTAAGGTTTTTTCTTCATGCTTTTCTTTGTGAAGGAATTGTTACTTTCCCATAAGAATCTTTATGATGTATTGTTGTGCTATGTGTGATCATGATGCCCTCATGTTCGTATTATGTTTTGTCGACACCTTCGTCCCTCAACATGTGGACATGTTTATGGAACTTGGTTTTCGCTTGAGGACAAGCGAGGTCTAAGCTTGGGGGAGTTGATACGTCCATTTTGCATCATGCTTTCATGTTCATATTTATTGCTTTATCGGCTGTTATGTTACTTTGTGGTACCATATTTATGCCTTTTCTCTCTTTTGCAAGGTTTATTTGAAGAGGGAGAATTCAGTTAGCTGGAATTCTGGACTGGAAAAGGAGCACATCTTAGTCCACTATTCTACACATCTCCAAATGCCCTGAAAAGTTACATGGATTTTTTTGGGATTATATAAAAAATACTCGGCGAAAGAAGTACCGGAGGGGGGCTACCAAGGCTCCACAAGCCCTGCCACCACCACCCCCCTGGTGGCGGAGGGCAAGCTTGTGGGCTCCCTGACGGCCCACTAGCTCCCCTCTTTTGCTATATGAAGGGCTTCGTTCCAGAAAAAATCATTCGGGAGCTTTTTCGTGGTTTCGCCGCCGCCACGAGGCGGAACTTCAGCAGAGCCAATCTAGAGCTCCGGCAGGACGATCCTGCCGGGTAAACTGCCCTCCCAGAGGGGAAATCGTCTCCATCGTCATCACCAACACTCCTCTCGTCGGAGGGGAGGCGTCTTCATCAACATCTTCATCAGCACCATCTCCTCTCCAATCCCTAGTTCATCTCTTGTAACCAATCTTCGTCTCGCGACTCCGATTGGTACTTGTAAGGTTACTAGTAGTGTTGATTACTCTTTGTAGTTGATGCTAGTTGGATTACTTGGTGGAAGAGTTTATGTTCAGATGCTTGATGCTATTCATTACACCTCTGATCATGATTATGATTATGCTTTGTGAGTAGTTACTTTTGTTCCCGAGGACATGGGATAAGTCATGTTAATAATAGTCATGGTAATTTGATATCCGTTCGGTATTTTGATATGATGTATGTTGTCTTTTCCTCTAGTGGTGTTATGTGAACGTCGACTACATAACACTTCACCATATTTTGGCCTAGAGGAAGGCATTGGGGAGTAGTAAGTAGATGATGGGTTGCTGGAGTGACAAAAGCTTAAACCCCAGTCTATGCGTTGCTTCGTAAGGGGCTGATTTGGATCCACTAGTTTAATGCTATGGTTAGACGTTGTCTTAATTCTTCTTTCGTAGTTGCGGATGCTTGTGAGAGGGGTTAATCATAAGTGGGATGCTTGTCCAAGTAAGGGCAGTACCCAAGCGCCGGTCCACCCACATATCAAACTATCAAAGTAACGAACGTGAATCATAAGAACATGATGAAACTAGCATGACAGAAATTCCCGTGTGTCCTCGGGACCGTTTTTTCCTCCTATAAGACTTTGTTCAGGCTTGTCCCTTGCTACAAAAGGGATTGGGCCACTTGCTCCACCATTGCTACTACTTGTTACTTGTTACTTTTCGCTTGCTACGTTTCACCTCACTACACCATCACTTGTTACCGCTACTTTCAGTGCTTGCAGTTATTACCTTGCTGAAAACCGTTTATCAGAGCTTTCTGCTCCTCGTTGGGTTCGACACTCTTACTTATCGAAAGGACTACGATTGATCCCCTATATTTGTGGGTCATCAAGTAACAGTAGTAGCAACAATAGTAGCAAAGTGGCCCAATCCCTTTTGTAGCAAGGGACAAGCCTAGACAGAGTAACGTAGCGAGGACCAGTAGTAAAAGACTCGTAGGTAGTGGATCGGTTATGGATGAGTATGACGGATGTGATTCATCATGTAACAGCTATAACACGGAGAGATATGTAACTAGCTCCCGTTCGTCAATCTAATGTAGGCATGTATTCCGTATGTAGTCATACGTGCTTAGGGAAAAGAACTTGTATGACATCTATTGTCCATCCCTCCCGTGGCAGCGGGGTCCTAATGGAAACTACGGGATATTAAGGTTCTCCTTTTAATAAAGAACCGGACCAACGCATTAACACTTGGTGAATACATGAACTCCTAATACTATGGTCATCTCCGGGAGTGGTTCCGGCTATTGTCACTCCGGGGTTGCCGGGTCATAACACATAGTAGGTGACTACAACTTGCAAGATAGGATCTAAAATACACATATATTGGCACAACATAATAGGTTCAGATCTGAAATCATGGCACTCGGGCCCTAGTGACAAGCATTAAGCATAGCCAAGTAGTAGCAGCATCAATCTAGAACATAGTGGATACTAGGGATCAATCCCCGTCAAGAACTAACTCGATTACATGATAGATCTCATCCAACTCCTCACCGTCCAGCAAGCCTACGATGAGATTACTCACGAACGATGAAGAGCATCATGGAATTGTCGATGGAGAAAGGTTGATGATGACGATGGCGACGATTTCCCCTCTCCGAAGCCCGTAACGGACTCCAGATCTGCCCTCCAGATGAAGAACAGGATGTGGCGGCGCCTCCGTATAGCAAAACGCGATGAAACCTTCTCTCCAAAAAATTTCCGGGCGAAACGGAAGATATAGAGCTAAGTTTGGGGGCGATGGAGCCACGTGGGCCCCACAAGCCCTCACGACGCGGCCTAGGGGGGTGGCCGCGACCCAGGGGCTTGTGGCCCACTAGCACGCCCCCTCTGGTGGATCTTTGTACGGGTATTTTGCTTTTATTCCAGAAAAATTCTCCTCAAATTTTCAGGACATTCCAAGAACTTTTATTTCTGCACAAAAACAACAGCATGGCAATTCTGCTGAAAATAGCGTCAGTCCGGGTTAGTTCCATTCAAATCATGCAAATTAGAGTCCAAAACAAGGGCAAAAGAGTTCGGAAAAGTAGATACGACGGAGACGTATCAACTCCCTCAAGCTTAAAGCCTTGCTTGTCCTCAAGCAATTCAGTTGACAAACTGAAAGAGACAAAAGAAAAACTTTGACGACTCTGTTTGATCTTGTTGTTGCAACTATGTCTAACTCATAACCAGAATTTCAGCAAGATCACAAGCAAACCACATAAGCAAATGACATCTAGGTCTCACAGTAAACTCATATCAATGGCATAATCAACTAGCGAGTAAATAATAATAAGCCTCAAATGTCAACACTTCAATCAAAACAACATGAGGTAGTACGAATAGATGGTATCTCGCTAGCTCTTTCTGAGACGGCAAAACATAAATGCAAAGCACCTTCAAAGACCAAGGCCTGACTAAACATTGTAATTCAAGGCAATGAAGATCCAGTCATAGTCATACTCAACACAGTTAAAAGCAAAGCATAAAAATGACAGAGGTGCTCTCTAATTGGTGCTTTTGTAAGAGGAGGATGACTCAACAGGAACATAAATAGACAGGCCCTTCGCAGAGGGAAGCATTGATTTGCAGAGGTGCTAGAGCTCAAGCTTTGAAAACAGAGATAGGAATTTTGGGGTGGCATGCTTCATTGTCAACGCAATGACTAAGAGTTCTCAACATCTTCCACGCTACACATGCTATAGGCGGTTCCCAAACAGAAAAGTAAAGTTTTTACTCCCCCACCACCAATCAGTCACACTCCACGGCTAGCCGAATCCTCGGGTACCATCCATACCAACATCAATCCTGGGGGAGTTTTGTTTGCAATTATCTTTTCGATTTGAGCATGGAACTGGGAATTCCAATTACCGGCCCCATTCTCATGAATGATAGTGAATAAACACATATCGAGGATAACACGCCTAGCATGGAAGATACCAATAGCCCCCTATCACCACATGAGCGGTTCGGGCATGCAAAACAGATTATTTCTTGAAGGTTTAGAGAGTGGCACATGCAAATTTACTTGGAACGGCAGGTATATACCGCATATAGGTAGGTATGGTGGACTCATTAGGCACAACTTTGGGTTTATGGAAGTGGATGCACAAGCAGTATTCCCGCTTAGTACAAGTGAAGGCTAGCAAAAGACTGGGAAGCGACCAACTAGAGAGCGACAACAGTCATCAAAATGCATTGAGAGTAACTAACATTGAGTGCAAGCATGAGTAGGACATAAATCACCATGAACATGAATATCATAGAGGCTATGTTGATTTTGTTTCAACTACATGCGTAAACATGCGCCAAGTCAAGCCACTTGAATCATTGAAAGGAGGATACCATCCTATCATACTACATCATAGGCATCTCAACATTCATGTTGGCAACCAAGACAAACCATTATAAGCTCCTAGTTAAATAAGCATGGCATAAGCAACTATGATCTCTAAGTTGTCATTGCAAACATGTTTCTCTCACAACAAATCTGAATCAGGCATGATGAGCTAGTCATATTTACAAAAAAAATAGATCGACTTCATACCAGCTTTTCCAGGCTCACTCACTTCATCATATATCGTCATTATTGCCTTTCACTTGCACGACCGAACGATGTGAACAATAATAAGAGTGCTCGTGCATTGGACTACGCTGGAATTTGCAGGCAAACACAAAGGAGAAGACAAAGTAATATGGCTCTTTGAAAGCTAAACAGGTATGCATGCAAGAGCCACTAAACATTGTAACAAATATATATTCTACCTTGACCCAAAGAAAAATAAAACTATCTACATGGGAAAGCTCTCAACAAGCAAAAGAAGAAAAGAAAGTATTTTTGGGTTTTCTCAAACTAGACACACATGAAAAGGAAACGAGAAAAAGAAAATAAACTAGCATGGATGATACAGTGGCAAAGTGTGAACACCGGCTAACAAAGTGAAAGCATAAGCAAAAATGTAAAGTCGGTGAGAACACGTACTCCCTCAAGCTTAGGATTTTGGCCTAACTTGGTTTACTCCCAAGGAGGGAAATAACCAGCTCCGGGTTACTCCGGAGTGGACTGAGGTTGCCACTGCTGTGTGAGCTCCTCTGGCTCCCACTGATAAACCGACATTTGGTACTCGACTGGCGGCTCGGGCACGGGCACCTGTGGTTGGGCTAAGCCCCAATATGCGTAGATGTCCGAGGGCATAATAGTGTACCTGCCTGCATGAAGATTGAACAAAGAAGGAGCAGGCAAAGTAATAGTCTCACGAGTACCCTGACTAAATACCAGGTTATAAATCATCCTTTTGTTTATATCTCTATCAAGAAAGTCATGGCGAACCATGCTATCGTAATCTAGATATCTCTCGGGAAGAAGAACCTCTTCTTCCTCCTCCAGTCTAATAGGTATCTCAAAGTGTCTAGCAAGACGAGTAGCATAGATACCTCCATAGACAACACCTTTAGAACGGTTCAGGTTCAACCGTTGAGCTACTATAGCGCCCAAGCTATAAGTTTTATCGTTATAAAGGGCTTCGCGCAAGACCGCAAGATCTGGGGAACTAAGTGACCCAGCTTTCCCACGGCCAATCAAACATTTTCCCACAAATAGTGAGAAGTACCAAAGCGCGGGAAAATGAATGCTAGTAGCTCTAGCGCAAGACACTCCTCTCTCCTCTCCTACATCAATTGTACCGATGAAAGCTTCCAAGTTCCGTGGACGAGGTTCATGAATATCCCCAACAAAAGGAAATTTGCAAACATTGCCAAAATCCTGGAGTGACATGCGCTGGGGGATATCATAAAGTTTAAACTCAACCATAGGAGGATTCTTCCTCGGATAGAAGTTAAAGCTTTGTACGAAGATATTAGTGATAATGAGGTATTGCGAACACTTATCTTCAACGAAGGCGGTAAGGCCTGCGTTCTCCACCAAGTGATAAAAGTCCTCATAAATTCCAGCAGCGCGTAAGAACACGTCGCTTGGCCACTCGCACGCTCGAACTTCTACGACTCGAGGGATCAAATACTTGGGCTTCTTCTCACTCCCATCATCCTTGGGGTCACGGCTTGACGAGCCTCTTAAGAACCTCCTCATCTTTTCCCTTTTCTATCTCTAAAAATTTCTGAAATTTTTAGTGATTCTAAGGAAAAGTGAACAAGGCTCAACAAAACTCGTAGCAACTACTCCCACAAGTGCCTAGAGGCCATATTACGCATCAAAACTACTTGGGACTAACTAGAATCAGCATGCAAAGCTCAAGAACATGGTCACCAAGGCAGCAAAAATACGCGGAGTATAAGGCACTAGAGCAAAAACTAATTGGACCAATGGAGGAGTCACTTACCAAGGAGTTATTTCCCCAAAACAGTTCGGAGAACGGTGATTTGAGCAAAGAGATCGAAAATCCCAGCAAAAGGAGCAAGAACACGGGTTTGAGCTGCGAAACGATTTTTTCTGGAGGTAGGAGAACCAGATGGAGCAAGAATGAGTGGAGGGGGTGCCCGTGGGCCCCACAAGCCTGGGTGGCGCGGCCAGGGGGTGCCCGCGCCCCAAGGGCTTGTGGCCCACTGGTGTGGCACCCAGACAGACTCTTTGTCCCAGTATTTTTTAAAAAATCCAGAAAAAATCATACTTGATTTTCACAGCGTTCGGAGAACTTTGATTTTCGGGGTACTTTTCTACGGGATGCTAAAACAGAAAACAGGGAAAACTAAACTAAATCTATCATTTTTCTTCTAAGCAACCTAAAGTAAAAGCTTAAAACAGAGGTTTATGACTCCTTGATTCATCCATCTCATGGTCATCGAAAGAAAATCCGTCAATGGGGTTGATCAAATCCCCTCGACAAAACTTTTCGAATCACAAAAGAGAACGGAGAATTTTCGAATAGTCACTAGGTCACCTCAATGGGGATGTGTATCTCCCCAACAAGCAAATCATACTTCATCTTGACACGAGGAATAGGGCATTCAAAGCTCCCAATAAGAATCGATGAAGTCTTTTCGATAGCATTGATGCAATGTACTCGATATTGTTTCTTCGGAAAGTGCACCGTATGCTCATTACCTTGACATGGAAAGTGACATTGCCTTTGTTGCAATCTATAACAGCCCCTGCAGTGTTTAAAAAGGGTCTTCCGAGGATGACAACCATGGCATCGTCCTCGGGAATATCCAAGATAACAAAGTATGTTAAGATAGTGGTGTTAGCAACCACAACAGGCACGTCCTCGCAAATGCCGATAGGGAAAGCAGTTGATTTGTCGGCCATTTGCAGAGATATTTCAGTGGGTGTCAACTTATCCAGTTCAAGTCTACGATAAAGAGAGAGAGGCATAACACTAACACCGGCTCCAAGATCGCATAACGCAGTTCTAACGTAGTTGCCTTTAATGGAGCAAGGTATAGTGGGCACACCGGGATCACCTAGTTTCTTAGGAGTTCCACCCTTGAAGGTATAATTAGCGAGCATGTTGGAAATCTCAACCTCAGGTATCCTCCTCTTATTAGTCACAATATCTTTCATGTACTTAGCATACGGAGACATCTTGAGCATATCCGTCAAACGCATTTGCAGAAAGACAGGTATGATCATTTCAACGAAGCGCTCAAAATCTTCATCATCCTTTTTCTTGGATGGTTTGGGAGGAAAGGGCATAGGTTTCTGAACCCATGGTTCCCTTTCTTTACCGTGCTTCCTAGCAGCGAAGTCATTCTTATCATATCTCTTAGTCTTAGGTTGTGGGTTATCAAGATCAACACTAGGTTCAATCTCCACATCCTTATCCTTGCTAGGTTGAGCACCTTCATGAACATCACTGTTGATATTATCATTAGGCTCATGTTCATCACCATATTGTGTTTCAGCATCAGAGATAGAAGCATCATTTGGACTCTCAGGTGTAGCAGCAACAGGGTTGCTAGCGTGCAGGTTCCTATCATCTTTCTTCTTCTTTCTAGGATGACTAGGTGCATCAATGCTAACTCCTTGAGAATCTTGTTCAATTCTCTTTGGATGACCCTCAGGATACAAAGGTTCCTAGGTCATTCTACCGCCTCTAGTGACGACTCTGACAGAATTGTCATTCAACTCATTGAGCAAGTCATTTTGAGCTTTAAGTACTTGTTCTACCTGACTAGTAACCATAGAGGCATGTTTACTCACAAGCTTAAGATCATTGACATTTCTGTCCACACAAGCACTTAAATGACTAAGCATACGAGCATTCTGTTCCAATTGTCTACTAACATAATAATTCAAACTCTGTTGTTTGGCAACAAAGTTATCAAATTCATCGAGGCATAAGCTAGCAGGTTTATCAAAAGGAATATCACTCTCATCAAACCTACGCAGAGAATTTACTTCTACTACCTGTATCGGGTTATCGAGACCATGGATCTCTTCGATAGGTGGTAGATTTTTGACATCTTCAGATTTAATGCCTTTCTCTCGCATAGATTTCTTGGCTTCTTGCATATCTTCAGGACTGAGGAATAGAATACCTATTTTCTTTGGAGTTGGCTTAGGAGGTGGTTCGGGAATAGTCCAAGCATTCTCATTGCACAAAATGTTGTTCAACAGAATCTTAGCTTGTTCTATATTTCGTTCCCTAAAAACACTACCGGCACAACTATCTAAGTGGTCTTTGGAAGCATCGGTAAGTCCATTATAGAAGATATCAAGTATTTCGTTCTTCTCAAGAGGGTGATCAGGCAAAGCATTCAGTAGCTGGATAAGCCTCCCCCAAGCTTGTGGGAGACTCTCTTCTTTAGCTTGAGCAAAGTTGTATATTTCCTGCAAGGTAGCTTGCTTCTTATGGGCAGGGAAATATTTTTCAGAGAAGTAGTAGACCATATCCTGGGGGCTACGCACACAACCAGGAGCAAGAGAAGTGAACCAGGTCTTAGCATCATCCTTTAGCGAGAAAGGAAACAGCTTGAGAATATAGTAGTGGCGGATCTTTTCCTCACTAGTGAATAGGGTGGCTATATCGTGCAGTTTGGTAAGATGGGCTACAACCATTTCAGACTCGTAACCGTGAAAAGGATCAGATTCGACCAGAGTGATTAACTCAGGGTCGACAGAGAATTCATAATCCTTATCGGTCACAAAGATAGGTGAAGTGGCAAACTTCGGGTCGTATTTCATCCTAGCGTTCAGAGATTTTTCTTTCCACTTGCGCAGTAATTTATCAACATCATAGCTATCCTTACACGCAAGGAAATCCTCAGCTATCTCTCCCTCTATAACATAACGCGTATCAGGCATAGCAGGATAATTCAGGCATAGTAGCAGGTTCTACTTCAATAGTATCAGCAGTTTCAGAAGTATCATCACATCTAGCAGCAATTCTAGCAAGTTGTGCATCAAGGGCACCAAGTGGCAAAGCAGTATCAGGCATAGCAGGCATAGTATCAAGCATAGCATCATCAGGCATAGTATCAAGCATAGCATCATCAGGCATAGTATCAAGCATAGCATCATCAGGTATAGTATCTAGCATAGCATCATCATAAGCATCATGGACAGCAGAAGTAGCATCATCAAGCACAGGCGACATATCAAGATTTCTAGCAGGAGGTGATGTTGCAAACTTACTCATAACTGAAGGTGAATCAAGTGCAGAGCTAGATGGCAGTTCCTTACCTCTCCTCGTAGTGGAAGGCAAGATTTTAGTTCTTGGATCTTTCGGATTCCTCATAGTGATCAGCACACGTCAATCCCAAGTGACTCACAGAATATAGTTGTGCTTCCCCGGCAACGGCGCCAGAAAAAGCCTTTGATAACCCACAAGCGTATGGGATCGCAGCAGTTTTCGAGGGTAGAGTTTTCAACCCAAATTTGTTGGTTCGCCAAGGGAAGCGAAAGAATATTCTCAAGTATTAGTAGCTGAGTTTATCATATTCAACCACACCTGAAAGATTAGTGTCTGCAAGCAAAGTATCAGTAGCAAAGTAGTATGATAGCAACGGTGCCAGAAACGATCTGTTGACGGCAGACTATTCCTAACTGTTGTATTAATGGCGCCAGTAAGTTGCCCATGGACGGGAAATATTCTTCCCCGGCAACGGTGTCGAAAAAGGCCTTGCAACAAGTAACAGCGAAGTAGCAAGGAACATCAGTAGCAGCAGCGGGAAAGTAACAACAGTAGCAACAGTAGTAGCAAAGTGGCCCAATCCATTTTGTAGCAAGGGACAAGCCTAGACAAAGTAACGTAGCGAGGACCAGTAGTAAAAGACTCGTAGGCAGTGGATCGGTGATGGATGAGTATGACGGATGTGATTCATCATGTAACAGCTATAACACGGAGAGATATGTAACTCACTCACGTTCATCAATCTAATGTAGGCATGTATTCCGTATGTAGTCATACGTGCTTAGGGAAACGAACTTGCATGACATCTATTGTCCATCCCTCCCGTGACAGCGGGTCCTAATGGAAACTACGGGATATTAAGGTTCTCCTTTTAATAAAGAACCGGACCAACACATTAACACTTGATGAATACATGAACTCCTCATACTATGGTCATCTCCGGGAGTGGTTCCGGCTATTCTCACTCCGGGGTTGCCGGGTCATGACACATAGTAGGTGACTACAACTTGCAAGATAGGATCTAAAACACACATATATTGGCGACAACATAATAGGTTCAGGTCTGAAATCATGGCACTCGGGCCCTAGTGACAAGCATTAAGCATAGCCAAGTAGTAGCAACATCAATCTAGAACATAGTGGATACTAGGGATCAATCCCCGTCAAGAACTAACTCGATTACATGATAGATCTCTTCCAACTCATCACCGTCCAGCAAGCCTATGATGAGATTACTCACAAACGATGAAGAGCATCATGGAATTGTCGATGGAGAAAGGTTGATGATGATGATGGCGACGATTTCCCCTCTCCGGAGCCCGAATCGGACTCCAGATCTGCCCTCCAGATGAAGAACACGATGTGGCAGCGCCTCCGTATCGCAAAACGCGATGAAACCTTCTCTCTGATTTTTTTCCCGGGCGAAACGGAAGATATAGAGCTGAGTTTGGGGGCGGTGGAGCCACGTGGGCCCCACAAGCCCTCACGGCGCGGCCTAGGGGGGCGGACGCGGCCCAGGGGCATGTGGCCCACTCGCACGCCCCCTCCGATGGATCTTTGGGCAGGTATTTTTCTTTTATTCCAGAAAAATTCTCCATAAATTTTTAGGACATTCCGAGAACTTTTATTTGTGCACAAAAACAACACCATGGCAATTCTGCTGAAAATAGCGTCAGTCCGGGTTAGTTCCATTCAAATCATGCAAATTAGAGTCAAAAACAAGGGCAAAAGAGTTCGGAAAAGTAGATACGACGGAGACGTATCATAGCCATCATGTGCAAGGTAGTGCACACGACTTACGAAGCATCCCCGAGTCGTAGCAAGCTACCAGGACTCTTTAAGACACAACGAGAACCGCTGTAAGACAACCGTGAACAAACTTACCCACTGAATGTCAAATCCCAACCTCACATCATGCATCTGCAGGAAGATTGTCCTACAAGTCACTACTTGATATCCCACCTATGAATTCCCGAAATATCTGGTCATGCAATCTGGTACATGGATACAAGGAGTAATATTTCACAGAACTCCTATACTAACCCGTCCAGCGTATCACATCCGTCAACACATAACCAAGATCTTGGACCTTCATCTACTACAGACCCTCGTGATCACAACGATACAAAGTATGGCAGTACTCCCGAACAATTTGCACCAGTACTGAGGACATCGGGGTTATCTCGCCACTACTAGTATTAAAGCAATTACGAACATCCTTCGTTCTGAGATACTAAGAAATCTGAATGATGGAGATGTGCACAAGAATCCCCTGGAGCTCAACTCCCCGGAAGAAATCAAGGCAGACATGAGGCACCGTGACAGAACTCCGTCACATCGATATCATATAGATTTCAAAATACTCGCGTGATCCTAAAAATAATTGAGCGAGAACAGGAGTAGAATTAAGATTTCCTAAGTCGAGAACCTCACCAGAGCATGGAAGAGGAGAAAAAGAAACCTACTCTCCGATATAACTAAGACTCAAAACATTTTACTAGACTTGACTCGCCAAGTTCGATCACACAAAGGCTCCTATGGTCGTAAGGCTTTGATTACCAACTTGTAACGACTAAGATGCGGCCCTTTCCTATTTAGGGGGCGATGCCCCACAAGGGAAAGAGGCGCATCTAAGCGTTTCGCAAGCGAGATAATCATAGCAAAAACTTAAATTAAGATTGACAAATAGGGCATACATTTGCCATCTCACATAGTAACATAAGGTTTCCATCCACACAATTATTCAGACAAGATAGTCTCGCTAAGGGATACATGAAACAAGGAAAAGACTATGATATCCCGCATGCTCGTTGATACGTCTCCAACGTATCTATAATTTTTGATGGTTTCATGCTATTATCTTGTCAAACTTTGGATGTTTTGCACGCCTTTTATATATTTTTTGGGACTAACTTATTAAATCAGTGCCAAGTGCCAGTTCCTGTGTTTTCCATGTATTTGACCCCTTTCAGAGAAGATTTTGAAACGGAGTCCAAACGGAAGAAAATCCCCAAAAAGATTTTTTCTGGAACGGAAGAAGATCGGGGAGCTTGGGAGCCAAGTCAGGGGAGCCCCAGGGGCCCCGCAAGTCCCCACCCCGCGGCCAGGGGAGGCCGCGCCATCCAGGCTTGTGGGCCCCCTGAGCGTCCCCTGACCTAGGGATTGCGCATATAAATTCCCTAAAAATCCCAAAAAAATCAGGAGATCATCGAAAGTACTTTTCCGCCACCGCAAGCTTCTGTCTCTGCAAGATCCCATCTGGGGCACGTTCTGGTGCCATGCCGGAGGGGGGATTCGTACATAGAGGGCTTCTTCATCAACACCATGACCTCTCCGATGATGCGTGAGTAGTTCACCATAGACCTACGGGTCCATAGTTATAAACTAGATGGCTTCTTCTCTCTCTTGGATCTTCAATACAAAGTTCTCCATGATCTTCATGAAGATCTATCCGATGTAATCTTCTTTTGCGTTGTGTTTGTCGAGATCCGATGAATTGTGGATTTATGATCAGATTAACTATGAATCTTATTTGAGTTTCTTCTGATCTCTCTTATGCATGATTTCATATCCTTGTAATTCTCTTCGAGTTGTGGGTTTTGTTAGGCCAACTAGATCTATGATTCTTGCAACGGGAGAAGTGCTTGGTTTTGGGTTCATACCATGCAGTGACCTCACCCAGTGACAGAAGGGGTAGCGAGGCATGCATCGTGTTGTTGCCATCAAGGGTAAAAAGATGGGTTTTTCATCATTGGTTTGAGATTATCCCTCTACATCATGTCATCTTGCTTAAAGCGTTACTCTGTTCGTCATGAACTCAATACACTAGATGCATGCTGGATAGCGGTTGATGTGTGGAGTAATACTAGTAGATGCAGAAAGTATCGGTCTACTTGTCTCTGACGTGATGCCTATATGTATGATCATTGCCTTAGATATCGTCATGACTTTGCACGGTTCTATCAATTACTCGACAGTAATTTGTTCACCCACCGTGATACTTGCTATTTTGAGAGAAGCCTCTAGTGAACACTATGGCCCAGGGTCTACTCCACACCATATTTTCTGCCTTACACTTTTTACTTCGTTGCACTTTCCGCCTTCAGATCTCAATTTGCAAACAATCTTGAATGGATTGACAACCTCTTTGAAGCGTTGGGTGCAAGCTTGTTTGTGTTTGCGCAGGTACTCTGGACTTGACGAGACACTCCTTCTGGATCGATACCTTGGTTCTCAAACTGAGGGAAATACTTACAACTCCTGTGCTGCATCACCCTTTCCTCTTCAAGGGAAAAACCAGCGCAAGCCCAGCCTCTGTCAACGTGTCAATTTCTGGCGCTGTTGTTTGTGGGATAGCAAAAGGGGAGGAAGATCAAGTCAAGAACTCATCCAAGTAGGTGTCGCAAACTCATCTCTTGCATTTAATTTGTTTGCGAGTTGCCTCTCATTTTCCTCTCCCCCACTTCACCAATTTGCCTTTTCCGTTCACCTTTTCGTTCGCCCTTTTTCTCGCCTGCTCATTGTTTGCTTGTGTGCTTGCTTGCTTGCTGAAGTCACCATGAACGAAAACACCAAACTTTGTGACTTCTCGAATACTAATAATAATGATTTTATTAGTACTACGATTGATCCCGCCACTAGTGCGGAGTCATACGAAATCAATGCCGCTTTGCTGAATCTTGTTATGAAAGAGCAATTATGTGGTCTTCCTAGTGAAGATGCCGCATCCCATCTCAATACCTTCATTGAGCTTTGCGATCTGCAAAAGAAAAAAGATGTCGATAATGACGTGATTAAATTGAAGCTTTTTCCTTTCTCGTTGCGAGATGGCGCAAAAACTTGGTTTTCTTCTTTGCCCAAAAATAGTATCGATTCTTGGGATAAGTGCAAAGATGCTTATATATCCAAGTATTTTCCGCCAGCTAAGATCATCTCTCTCCGTAATGATATCATGAATTTCAAGCAACTTGATCATGAACATGTTGCACAAGCTTGGGAGAGAATGAAATTAATGATTAGAAATTGTCCTGCTCATGGCTTGAGCCTTTCGATGATTATTCAAATCTTTTACGGTGGCTTGAATTTTGCTTCTAGAAATATCTTGGACTCCGCCTCAGGTGGAACGTTCATGGAAATCACGTTAGGGGAAGCCACAAAGCTCTTAGACAACATCATGACAAACTACTCTCAATGGCACACTGAAGGGTCACCTACTAGTAAGAAGGCACACGCTATAGAAGAAATTAACTCGTTGAGTGCTAAGATGGACGAGTTAATGAATTTGGTTGCTAGTAGAAGTGCTCCTTTGGATCCTAATGATATGCCTTTTGTCTTCTTTGATTGAGATTAGCAACGCTAGCTTGGACGTTAATTTTGTTGGTAGGAATAACTTTGGCAACAACAATGCCTTTAGAGGAAACTATGTTCCTAGGCCTTTTCCTAGTAACTCCTCTAATAACTTTGGCAACTCCTACAACAATACTCATGGAAATTGCAGTAGATTACCCTCTCATCTAGAGAGTAATATCAAAGAGTTCATCAACTCTCAACAGATTTTCAATGTGTCCATAGAGGAAAAGCTACTCAAAATTGACGATTTGGCTAAGAGCGTTGATAGAATGTCTAGTGATGTTGATGCTTTGAAAGTTAGATGTGCTCCTCGCAAAATCAATATGGATGAAACTTTGAAAGCTATGCGTGTTTCCATGATTGAGATCCAAGAAAGAACCGCCCAAATTCGTGCTAGACATGAATGGCTTAAAAAGGCATGTTCTCGTGATGAGAATCACGAAGATCTTAAAGTGCTTGGTGCGACTCCCATTGAATCTTTGTTTTCTCGTGTCAAACCTAATGATTATGGGGCTGGATATGAATCCACTTTGGTTCAAAAGTGCCCCAATGATTCGGAGTCCATCTATCTGGATGCTAAAAGCATTGAAAGTGGAGTAGAAGATGTTAAAACTTTGAGTAGTAATGAAATTACTACCGTGGATTTCAAGGAATTCAATTATGATAGTTTCTCTTTGATTGAATGCATTTCTTTGATGCAATCCATGTTAAACTCTCCACACGCTTATAGCCAAAACAAGGCCTTTACCAATCACATCGTCGAAGCTATGATAAAATCTCTTGAAGAGAAACTTGAATTGGAAGTCTCTATCCCTAGAAAGCTTCATGATGAGTGGGAACCTACCATCAAAATCAAAATCAAAAACTATGAATGCAATGCTTTATGTGATTTGGGTGTTGGTGTTTCTGCGATTCCAAAGTCTTTATGTGATGTTCTGGATTTTAATGAGATTGAAGAGTGTTCTCTTAATTTGCATCTTGCCGATTCTACTGTCAAGAAACCCATGGGAAGGATCAATGATGTTCTTATTATTGCAAATAGGAACTATGTACCCGTGGATTTCATTGTGCTTGACATTGATTGCAATCCTACATGCCTTATTATTCTTGGTAGACCTTTCCTAAGGACTATCGGTGCTATCATCGATATGAAGGAAGGGAATATTAGATTTCAATTTCCTTTAGGGAAGGCCATGGAACACTTTCCTAGAAAGAAAATAAGATTGCCTTATGAATCCATGATGAGGGCCACTTATGGTTTGAGCACCAAAGACGACGATACGTGATTCTATCGCTTTTATGTCTAGCTAAGGGCGTTAAACAATAGCGCTTGTTGGGAGACAACCAAATGAATTTATCTTTTTCTTTATGTTTTCTTGCGTCCACACTTTCATAATTCTGTTGTGATTGTGTTTTTTGTGTGTTTCTTTTTGTGTTTGAGCCAATCAAAACCTTTATGACTAGTCTTGGTAATGGTTGTTTGATCCTGCTGGAAAAAGATAGAAACTGTTCGCTCACGAGATGATTTTTCATTTTTATTCAGGAAGAGCTTTTGAGTTGATTCTTTTTGCTGCTGGTAGAAATGTGTTTTGCCCAGGCCGTCGTAATTGTTCAGATTTTTTGAGGTACCAGAAGTATATGAAGTATACAAATTGCTACAGACTGGTCTGTTTTTGACAGATTCTGTTTTTGTTGAGTTGGTTGCTTATTTTGATGAAACTATGGTTAGTATCGGGGGGTACTAGCCATGGAAAAGTGTGAATACAGTAGCCCAACATCAATATAGATAGAATTCAAGTTTGCTACAGTACCAAAAGAAGTGGTAGTTTGTTTTCTTGTGCTAATGTTATCACGAGTTTCAAGTTTTGTGTTGTGAAGTTTTCAAGTGTTGGGTGATGTTCTCATGGACAAAGAGATAAGGAGTGGAAAGAGCTCAAGCTTGGGGATTCCCAAGGCATCCCAAGACAAATTCAAGGACACCAAAAAGCCTAATCTTGGGGATGCCCCGGGAAGGCATCCCCTCTTTCGTCTTCAATCCACCGGTAACATTATTTGGAGCTATATTTTTATTCACCACATGATATGTGTTTTGCTTGGAGCGTCTTGTATCTTAGGAGTCTTTTCTTTTTGTTTGGTCACAATCATCCTTGATGCACACCTTTTGAGAGAGAGAGACATGCACTGATCGTGATTTTGCTAGAATGCTCATAGCGCTTCACTTATATCTTTTGAGCTAGATACTTCTGCTCTATGTGCTTAACTTATATCTTTTAGAGCACGGCGGTGCGTGACTTGGTAGTTGGCTTATGCTACGAAAGTAGTCCCAAAGGTGATAGGTGCTACTACGACAACAGACCTACCCTAGCAACGGCGCCAGGAATCCTGCTGCTACGGCTACGCCTATAGGGACTTCCTTGGCAAATATGCAAAGGATTTCCCCGCGGCCTTAGAGCCTTGTGTTGGTGTTCCCTTGAAGAGGAAAGGGTGATGCAGCACAGCGGCGGTAAGTATTTCCCTCAATTTGAGAACCAAGGTATCAATCCAGTAGGAGGAGCGTTGAAGTCACAAGTACCTGCACAAACACAAAGAGCTTGCACCCAACGCTATGAAGGGGTTGTAAATCCCTTATAGATTGTTTGCAAAGTGAGAACTGAAAGCAAAGAGTAAACAAAGCAAAGTAAAAGTGAAAGTGGAAACGATAGTTGTGAATAGACCCGGGGGCCGTAGTGTTCACTAGTGGCTTCTCTCATGAAAGCAAGTAGACGGTGGGTGAACAAATTACTCTCGAGCAACTGATAGAACCGCGCAAAGTCGTGACGTTATCTATGGCAATGATTATATCTATAGGCATCACAACAAGTAGACCGATACTTTCTACATCTACTACTATTACTCCACACGTCGACCGCTATCCAGCATGCATCTAGTGTATTAAGTTCAAAAGAACAGAGTAACGCCTTAAGCAAGATGACATGATGTAGATGAACAATCTCAAATCTATGATGAAAGCCCATCTTGTTACCCTTGATGGCAACAACACGATGCGTGCCTTGCTACCCCTTCTGTCACTCGGAAAGGTCACCACACGGTATGAACCCAAAACCAAGCACTTCTCCCATTGCAAGAATCATAGATCTATTGGCCAAACAAAACCCAAGACTCGGAGAGACTTACAAGGATATCAAATCATGCATATAAGAAATCAGCAAAGACTCCAATATAATCCATAGATAATCTGATCACAAATACACAATTCATCGGATCTCGACAAACATACCGCCAAAGAGGATTACATCGGATAGATCTCCATGAGGATCATGGAGAACTTTGTATTGAAGATCCAAGAGAGAGAAGAAGTCATCTAGCTACTAACTACGGACCCGTAGGTCTGAAGTGGACTACTCACGAGTCATTGGAGAGGCGATGATGTTGATGTAGAAGCCCTCCAACTCCAAAGTCCCCTCCGGCAGGGCACCGGGAAGGGTCTCCAGATGAGATCTCACGGAAACGGAAGCTTGCGGTGGCGGAAAAGTGTTTTCATGGATGCCCTGATTTTTTCTGCGATTTTAGGGAATTTATAGGCCAAAGACCTAAGGCAGGGGAACGCCAGGGAGGCCACAAGCCTGGTTGCCGCGGGCCCCCTTGGCCGCGGCAACAGGGCTTGTGGGCTCCCTGTGGGCCCACTGGCTTGGCCCTCACGTCCCCCGATCTTCTTCTGTTGTGGAAAAATTTATTTCGGGGATTTTATTCCGTTTGGACTCCATTCGAAACGGTAGATGCTTGAGGGGGCCAACTGGTTCAGTCACGCTCGCGCCGAGCCGTCGAGCATCAGAGGGAGGTGCTTCATGGCGACGTGGTCGTCCCCTCCTCCGATCTGGACTGCCACTCGGTAATCATCCAGCCACGTTTCTGGCTTGGATTCTCGTGTAAACTTGCTGATCCCCATCGCCAATCGGAAGTTGGGAGGGATATCAGCCGAACGGATGGCTCGACTGAAACACTCGGGACCAGAAACGATGGCCCTGCTTTCACTCGGACGGTCAATATCGTGACCATCGCGGTGGGCTCGGCCCCTGTCGACCCTCCGCTGGGCGATATGCCCTCTCGCGTCGGGCCTTGGGTCGTAAGTGTCACCAACTGAATGTCGATCACCATGATGTCGGGGCCCGTAGGGCCCACCCCGCGGAGAGGTGCGTGAACGTCGACGATCTTCGGGATTTATGGAACGGCTGCCTCCCGTGTGTCGCTGATGAGAACCAGGGCTATGAACTGACCGATGCGTGTTCGCATGAACAGAACTATTGTGGATCCTGTTTTGCGACTGGGAGACCGCCGAGTTTTGTTGTTGCGCGTGTGCAGCAGGGCGCGGATTTGCTCGATCCCCCTGCCAGCCTCTGAATCAGTCGGCTGAAGGGAATCGGCTATCTTGGCAGCGGCAGCCAAGTTGAGGATGGGCGTGCGGAACAACTCCATGTTGCTCCGCCGAGTGTGCCGACTAGCAGAACGGCGAGGTGGACGGCGAGCGCCGGATGTTTCGCCAATCTCATGCTCGTTCCGGCCAGCTTGGCGGGGACTTTCATGGGAGTTGGCCATGTGTACTCCTGCTGCAGGCCCGCGACCCAAGTACTCGGAGGGGATCTCAGTCGGAACCGAGTCCGAGCGCTGGGACGGCGGGGCAACCACAACCGACTCTAGGACCGCCACTTGCGAAGACGCGTTCTAGCGCGCCTGGGCGTGTTGCACCCAACGCTGGAGCCGTGGACGGCGGGACCGCTTGTTGCGGCGTGCGACGGCGGCGTAGGCCGACACCGGAGCCGACTGCTGGAGAAGAAGAATGCCGTGGGCGCCGGCACGGAAGTGCGTAGCTCCGCGACGGGGAAGCGCCTCGACGTCGAGAGGTGCGTCCCGAAGCCACGCCGAATCGTCGACGATGAAGGAGAGAGCGCTGAAGAGGATCTCGTGACCCATGCTCGAATCTCCACCGGACGACATGACGAAAAGATGTAGTAGCAAACTCGCCGGAAGTCGCTTAGACGCCTGCCCCACGGTGGGCGCCAACTGTCGTGGGTATAAGTCTGACAGTAGATGTGTAGGGTACGAAAGGATGGGCAGAGCCTTAGCTACGGCGAGGTTGTATGAGTTCAGGCCCCTCTGCGATGGAGGTAATAGCCCTACGTCTCAGTGCTCTGTGAGCTTGTTGTCGAGTGGAATATGGAATACAGTGAATTGCCAACCCTTGCACCAGTGGGGGAGGGCGGCTTATATAGAGTGCGCTGCCCTCCACAACGGTTCGGTGCACAGGGGTGGAGTAGTGGCGAATAAATGCCTACCTTACAGGTAACGTATGTCTTAAATGCTAATAAAGGCACATGGAAACGTACGACCGTTTCCCTCCTAGGGGGTTACGATGCACAGACTGGAATCTAGTCGGTTAGTTTGATATACTCCGAATGCTCACCTCCGACTGGATGGTGGAGGGTCCGTTACCGACTGGATGATGGGAAGTCCTTAGTTCAGTCGGAACTGACTAAGGGCCTTGTCCCTTACGAGGGGTAGTACTAGGGTAGGACCTACATGACAAGCCTATGACCCTGCCCTAGGACTATAACCCCATCAATAGGCCAAAGAGCTAGGGCAGCGGAGCGCCAGGGAGGCCACAAGCCTGGTTGTCACGGGCCCCCCTGGCCGCGGCAACAGGGCTTGTGGGCTCTCTGTGGGCCCCCTGCCTTGGCCCTCACGTCCCCCGATCTTCTTCTGTTCTGGAAAAAATTATTTCGAGGATTTTAATCCATTTGGACTCCGTTCCAAAATCAGATCTGAAAAGAGTCAAAAACACAGAAAAAACAGGAACTGACACTTGGCACTGAATTAATAAGTTAGTCCCAAAAAAGATATAAAAGGTACATAAAACATACAAAGTTGGCAAGATAACAGCGAGAGACCATCAAAAATTATAGATACTTTTGAGACGTATTAAGCATCCCCAAGCTTAACTCCTGCTCGTCCTCGAGTAGGGAAGTGATAAAGAATGAACTTTTGATGCTTTCATGCTACCTAGCATAGATGTCCTTTGTAACTCCTCTTATGTGACGTGAATGTTCAGATCCATTAGATTCAAAACAATAGTTTGCTATTGACGTGGAGACAATAATACTTCAAGCAAACTAGCAAGGTAATCATGAACTTTCAAAATAACAAGGCCAAAAGAAAGTTATCCCTACAAAATCGTATAGTCTGGCTATGCTCTATCATCCTTGCACAACGAATTTAAATCATGCACAACCCCGGTATTGGCCAAGTAATTGTTTTCACACCTTTACTTTCTCAAACCTTTTCAACTCTCACGCAATACATGAGCGTGAGCCATGGTTTTAGCACTATAAGTGGTGTGGAGTGTCGTGGAGGTTGCAAGACAAACAAGGAGAAGATGGTCACATTGACTAGGCATATCAATGAGCTATGGAGATGCTCATCAATAGATATCAACGTGAATGAGTAGGGATTGCCATACAATTGATGCACTAGAGCTAAGAGTATGTGAAAGCTCTTAAAGAAAACTAGTGGGTGTGCATCCAACTTGCTTGCTCACGAAGACCTAAGGCAATTTTGAGGAAGCCCATCATTGGAATATACAAGCCAAGTTATATAATGAAAATTTCCCACTAGCTATATGGTGGTGACAAAACGAGAGACTCTCAATCATGAAGATCATGGTGCTTAATATGCACAAGTGTGGAAAGGTGGTAGCATTATCGCTTCTCTCTTTTTCTCTCATTTTTTTGGTGGGCTATTTGGCCTCTTTTTTTGGGTGGGCATCTTTGGCCTCTTTTATTTCCTCACATGGGACAGTGCTCCATCAATGATGATCATCACACTTACAACTCAAAACTTAGAGCAATGATGACTCTATATAGAATGCTTTCGGTAGTGTACCGTGACAATGATCTAGCATGGCATAGACATCAATGGGAACATCATGTTACCTATCTTATGATCATGCAATGGCAATGTAGAAGTGGTGGCACATGTCATGGTGGTAGTTGCATGGCAATATATCTCGGAATGGCTTTGAAAAATCCATAGTAGGTAGGTATGGTGGCTGTTTTGAGGGAGGCTAATGGTGGGTTTTGTGCACCGACGAAAGTTGCACGGCACTAAAGAAGATAGTGATGGTGGAAGGTGAAAGTGCATCTAAACCATGGACTCATCATTAGTAATCTAAACAAAGCATTCAACGCATACTCCCACGGGAAGGGTTGGTAGGTATAAACCATCGCGCGATCCCGACCGCCACACAAAGGATGACAATCAATATACTAATCATGCTCAGACTTCATCACATAGCGGTTCACCATACGTGCATGCTACGGGAATCACTAACTTAAACACAAGTATTTGTAGATCCACAACACCTTACTAGTATAACTTCAATATTACCACAACCACAACTCAAAACTAATTGAGATGAATCAAACTTCTCTAACTATTCAATGCACATGAAGGTGGAAGTTTCCATATCCCTTTGGATAACTACCCCTTTTGAGACTACTATCATAGCATATATCAACTACAAACCCACGCGCTTCCGTGCTCTAAAAGATATAAGTCAAGCACATAGAGCAAAATCAACTAGCTCAAAAGATATAAGTGAAGCACATGTGAGCTGAATTGTCTAACCAAAGGATATAAGTGAAGCTCGACAAAATCACGATGAGTGCATGTCTCTCTATCTAGGTGTGTAGCAAGGAAGATTGTGACACAAAAAAAACAAAAAGACTCCTATGATACAAAACGCTCCAAGCAAAACACATAACATGTGGTGAATAAAAATATAGCCCCAAGTAACGTTACCGATGGATTGAAGACGAAAGAGGGGATGCCTTCCCGGGGCATCCCCAAGCTTATGCTTTTACGGCGTCCTTGAATCAACTTGTGGTGCCTTGGGCATCCCCAAGCTTGATCTGTTGCCACTCTTTATCTCTTTTTCCATAAGAACTTCACCCAAAACTTGAAAACTTCACAACACGAAACTTAAACAGAAACTCGTGATAACATTAGTATAAGAAAGCAAACCACCACTTCCTTACGTACTGTAGCAAACTTAAATTCTACTTATGTTGATGTTGGGTTACTGTATTTTCAATCTTGCATGGCTAATACCCCCCCCCCCCGATTCTATCCATAGTTTCATCAAAATAAGCAACCAACTCAACAAAAATAGAATCTGTTAACAGCAGACCAGTCTGAAGCAATCTGTATACTTCGTATACTTATGGTACTTCAAAAATTCTGAAACATTACGACAGTCTGAAGAATTTGCATAGTAATCAGCAGAAAAAAGAATCAACTCAAAAGATCTTACAGAAAAAAAATGAAAATTCTTTTCATGAGCAAAAAGTTTCTGTCTTTTCCAGCATGACCAAACGATCATCCCCAAGACTAATCATAACGGTTTTGCTTGGCACAAACGCAAAAAGAAACACAAAAAACACAATCATAACAGAATTATGAAAGCATGGAAAACACAAAACTGAAATAAAAAGGATAGATTCGTTGGGTTGCCTCCCAACAAGCGCTATTGTTTAATGCCCTTAGCTAGGCAAAAGGTGATGGAATCACGTATAGTCATCTTTGGTGCTCAAACCATAAGTAGCCCTCATCATAGATTCATAAGGAAATCTTATTTTCTTTCTAGGAAAATGCTCCATGCCCTTATTTAAGGGAAATTGAAATGTAATATTCCCTTCCTTCATATCGATGATAGCACCAATAGTCCTTAGGAAAGGTCTACCAAGAATAATGGGACATGAAGGATTGCAATCTATGTCAAGTACAATGAAATCCATGGGTACATAGTTCTTATTTGCAACAATAAGAACATCATTGATCCTTCCCATGGGTTTCTTGACAGTAGAATCCGCAAGATGCAAATTAAAAGAACACTCTTCAATCTCATGAAAACCAAGAATATTACATAAAGACTTTGGACGCGAAAACACTAGCACCCAAATCACACAAAGCATTGCATTCATATTTTTTGATTTTGATTTTGATAGTAGGTTCCCACTCATCATGAAGTTTTCTAGGTATAGAGACTTCTAATTCGAGTTTATCTTCAAGAGATTTCATCATAGCATCTACGGTATGTGCGGTAAAGGCTTTGCTTTGGCTATAAGCATGCGGAGAGTTTGCAATGGTTTGCATCAAAGAGATGCATTCAAACAAGGAGCAACTATCATAATTGAATTCCTTGAAATCCAAAGTGGGAGTTTCATTACTACCCAAAAATTTGATTTCTTCTACTCCACTCTCCACACCTTTATCATCAAGATAGGTGGGCTCCGCATCATTGGGGCATTTTTCAACAAAAGTGGATTCATATCCAGCCCCTTCATCAATAGGTTTGACACGCGAAAACAAAGATTCAAGAGGAGTCACACCAAGCACCTTAAAATCTTCGTGATTTGCATCACTAGTACGCACCCTTTTAAACCATTCATGCCTAGCGCGAATTTGGGCGGTTCTTTATTTGCTCTCATTCATGGAGACACGCATAGCTTTTAAAGTTTCATCCAAGTTGACCTTGGGAGGAGCACATCTAACTTTCAAAGCATCAATATCACAAGACATCCTATCACCGCTCTTAGCCAAATCGTCTATTTTGAGTAGTTTTTCCTCTATGGACGCATTGAAAATCTTTTGAGAGTTGATAAACTCTTTGATATTACTCTCTAAATCAGAGGGTAATTTGTTGTTATTTCCATAAGTGTTGTTGTAGGAATTGCCATAATTGTTAGAGGAGTTACTAGGAAAAGGCCTAGGAACATAGTTTCCTCTAAAAGCATTGTTGTTGCCAAAATTGTTCCTACCAACAAAATTAACGTCCAAACTAGCGTTGCTACTCTCAATCAAGGAAGATAGTGGCATATCATTAGGATCTAAAGGAGCATTTCTACTAGCAACCAAATTCATCAACTCGTCCATCTTAGCACTAAGCGAGTTAATTTCTTCTATAGCGTGTACCTTTTTGCTAGCAGGTGAACTTTCAGTGTGCCACTGAGAGTAGTTGGTCATGATATTGTCTAGGAGTTTTGTAGCGTCTCCTAATGTGATTTCCATGAACGTTCCACCTGAGGCGGAGTCCAAGATATTGCGAGAAGCGAAATTCAAACCAGCGTAAAAGATTTGTATAATCATCCACAAACTCAAGCCATGAGCGGGACAATTTCTAATCATTAACTTCATCCTCTCCCAAGATTGTGCAATGTGTTCATGATCAAGTTGCTTGAAATTCATGATATCGTTACGTAGAGAGATAATCTTAGCCGGCAGAAAATACTTGGATATGTAAGCATCTTTGCACTTATCCCAAGAATCGATACTATTTTTAGGCAAAGAAGAAAACCAAGTTTTTGCGCGATCTCGCAACGAGAAAGGAAAAAAGCTTTAACTTAATCACGTCATTATCCACACCTATTTTCTTTTGCATATCGCAAAGTTCAATGAAGGTATTGAGATGGGATGCGGCATCTTCACTAGGAAGGCCAGAGAATTGCTCTTTCATAACAAGATTCGGCAAGGGAGCGTTGATTTCATACGATTCCGCACTAGTGGCGGGAGCAATCGGAGTACTAATAAAATCATTATTATTGGTACTCGAGAAGTTGCAAAGTTTGGTGTTTTCAGCCATGATGACTTAAACAAACCAACAAGAGCACAAGCAAGCAAGAAAACTGGCAAAGGAAAACGGCAAAAGGCTAAATAAAACGGCAAAGGAGAAAGGCAAAAAAGGCAAATGAAAACGGCAAGGGAGAAAGGCAAATGAAACGGCAAATGTGAAGTGGGGGAGAGGAAAATGAGAGGCAACTGGCACCTACTTGGATAGATCTCCTCCCCGGCAACGGCGCCAGAAATCCTTCTGGTACTGCGACAACAGACCATCCCTAGCAACGGCGCAGGAATCCTGCTGCTACGGCTACGCCTATAGGGACTAGCTTGGAAAATATGCAAAGGATTTCCCGCGGACTTGGAGCCTTGCGTTGTTTTTCCCTTGAAGAGGAAAGGGTGATGTAGCACAGCGGCGGTAAGTATTTCCCTCAGTTTGAGAACCAAGGTATCAATCCAGTAGGAGGAGCGTTCATGTCACAAGTACCTGCACAAATACAAAGAGCTTGCACCCAACGCTATGAAGGGGTTGTCAATCCCTTATAGATCGTCGGCAAAGTGAGAACTGAAAGCAAAGAGTAAACGAAGCAAAGTAAAAGTGAAAGTGGAAACGATAGTTGTGAATAGACCCGGGAGCCGTAGTGTTCACTAGTGGCTTCTCTCATGAAAGAAAGTAGACGGTGGGTGAACGAATTACTGTCGAGCAATTGATAGAACCGCGCAAAGTCGTGACGTTAACTATGGCAAAGATTATATCTATAGGCATCACGTCCAAAACAAGTAGACCGATACTTTCTGCATCTACTACTGTTACTCCACACGTCGACCGCTATCCAACATGCATCTAGTGTATTAAGTTCAAAAGAACAGAGTAACGCCTTAAGCAAGATGACATGATGTATATGAACAATCTCAAATCTATTATGAAAGGCCATCTTGTTACCCTTGATGACAACAACATGATGCGTGCCTTGCTGCCCCTTCTGTCACTGGGAAAGGTCACCACACGGTATGAACCCAAAACCAAGCACTTCTCCCATTGCAAGAATCATAGATCTAGTTGGCCAAACAAAACCTAAGACTCGGAGAGACTTACAAGGATATCAAATCATGCATATAAGAAATTAGCAAAGACTCAAATATAATTCATAGATAATCTGATCACAAATCCACAATTCATCGGATCTCGACAAACACACCGCCAAAGAGGATTACATCGGATAGATCTCCATGAAGATCATGGAGAACTTTGTATTGAAGATCCAAGACAGAGAAGAAGCCATCTAGCTACTAACTACGGACCCGTAGGTCTGAAGTGCACTACTTACGAGTCATTGGAGAGGCGATGATATTGATGTAGAAGCCCTCCAACTCCAAAGTCCCCTCCGGAAAGGCACCGGGAAGGGTCTCCAGATGAGATCTCGCGGAAACGGAAGCTTGCGGCGGCGGAAAAGTGTTTTCGTGGATGCCCTGATTTTTTCTGCGATTTTAGGGAATTTATAGGCCAAAGACCTAAGGCAGTGGAGCGCCAGGGAGGCCACAAGCCTGGTTGCCGCGGGCCCCCCTGGTCGCGGCAACAGGGCTTGTGGGCTCCCTGTGGGCCCACTGGCTTGGCCCTCACGTCCCCCGATCTTCTTCTGTTGTGGAAAAATTTATTTCGGGGATTTTACTCCGTTTGGACTCCGTTCGAAAATCAGATCTGAAAAGAGTCAAAAACACAGAAAAAACAGGAACTGGCACTTGGCAATGAATTAATAAGTTAGTCCCAAAAAAGATATAAAAGGTATATAAAACATCCATAGTTGGCAAGATAACAACGTGAAACCATAAAAAATTATAGATACGTTTGAGACGTATCAATAGGTACCCAAGGAGGATGCAAAAACCTCCTTCTTCATGTGCATTGAATAGAAAGAGAAGTTTTGGTTCCTCTCAATTAGTTTTGAGACGTGGATTCGGTAATATTAAGAGCTATGTTAGTAGGGTGTTGTGAATCTAGAAATACTTGTGTTGAAGTTAGTGATTCCCGTAGCATGCACGTATGGTGAACCACTATGTTAGGAAGTCGGAGCATAATTGATCTATTAATTGTCATACTTTGTGTTGAGGTCGGGATCGCGCGATGGTTTACACCTACCAACCCTTCCCCTCGGAGTATGCGTTTAGCACTTTGTTTCGATTTCTAATAAAAAAATCGCAACAAGTATGTGAGTTCTTCATGACTAATGTGAGTCCATGGTATAGATGCACTTTCACCTTCCACCATTGCTAGCCTCTCTAGTACCGCGCAATTCTCTCCGGTGCACAAACCCACCAAATTCCTTCCTCAAAACAGCCACCATACCTACCTACTATGGCATTTTCATAGCCATTCCGAGATATATTGCCATGCAACTCCCACCGTTCCGTCTCATGACTTGTGCCGTCACTCTCATATTGCCATTGCATGATTGTAAGATAGCTAGCGAGATGTTTCAACGTCATACGCCATGCTAGATCGTTGCACATCCGGGTACACTGCTGGAGGCATTTCCTATAGAGTCATCATCATTTTGAGCTGCGAGTAAATAAAAGTGTGATGATCATCATTATTAGAGCATTGTCCCATGTAAGGGGAAAAAAGAAGAGGCCAAAGAGCCCTAGAATAAAAAAAGTAAAAAAAGTGGCCTAAGAGCCCAAATGAAAAAAAAGAAGGGACAATGCTACTATCTTTTTCCACACTTGTGCTTCATGATAGCAACATGTTCTTCATGATTGAGAGCTTCTTTCTTTGTCACTACCATATGCTAGTGGGAATCTTCATTATATAACTTGGCTTGTATATTCTAATGATGGGCTTCCTCAAAATTTCCCTAGGTCTTCGTGAGCAAGCAAGTTGGATGCACACCCACTAGTTCTCCTTTTGAGCTTTCACATACCTATAGCTCTAGTGCATCTCTTGTATGGAAATCCCTACTTATTCACATTGATATCTATTAATGGCCATCTCCATAACCCTTTGATATGTCGAGTCAATGTGACCATCTCCTCCTTTTTGTCTCATAACCATCACCACACTCTATTCCACCTATAGTGTTATATCCATGGCTCGCGCTCACGTATTGCGTGATAGTTATAAAAAGTTTGAGAAAGTAACAGTGTGAAAATAATTACTTGGCCAATTCCGGGGTTGTGCATGATTTACATTAGTTGTGTGAGGATGATGGAGCATAGCCAGAATATATGATTTTGTAGGGATAACTTTCCTTGGCCTTGTTATTTTGGAAGTTCATGATTACCTTGCTAGTTTGCTTGAAGTATTATTGTTTTCATGTCAACAGCAAACTTTTGTTTCGAATATTACGGATCTGAACATTAATGTCACGTGAAAGAAGTTGCAAAGGACAACTATGCTAGGTAGCATTCCACATCAAAAATTCATTCTTTATACTTCCCTACTTGAGGACGAGCAGGAGTTAAGCTTGGGGATGCTTGATACGTCTCCAACGTATCTATAATTTTTGATGGTTTCATGCTATTATCTTGTCAAACTTTGGATGTTATGCATGCCTTTTATATATTTTTTGGGACTAACTTATTAACTCACTGCCAAGTGTCAGTTCCTGTTTTTCCATGTTTTTGACCCCTTTCAGAGGAGATTTTGAAACGGAGTCCAAACGGAAGAAAATCCCCGAAAAGATTTTTTCGGAACGGAAGAAGATCGGGAAGCTTGAGAGCCAAGGCAGGGGAGCCTCAGGGGGCCCACAAGCCCCCACCCCGCAGCCAGGGGGGAGGTCGCGGCCCACAGGCTTATGGGCCCCCTGGGCGCCCTCTGCCCTAGGGGTTGCGCCTATAAATTCCCTAAAAATCCCAAAAAAATCAGCAGATCATCGAAAGTACTTTTCCGCTGCCGCAAGCTTCTATCTCCGCAAGATCCCATCTGGGGCACGTTCTGGTGCCCTGCCGGAGGGGAGATTCGGATACGGAGGGCTTCTTCATCAACACCATGACCTCTCCGATGATGCGTGAGTAGTTCACCATATACCTACGGGTCCATAGCTAGTAACTAGATGGCTTCTTCTCTCTCTTGGATCTTCAATACAAAGTTCTCCATGATCTTCATGGAGATCTATCCGATGTAATCTTCTTTTGCGGTGTGTTTGTCGAGATCCGATGAATTGTGGATTTATGGTCAGATTATCTATGAATCTTATTTGAGTTTCTTCTGATCTCTCTTATGCATGATTTCATATCCTTGTAATTCTCTTCGAGTCGTGGGTTTTATCTGGCGAACTAGATATATGATTCTTGCAATGGGAGAAGTGCTTGGTTTTGGGTTCATACCGTGCGGTGACCTCACCCAGTGACAGAAGGGATTGCGAGGCACGCATCGTGTTGTTGCCATCAAGGGTAAAAAGATGGGGTTTTCATCATTGGTTTGATATTATCCATCTACATCATGTCATCTTGCTTAAGGCGTTACTCTGTTCGTCATGAACTCAATACACTAGATGCATGCTAGATAGCAGTCGATGTGTGGAGTAATAGTAGTAGATGCAGAAAGTATCGGTCTACTTGTCTCGGACGTGATGCCTATATGTATGATCATTGCCTTAGATATTGTCATGACTTTGCGCGGTTTTATCAATTGCTCGACAGTAGTTTGTTCACCCACCATGATATTTGCTATTTTGAGAGAAGCCTCTAGTGAACACTATGGCCCCCAGGGTCTACTCCACACCATATTTTCAGCTTTACACTTTTTACTTCATTGCACTTTCCGCCTTCAGATCTCACTTTGCAAACAATCTTGAAGGGATTGACAACCCCTTTGAAGCGTTGGGTGCAAGCTTGTTTGTGTTTGCGCATGTACTCTGGACTTGACGAGACACTCCTTCTGGATCGATACCTTGGTTCTCAAACTGAGGGAAATACTTACTGCTCCTGTGCTGCATCACCCTTTCCTCTTCAAGGGAAAAACCAACGCAACCCAGTCTCCATCAACGTGTCAATTTCTGGCGTTGTTGTTTGAGAAGTAGCACCCCTCTAGATAGGTGAGACACATCCGCTTGCGTGTCCAGCCCCTTAATTTCTGACAACAAAGCCTCCTTGCGAGCCTTAGAAAAACTTGCAAAGTTAGCCCCCCATCGTGTGAGATGATGTCTAGTAAGGCGAATATAGTGCTTCCACTCATCCATCAAGTCACATAACGACCCGTATCTATGGGTCCTACATGCTCTTGCTTTCTCCGAGATATCACGCACTCTCTCCACAAATCCTGGCTAAAGCAGCCACTGGCGCTTCAAGAAAAACCGTTTCGAAGGGCGTCTTGATCCCTCGCCCGAGTTCAGAATTAACGGATAGTGATTCGACCCCAGCCTAGTTTCCGCCACCAGCGAGCATGAGTGGTACTTAGCCTCGCATTCCGTGGAGACAAAAACCCGATCAAGCACACACCTCATCGAGAGATCCTAGTTGTTAGACCAAGTGAAGCGAGCACCCACCCTTGGGAGGTCGATAAGTTGGAGGTCCGCTATCCAATCATTAAAATTGTCCACCAACCCTTGGCACTACAACAAAAACACCATCTATGCTCGCTTTTTCTAGGTCGCTTTTTTGTTCGTCTCTACGTCCATAAACGCTACTGACCTAAAGACGCTTTTTAAGACGTTTACATAGCACCCCAAGCTTTTTCTTATAAACAACCTTCAGGAATTATTTTTTCTATTTTAATTCACTTAGAGACTATTTGTGAGACGTTTTAATGTGTGACTCTATTCTTAGAGATGATTTGTGAGACGTTTTAATGCGCGACTCTATTCTTAGAGACGAATTATGAGACGTATGTGCGACTTTATTCTTAGAGACGAATTATGAGACGTATGTGCATCTCTCAAGAACATTCTTCACTTGTTTTGATGTGTGATTTTCCCTATCTTACACTTAAGAAAACGTTAAATAATTATATTTTCTAAAACTAAGATAGCTATTAAAATTAGATGCACTAAACTTTGAATAAATGTGATTTCTTATTTGATTTTCACCTTAACCATCTCCTCTCCATGTATTCTTCTATCGAAAATTGGAAGATTTGTCATGACTTCCTTTGCACTTTGATGATTTGACCATGTTTTCATTAACACTAAGTTTTTCCCACACTTTTGCCGAAACTTTGATGATTTCCCCCTTTTAACCCGTTTCCACTATTTTTCATACAATGCAACCGAACTGATTATTAGAATACCCCTTGAATCAAAGCCACCTAAATTAGTTGAACTAGATCGATTCAAAAGAACTAGCTTTTGTTCTTTCCCTGCATTTCTTCCTTCGTCCCCAACCACGACAACTTGCTATACTGCTCTTGTGCCCTCGCGCTATCGGACGCCCTAGCTGGCATGTTGTGCCCCCTTTTCCCGTGATGTGCAGAGCTTCCACGGCACACAAAGGTAGTCGATCGGCGCCTCCTTACCAACAATGGTCACCACGAGCGCTAATGTTGGCACTCGCCGCGCCGTCCGTGAGCTCCCATAACAGGTCAGGTCGCCAAGGTAGGCTAGCAGCACAGGCACCTTGCGAAGGAGATCACCACGACGGTCGGGGGCTTCCACAACACGTTGAGGTCGGGGGCTCCTGCCCGTGCAGGTCATCGCCGTGATTTGGTCGGGGCTGGCAAAGGTGAGATGGGACTCAGTCGGGGCTAGGGTTAGTTCATCTTGCTTGCAGGGACATTTCAGACATTTCATGGTGGATCCATCTTGTCATGCGCAAATTGTTGGGGAACGTAGCATAAATTAAACTTTTTCCTACGCCATATTCAGATCTTCCTATGGAGAGACCAGCAACGAGAGAGGAGAGAGTGCATCTTCATACCTTTGAATATCGCTAAGCGGAAGGGTTACTAGAACCCGGTTGATGGAGTCGTACTCGCGGCGATTCAGATCGCGGTGTGATTCTGATCTAGTGCCGAACCACGGCACCTCCGCGTTCAACACACGTGTAGCCCGGTGACGTCTCCTGCACCTTGATCCAGCAAGGAGGAGGGAGAGGTTGGGGAAGATCTGCGGCAGCACGACGGCATGGTGTCGATGGAGAGATGAGGTCTTCCGACAGGGCTTCGCCAAGCACCGTGGGAGAGGAGGAAGAAGAAGAGCACGGCTGCGCCGAGAGATAGATGGAAAACCATATCTCCAATGCCCAAAACCCCCGCTATATACAGGGGAAGGGAGGGTGGCGCCCCCTTTAGGGTTTCCCCCTTGAAGGGGGGGCGGGGGCCCTAGATGGGGCTGGATGTGGCGGCCAAGAGGGGGGAGAGGGGTGGCGCACCCCTGGTGGGCCTTAGGCCCACCTGACTTAGGGTTTCCCCCCTTTTCCCTCTCTAGGCGCCTTGGGCTGGGTGTGGGGCGCACCAGCCCATCCAGGGGCTGGTTCCCTCTCAGACTTGGCCCATGTAGCCTCCTGGTGCTAGTGGCCCCTCCCGGTGGGCCTCCGGAACCCTTCCGGTGATCCCGACACTTTGCCGGTGGTGCCGGAAACATTTCTGACGTCCAAACCCATCCATCCTATATATCAATCTTTACCTCTGGACCATTCCGGAGCTTCTTGTGATGTCCCGGATCTCATCCGGGACTCCGAACAACCTTCGGTAACCTTGTATAACAATTCCCTATAACCCTAGCGTCATCGAACCTTAAGAGTGTCGACCCTATTGGTTCGGGAGGCATGCAGACATGGCCGAGACATCTCTCCGGCCAATAACCATCAGCGGGGTCTGGATACCCATGGTGGCTCCCACATGTTCCACGATGATCTCATCGGATGAACCACGATGTCAAGGATTCAATCAATCCCGTATACAATTCCCTTTGTCTGTCGGTATAGAACTTTCCCGAGATTTGATCGTTGGTATACCCATACCTTGTTCAATCTCGTTATTGGTAAGTCTCTTTACTCATTCCGTAGCACGTCATCCTGTGACTAACTCCTTAGTCACATTGAGCTCATGATGATGTTCTACCGAGTGGGCCCAGAGATACCTCTCCGTCAAACGGAGTGACAAATCCCGATCTTGATTCGTACCAACCCAAGAGACACTTTCGGAGATACCTGTAGTGCACCTTTATAGTCACCCGGTTACGTTGTGACATTTGATACACCCAAAGCACTCCTACGGTATCGTGGAGTTGCACAATCTCACGGTCGAAGGAAAAGACACTTGACATTAGAAAAGCTTTAACATACGAACAACACGATCTAGTGCTATGCTTAGGATTGGGTCTTTGTCCATCACATCATTCTCCCAATGATGTGATCCCGTTATCAATGAGATCCAATGTCCATGATCAGGAAACCATGATCATCTATTGATCAACGAGCTAGCCAACTAGAGGCTTGCTAGGGACACATTGTGATCTATTTATTCACACATGTATTATTGTTTCCTGTTAATACAATTATAGCATGAACAATAGACGATTATCATGAACAAGGAAATATGATAATAACCATTTTATTATTGCCTCTAGGGCATATTTCCAACAGTCTCCCACTTGCACTAGAGTCAATAATCTAGTTACATTGTGATGTATCGAACACCCATAGCATTATGGTGTTGATCATGTTTTGCTCGAGTAAGAGGTTTAGTTAACGGGTCTGCAATATTCAGATCCGTGTGTACTTTACAAATATCTACTACTCCTCTCTGGACCTGGTCTTGGATGGAGTTGTAGCGGAGTTGGATGTGCTTTGTCTTCCGGTGAAATCTGGGATCCTTGGCTATGGCAATGGCTCTAGTGTTATCACAGAAGAGTGTCATCGGACCCGACGCGCTTGGAACCACTCCAAGGTCGGTGATGAGCTCCTTCATCCAAATCCCTTCATGAGCTGCTTCTGAAGTAGCTATGTACTCCGCTTCGCATGTAGATGTTGCCATGACGTCTTGCTTGCTGATGCACCGGCTCACTGCCCCGCCATTCAAAACATACACGTATCCAGTCTGTGACTTAGAGTCATCCGGATCTGTGTCGAAACTAGCATCTGTGTAACCCTTTACGACGAGCTCTTCGTCACCTCCATAAACGAGAAACATCTCCTTAGTCCTTTTCAGGTACTTAAGGATATTCTTGACCGTTGTCTAGTGTTCCATACCGGGATCACTTTGGTACCTCTCTACCAAACTTATGGCAAGGTTTATATCAGGACTGGTAAACAACATGGCATACATTAGAGAGCCTACGGCTGAAGCGTAGGGGACAATACTCATCTTCTCTCTATCTGCTGCCGTGGTCAGTGACTGAGTCTTACTCAATCTTTTACCTTGCAAAACTGGCAAGAACCCCTTCTTTGATTTTTCCATATTGAACTTCTTCAATATCTTGTCAAGGTATGTGCTTTGTGAAAGACCTATGAGGCGTCTCGATCTATCTCTATAGATCTTGATGCCTAATATGTATGCAGCTTCTCCAAGATCCTTCATTGAAAAACTCTTGTTCAAGTAGGCCTTTATGCTCTCCAATAACTCTATATTATTCCCCATCAATAATATGTCATCAACATATCGTATGAGGAAAGCTACAGAGCTCCCACTCACTTTCTTGTACACACAGGCTTCTCCATAAACCTGTATGAACCCAAACGCTTTAATAACCTCATTAAAGCGAATGTTCCAACTCTGAGATGCTTGCACCAGCCCATAGATGGAGCGCTCGAGCTTGCATACCTTGTTAGCACTCTTAGGATCGACAAAACATTCTGCTTGCATCATATACAACTCTTCCTTAAGATACCCGTTAAGGAACGCTGTTTTGACGTCCATTTGCCAAATTTCATAATCATGAAAAGCGGCAATTTCTAACATGATTCGAACTGACTTCAGCTTCGCTATGGGAGAGAAAGTCTCATCGTAGTCAACTCCTTGAATTTGTCGAAAACCCTTTGCGACAAGTCAAGCTTTGTAAACGGTCACATTACCGTTTGCGTCAGTCTTCTTCTTGAAGATCTATTTATTTTCTATGGCTCGCCGATCATCGGGCAAGTCCACCAAAGCCCATACTTTGTTCTCATACATGGATCATATCTCGGATTTCATAGCCTCAAGCCATTTGTTGGAATCCGGGCCCGCCATTGCTTCTTCATAGTTCGAAGGTTCACCGTTGTCTAACAACATGATTTCCATCACAGGGTTGCCGAACCACTCCGGTGCGGAGCGTACCCTTGTGGACCTTCGCGGTTCAGTAGCAACTTGATCCGAAGCTTCATGATCATCATCATTAACTTCCTCTTCAGTTGGCATAGGCGCCACAAGAACAATCTCCCGCGTTGCGCTACTCTCCGGTTCGAGAGGGGTGTAATTACCTCATCAAGTTCTACTTTCCTCCCACTTACTTCTTTCAAGAGAAACTCTTTCTCTAGAAAGGATCCGTTCTTGGCAACAAAGGTTTTACCTTCGGATCTAAGATAGAAGATATACCCAATAGTTTCCTTATGGTATCCTATGAATACGCATTTCTCCGCTTTGGGTTCGAGCTTCTCTGGTTGAAGTTTCTTCACATAAGCATCACAGCCCCAAACTTTAAGAAACGACAGCTTAGGTTTCTTGCCAAACCATAGTTCATACGGTATCATCTCAACGGATTTAGACGGTGCCCTATTTAAAGTGAATGTTGCAGTTTCCAATGCGTATCCCCAAAATGATAGCGGTAAGTCGGTAAGAGACATCATAGATCGTACCATATCTAATAAAGTGCGATTAAGACGTTCAGACACTCCGTTACGTTGCGGTGTGCCAGGCGACGTCAGTTGTGAAAAAATTCCATGCTTCCTTAGGTGTGTGCCAAACTCGTGACTCAAATACTCTCCTCCACGATCAGATCGTAGACACTTAATTTTTCTGTCACGTTGATTCTCAACCTCATTCTGATATTCCTCGAACTTTTCAAATGTTTCAGACTTGCGCTTCATCAAGTAGATATACCCATACCTACTCAAATCATCGGTGAGGGTGAGAACATAACAATAGCCACCGCGAGCTTCAACGTTCATTGGACCACACACATCAGTATGTATTATTTCCAATAAGTCGGTTGCTCTCTCCATTATTCCTGAGAATGGAGTCTTAGTCATCTTGCCCATGAGGCACGGTTCGCATGTGTCAAATGATTCAAAGTCAATAGACTCTAATAGTCCATCAGTATGGAGCTTCTTCATGCGCTTAACACCGATATGACCAAGGTGGCAGTGCCACAAGTATGTGGGACTATCATTATCAACTTTACATCCTTTGGTACTCACACTATGAATATGTGTAACATCACGATCAAGATTCATCAAGAATAAACCATTCACCTGCGGAGTGCTACGGCAACAAAAGTCCTTCCCCGGCAATGCCAGGAATTCTTCTTGCTACTTCTCTTGTTTGCGTCGGTTTTTCCCTTGAAGAGGAAAGGGTGATGCAGCACAGGAGAAGTAAGTATTTCCCTCAGTTTGAGAACCAAGGTATCAATCCAGTAGGAGAATCTCGTCAAGTCCAGAGTACCTGCACAAACACAAAAGAGCTTGCACCCAACGCTATAAAGGGGTTGTCAATCCCTTCAAGATTGTTTGCAAAGTGAGATCTGAAGGCGGAAAGTACAGCGAAGGAAAAGTTGAAGGCTGAAAATATGGTTTGGAGTAGACCCGGGGGGGCATAGTGTTCACTAGAGGCTTCTCTCAAAATAGCAAGTATTACGGTGAGTGAACAAATTACTGTCGAGCAATTGATAGAACCGCGCAAAGTCATGACGATATCTAAGGCAATGATCATACATATAGGCATCACGTCCAAGACAAGTAGACCGATACATTCTGCATCTACTACTATTACTCCACACATCGACCGCTATCCAGCATGCATCTAGTGTATTGAGTTCATGACGAACAGAGTAACGCCTTAAGCAAGATGACATGATGTAGAGGGATAATCTCAAACCAATGATGAAAACCCCATCTTTTTACCCTTGATGGCAACAACATGATGCGTGCCTCGCTACCCCTTCTGTCACTGGGTGAGGTCAACGCACGGTATGAACCCAAAACCAAGCACTTCTCCCATTGCAAGAATCATAGATCTAGTTGGCCAACCAAAACCCACAACTCGAAGAGAATTACAAGAATATGAAATCATACATAAGAGAGATCAGAAGAAACTCAAATAAGATTCATAGATAATCTGATCATAAATCCACAATTCATCGGATCTCGACAAACACACCGCAAAAGAAGATTACATCGGATAGATCTCCATGAAGATCATGGAGAACTTTGTATTGAAGATCCAAGAGAGAGAAGAAGCCATCTAGCTACTAGCTATGGACCCGTAGGTCTATGGTGAACTACTCACGCATCATCGGAGAGGTCATGGTGTTGATGCAGAAGCCCTCCGTATCCGAATCCCCCCTCCAGCAAGGCACCAGAACGTGGCCCATATGGGATCTTGCGGAGACAGAAGCTTGCGGCGGCAGAAAAAGTACTTTCGACTCGTGATTTTTTTGGGATTTTAGGGAATATATAGGCACAAAACCTAGGGCAAAGGAGCCTCAGGGAGCCCACAAGCCAGGGGCGCGGGCCCCCTGGCCGCGCCATGAGGGCTTGTGGGGTCCCTGGTGGCCCCGTGCCCTGATTCTCCGGCTTTCTGATCTTTTTCTGTTTCGGAAAAAATCTTTTTGGCAGTTTCATTCCGTTTGGACTCCGTTCAAAATCCTCCTCTGAAAGGGGTCAAAAACATGGAAAAAACAAGAACTGGCACTTGGCATTGAATTAATATGTTAGTCCCAAAAAATATATAAAAGGCATACAAAACATCCAAAGTTTGACAAGATAATAGCATGAAACCATCAAAAATTATAGATACGTTAGAGACGTATCACGGAGCATGACCAAAAAACATATCACTCATATAAATAGAACAACCATTATTCTCTGACTTAAATGAGTAGCCGTCTCGCATTAAGCAAGACCCTGATACAATATTCATGCTCAAAGCTGGTACTAAATAACAATTATTAAGGTTTAAAACTAATCCCGACGGTAGATGTAGAGGCAGCGTGCCGACGGCGATCACATCGACCTTGGAGCCATTCCCGACGCGCATCGTCACCTCGTCCTTGGCCAGTCTCCGCTTATTCCGTAGTTCCTGCTTTGAGTTGCAAATGGGAGCAGCAGCACCGGTATCAAATACCCAGGAGCTACTATGAGCGCTGGTAAGGTACACATCAATAACATGTATATCATATATACCTTTAATGTTGTCTGCCTTCTTGTCCGCTAAGTACTTGGGGAAATTCCGCTTCCAGTGATCTTTTCCCTTGCAATAGAAGCACTCAGTCTGAGGTTTGGGTCCATTCTTTTTCATCTTCATGGTATCTGGCTTACCGGGCGCGACAACGGCTTTGCCGTCTTTCTTGAAGTTCTTCTTACCCTTGCCCTTCTTGAAACTGGTGGTCTTATTGACCATCAACACTTGATGCTCTTTCTTGATTTCTACTTCTGCAGACTTCAGCATCGAGTACAACTCGAGAATGGTCTTCTCCATCCCTTGCATGTTGTAGTTCAGCACAAAACCTTTGTAGCTTGGTGGGAGAGACTGGAGGATTCTGTCAATTACAGCGTCATCCGGAAGTTCAACTCCAAGCGAAGTCAGACGACCGTGTAACCCAGATATTTTGAGTATATGCTCACTAACAGAACTGTTCTCCTCCATCTTATAGCTAAAGATCTTGTCGGCGACTTCATATCTCTCGACACATGCATGAGTTTGAAAAATTAGTTTCAGCTCCTGGAACATCTCATATGCTACGTGTTGCTCAAAACGCCTTTGGAGCCCCGTTTCCAAACTCTATAACATGCCACACCTAACCATAGAGTAGTCATCACTCCGCGTCTGCCAGACGTTCTAAATGTCTTGGGCCGCTGCGGGAGCAGGAGGGTCACCTAGCGGCGCATTAAGGACATAAGCCTATGTAGCTGCTTCGAGGATGAGCTTCAAGTTGCGGACCCAGTCCGCATAGTTGCTACCATCATCTTTCAGCTTGTTTTTCTCTAGGAATGCGTTGAAATTGAGGTTGACACGTGCGTTGGCCATTGGATCTACAATATTTGTAAAGACAACTTTTAGACTAAGTTCATGACAATTAAGTTCATTTAATCAAATTAAGTATGAACTCCCACTTAAATCGACATCCCTCTAGTCATCTAAGTGATACATGATCCATGTCGACTAACCCGTGTCCGATCATCACGTGAGACGGACTAGTCGTCATGGTGAGCAACTTCATGCTGATCGTATTCAACCATACGACTCATGTTCGACCTTTTGGTCTCTTGTATTCGAGGTCATGTCTGTACATGCTAAGCTCGTCGAGTCAACCTAAGTGTTTCGCTTGTGTAAATCTGGCTTACACCCGTTGTATGTGAACGTTAGAATCTATCACACCCGATCATCACGTGGTGCTTCGAGACACGATCCTTAGCAACGGTGCACACTTAGGGGAATACGTTCTCGAAATTTTATGAGGGATCATCTTATTATGCTACCGTCGTTCTAAGCAATCAGATGAAAAACATGATAAACATCACATGCAATCATATAGGGACATGATATAGCCATTATCATCTTTGCTCTTTCGATCTCCATCTTCGGGCATCGCATGGTCATCATTGTCACTGGCGTGACACAATGATCTCCATCACCGTGTCTCCGTGAAGTCGTCACACCAACTACTACTACTACTACTATAGCTAACCGTTAGCAATGAAGTAAAAGTAGTAAACACATGGCATTGCATCTCATACAATAAATTAAGACAACTCCTATGGCTCCTGCCGGTTGTCGTACTCAACGACATGCAAGTCGTGAATCCTATTACAATAACTTGATCATCTCATACATCACACATGTAACATCACAACTTTGGCCATATCACATCACATGTCAAACCCTGCAAAAACAAGTTAGACGTCCTCTAATCATTGTTGCAAGTTCTATGTGGTTGATTTTGGTTTCTAGCAAGAATGCCTTCTTACCTATGTGACAGCCACGACGATGATATGCCAAAGCTATTTACCCTTCATAAGGACCCTTTTCATCAAATCCAATCCGACTAGAGTGGGAGAGACAGACACCCGCTAGCCACCTTCATGCATGGTGTGCATGTCGGTCGGTGGAACCTATCTCACGTAAGAGTAAGTGTAAGGCCAGTCCGAGCCGCTTAATCCCACAATACCGCCAGAAAAGAATAAGACTAGTAGCGGCAAGCAAATGACAAATCAGCGCCCACAACCTTTTGTGTTCTACTCGTGCATGGAATCTACGCATAGAAAACCTGGCTAGGATGCCACTGTTGGGGAACGTTGCATAAATTAAAAAATTTACTATGCCATATTCAGATCTTCCTATGGAGAGAGCAGCAATGAGAGAGGAGAGAGTGCATCTTCATACCTTTGAAGATCGCTAAGCGGAAGCGTTACTAGAACGCGCTTGATGGAGTCATACTCGCGGCGATTTAGATCGCGGTGTGATTCCGATCTAGTGCCGAACCACGGCACCTCCGCGTTCAACACACGTGCAGCCAGGTGACCTCTCCCGCACCTTGATCCAGCAAGGAGGAGGGAGAGGTTGGGGAAGATCTCCGGCAGCACGACGGCGTGGTGTAGATGGAGAGACGAGGTCTCCCGATAGGGCTTCGCCAAGCACCGTGGGAGAGGAGGAAGAAGAAGAGCAGGGCTGCGCCGAGAGAGAGATGGAAAACCGTGTTTCCAATGGCCAAAACCCCTGCTATATATAGGGGAAGGGAGGGTGGCGCCCCCTTTAGGGTTTCCCCCTTGAAGGGGGGCGGCAGCCCTAGATGGGGCTGGATGTGGCGGCCAAGAGGGCGGAGAGGGGTGGCGCACCCCTAGTGGGCCTTATGCCCACCTGACTTAGGGTTTCCCCCCTTTTCCCACTCTAGACGCCTTGGGCTGGGTGTGGGGGCGCACCAGCCCACCCAGGGGCTGGTTCTCTCTCACACTTGGCCCATGTAGCCTCCTGGTGCTAGTGGCCCCTCCCGGTGGGCCTCCGGAACCCTTCCGGTGGTCCCGGCACTTTATCGGTGGTGCCCGAAACATTTCCGGCGTCCAAACTCATCCATCATATATATCAATCTTTACCTCTGGACCATTCCGGAGCTCCTTATGACATCCGAGATCTCATCCGGGACTCCAAACAACCTTCGGTAACCTTGTATAACAATTCCCTATAACCCTAGCGTCATCGAACCTTAAGTGTGTAGACCCTACGGGTTCGGGAGGCATGCAGACATGACCGAGACATCTCTCTGGCCAATAACCATCAGCGGTGTCTGGATACCCATGGTGGATCCCACATGTTCCATGATGATCTCATCGGATGAACCACGATGTCAAGGATTCAATCAATCGCGTATACTATTCCCTTTATCTGTCGGTATAGAACTTGCCCGAAATTCGATCGTCGGTATACCCATACCTTGTTCAATCTCGTTACTGGTAAGTCTCTTTACTCGTTCCGTAGCACGTCATCCTGTGACTAACTCCTTAGTCACATTGAGCTCATGATGATGTTCTACCGAGTGGGCCCAGAGATACCTCTCCGTCACACGGAGTGACAAATCCCGATCTTGATTCGTACCAACCCAACATACACTTTCGGAGATACCCGTAGTGCACCTTTATAGTCACCCAGTTACGTTGTGACGTTTGATACACCCAAAGCATTCCTACGGTATCTGGGAGTTGCACAATCTCACGGTCGAAGGAAAAGACACTTGACATTAGAAAAGCTTTAGCATACGAACAACACGATCTAGTGATATGCTTAGGATTGGGTCTTTGTCCATCACATCATTCTCCCAATGATGTGATCCCGTTATCAATGACATCCAATGTTCATGATCAGGAAACCATGATCATCTATTGATCAACGAGCTAGCCAACTAGAGGCTTGCTAGGGACACATTGTGATCTATTTATTCACACATGTATTACTGTTTCATGTTAATACAATTATAGCATGAGAAATAGATGATTATCATGAACAAGGAAATATGATAATAACCATTTTATTATTGCCTCTAGGGCATATTTCCATCACAAATCATCAAAGTTTTGGAAAGGTGTGCCAAAAAACAGGACCGGGCCGGCAAAATCGGAGTTTGTGTGCTATACTAAAAAATAGGGCAGACTATAGACTATAGTAGAAAAGTAGAATGATATAATGTACTTCCTCGTCCCAAAAATAAGTGTTGTTGATCTAGTATAAAATTTATACTAATATAGTACTGTATATGTGATATTTATTTTGGGACGGAGGAAGTATATGTTATGTTGTGTCACATAGTAATGGGATGGATAGAGAATCTTAAGCTTACACATTCAACGCTTTGTTGCTTAGTCCTTGTGGAGATTGAATTAAATCAGTTTTTCCATGCCCTTTTTGGTAACTAGATTATTATTATTTTGCAATGAAAACATGACCTAGATCTTGGAACACTTAAATGTCTAATACACAAAAGATAAAAATAATAAAATTAAGTATAATCTACTTGTAAAACTCAAAAATCAAAAGTCCAAACTAATAAACATGAAAAAATAAAATTAGTTGAACTCGGGCTAGAAAGCTTGGCCAATGGAAAAGGAATTTCATCAAATTGCTCATGCCTTCCTGGTGCTCGGTCCGGAGCAAAGGATCCATCTCAGGCCCGAGCACATGGAAGTGCAACCTGCGTGCCTGCATAGGGCCTCCAACTCTCAGGGACCCTAGATTTTGCAAATAATAATTATGTTCGGCCTCTTGCTGCATGCACAATGTGCGAAGAAGCAACAACCGCTCGGTTGCTCGATGTACGATCCTCCTGATGAAGTAGCGTTTGGCGTTTTTTCCTTAAAAATGGTATGAACTTGTTTTAATATTGATGAATATTTTTTAATTTCAGCGAATATTTTTTAAGATTTTTGAATATTGATGATTTTTTTTGAATTTTTATGAACATCTTTTCTAAAATGGTGAACTTTTTAAAGGTTTATGAACTTTTTTGTCAGTTTAGTGAACACTTTTTAAAAATACATGACCTTTTTGTGAATTTTTACAAATTAATTGAACTTTTCAGAAAATTAATGAACTTTTCCTAAATTGATTGAACTTTTTTATAATTTTAATGATTGTTTTTTCAAATTGATGAACTTTTTTCAAAATCGATGAAACATTTTTAAATATATGAACCTTTTTCCAAATGGATGAAACTTTTTTATTTAGATCTGTAAACCTTTTTTGACTTCATATTTTTATTTTCTACACAACAAAATTAAAAAAAAAAACTGTGGAGCATTCTAATCGGCCGTCCCGTGCTAGCAGCGCTAAGGGCACCGGATAGTTAAAGGGCGCTTGCAGGGCTGCATAGGAGCTCCCTCTTGCTGCATGCAGGTCGTGCAAGGAAGAAACACCCGCTCGACTGCTCGATGTCCGATCCTCCTAATGAAGTGTGCTTCAGGTTCAGTTGTCCTGATTGGATGCTTCTTTGTGCTAGTTTAGAAAATGAAAGTTGTCTAGTCAATATTTTAATAATTTTTGCAAGTGCACGGCATCGACTTTGCACGATTGACATCCCAGTCAACAAAAAATTAGAATCAACAAAAACTAAGTGATATTTGGTGAAACCAGTGAAGTGTTGAAGTAACTACATATTTTGTGTTATTCTTAAAAAACTGGGAATGGCCATGTATGGACATTTACATATAGAAAAAAATGGGGGCAAAAAACCAAATTCGAAAATGTTCGTGAGTTTGGAATTTTTGCAAAAAACTATTAAAGAAGTTCAGGGCTTCCAAAAATGTTCATAAATTTGAGAAAAGTTCACCAATTCAAAAATATATATATTCACACACTCATAAGGAAATTAAATTAATAAAATCATGACCTTGAAAAAAAATAAAGTGTTTGAAATAGTATTGTGAATTTGAAAAACGTGTACGTCTTGAAAAAATTGGAAAAAATGAAGAGGTTCGTGAATTTGAGAACAGTTCACAAATTCAAGAAATATTCACTAACTTGTATTTATTGTGAATTTGAAAATAGTTTATGGTTTCATAAGAATATTCATGAATTCAAAAAGTTCAGTAATTTGAGAAAATCACAAATTTTTGAAAAAAATCAGAAAAATAGAAGGAAAAGGGAAATAGAAAATAATAAAAACAAAAACCATTTGAATTTTAAAAAAGGAAAAACAGAAGGAAAAGCAGGAAATAAAATAAACCATGGCCCAAAAAACCTAAACGAGACAAAGAAAATCCACGTGCATTGGGACGTAGAAGGGGCTTGATGGCGGGCGACCTCATGCGCACGACCTAATGGACCACGACAACCAACATATTCATTGGGAGGACGTGACCCGGGCAGGAAAGAGAATGAGAGTTGACCAAGTCCGAAGGTTAGTGGGCGCAACTAGACGCAGCCATTGTAGAGCGACGTAATTGAATAGGAGAGCGGCGACGTTTGAGTGAATACAGCGACTAAGAAGCCTACTCCGGTCGCTGTGCCGCATTGAAGCGGTGTCGGTCCGCCTGTCCCGGCTATTTAAGCATGGTACGAGCATCGGCCTGCAAACACCTCATGTCCTCTCAACAGCATGTTGTGTGCCTCCTCTTATCTATGCTCTCTATCATCGTCACTCCTCTCCTGTGTGTCATGATGTGCAAGTACGAGCTAAGCAGTTTTGTTTTCTGCGCAAACAAGTGGATCTAGCTCTCCTGGCAAACTTGGAGCTCCTCCTCGAGCGGTCGCCCTCTGACTTAAAATAAGCCACCCCTCTGATGTTTTGTGTTGAACGTTTCGTGCTGCAAAACGTGTCGATTCACTGTTTTGTATCCTGTTTGATTCAGTACTACCATTCGTATGCACTTACGTCCATACATATTCTTGTATTACCTACAACCCGCCGGACTCGTATATCAATATCACTACTTTAGCTACATATCCCAATGTGTGTGGGCATGGTCCAGGTTTCGGAAAATATAGCGTCCGGAACCAAACGTCCGCCTCCGGCTTGTATAGGCCATTTTTGCCAGAAGATCACCTTATTCATGGCTGGAATCCAATCTGTACCATTTGCTAGAAGTGGATTTTCTTTAAAAATATGTACCAACATGTTTCTATCTAATCTTACCATTTCCTAGAAGTAAATTCTTTGTATCATCAATTTGTACCAATATGTTTCTATCATAAACCTTAACATATGATCTTAACATTGTTTATAAAGGATACTATGTCGAGGATACCTCGACAACTTCGAAGCCTAAACATCCCAGAGTAGGTTGCTGAAAGTGTATGACCAGATGAAGAAAGTTTACAAGTCCCTCCAGAGATTGATTGTCTATGACCAAAAAAGCCTTCAGAATGGTTTATCTTTTGCCACACATGGTTTCTAAGGTGCGCGTGTGCATATTTTTTTTGCTTCATTATCAAACATAGCCTTTGTGCCTTCCATAGAGATAAGTTTCTTTCCTAATAGAAGGAACTTTAGTGAGTAGAGATAAAATGTATGTGATTGGAGGAAACATGCTTGTAGAGCAATATGTAGCAGTTTATGTTTCTACTATTTCTAGATTGGGGATGAGACACTGGTTAGACCTTATGACAAGTTCCAAATAGGAAGGGATGCTTTGGTCATGTTATTGCATGACCTCTATCACACGTAAGTACACTTCCATACAATCATTGATTATGCTCCAATGTAAATACTTAAGGTTTATTATTTATGAAGAATATTTGTGTTTTTAGGTCAAAAAACCAATCCCAACCACTCCTACACAACCTCAAAACAAGCCACCGAACACTGTTACATCTCTTACAATTTCATCAAAGTAAATTTCTTCTCACACTACTCTTAAAGCATATATACTAATATCTTCTGTGTTATCTTTCTTTTACAGGGTAGCCCAAGAGTAGAAAAGGAGTGCATTGCAAGAACGACGAGCAACTATAGAAGAATTAGTTTTTAAATGGACAAATATTATGTATTATATAAAGGATTTTTAGCTTCATAGGAAAACTTGGTTCTGGTTGTACCATCTTTTCTTAATTATTTGCAGTTTTCATATAAATACCTAATTTCATAAAGTTCTGAACTAAAGGTGTTTGTTCCTACTAACGGAAATTGTGCGAATGAGATGCTTGTGAATGCAATTGGTGATATGGTAGGATCCCTTTATACAGTATTTCTTGCCTATGAATGTGACTTGTGATATGACTGGATGCTTTTACATAACAATATTTGTTGATCACTCCGCACAAGCATGTGTTGTGATAAAGTAACTCGATTTAAAATGATGAAATACAAATTCAAAATAAATCAAATAGTTTTTAAACTTAAATATTATGTAGTTACGAAGAAGCTTGTGTATATTTAGAGATAAATATATCATCTCTGTATAACGTGTATAAGAATGAGTTTAGGGTCCATGATGAATGAACCGGCTCTATAATTAGAGACGTAATAAGTGCATCTAACAAAACGACTATACATATCTAGATACGCTTTTGAACGTCCCAATATAGCGCCTCATACCTAGATACGCTTTTGACATCCCAATATAGTGTCTCATATCAAGGGACGCTTTTCGACGTCCCAATATAGTGTCTCATATCTAGGGACGCTTTTGGATGTCTCAATATAGCGTCCAGTGTCATGTACACACGCTTAGCTAGCGTGTCTACATGTTTTGAGACGGTCCATAGGGAGACGCTCCAAAGACGCTTTACTAAGTCGACTCTATGGTTGCTTAGAGATGAAATAACACGTCTCTAGCTATGGAATATGACGTCTCTACATGTAACTTTTCTTGTAGTGTGGTCGAGAATTCTCCTATTTCTCTTATTATCAGCCGATCTAATCAAATTAAAATCACCTCCCACAATAACCGGCAAAGAGGTCCCCTCAATCTTAGCATACAGTTCCCTTAGGAAATCGAGGGAGCGTGAGTGGTCAGCCGGCCCGTACACCACGAGAAGTTCCCATTTGAACTTATTATTCCTTTGAGTAACTTTCGCCCCAAGAAAGAACTCCCCCTGGAGAAAGTGATTTCCTCAAAGACATCCTTATTCAACCCCAAGAGGATCCCACACGAGCGTCCTGTAGCCGGAACCCACTCCTAGTGGAACCGATCACCTCCACCAAGTGCATCTACCTCATTTTGACAAAAGGAAGGCCGAATTGTCTCTTGCAACCCCACAAATTCCATCTTTTGGTCCCGGATATATTCGATCAGTTGGCGACGCCGGTCCCGCTGCCCAAACTCTCTCATATTCCATAATAGGCCTTTCATTGGGGCACCAAGGGGGATCGGGCATCTGCCCCCTCAACATCACATTCCTCCCGGATCGGCGATGCCCCATGGCCATGGCCCCTGCCACGACCACGGCCACGCCCACGGCCGCGAGAAGAAGGAGCCCGGTCCAGGGAGCCTGCCGTCACCCTGGCAGGGTCCGCTGGAGCCGAGGCAGCGACAGCGAGCGTCTCTTCGGCCGCAATGGTGGGAGCCAGATCCCTCTTGGTCGAGGCCTCCGCAAGAGCAGCTTTTGCTTCCTCTTGAGCCCGAAAGCTCCCGATCACCTCTAAGGGGGATTTCCCTTCCGTCCCCAGCACAATATTGCAGTCACTCACCACTCTCAAAATATGTGCGGCATTAGCCAATGCAAGCACCTTAAAGGAAGACATAGACCGGGTTAAGGGTTTAGAGATTATACCTTTAAGGGACTTGTTTGCCTTGAGTACCATCGCCTTGTCCATCATCATCGACACCTTAGAGGAGGCCGCCCGTGCACTCGACTGGGATGCCCGCAGAGGAGAAACAGTAGCAACAGGCCCCCGCGGCTGAACCGGAGGCACGGGCACATCGCTCATCTCCTCGAAGGCCTCAATGCAGTCCTCCACCTCCATCCGGTTATCAACGAACGCCTCTCCATCAAACCTTGCCGATAGATCAGTCATAGCCAGCTCACCGTCTATTATGGCGACATCCGCCTACACATCGCACAACTTCACCAAGCATGGAACGAGCTTTGGAGCTTGCATCATCAACCCTTTCTCCCCCGTTGGAGCACCACAAGTATTACTCAACCCCTGCTGCTAAAGCCTATACTATCGTCCGACCTGTGGGAGCATTAGTATCCCATAACGCAAGATATCATTTGTGTTCATCCACTGAACTTGAGCATTCTGGTTGTCCATACCTCGTTTTTCAAAGACGTTCTTAGGTGGTAAGCTGACTTGAAATTGAACGCACCATTTTTATGTAATTTCGGGCTAAGGAATCCTCACACTTGGGCCTCCAACTGGGATTTTCTTTATATCTGAGGCATTCGAGGCCGATAACATGGCCTCAACCTTGTGCATGCCTCAACACTCACCCGAATTAGTCAACAGGTCAACCACCCTTGTTATACTGTGCACAAATTATTGTCCCAAAGGTTTTAGACTTCCACTCCTTAGTATCCGATTGTCATGGTGTATGTTAATGTTGGAACCACCCTCACTCTCCAAATAGACCCTTCTCTTAATAAGTCTCTTCCATGCAAAATTCTCCTATAAGTATATGATGCATTCGAGGGACAAGTGGTTGTCAATATTATGTGGCCACTGAAATATCAAGCTTTTAACACTCTCGCAACACAAGAAGAAGTAGCTTGCAGAATACAACATGCTTTCTTTGCCAAGAGAGCTTGATTAAACGCTTCCGGATCCCGGAAACCAAGTCCACTGTCCCTCTTGGGTGCACACATTATATCCCACGAAATCCAATGCACTTTACTCTCGCCCTTTATTGGACCCCACCAGAATTTTGAATAGATCGAAGTCAGATTCCTACGCATATTCTTTGTGAGGTGAAAATAACTCATGGTGAAAGTCGGTGTGGCCTGAAGGCCAGATTTTATGAGAACCTCTCTTGCAACCTTGGACAACCCCTCTCTCTTCCATCCAGTTATTAGGGCATATTTCTCCCTAAGTGGTTTTGGTGATTGATGACAATGCTTTTGCATACTAATCATGTGCATTAAGCCTTTTAGATCACATATCATATGGCACACGACAATTCGAGCCCCCTCGGAGTTTAAAAGTGAAGATGGTTATTTTCCTGCCTTTTGTTTTTCGTGGAAGTGGGTCGTAGGAGAACCGTACTATTAAGAGGGGGGACACTTAGGAAAGGTTTGGGTGTAATCAACAAGTACTTTCATTTGCAACCTATTTTCTTTCCCGCTTCAATGGAGTTGCCCCTTGTGTTCTTTGCATTTGTCCTCCAGGCCCTAAGCGGCAATATTGCTCTGGCAAGCAGTAGTACCTCTCTGGGCAAGCGGTAGTACCATCCACAAGTAGTAGTACCCCTATCCAGTACCGTGTGTACTACCGTTGTCTCTGGGGGTCTCGACTTTCCATGTCGGACTGCGTGATAGTGGGATGGTAGTGCGAAGCGATAGTACCGCTCATCACTACCGCTCCACTTTCGCTCCCCTTCTAGACCCTTCGCACTCTGTGCGGAGGTAGGGTGGCAGTAGGGCATGGCACTACCACTTGTAAGTGGTAGTACTACTCTCTCGAGTGGTAGTACCGCCTTCGTCCCTAATCTCTGCTTTAGCGGTACTGCTTCAATGAATGGTACTACCGCTTGTGTGTGGGCTTAGAGGTGGCAACGACTAGATCTTTCCCCTCACTATAAAAGGGGGTCTTCTTTCCCAAGTAGACCACCTATTCCTTCCCCAAGCTCCATTGTTGCTCCAAGCTCCATTTTCGTTCGATCTCTCTCCCTATCCAAAAAAAACTTGTTGATTCTCTAGGGTTTGGTTAAGAGGATCCCGATCTACACTTCCACCAAGAGAAATATGACCCCCCTACTAATGCCTTGCGGATATTGTTACTCTTGGGTGTTTGAGCACCCTAGACGGTTGTGGTGAAGCTTCGTGGTGGTGTCTGATACGTCTCCAACGTATCTATAATTTTTTATGGTTCCATGCTATTATCTTGTCAACTTTGGATGTTTTGTATGCATGAATATGCTATTTTATATCTTTTTTGGGACTAACCTATTAACTCAGTGCCAAGTGCCAGTTCCTGTTTTTTTTCCGTGTTCTTGACCCTTTTCAGAGAAGAATATTAAACGGAGTCCAAACGGAATAAAACCTTCGGAAAGATTTTTTTCCATAACAGAAGATACGCACGGAACTTGAGAACCAAGACAAAGGACTCTGGGGGAGGCCACAAGCCCCCTAGCCGTGGCCTTGGGGGGCTGCACCTACCAGGCTTGTGGGCCCCCCGTGGCTCCTTTGCCCTACTTCTTCCGCCTATAAATTCCCTAAAAATCCAAAACTGTGAGAGAGAGCCACGAAAATACTTTTCCGCGGTCGCAAGCTTCTGTCTCCGCAAGATCCCATCTGGGGCACGTTCTGGTGCCCTATCGGAGGGGGGATTCGGACACGGAGGGCTTCTTCATCAACACCATGACCTCTTCGATGATGCGTGAGTAGTTCACCACAGACCTTCAGGTCCATATCTAGTAGCTAGATGGCTTCTTCTCTCTCTTGGATCTTCAATACAAAGTTCTCCATGATCTTCATGGAGATCTATCCGATGTAACCTTGTTTTGTGGTGTGTTTGTCGAGATCTGATGAATTGTGGATTTATGATCAGATTATCTATGAATATTATTTGAGTTTCCTCTCATCTCTTATATGCATGATTTCGTATCCTTATAATTCTCTTCTAGTTGTGGGTTTTGTTTGGCCAACTTGATCTATAATTCTTGTAATGGGAGAAGTGCTTGGTTTTGGGTTCATACCGTGCGGTGTCCTCACCCAGTGACAGAAGGGGTAGCGAGGCACGCATCATGTTGTTGCCATCAAGGGTAAAAAGATGGGGTTTATATCTATTGCATGAATCTATCCCTCTACATCATGTCATCTTGCTTAAGGCGTTACTCTGTTTGTTATGAACTCAATACACTAGATGCATGCTGGATAGCGATCGATGTGTGGAGTAATAGTAGTAGATGCAAACAGTATCGGTCTACTTGTCTCAGACGTGATGCCTATATGTATGATCATTGCCTTAGATATCGTCATGACTTTGCGCGGTTCTATCAATTGCTCGACAGTAATTCGTTCACCCACCGTAATACTTGCTATCATGAGAGAAGCCTCTAGTGAACACTATGGCCCCCGGGTCTACTTCACATCATATTTTCAGCTCTACACTTTTACTTTGTTGCACTTTCCACCTTTAGAACTCACATTGCAATTAATCATGAAGGGATTGACAACCCCTTTATAGCGTTGGGTGCAAGTTTGTTTATTTTTGCGCAGGTACATTGGTGACTTGTCTTGATACTCGTACTGGATTGATACCTTGGTTCTCAAACTGATGGAAATACGTACTGCTACTGTGCTGCATCACCCTTTCCTCTTCAAGGGAAAAACCAACGCAAGCTCAAGAGGTAACAAGAAGAATTTCTGGCGCCATTGCCGGGGAGTGTCAAGTCAAGAATAGTCTCCCTTCAACGTGTCAATTCCTGGCACCGGGGACTATTCTAAGTGAAGCTTATCCAAGTAACCTTCGCAAACTCATCTCTTGCATTTACCTTTTTTTGCCTTTTTCCTCTCGTTTTCCTCTCCCCCACTTCTGAAAAAAAAAATTACAAAAATATTTGCCTTTTTCGTTTGCCCTTTTCTTTCGCTTGCTTTCTATTCGCTTGTGTGCTTGTCTGCTTGTTGAAGTCACCATGACTGAAAACACAAAATTGTGTGACTTCTCGAATACTAATAATAATGATTTTATTAGTACTCCGATTGCTCCCGCCGCTAGTGCGGAATCATATGAAATCAATGGTGCTTTGCTGAATCTTGTTATGAAAGAGCAATTTTCCGGCCTTCCTAGTGAAGATGACACATCCCATCTTAATACCTTCATTGAGTTATGCGATATGCAAAAGAAGAAAGATGTGGATAATGATGTGATTAAATTGAAGCTATTTCCATTCTCATTACGAGATCGAGCAAAAAACTTGGTTGTCATATTTACCAAAAATAGCATTGATTCTTGGAACAAGTATAAAGATGCTTATATATCCAAGTATTTTCCACCGGCTAAGATTATCTCTCTCTGTAATGATATCATGGATTTTAAGCAACTAGATCATGAACATGTTGCACAATCTTGGTAGAGAATGAAATTGATGATTAGAAATTGTCCCGCTCATGGCTTGAGTCTTTGGATGATTATACAAATCTTCTATGCTGGTTTGAATTTTGCTTCTAGAAATATCTTGGATTCCGCCTCCGGTGGAACTTTCATGGAAATCACATTAGGAGAAGCCAAAAAACTCCTAGACAATATCATGACAAACTATTCTCAATGGCACACTGAAAGGTGACCTACTAGTAAAAAAGTGCATGCTATAGAAGAAATTAACTCGTTGAGTGCTAAGATGGATGAGTTAATGAAATTGTTTGCTAGTAAAGGTGCTCCTCTAGATCCAACTGATATGCCTTTGTATTCCTTGATTGAGAATAGCAATGAGAGCTTGGATGTTAATTTTGTTGGTAGGACTAATTTTGGCAACAATAATGCTTATGGAGGTAACTTTATTCCTAGGCCTTTTCTAGTAATCCCTCTAATAACTTTGGCAATTCCTACAACAATGCTCATGGAAATTACAATAAATTACCATCTGATCTTGAGAGTAATATTAAAGAGTTTATCAACTCGCAAAAGATTTTTGATGCGTCGATAGAAGAAAAACTGCTCAAAATTGATGACTTGGCTAGGACCGTTGATAGAATGTCTCTTGATATTGATGATTTGAAATTGAGATGTGCTCCTCCCAAGATTAATATGGATGAAACTTTGAAAGCTATGCGTGTTTCCATGAATGAGAGTAAAGAAAGAACCACCCAAAATCGTGCTAGACATGAATGGCTTAAAAAGGCGTGTTCTCATGATGAGAATCATGAAGATCTTAAAGTGCTTGGTGTGACTCCTATTGAATCTTTGTTTTCTAATGTCAAACCTAATGATGATGGGGCTGGATATGAATCCACTTTGGTTGAGAAACGCCCCAATGATTCGGAGTCTATCTACCTTGATGCTAAAAGCACTGAAAGTGGAGTAGAGGATATCAAAACTTTGAGTAGTGATGAAATTAGTACTTTGGATTTCAAGGAATTAAATTATGATAGTTGCTCTTTGATTGTATGTATTTCCTTGATGCAATCCATGCTAAACTCTCCACATGCTTATAGCCAAAATAAAGCCTTTACCGATCATATCGTTGGTGCTATGATGAAATCTCTTGAAGAAAAACTTGAGTTGGAAGTATCTATTCCTAGAAAACTTCATGATGAGTGGGAACCTACTATCAAAATCAATATTAAAAACTATGAATGCAATGCTTTGTGTGATTTGGGTGCTAGTGTTTCCGCTATTCCAAAGTCTTTATGTGATGTTCTAGGATTCAATGAGATTGATGAGTGCTCTCTTAATTTGCATCTTGCGGATTCTACTGTTAAGAAACCTATGGGAAGGATCAATGATGCTATTATTATTGCAAATAGGAACTATGTACCCATAGATTTCATTGTGCTTGATATTGATTGCAATCCGACATGTCCCATCATTCTTGGTAGACCTTTCCTTAGGACTATTGGTGCTATCATCGATATGAAGGAAGGGAATATTAGATTTCAATTTCCATTAAAGAAGGGCATGGAACACTTTCCTAGAAATAAAATAATATTGCCTTATGAATCCATGATGAGGGCTACTTATGGTTTGAGCACCAAAGACGACGATACTTGATTCTATCGCCTTGTGCCTAGCTAAGGGCGTTAAACAATAGCGCTTGTTGGGAGGCAATCCAATGAATTTATCTTTGCTTTTTGCTTTCTGTTTTGTTGTGCCCACACCATCATAATTCTGTTATGATTGTGTTTTTTGTGTTTCTCTTTGTGTTTGTGCCAAGTAAAACCTTTATGACTAGTTTTGGTGATGGTTGTTTAATCTTGCTGAAAAAGACAGAAACTTTGCGCTCACGAAATTATTTTTAATTCATATCAAGAAAGAGATTTTGAGTTGATTCTTTTTGCTACTGGTTTATATGCCAATTTCCCTAATTGTCGTAATTTTTCAGAATTTTGGAGATACCAGAAGTATACGGAGTATACAGATTGCTACAGACTGGTCTGTTTTTGACAGATTCTATTTTTGTTGTGTTGATTGCTTATTTTGATGAAACTATGGATAGTATCGGGGGGGGGGGTACTAGCTATGGAAAAGTGAGAATACAGTAATATAACACCAATATAAATAGAAATCAAGTTTGCTACAGTACCTAAAGAGGTGGTGGTTTGTTTTCTTATGCTAATGATATCACGAGTTTCTGTTTAAGTTTTGTGTTGTGAAGTTTTCAAGTTTTGGGTGATGTTCTCATGGACAATGGGATAAAGAGTGTAAAGATCTCAAGCTTGGGGATGCCCAAGGAATCCCAAGCCAAATTCAAGGACACCAAAAAGCCTAAGCTTGGGGATGGCCCGGGAAGGCTTCCCCTCTTTCGTCTTCAATCCATCGATAACGTTACTTGGAGCTATATTTTTATTCAGCACATGATATGTGTTTTGCTTGGAGCGTCGTGTATTATAGGAGTCTTTTATTTTTGTTGTGTCACAATCATCCTTGCTGCACACCTTTTTGAGAAAGACATGCACTCATCGTGAATTTGCTAGAATACTCATTGAGCTTCACTTATATCTTTTGAGCTAGATAACTTTGCTCTAGTGCTTCACTTAGATCTTTTTAGAGCACGGCGGTGTCATATTTTGGAGAAATAAAAACTCTTGATCTTCACTTATATCTTTTTGAGAGTGCTCTCTCTAAATAACTTGGTAGTTGGCGTGTGCCATGAAAGAGTCCTAAAGATGATAGGCATCCAAAGAGGATATACTAAAAACTTCCATATTCAAGTGCATTGATTAGTAAAGAGAAGTTTGATTCCTCTAAATTAGTTTTGAGACATGGATTTGGTGATATTAGAGTTATGTTAGTAGGGTGTCGTGAATCTAGAAATACTTGCGTTGAAGTTAGTGATTCCCGTAGCATGCACGTATGGTGAACCGCTATGTTAGGAAGTCGGAGCATAATTGATTTATTGATTGTCATCCTTTGTGTTGCGGTCAGGATCGCGTGATGGTTAACACCTACCAACCCTTCCCCTAGGAGTATGCGTTTAGCACTTTGTTTCGATTACTAATAAAACTTTCGCAATAAGTATATGAGTTCTTCATGACTAATGTGAGTCCATGGTATAGATGCACTTTCACCTTCCACTATTGCTAGCTTATCTAGTGTCGCGCAACTTTCGCGGGTGCACAAACCCACCATATACCTTCCTCAAAACAGCCACCATACCTACCTATTATGGCCTTTTCATAGCCATTCCGAGATATATTGCCAGCAACTCCCACCGTTTCGTCTCATGACTTGTGCCGTCACTTTCATATTGCCATTGCATGATCGTAAGATAGCTAGCAAGATGTTTCAACATCATACGCTAAGCTAGATCGTTGCACATCCCGGTACACTACCAGATGCATTTCCTACATAGTCATCACGGCTCTACGTATTGAGTTGTGAGTAAATAAAAGTGTGATGATCATCACTATTAGAGCATTGTCCCGTGTGAGGGGAAAAAAGAGGCCAAAGATGCCCAGCAAAAAATAAAAATAAAAATAAATAAATGAAAAGAGGCCAAAGATCCCAAACAAAAAAAGAGAGAAAAAGAGAGAAGGGACAATGCTACTATATTTTTCCACACTTGTGCTTCACAATAGCACCATGTTCTTCATGATTGAGAGTCTCTTGTTTTGACACTTCCATATACTAGCGGGAATTTTCATTATATAACTTGGCTTGTATATTCCAATGATGGGCTTCCTCAAAATTGCCCTAGGTCTTCGTGAGCAAGCAAGTTGGGTGCACACCCAGTAGTTCTCCTTTCTAGCTTTCACACACTTATAGCTATCGTGCATCCATTGCATGGTAATCCCTACTCATTCACATTGATATCTATTGATGGGCATCTCCATAGCCTGTTGATACGCCGAGTCGATGTGACCATCTCCTCCTTTTTGCCTCACAACCTCCACCACACTATATTCCACCTATAGTGCTATATCCATGGCTCACGCTCATGTATTGCGTGAGAGTTGAAAAAGTTTGAGAAAGTAAGAGTGCGAAAACAATTACCTGGCCAATACTGGGGTTGTGCATGATTTAAATTCGTTGTGTGGGGATGATGGAGCATAGCCAGACTATATGATTTTGTAGGGATAACTTTCTTTGGCCTTGTTATTTCAAAAGTTCATGATTACTTTGCTAGCATGCTTGAGGTATTATTGTTTTCATGTCAATAGCAAACTATTGTTTTGAATCTTATGGATCTGAACATTCATGTCACAAGAAAGAAGTTACAAAGGACAAATATGTTAGGTAGCATTCCACATCAAAAATTCAGTCTTTATCACTTCCCTACTCGAGGACGAGCAGGAGTTAAGCTTGGGGATGCTTGATACGTCTCCAACGTATCTATAATTTTTATGGTTCCATGCTATTATCTTGTCAACTTTGGATGTTTTGAATGCATGAATATGCTATTTTATATCTTTTTTGGGACTAACCTATTAACTCAGTGCCAAGTACCAGTTCCTGTTTTTCCGTGTTTTTGACCCTTTTCAGAGAAGAATATGAAACGGAGTCCAAACGGAATAAAACCTTCGGAAAGATTTTTTCCTGCAACAGAAGATGCGCAGGGAACTTGAGAACCAAGGCAAAGGACTCCGGGGGAGGCCACAAGCCCCCTAGCCGCGGCCTGGGGAGGGGGCGCCTACCAGGCTTGTGCCCCCCCCCCCCGGTGGCTCCTTTGCCCTACTTGTTCCGCCTATAAATTCCCTAAGAATCCAAAACTACGAGAGAGAGCCACAAAAATACTTTTCCGCCACCTCAAGCTTCTGTCTCTGCAAGATCCCATCTGGGGCACGTTCTGGTGCCCTGCCGGAGGGGGGATTCGGACACGGAGGGTTTCTTCATCAACACCATGACCTCTCTGATGATGCGCGAGTAGTTCACCACAGACCTTCGGGTCCATAGCTAGTAGCTAGATGGCTTCTTCTCTCTCTTGGATCTTCAATACAAAGTTCTCCATGATCTTCATGGAGATCTATCCGATGTAACCTTCTTTTGCGGTGTGTTTGTCGAGATTCGATGAATTGTGGATTTATGATCAGATTATCTATCAATATTATTTGAGTTTCCTCTAATCTCTTATATGCATGATTTCGTATCCTTGTAATTCTCTTCGAGTTGTAGGTTTCGTTTGGCCAACTTGATCTATAATTCTTGCAATGGAAGAAGTGCTTGGTTTTGGGTTCATACCGTGCGGTGTCCTCACCCAGTGATAGAAGGGGTACCGAGGCATGCATCGTGTTGTTGCCATCAAGGGTAAAAAGATGGGATTTATATCTATTGCATGAATCTATCCCTCTATGTCATGTAATCTTGCTTAAGGCGTTACTCTGTTTGTTATGAACTCAATACACTAGATGCATGCTGGATAGCGGTCGATGTGTGGAGTAATAGTAGTAGATGCAGACAGTATCGGTCTACTTGTCTCGGATGTGATGCCTATATGTATGATCATTGCCTTAGATATCGTCATGACTTTGCGCGGTTCTATCAATTGCTCGACAGTAATTCGTTCACCCACCGTAATACTTGCTATCATGAGAGAAGCCTCTAGTGAACACTATGGCCCCCGGGTCTACTTCACATCATTCAGTTCTCACCTTGCAATTAATCGTGAAGGGGTTGACAACCCCTTTATAGCGTTGGGTGCAAGTTTGTTTGTTTTTGCGCAGGTACATTGGTGACTTGTCTTGATACTCCTATTGGATCGATACCTTGGTTCTCAAACTGAGGGAAATACTTACTGCTACTGTGCTGCATCACCCTTTCCTCTTCAAGGGAAAAACCAACGCAAGCTCAAGAGGTACCAGTGTCAGGAGCCTCCAATTAAGTTGTGGAGATTGCCCCAACCTTGTTTTTAAAGGTTCGATCGCCACCTTCAACGGCACCACTAGTGGAATCACAACATCTCGCATTGTGTGAGGGCGTGAGGAGAATACGGTGGCCCTAGTGACTTCTTGGGGAGCATTGTTCCTCCACACCGCTCCAACGGAGACGTACTTCCCCTCAAAGGGAAGGAACTTCGGTAACACATCCTCATCTCCACCGGCTCCACTTGTGGTTATTTCTTACGTTTACTTTGTGCAAGCTATACTAGTGTTGTATCATTTGCTTGCTTGTTGTTGTTATTGTTATTAGCATCATATTGGTTGCTCACCAAGTTGCATATCTAGAAAACCTATTTATTGCTAAAGCAAGCTAAAAATTGATAGTTGCCTATTCACCCCCTCTAGTCAACCATATCGATCCTTTCAATTGCTATGAGAGCTACGTCTCTTTTAAAGGCTTAACCACACTAAGAGTATGGTTGACGATGGGATTGAGGGATCATAGAACTCCGCGTCCGGTCCTAAACTATGGTCACCTGTGATGTTTTGAATGAGGCCATCGCCTCTCTCAAATCATCCATGGTGAGCGAGGTCAAGGACACGCTAAATAAATTCCTTGAGAATGTTAAACTCCCCACTGATCCAAAGGATTTGGTTAACCCATTTCATATGGAAAAGGATGTTGATTCCATCAAGGAATTGGCTAGTACTGCTGTCCTAAATCCTCTCATGGAAAGAATGGATCGGTCACCAATGCCGCGGTTGCCCCTCCCCTAGCCTAAGGTGGACCGGTTCCATCTCCTCATATTAATTCTCATGGGCCGCCTCCCAAACTTGATTTTACTAAATTTCCTAAATGATTCTTTTGCATCAAGTCTCATTTGAATCACAACTCAACACAATTATGGAGGGTGATCAAGCAAGGATTCCACCCTGCTGATCCTAACAACATGACTTCAAGAGAAGAAGTGGACAATCAACTCAATGCATCTGCTTTGTTCATTCTTCAAGCCGACATGGTACCTGAAGATCTTGCACACTTGTGGCCTTTCACCATTGCCAAAGATGAATGGGTGCAAATCAACTCATTGTACAAAGGAATCTCAAGCATTCAACGATGCAACTTTGAGGTGGTTCTTGATGAAGCCGACGAGTTTGTGATGAAACAAGATGAAGACCAATGGGAGCTCTACCGGAGATTACCTCCCTTGTCGTATCTCTCCGAGAACATGGGAGCAAGGACATGGATGAAAATTGGGTCAAGCACAAGTTCCTCAAAGCCGCCATGCCATTCAACAAAGGCATGTTGTCTGCGATCCGTCAAAGGTCGAACTTCCATACATTAACCTCAAGCAAAGTGTTGGATGATTTCATGGCAATGCACATCTTGAACAAGACTGCCGACAACGCACTAGCTCGTGTCCAACGGACATGGAAGCCCAACCTTGCCTTGAAGGCCAAGGATTTCTCGAAAGAGGAAGAAGAAGAGGAGGAGGAGGAGGAGTGTTGTCCCTAAGACACCAAGTATGCTTATCACGAGCACATGGCTCTTGAGTCAAGACAATTTGGGGGAAACAAGAGGAACACCAAGACAAATTTCTCCAAGAACAACTCAAGTGGCTCCAAGGTCAAGCAAGGAGTGAGGACGTGCTACGATTGTGGAAATGTAAGTCACTTTGTTGTAGATTGCCCCTACGAGAAGAGCGAAGACAATGGAGTCAAGCTCATTCGCAAGTCCAAGTTCAAGTGCTTCTCCAACAAGAACAACTTCACGAAGAAGGCACCTCAAAAGGGGTTGACAGTGCAAGAAGAGTACAACTCCGATGATAATGATGATGATGATGTTGATGAAACTGGAGAAGGAATGGAAATGGCATCTGTGGCCATTGTCATCTCTTCCCCAACCACGACATCACTCTTCGACTCACCCAACGAGGACCACATCCCCTTCGCCAAGTGACTAATGGCCAAAGCATTCAACAAGGAAATCTCCAACATCGAAACTACCATCTCGACTACTCCTTGTTCTGTGGACAGTGGGGATGAACAAGAGAAGGTAAAGGTTGATGAAAATTCCTTTGATAAATTCATGCGTAAACTCAAGGGTGCGACCAAGAAGTATTTCATTGCTCTCTTGGAACAATTGGGTGAGGCGAGCGGTGTCGTTGAGTCTCATGAAGATACCATCACCAAGATGGAAGGGCATAGTCATGATCATGTCGATAAGATTGCGGATATTTCCCATGCTTTAGAAGAAGAGCCATGTCTTTGTTTGTCTCTTGAGGAGTCACACACATTAACCTTGCTAGACTTAAGAAAGATCTTGATCATGCTCTTCTTGATCATGTGCTTAAATCCGAGAAGGTTGAACTTGGGGTTGGCCATGAGAAACTCAATGAGGAGTTTGGGTTGCTCGACAAGGCTCATAAGGCCTTGAAGAGTGATCACTCTAGCCTAAAGGTTTCTCGTGATCAACTCCAAGGGAAACCAACTAAGGAAATAGCCACTTCTCCTCCCTTTGTTTTAATTGATAACACTCGTGCATCTACCCTTGTTGTGAGCATGTGCATTTGTGGAGGAAATGCCAAGTTGAAAGAGCAACTTGAGAAGGGCCTTGTGACTTGTATACATGGCGAGAATAACCTCAACGACCTTTTGAGCAATCAACTGGAAGTTGTGTCTAAAGAGGGATTTGGGTCTGTACCCAAGTCAAAGAAGAAGAATTCCAAGAAGAAAGACAAGACGAAGCAATCTCTCCCTCTTAAATAAACATTTGTCAAAGAGGGAGATGGTTCTCCTAAGGAGAAGAAGAACAAGTTTATGGGTGGTAAGGCAAAAGGCGCAATGCCACTCATCCCAACAAAGCCGTCGATTTTAACCCTTCATATGTTTTATGTCGACCTAGTGATGGGCATGTTTATGCCAAATTTGTTGGTTCTCCTTATGAGTACATTGAATGGACTATTTGGCTTCCTAAGACCCTTGTCACTAACATCAAAGGACCCATTCAAGAATGGGTACCTAAAACCAAGCATTGATCTTATGTAGGACTTTGCTTCCGGAGGAGGTTCATGGATGCTTTATAGTGGAGCAACAAATCATATGATCGGAAGCAAGGACTTGGTGGTGGACATTCATACTAACTCATCCTTGGCCACTCAAGTCCAATTTGGTGATGTGATGTCTACTACGCAACTTTATTCTTATCGACGTTGTTGGGCCTCCAAGTACAAAGTTTTGTAGGACAACAACAAATTTCCCTCAAATGGATGACCTAAGGTTTATCAATCCGTGGGATGTGTAGCATGAAGATGGTCTCTCTCAAAAAACCCCGCAGTCAAATACAAGAAATCTCTTGTGTCCCCAACACACCCGATACAATGAAAAATTGTATAGGTGCACTAGTTCGGCGAAGAGATGGTGATACAGGTGTAGTATGGATAGTAGAAATATAATTTTATAATCTGAATAAATAAAACAACGAGGTAACAAGTAGTAAACATCGAGCAAAATTTTATAGAAATGCTTGAAAATAAGGCCTGATGTTCATACTTTCATTAGTGCAATCTCTCAACAATGCTAACATAGTAGAATCATATGATCATCCCTCAACATGCAACAAAGAATGACTCCAAAATTCCTATTGGCGGAGAACATAAGAAGTTGTTGTAGGCAGCGAACCACCTCAAGTTATTCTTTTCGATCAATTTTTTGAGCTATTCCTATAAGTGTCACAAACAGCCCTAGAGTTCGTACTAGAATATGACCTATGATACATATCAATTAACCGTAATGTCATCTAGATACCCCAATGCCACTTCAAGTATTCGTGGGTTAATTATTCAACATGCATCAAACAACTTCAGATTCATCATATTCGATCCAACACAAATAACTTCAAAGAGTACAGCTAGCTTCATGGACATATATCTGTTTACGCACGAGAGAATATCAATGATAAGCAACATACCCTGTGTGAGTTACGGACAATTGATGTTGACGGGAGGAGTGGTCGGTGGAGAGCGCTCGACGCCGGAGACATGTTGGGCATAAACGGGAGCGTCGTCGTGTTCCATGCCGATGCATGCACCGAGCCGCTGTCGGCGTCAACGAAGGTTCAACCGCCGTCGCAGCGAGGCATGCACGAGAAACGATAATAAATAATAGATCGATGCAGATTAGTTCAAGAGTGAGGTTTGTTATCCCTATAAAAAAAGGAGTCTGTTCCAACAAATTAGCTGACCCTTTTTTTACAGGTAATTATCTCATCTTTTGATCTCGAGGCTAACAGGTTTAGATCTTTGCTAGCTCGATTGGAAGTAGTGGGACGCACGGGAGGATGCTCGAGAGGTGAATTGGACCTGGGAGTATGTACTCCTAAGAGTACATACCTATTTTCCTATATATATACACACACACATACACACACATACATATTTTGTATGTAGAAAATTATAGCAATGTATGTATATTTGTTTGAGTATTTATGACTAATTTGAATTTCTAGATGAATGACAATTCTAATTTTGCCTTTTAATAGATGGTGTCCTCTCATTTACCCCGACAAGAAATACTCAATGTTCGCCCTTCACTAGTGATGTTGTGACACGAGCAGGGACTCCAAATACAACTTAGATAATTGATTTTATATTGACAATTTTAAAAGGTAAAAAAGGAAGAAAATTTAGGATATAATTTCTACACAAATATATTGATTTTTTTTGTCTCATTCATTATTTTGTTTACATTTTGTATCAAGGTTCGAAGGTTGACCAAATATTTTATGAAACTTCTTCCATCTTGAATTACTTAATATTGATTTTGAAAAACGATTGTTTTTAACTGACTGATTTTTTGGGGAGATAACTCGCCTCTCACGTGTGCCACACGTTCCCATGGGTCCACCCACGACTCACCCTTATCTCCTCTGCGAGCCATGAGATCATTATTCTTTCTTTCCCATGTCTGATTCTTTCTCTCTACTTCTTTCCACCGCACAAGCGTGTTCACCCTTCACCATGAGAGATGCAACTCAATCCCCCTACAACACTCACTCGAGGAAGCACAAGATGGAGGCCGTGTTGCAATGCAGCGGTCATCGACGTCGACGGATTGATGATGCATTGGTGGCTGGAGCTGTTATGCAATGGTCGTCGACGCCACCGAAGTTGCGATGCAGCGGTCGCAAGGCCGTCGGAGCTGCCGTCGGAGCTGCTATGCAGGGATCGTCGACGCCGACGGAGCTGCGATGCAGTGGTCCCGAAGCCACTGGAGTTGCTATGCTGCGGTCGCGTAGCCGCAGGAGCAGCTATGCAGCGATGCAGCAGCCACGAAACCACCTGAGCTGCTATGCAGCAGTCCGTGAAGCCATCGGAGCTGCTATGTAGCCGTCCGCGAAGCCGTTTGAGCTGCTATGCAGCCGTCGTTGACGTCACCAAAGTTGCGATGAAGTGGCCGCGAAACTACCGAAGCTGTGATGCAACGGTTGCGACGCCGCAAAAAGGAGTGATGGAGCGGTGCAAAGCTTACCGGTCGGCTGTGAGTGTTGAAGCGCTCGTCAGCCGCTGCTGTGATGCTAGGCTGGTGGATAACGTGAGAGAAGGATGCAAAGCGAGAAGAGAAAGATACTCTGTTGCGAGAATAACATCTAACAACCACGTATCATCTAAATCAAACGGCCGCGCACGCGTTTTATCTTTTCGAAGATCAGCCGACTCATTTGTAGTAGCCGTCATTAATTTTTCACCATTTTTAATCAGCATATTCCCTCAAGGAGTGAAGTCTATTTTAAACCTTGACTTGGTAGAGGTAGTCATAACCAAACTCTGAATCTTGAATCCCTCACATGAGTACCCTGAACTCAGTGATCCCGGTCAATCTCAACCCCCACGCTGATTATATGTTGTTTGACACATCGGGGAAAAAGACGATCCTGGTCGAGATCACCTGCTAGTTTCAATTACATTAACCCACATGTCAAACCTATCTTCTGTCCCAATCAATACATCTTCCCCTCCTCCCTCACCCCTGATATAACTCCATGAAAAAGAAAAGACAGGTCAAGCCGATCGTAGGGAGGGTGCAGCTGTAGATGCTCTCCTCGCACGCGTCCGCTTGCATCGGCCATGCTACAACCGCGGAGGATCCTGAACCGCGCCGCACCACACCAATATTCAGCAACGACGGTGGAGAGACAAACAACAATGTTGCCTGTGCTATGCGTGTTCCGGTGTGATCAACCGTTGTGCACGCGTGTATGTGCGTATAGTTTTGTAGTGCGAAGCTAGCTACATACTCCATGAGTCCATGAAAAAGAAATGATCCAACTGGTTAGGCACTAGCTAGGCATTAGCATCTGCTTGTGCAAAGCCGACACTAGCATATACAGGGTGTCCCGTCGGAATGCAAATGGCTGCAACTGACTCGTACTTGCGTCTTGTCGGAGGATCGCGCCAACATCGGCGTCGGACCAAGCGCCGGTAGTTGCTTCCCTTGTCGTGCTGACCATAAAGGCTGAGACGTACACCTCGACGACAGCTCCGTCGTGCTCGAGTGCCCGACTCACTGCGAGCACCTGCACCAGCCGACATTGGCGTGCTGCCGTGTGGGCGGGCGTGGACATGCAGTTTCAGTTATATTCGTCGCTCCCCTCCGATCACAGCCGTACACCGGCTCTTGTGAAGTCACCTCTCTAGCTACCGCGACCGCGCTGGACCCGAGCACGCGTGGACGCAAGGAATGTTTTTCAATGGATCTGTCGTTAGGTAGGAGAGGGGGAAGAAAAGGGGAAGAAATAGTTAGTGAGAGAAATAGTTATTCTTGTTGGGATTGTCTTCTTCCGGGTGTCACAAATAGATTAAGGGTCGAAATTGACACGGATCGCTAAATACAGGATACCAAATTCAGGATATGGAGTTCAGGGTTTAGTTTTGATACCTACAAACATAAAGTTTAAAATGAACTTCACTCTCCCTCAAGCGAGTGAACGAAGAGAGCGCCCTCCCCTCCCGAGCGCACGACCAGATCCCGAGCGCGACGGCGGGTTCCTAGCCAGCCGCCACTAGTGCCGGCCCTCCGCCGGGGCGCGCCCAGCCGGCCAAAGCCTCCGCTGCCCCGCCCCGATACAGGATCCCAGCAGTGCCTCCCTCCGTCGAGCAGCCGCTCCCACAAGCAGCGCCTCCCTCCCCGGAGCAGCCGCTCTCGCCCAGCAACTCCGCCGCCCGGAGCAACTCCGGCGACCATTCCATAGGCAGGTAGCCACCACTCCTTCGCCCCCCTCCTTCATCCCTCTTCCCTCACCCCCTTCCCCCTTCCTCTTGCAGCCTCTGTTTGTCCATTTTTTTTCCTGATTTTTGCATTGGATGAGTACTTGCTGTAGATCGGGTACTGTGAGAATATAATGATGACTATTTCTTGATGAGTACCTGGTGAATGATTTTTCCGGTGCATGTTCAAGTTTACTTGTGAAGGGATTTTGCTTGATAGGTGTTTGTGAATTCTGATAACGCTTGCGAAATTTTTCCAGATGAGCAAATGTTTTTGGTTTAAACATGTTAGCCGTGAAACATTCAATGTCTGACGATATATGGAAAGGAAAATATCAATTTGTTTTATCTGCAGCATCCTTACCTGAAATCAAAGCTTAGCAGTAACATGCAATTTAAGAGAGCAGGAGCTTTGTCTTGGTTATACTGGCCGAAATTGGTTAACACACCGGTACTAGTGGTATTGTTGGCATGATAGATGTCCTGAATCCTGTTTATGGTTGGGAATATAGAGGTCTTATTGCTCTGTTTATGGTTGGTAATCTGCTGTTAGTACATTTTTTTTTTGTGAATTAAAAAAAAAATAGTAAAATGTATCAGCGCTTTTCCAAAATGGCGAATTTAGGTATCTGTATTGGTGCATTTAACGTCTCTCCACCAACCAGCAACTGCTTCGGCGCCCTCTCTTCTCCGATGGAGCGGCCAGAGTGGAGCCTCTCTGACTTCGAGATCGGCAAGTGCATCGGCGAGGGCAAGTTCGGCAAGGTCTATATCGCCCGCGAGAAGCAGGTAGGTCCTCAAAATGCTAGCCTCCAAACCTTCAAACTTCGATTTCCCCCAAAAAATTCAACTCCGATGAAGCTAATACGTCGGAAAACTGCGGTGATCCAGAGCGGCTATGTGGTGGCGCTCAAGGTGACATACAAGGACAAGCTGCAGAAGTACCGGTTCCACGCGCACCTGCGGCGGGAAATCGAGATCCAGCATGGCCTCGACCATCCCAACGTGCTCCGCCTCTTCGCCTGGTTCCACGACGCCGAGAGAGTCATCCTTGTGCTCGAGTATGCCGCCCGTGGAGAGCTCTACAAGGTCCTCCGCAGTGTCGGGCACTTCTCGGAGCGGACCGCCGCCACCGTGAGCCCCCCCCCCCCCCATCTCTCCCCCCAGCCGTGTGCCGTTTATTGATTGGATCAGCCCAGTTCTTATTCGCTATCGTTTGTGGAATAAACTATCTGAAATCCCGATCTGCCATGAAGCTTGAACGTTTTGAGCTCTGACAGCCCCACTGAAAAGCCCATAAAATCGACAGTGGACTTTTTCTAGCATTTCACTGGTGAAGTAATTAAGGTCGTGAGAGGTAGGAAGATCTGTGAAAAGGGTAATTCTCTACCTTAGTATACATGTTAGTAGGTGTTCTAAAACAGTACTACTATGTGTTTAGTTATGCCTTGAAAGTACCCCCTCTGTAACTCTTGTCACTACTTTAGTGACCTAAATATAAAAGTTTACAGAGGTAGTAGTAAACTGGCTGATCGTTCAGCATTTTGGTATGAGTTATTCATTTTATTTGGGTATGATGGATCTCTGTACATCACTGCCAGATGAAGAACTTCTGAAGAACCCCAGAACATCTTTAGAGGTACAAGGCAAAAGCCTCACCCACCCTCTTTCATAAAAGAGGGAGTGAAAAAAATCTATCATTTTCTGTACACAAAAGCTCATTTCAAGAGTGTCCCTTCCAACCCAGTCTGATATCTAAGCCATCCAACCCAAAGATCCAACCATAGTAAATCATATGTCTATATTCTGAAAAGTAATGAGTCAAACAAACATTCTGCTTGGTATGACATGTACTCTGTTTGTGATATACTGCACATGAGGCTCTCAAGCCTGATTGACCTATATCACTTTTCTTCTGACTTACCGTTTTGCGCTGGATTTTCTCTTGACCCAATTTGCTTTGTTCTACGTAGTATGTAGCAAGCCTTTCTGGTGCACTGGCATACTGTCACAAGAAGCAGGTAATTCACAGGGACATCAAGCCGGAAAATCTGCTCCTTGATATCGAGGTTGGTTCTTCTGCGTGCAGCTGCTACGCGCCTATGTGTTATTGTACCAAAATGCTTATTTTGAGAATTTTAATAGGGCAATATTTTGATATGCCAGTGAATTAAATGTACCGTTTTGTTTCTTGGCCATCCATGTTTGTCAACAACATGGAATTCGACTACACCATTGCTGTAAATTAAGCCTACCCACAGATGGATTAAACAATAATTGGACCCATGCATTGCTGCGGTACTTTTAGTACCATTTTGTGCTGTAATGAAGTAATATAGATATGTCTGATATGTGAAAATTACTTGCGAGATCAGATAAAAGAGACAATATTTTCCATTTGCCTTGGTCTTACTGCAAGCATTAACTATCAAGATATCCTTTTAGACTGAAACTTTATGAAGATATATGTGGAGAATTTCAGCTATATTGTGAACTGAAGCACTATACATCTCTTGTGTTTAGAACTTATGACTATTGGTGATTAATCCAATTGTAGAGAAGTTTGAGGTTATGGCAGACATAGCTTGTATTTTTCAGTTAGCTGTATAACAGAGACAAAATAGCAGACAAGTTCTAGGCAGTATCTTTACATTTTCTCTGTGCATAAGATGCGGAGTTTTTATCTATTTATAGAAGTTACTTAATTTCCATTTGGCAGGGCCGACTTAAAATTGCAGACTTTGGATGGGCGGTTCGGTCAAATGCTAAACGTCACACACTCTGTGGCACAATAGATTACCTGGCACCAGAGATGGTAGAGAAAAAGGCTCATGATTACGCTGTTGACAACTGGACTATAGGAATCCTGTGCTATGAGTTTTTGTATGGCTCACCACCCTTTGAAGCTGAAGAACAGCAAGATACTCTGATGAGGTAAGAGCTACAATTTTTGTGTAGCTACAGTGTTTGTCCGTTCTGCCTGGTCTTCCTTTGATACTCTGCAACATGAATTTTGTGCAGGATAGTCAAAGTGGACTTGCTGTTCCCTAAAACTCATGACATATCTGCAGATGCCAAGGATCTTATTTGCAAGGTAACATTTGAAATATTGCTGATATTCTTTTTTTAGATAATGGGTTATATCCTTTTTAAGATGATGAAGTTGAGAGTATGAATTTTGTATGCAGCTGCTAGTGAAGGATTCAAGAAAGAGGATTTCTCTCGATGATATTTTGAAGCATCCATGGATTGTAAAGAATGCAGAACCTTCAGGGAGTTGCATTGAGCAAAAAGCTAGTGCCTAAGCTCCTTGGGAATCCACGTATGTGTTTTACCAGAAGCCTAATTGAATATGCATGTTATTTTGCAATGAGTTACTGGTCAACCTATAATCCTGTACAGTACTCAGAAATCTTAATACAGCACGTTTGCTAATCGAGATGATTTTGAGTGGTAAATTCAGTGCTCTGGGATCAATTTCTAGACATTTTTCTGTTATTGTGATAGCGTAGCATATGTTTTGCTATACCAGAATAATTACTCCGAAATGCAAACTCAAGAGTGTAACGAGTGTAACAAGTATGTCGCAGTACATTTTCATATCATGCTTGGTTTGCCTGTCTGAAAAATAGTTCAAACATGATTTAATCAATTTATATAACATGCTCTAATGCGAATATTGTCTTTGGAGGCCGAGCTCCATGGAGCTCGGTTTTGAAATATTCAAATTTCATATTTCTGCGTTTCAAAAAATTCTGAAAAAAAACACAGATGTACATGAAGTCATAACACACATGTGTGTAAATTTCAGGTCAAATACATTGAAATGAGGGCTGTGCAAAAAAGACAAATCTGGGGCTTTTTAACACATGATACTATTCATCCTCCCAGGCCATGAATTTCTCTTTTTTGTACAGGTCGCATTTCAACATTTTTCGTCCTGATATTTTACACACATACACATAACATCCTTGTCTACTTGCACAATTTTTTTACAGATTTTTTTGAAACCAAAAAGTTTGAATTTTGATACTTTTTTAGAAGGCCTCCGTGGAGGCCAAGAGCCAAACGTCTGTTCTCACTCTAATGCGACCTTAAATTCATACTGTGGATTTCCTGATAATGGCTGGGAGCTACAGTGTTCCTGGGTAGAATATGTCATTTGGTGTTACCCTGTGATCTTTTGCAGCCTCCTGTTATTTGTTGTTTGAATTCGGAACTTCAATAAAATTACCAAGAAGATTGAATCTTGTCAGTCATGTTCCACCCATCTGTAAAACTCCCTACAGTTTTTTGAAATGGTAGCGGCACTATTCTAGAGGCAAGGCATATAATAAGTGGCAAGAATTTTCCTTATAAGTAATATGCTGCACATTCTCATAGGTTAACAATGTTATGGACACTTGTTAGTCTTCCAGGTGTTAGCTGTGAGCATTATATAACAAGCTTGCCATTGATAGTTGTACAAAATTTCAGCAATGGGTCACTACAGTTGCCAGTGAAACAGTTCTTCTTGTTCCTTTTCCTAGATAAAGGAAGAGATGTGTTGTCCTCTACGAATGAATCTTTTTCCTACCATACGTGAAACATTTCTATTTTACTTGTGGAACACAAATAATGTCATACTTATCCTTTCCGAATCGTGTCTGAGATTTCAACTTCCAGATGCAACGTGTGAATGTGAATGATTTACCCTGTAAACTTTAGGTACCATTGGATGCTCCTCTGTTTATGTCCTAATGCACTCTAGTTATTTTCTCCACAGGGTATTTCTCGCTGGTGGGAGCCGCCCTGGAAATTGACGAAGCACTTCTTTTTGCAAAATTTGGCAAAGTACTTGTCTGCCAATATGCAAAACATAGAAGTCAACAGTTAGCATGATCTGTACTAGCTTGGCCTTTCTCCAGAGAGATTCTTTCGACCTACTACTAATGCCCGCTTAGGGGTGAATCTGTGTTCTGGAATCTGGAATACTATTTTCAGTGTATGCCTGTAACTTCAGAGCTCTCGTTTCCATTGCTGAATAGCTAGATTCTATTGTTACTTCTCGTAAAATTTGTCTCGCAAATCGCAATCCCCATGGCAGAACTGCTGACCCAAGTTCGAATTTGTATTCAAAACTGACATGGTTTCGTTCGTTACACGAATCAGCCAACTAAGCACACAAAAAAAAGTCTGGCACAAGCATAGCACTAGGCCATAACACGTAGACGGTAAAAGCGCCAGAAACCTCCATCTAATCCTGTTCTTTTGTGTCTCGTAAGGGTTTAAGCCACACCATGAGCTTTGTACCACCATGAATTGATACATTGGTTTCTCATTGAGGAAAAAATTGCTGCTTCCTACAAACCTTTGCACCTGGTTGTTAGGCTGATACATTGGTTGTTAGGGTATACACCTATAGTAGCGAGCAAGAGCCGAGGAATCAATGGCCGAGGAATCGAGGAATCAATAGCCGAGCTGATAAACCCTTTGTGAAGGGACCTGTCAAGTTTTTAGATGGTTGGGTATAATCCAACGCAATAACTCCAGAGGTCCTCATTTTCCCGACATGTTTCAATCTCCTCTTCACATGCCTTGAGGACTTCATATTATCCTTAGAACTATTTATATTTATGATCGCAATTTGGTTATCCTAGTTCATCAGGATAGCGGGTATTGGTTTTTGAACCAAAGGTAAGTCCATCAAGAGCCGATGAAGCCAATCTCCTTCAAGAGTGGATGTGTCCAATGCTGTGAGTTCTGCTTCCATAGTTGATCTCGTTACAATGGTATGCTTGCAAGACTTCCAGGAAACAACGCCACCATCAAGTCTAAAAACATAACCATTTGTGGCCTTAATCTCATCAGCATCAAATATCCAGTTTGAGTCAGTATAATCCTCAAGTACCCTCGGGTACCCGGTGTAGTGAATCCCATAGCTCGTAGTGCCTTTAAAATAATGCATAACTCTCTCAAGCGCATGCCAATGATCATATCCTGGTTTTGAAACAAATCGGCTTATTTTGCTCACAGCAAACGAGATGTCAGGCCTCATGGCACTCGCCAAATACATAAGCGAGCCAATAATCCGAGAGTACGTCAGTTGATCTCTAGCAATCCGTCGATTCTTTCGAAGCAACATATTAGCATCATATGGAGTTGTAGAAAGCTTGCACTCGCTATACCCAAAGTGACTTAAGACCTTTTCCACTTAGTGAGATTGAAGCAGTGTAATCCCACCATTCTCATCCCTCAACAGCTTGATGTTTAGAATAACATCTGCTACTCCTAGATCCTTCATCTCAAAACAACGAAATAAGAAATCGTTAAACTCCTTGATTAAATCAAGTTTGGTTCCAAAGATCAGTATGTCATCGACATACAAACAGGGAATAACTCCTTCGCCCCCACTATGGCGATAGTACACACACTTGTTAGCTTTGTTTAAAACAAAGCCTACAGTAGTTAATGTTCTTTCGAACTTCTCATGCCACTTCTTAGGATCTTACTTAAGGCCATATCAAGACTTCAATAACTTACACACCTTTCCTTCCTGACCATGTACTATAAAACCATCTGACCAGGTACTACAAAACCATCGGGCTGATCCATGTAAATTTCCTCATCCAACTCTCCATCGAGGAAAGCCGTCTTAACATCCATTTGATGAATGAGAAGACCGTGTGAGGCAGCCAATGATAGTAGCACCCGAATAGTAGTCATTCTAGCCACATGTGAGTAAGTATCATAGAAGTCTTCACCTTCTTTCTGAGTATAACCCTTGGCCACAAGCCGTGTCTTGTACTTTCCAATTGTACCATCGGGTCTAATCTTTTCTTGGACACTCAGTTCATCCCACGGGTTTGCACCCATATGGACGATCACTGACTTCCCAGGTTCCATTAGCTAAGATGGAGCCCATCTCGCTACGGACAACTTCTTTCCAGTAGTCAGTATCAGAAGACGCATAGGCTTCTGAGAGAGTCCTGGTTGTGTCATCCACGAGGTACACAATGAAATCATCACCAAATGACTTTGCAGTGTATGCCTGTAACTTCAGAGCTCTCGTATCCATTGCTGAATAGCTAGATTCTATTGTTACTTCTTGTAAAATTTGTCTCGCAAATCACAATCCCCATTGTGGAACTGCTGACCCAAGTTAGAATTTGTATTCAGAACTAACATGGTTTCGTTTGTTACACGAATCAGCCCATTAAGCACACAAAAAAGTGTGGTCACAAGCATAGCACTAGGCCATAACACGCAAACAGTAAAAGCGCGAAAAACCTCCATCTAATATAGTTCTTGTGTCTCGTAAGGGCTTAAGCCACACCATGAGATTTGTACCACCATGAATTGATACATTAGTTTCTCATTGAGGAAAAAATGTTGCTTCCTACAAACCTTTGCACCTGGTTGTTAGGTTGATACATTGGTTGTTAGGCTATAGACCTATAATAGCGAGCAAGAGTCGTGGATTCAATGCATGACAACCACTCATGTCACATGCATAACTAGCGTGTATCTTTGTGCTCCTTTGTCCAAGATTATCCGACTTGTTTCAAACAGTCATGGTGACTCTTCGAGCTACCGGTTTCTTGGAATGGGACCATTTTGATCTGTTTGAGTTTGACCATGAGGAGTCATGCGTTGTCGGCCGCTTTGATTGAACTTGGCTCAAAAGACCTCTTATGGTTCCGCAATTAACGCAACACGCTTTTGACAGGGTCACAAATGTCAGTGCATCGAGAGGTTTGTGTGAATTCATGACGTGCCCACAAACAAGCGACAAGCTAAACGCATCTCCAGCCACGCCCCCAGCAAGCCTGCCATGCCTTTTTAGACACTGGCGGTAAAAAAACCCAATCGCGCCCCAGGCCGTTGTTTTTCGTCGGCTCGGCCCATTTTTCGGGTCAGTGATCCCAGTCCAAATCCAGCACACTGGGGGCAGTTGGGTGGTCCGGCGGAAGGAAAAGTGGCATGTGGGACGCCACTGTCAGGCGAGAAACGCCTTTCTCCTGCCAAATTCGCCCTTGTGCGCCACAATAAGCCTCGCCGCCATGCCGATCCCCGCGTCGCCCACCTGCCCACAGCCTGTGCCCCGCTGGTAGAAAAGGTCATTTCCCCGCCGGTTTTGCGGCATCCTCCACCCCGCTCTCCCGGGTGAGCTTTTCAGACTGTTCACGGGCGGCTGCCACCCACAATGCCCGCTAGGTGTTCCGCGATTTTCCTGCTCGACCATGGACTCAGACGACGAGGACATGTTCGCGGCTCTGATGGATGAGGAATTCGAGCACGACAAAGAACACCTCATGATTCTCGCCGCGCTGGCCGGCCTGTTCGCAAACGATGCCAAGCCGCGTCGAGGTAGCTCGGTGCCGAGCCGACGCAAGAGCAAGAAAATACATCGCATGGAGGGCTATTGCATGCTCTATGCCGACTACTTCGCCGATGCTCCTACGCACGGAGAACGTATTTCTACGCCATTATCAGATGGGCTGGAAGCTCTTCCTCAGGATTGTGAATGCCATATAAGAGTTCGACAACTATTTCATTTGCAAGAAGGATTTCACCGGTATGGTTGGATTCTCCTCACTCAAGAAGTGCACAACAGCTATGAGGATGCTTGTGTATGGAGCTCCCGGTGATATATAGGAAGACTATGGACGCATGGCCGAGTCCACCATCATTGAGTGTTTGTACAAGTTCTGCAGGGTAGTGGTGGCAGTATTTGAACGACAATATTTGCGACCACCCAATGTTGAAGACACTGCTCGAATCATAGCACAAAATGCAGAAGGAGGTTTTCTTGGAATGCTTGGAAGCATCAATTGCATGCATTGGGCATGAAAAAACTGTCCATTTTCTTGGCAGGGACAAAGGCGCCAAAGAAGGTTGCAGTGTGGTACTTGAGGTAGTGGCCATGCAGGACCTATGGATTTGACACTCCTTCTTTGGTATGCCAGGAACTCATAATGATATCAATGTACTAGAGTGCTCGAATGTATTTGAAAATCTTGTTGAAGGTCATGCTCCTCCGGTGAACTTTTAGGTCAATGGGCATCACTACAACAAGGGATACTATCTAGCAGATGGTATCTATCAGAGATGGTCGACATTTGTGAAGACTATCTCAAACCATGTGTTAGGAGGCAAGAAGTCACACTTTGCTAAGTGTGAGGAGACTTGCAGGAAGGATGTCGAGTGAGCATTTGGTGTGCTCAAATCTTGATTTGCTGTTGTCCCGTACCCCGCTCTGACCTGGTCAAAATCTCAGATGTGGGAGGTGATGAATTGTCGTGTCATCTTGCACGACGTGATCATTGAGAGCGAGCAGGAAGAGCTAGTGTTTGACACTGAACCATATTTCAGGTAGGGTCCTCTAGCAGTTGTTGATCACGAGGTACCGACAACATGGGCTGCCTTCCTCAATATGCGTGAGGAGATCCGAGACCCGTAAGTGCATCAACAACTGCAGGCGATCTGGTGGAGCACCTATGGAGGCTCAAGGGAAACACCTAGTTCGATTTGTTTTAATTTGTGTTTGAATCATGACGAGCTTGCTTTGTTGAACTATTTTATTTGTATTGATTTCTGTGACGAAATTTCATAAAAAATTAGTTTTTGTTGATTTTGAGCTCAAAGTGGGCCAAAATTCGCCCGAATTTGCGCCAAAATTGGGCCGAAAGCACTGGCTGGGGGGCAACCTTCGGGGGGCGGCTGGGAAACCGAGCCCCCCCGCCAAATTTAGAGCTGGTTCGCCCCCAGGCGATGCTATTCCAGGCCCTTGGGGGGTCAAACGGCTGGAGATGCCCTAATTTCCGTCGTTCCAAATAATGTCACACGTCATCAGAATTCACCCATTACTCACACAACGTTCGCGATCTTCTCCGCCCACCTGGGATAATCGTTCAGACCTATAGATTTCTAATCATCTTACTTTAGGAAACTCTTGAGTGTTGAGTATATGAGCAAATTACTACAAGATTTAATCTGAATAAATAGTAAGTAAATCATGACGACAATGATGGAGATTGAACTAATCATACAAAACCAGCATAGTAAATGAATAGATTAAATCTATGGCACAAACTAGACATAAGAATTCTAGCATGATCTCAAACAGAGAGGACAAGATTGCATACGATGCAGTGGGAGTAGAACCGCCAGTGTTGATGTTGCCAGCCATGTCATTGATGAAGAGGTTGCCGAGATCAGGGAAAAAGTCGTCGTCCATGAAGTAGTTTCTGCCAGCAGTCATGTGTGTGAGCTTCCCAAAAACCTGATCGCCCCTCTCCCGTACATGATCACAAAAGGCGGGGTTCTGGAGGCCTGCTGCCCCTTCTCGCGGTGCAGGCCGAAAGGAGGGGTAGAGAAGACTTGGATGGTGACGCATTGATTTGGAACGATGCGAAACCATATGTTGTGACGACGACTAGGGTTGGCAGGGACCTCCCTTATATATATTTGCGTCCGGATAGTCATGGACTGGACCCACATTCGGCAAAAATAAGCGCATAGGTATGAGCTCAACTCGGCTCAATCCCACAACATACAGCTCAGCACGTCGTGACGAGGCAAGGCATTGCGCGGAGAGGCGAGCAAAGAGGAGGAGTGCGCGAGGGCCTCTTCTCTTCACATGCTCGTACAAGTGCTAGAAGATATCACCTTATAAGGAGGTGTATCTCTCTCCCAACTAGAGGTATGGGACTAAATTCTAGTCACACTCACACCACACACATAGCCAAGGGAATGGGCCAATAGAATTTCAAATGTTAGTTGGGATTTAGGCCAAAGGCCTACTCGCAAAAATCCAACAACCCCCCATAAAATCTCATTGGCACATCTCATCTCTTAGTTCCAAAACATTGCTTATATATTGGTTCTTGATAAAAATTGTTAAGTTGAACTTCCATTTAGAACTTTATATGCTACACTAGATCACAATTCGAATAGTGGACCATGCCTTGAACCATAAGTTTTTTGTGGGACTAGTTTCACACAAATCCTTGACCGATACTAGGCTGCTACAAGGCTTCCCCACGGGTGGAGCGTACATGTCATACTCGAGGGCCTTTCATGAATCTATTCGATAACACCCAATTCTCATAGATTGCGACATTTAGTAGTCAAATCCATATAGGTGTGTTCCTCAGGAGATGCTCTGCAAGACAACATCTCCGCCTACCCAAATAATCCACTCGGAAATGTTGGGTTACGTAGCATAAATTCAAAAAATTTCCTACGCATATTCAGATCTTCCTATGGAGAGACCAGCAACGAGAGAGGGGTGAGTGCATCTTCATACCTTTGAAGATCGCTAAGAGGAAGCGTTGCTAGAACACGGTTGATGGAGTCATACTCGTGGTGATTCAGATCGCGGTGTGATTCCGATCTAGTGCCGAACCACGGCACCTCCGCGTTCAACACACCTGCAACCCGGTGACGTCTCCCGCACCTTGATCCAGCAAGGAGGAGGGAGAGGTTGGGGAAGATCTCCGGCAGCACGACGGCTGGTGTCGATGGAGAAACGAGGTCTCCCAGCACGGCTTTGCCAAGCACCGTGGGAGAGGAGGAAGAAGGGGGGCAGGGCTGCGCCGAGGAAGAGGGAAAACCGTGTGTAAAACAGCCCCAAAACCCCCACTATATATAGGAGGAGGGAAGGGGGGTGCCACCCCTAGGGTTCCCAACCTAGGTGGTGCGGCAACCCCCCCAGATGGAAGGTGCGGCGGCCAGGGCAGGGGGAGGGGGTGGCACACCCCTAGGTAGGCCTTAGGCCCACCAGCGCCTAGGGTTTCCCCCGTCTCCACCTCCTGCGCCTTGGGCCTCTTTGTGAGAGGCGCACCAGCCCACTTTGGGCTGGTTTCCCTCCCTCTTTTGGCCCATGCTACCTCTTGGGCTGGTGGCCCCTCCCGGTGGACCCCCGGGACCATTTCTGGTGGTCGCGGCGGTCCCGGTACACTACCTGTGACGCCCGAAACATTTCTGGTGTCCAAAACCGTCCATCCTATATATCAATATTTACCTCCAGACTATTCCGGAGCTCCTCGTGACGTCCGGGATCTCATCCGGGACTCCGAACAACTTTCGGTAACCTCGTATGGCAATTCCCTATAACCCTAGCGTCATCGAACCTTAAGTGTGTAGACCCTACGGGTTCGGAAGACACGCAGACATGGCCGAGACACCTCTCCGGCCAATAACCATCAACGGGGTCTGGATACCCATGGTGGCTCCCACTTGCTCCATGATGATCTCATCGGATGAACCACGATGCCAAGGATTCAATCAATCCCGTATACAATTCCCTTTGTTTGTCGGTATAGAACTTGCCCGAGATTCGATCGTCGGTATACCTATACCTTGTTCAATATCGTTACCGGTAAGTCTCTTTACTCGTTCCGTAGCACGTCATCGTGTGAATAAATCCTTAGTCACATTGAGCTCATGATGATGTTCTACCGAGTGGGCCCAGAGATACCTCTCCATCACGTGGAGTGACAAATCCCGATCTCGATTCGTACCAACCAAACAGACACTTTGAGAGGTACCCGTAGTGCACCTTTATAGTCACCCAGTTACGTTGTGACGTTTGATACACCCAAATCACTCCTACGGTATCCGGGAGTTGCACAATCTCACGGTCGAAGGAAAAGACACTTGACATTAGAAAAGCTTTAGCATACGAACAATACGATCTAGTGCTATGCTTAGGATTGGGTCTTGTCCATCACATCATTCTCCCAATGATGTGATCCCGTTATCAATGACATCTAATGCCCATGACCAGGAAACCATGATCATCTATTGACTAACGAGCTAGCCAACTAGAGGCTTGCTAGGGACACATTGTGATCTATTTATTCACACATGTATTACTGTTTCTTGTTAATACAATTATAGCATGAACAATAGACGATTATCATGAACAAGGAAATATGATAATAACCATTTTATTATTGCCTCTTGGGCATATTCCCAACAGTCTCCCACTTGCACTAGAGTCAATAATCTACTTACATTGTGATGTATCGAACACCCATAGCATTATGGTGTTGATCATGTTTTGCTCGTGGAAGAGGTTTAGTCAACGGGTCTGCAATATTCAGATCCGTGTGTACTTTACAAATATCTATTACTCCATTGTGGACATGGTCCTGGATGGAGTTGTAGCGGTGTTTGATGTGCTTGGTCTTCCGGTGAAACCTGGGCTCCTTGGCAATGGCAATGGCCCCAGTGTTATCACAGAAGAGTGTCATTGGACCCGACGTGCTTGGAACCACTCCAAGGTCGGTGATGAGCTCCTTCATCAAAATTACTTCATGAGCCGCTTCTGAAGCAGCTATGTACTCCGCTTCACATGTAGACGCTACCACGACTTCTTGCTTGCTGCTGCACCAGCTCACTGCCCCACCATTCAAAACACATATGTATCCGGTCTGTGACTTAGAGTCATCCGGATCTGTGTCTAAGCTAGCGTCGACGTAACCCTTTACGACGAGCTCTTCGTCACCTCCATAAACGAGAAACATCTCCTTAGTCCTCTTCAGGTACTTAAGGATATTCTTGACCGCTGTCCAGTGTTCCATACCGGGATCACTTTGGTACCTCCCTACCAAACTTATGGCAAGGTTTATATCAGGTCTGGTACACAACATGTCATACATTAGAGAGCCTACGGCTGAAGCGTAGGGGACAATACTCATCTTCTCTCTATCTGCTGCCGTGGTCGGTGACTGAGTCTTACTCAATCTCATACCTTGCAAAACTGGCAAGAACCCTTTCTTTGAGTTTTCCATATTGAACTTCTTCAATATCTTGTCAAGGTATGTACTTTGCGAAAGACCTATGAGGCGTCTCGATCTATCTCTATAGATCTTGATGCCTAATATGTATGCAGCTTCTCCAAGGTCCTTCATTGAAAAACTCTTGTTCAAATAGGCCTTTATGCTCTCCAACATCTCTATATTATTCCCCATCAATAATATGTCATCCACATACAGTATGAGGAAAGCTACAGAGCTCCCACTCACTTTCTTGTACAGACAGGCTTCTCCATAAACCTATATGAACCCAAACGCTTTAATCACCTCATTAAAGCGAATGTTCCAACTCCGAGATGCCCATAGATGGAGTGCTGGAGCTTGCACACTTTGTTAGCACCCTTAGGGTCCACAAAACCTTCTGGTTGCATCATATACAACTCTTCCTTAAGGTTCCCGTTAAGGAACACTGTTTTGACGTCCATTTGCCAAATTTCATAATCATAAAAGGCGGCAATTGCTAACATGATTCAGACTGATTTCAGCTTCGCTACGGGAGAGAAAGTCTCTTTGTAGTCAATTCCTTGAATTTGTCGAAAACCCTTTGCGACAAGTCGAGCTTTATAAACGGTTACATTACCGTTTGCATCAGTCTTCTTCTTGAAGATCCATTTATTTTCTACGGCTCGCCGGTCATCGGGCAAGTCCACCAAAGTCCATACTTTGTTCTCATACATGGATCCTATCTCGGATTTCATAGCCTCAAGCCATTTGTTGGAATCCGGGCCCGCCATTGCTTCTTCATAGTTCGAAGGTTCACTATTGTCTAACAACATGTTTTCCATCACACGGTTGCCGTACCACTCTGGTACGGAGCGTGCCCTTGTGGACCTTCGCGGTTCAGTAGTAACTTGATCCGAAGCTTCATGATCATTATCATTAACTTCCTCTTCAGTTGGTGCAGGCGCCACAGGAACAATTTCCCGCGCTGCGCTACTTTCCTTTTCGAGAGGGGGTGTAATTACCTCATCAAGTTCTACTTTCCTCCCACTTACTTCTTTCGAGAGAAACTCTTTCTCTAGAAAGGATCCGTTCTTGGCAACAAAGGTTTTACCTTCGGATCTAAGATAGAAGGTATACCCAATAGTTTCCTTAGGGTATCCTATGAATACGCATTTCTCCGCTTTGGGTTCGAGCTTATCTGGTTGAAGTTTCTTCACATAAGCATCACAGACCCAAACTTTAAGAAACGACAACTTAGGTTTCTTGCCAAACCATAGTTCATACGGTGTCGTCTCAACGGATTTAGACGGTGCCCTATTTAAAGTGAATGCTGCAGTTTCTAATGCGTATCCCCAAAATGATAGCGGTAAGTCGGTAAGAGACATCATAGATTGTACCATATCTAATAAAGTGCGATTACGACGTTCAGACACTCCGTTGCATTGCGGTGTGCCAGGCGGCGTCAGTTGTGAAACGATTCCACACTTCCTTAGGTGTGTGCCAAACTCGTGACTCAAATATTCTCCTCCACGATCAGATTGTAGACACTTAATTTTTCTGTCACGTTGATTTTCGACCTCACTCTAAAATTCCTTGAACTTTTCAAACATCTCAGATTTTTGCTTCCTCAAGTAGATATACCCATACCTACTCAAATCATCGGTGAGAGTGAGAACATAACGATAGCCACCGCAAGCTTCAACATTCATTGGACCACACACATCAGTATGTATTATTTCCAATAAGTCGGTCGCTCTCTCCATTATTCCTGAGAATGGATTCTTAGTCATCTTGCCCATGAGGCATGGTTCACATGTTTCAAATTATTCAAAGTCAAGAGACTCTAATAGTCCATCAGTATGGAGCTTCTTCATGCGCTTAACACCGATATGACCAAGGCGGCAGTGCCACAAGTATGTGGGACCATGATTGTCAACTTTACATCTTTTGGTATTCACACTATGAATATGTGTAACATTACGATCGAGATTCATCAAGAATAAACCATTCACCAGCGGAGCATGACCATAAAACATATCACTCATATAAATAGAACAACCATTATTCTCTGACTTAAATGAGTAGCCGTCTCGCATTAAGCAAGACCCTGATACAATTTTCATGCTCAAAGCTGGTACTAAATAACAATTATTAAGTTTTAAAACTAATCCTGACGGTAGATGTAGAGGTAGCGTGCCGACGGCGATCACATCGACCTTGGAGCCATTCCCGACGCGCATCGTCACCTCGTCCTTGGCCAGTCTCCGCTTATTCCGCAGTTCCTGCTTTGAGTTGCAAATGTGAGCAACGACACCGGTATCAAATACCCAGGAGCTACTACGAGCGCTGGTAAGGTACACATCAATAACATGTATATCACATATACCTTTAACGTTGCCGGCCTTCTTGTCCGCTAAGTACTTGGGGCAGTTCCGCTTCCAGTGACCCTTTCCCTTGCAATAGAAGCACTCAGTCTCAGGCTTGGGTCCATTCTTTTTCTTCTTCCCGGCATCTGGCTTACCAGGCGCGGCAACGGCTTTGCCGTCTTTCTTGAAGTTCTTCTTACCCTTGCCCTTCTTGAAACTGGTGGTCTTGTTGACCATCAACACTTGATGCTCTTTCTTGATTTCTACTTCTGCAGACTTGAGCATCGAGTACAACTCAGGAATGGTCTTCTCCATCCCTTGCATGTTGTAGTTCAGCACAAAACCTTTGTAGCTTGGTGGGAGAGACTGGAGGATTCTGTCAATTATAGCATCATCCGGAAGTTTGACTCCAAGTGAAGTCAGACGACCGTGTAACCCAGACATTTTGAGTATGTGCTCACTGACGGAACTGTTCTCCTCCATCTTACAGCTAAAGAACTTGTCGAAGACTTCATATCTATCGACACGGGCATGAGCTTGAAAAACCAGTTTCAGCTCTTGGAACATCTCATATGCACCGTGTTGCTCAAAACGCCTTTGGAGCCCCGTTTCGAAACTGTATAACATGCCACACCTAACCAGAGAGTAGTCATCACTCCGTGTTTGCCAGACGTTTAGAATGTCCTGGGCTGCTGCGGGAGCGGGAGGGTCACCTAGCGGCGCATCAAGGACATAAGCCTTTTTAGCTGCTTCAAGGATGAGCTTCAAGTTGCGAACCCAGTCCGCATAGTTGCTACCATCATCTTTCGGCTTGTTTTTCTCTAGGAATGCGTTGAAATTGAGGTTGACGTTGGCCATCTACAATATTTATAAAGACAACTTTTAGACTAAGTTCATGACAATTAAGTTCATTTAATCAAATTAAGTATGAACTCCCACTTAAATCGACATCCCTCCAGTCATCTAAGTGATACATGATCCATGTTGACTAACCCGTGTCCGATCATCACGTGAGACAGACTAGTCATCATGGTGAACAACTTCATGCTGATCGTATTCAACCATATGACTCATGTTCGACCTTTCGGTCTCTTGTATTCGAGGTCATGTCTGTACATGCTAAGCTCGTCGAGTCAACCTAGGTGTTTCGCGTGTGTAAATCTGGCTTACACCCGTTGTATGCGAACGTTAGAATCCATCACACCCGATCATCACGTGGTGCTTCGAGACAACGATCCTTCGCAACGGTGCACACTTAGGGGAATACGTTCTCGAAATTTTAAGAGGGATCATCTTATTATTCTACCGTCGTTCTAAGCAATAAGATGAAAAACATGATAAACATCACAATGCAATCATATAGTGACATGATATGGCCATTATCATCTTTGCTCTTTCGATCTCCATCTTCAGGCATCGCATGATCATCATTGTCACCGGCGTGACACCATGATCTCCATCATCATGATCTCCATCATCATGTCTCCGTGAAGTCGTCATGCCAACTACTACTATCACTACTACTATAGCTAACCATTAGCAATGAAGTAAAAGTAGTAAGCACATGGCGTTGCATCTCATACAATAAATTAAGACAACTCCTATGGCTCCTGCCGGTTGTCATACTCATCGACATGCAAGTCGTGAAACCTATTACAATAACATGATCATCTCATACATCATACATGCAACATCACAACTTTGGCCATATCACATCACATGTCAAACCCTCCAAAAACAAGTTAGACGTCCTCTAATTGTTGTTGCAAGTTTTACGTGGCTGATTTGGGTTTCTAGAAGGAACGCCTTCTTACCTACGTGACAGCCACAACGATGATATGCCAAAGCTATTTACCCTTCATAAGGACCCTTTTCATCAAATTCAATCCAACTAGAGTAGGAGAGACAAACACCCGCTAGCCACCTTTATGCACGGTGTGAATGTGTGTCGGTGGAACCAGTCTCACGTAAGCGTACGTGCAATGTCGGTCCGGGCCGCTTCATCCCACAATACCGCCGGAAAAGAATAAGACTAGTAGCGGCAAGCAATTGACAAATCATCGCCCACAACCTTTTGTGTTCTACTCGTGCATAGAATCTACGCATAAAAAACCTGGCTCGGATGCCACTGTTGGGTTACGTAGCATAAATTCAAAAAAATTCCTATGCTTATTCAGATCTTCCTATGGAGAGACCAGCAACGAGAGAGGGGTGAGTGCATATTCATACCTTTGAAGATCGCTAAGCGGAAGCATTGCAAGAACGCGGTTGATGGAGTCGTACTCGCGGCGATTCAGATCGCGGTGTGATTTCGATCTAGTGCGGAACCACAGCACCTCCGCGTTCAACACACGTGCAACCCGGTGACGTCTCCTACACCTTGATCCAGCAAGGAGGAGGGATAGGTTGGGGAAGATCTCTGGCAGCACGACAGCGTGGTGTCGATGGAGAGACGAGGTCTCCCGGCAAAGCTTCACCAAGCACCGTGGGAGAGGAGGAAGAAGGGGGCAGGGCTGTGCCGAGGGAGAGGGAAAACCATGTGTAAAACAGCCCCAAAACCCCCACTATATATAGGAGGAGGGAAGGGGGGTGCCACCCCTAGGGTTCCCACCCTAGGTGGTGCGGCAGCCCCCCAGATGGGAGGTGCGGCGGCCAGGGCACGGGGAGGGGATGGCGCACCCCTAGGTGGGCCTTGGGCCCACCAGCGCCTAGGGTTTCCCCCCTCTCCACCTCCTGCGCCTTGGGCCTCTTTGTGGGAGGCGCACCAGCCCACTTTGTGCTGGTTTCCCTACCTCTTTTGGGCCATGCTACCTCTTGGGGCTGGTGGCCCCTCCCGGTGGACCCCCGGGACCATTTCCGGTGGTCCCGGCGGTCCCGGTACAATACCGGGGATGCCCGAAACATTTCCGATTTCCAAAACCATCCATCCTATATATCAATCTTTACCTCCGGACCATTTCGGAGCTCCTCGTGACGTCCGGGATCTCATCCAGGACTCTGAACAACTTTCGATAACCTCGTATAACAATTCCCTATAACCCTAGCGTCATCGAACCTTAAGTGTGTAGACCCTACGGGTTCGGGAGACAGGCAGACATGACCGAGACACCTCTCCGGCCAATAACCATCAGCGGGGTCTGGATACCCATGGTGGCTCCCACTTGCTCCACGATGATCTCATCGGATGAACCACGATGTCAAGGATTCAATTAATCCCGTATACAATTCCCTTTGTGTGTCGGAATAGAACTTGCCCGAGATTCGATCAGCGGTATACCTATACCTTGTTCAATCTCGTTATCGGTAAGTCTCTTTACTCGTTCCGTAGCACGTCATTGTGTGACTAACTCCTTAGTCACATTGAGCTCATGATGATGTTCTACCGAGTGGGTCCAGAGATACCTCTCCGTCACGCAGAGTGACAAATCCCGATCTCGATTCGTACCAACCCAACATACACTTTCAGAGGTACCCGTAGTGCACCTTTATAGTCACCCAGTTACGTTGTGACGTTTGATACACCCAAATCACTCCTACGGTATCCGGGAGTTGCACAATCTCACGGTCGAAGGAAAAGACACTTGACATTAGAAAAGCTTTAGCATACGAACAATACGATCTAGTGCTATGCTTAGGATTGGGTCTTGTCCATCACATCATTCTCCCAATGATGTGATCCCATTATCAATGACATCTAATGCCCATGACCAGGAAACCATGATCATCTATTGACTAACGAGCTAGCCAACTAGAGGCTTGCTAGGGACACATTGTGATCTATTTATTCACACATGTATTACTGTTTCCTGTTAATACAATTATAGCATGAACAATAGAAGATTATCATGAACAAGGAAATATGATACTAACCATTTTATTATTGCCTCTAGGGCATATTTCAATAGGAACACATTCAGATAAGTATCAACTTGCTATGCAGATTATGAGAGTATTGCATCTTCCCGGAGTGGGATAACAAATATAGGGATACTGTCCTTCCAGTTGCCCAACAACTTGTCTCCCACTTCTAATTTACGGGATCTCCGATCACATAGAGTGGGTTACCACTATCGACAACTCATACAGTGGGTCTCAAACCCATCTCCATTGATGCATTTTCCGTTACATTAAGTGATAAACTTTGTGAAGGGATCTGCCAAGTTTTTAGACATTTGGATATAATCCAACGTAATAACTCCAAGGTTCTTCATTTTCCCGACATATTTCAATATCATCTTCACATGCCTTGAGGACTTCATATTATCCTTAGAACTATTTATCTTTATGATCACATTTTGATTATCGCAGTTCATCAGGATAGCGGGTATAGGTTATTTCAACCAAAGGTAAGTCCATCGAGAGTTGATGAAGCCACTCTACTCCAACAATGGTCGTTCTAATGTTGTGCATTCTGCTTCCATAGTTGATCTCGTTAAGATGGTATGCTTGGAAGACTTACAAGAAACAGCGCCACCACCAAGTGTAAAAACATAACCACTTGTGGCCTCAATCTGATCACCATCAGATATCTAGTTTGAGTCACTATAATCCTTCTGTACCCTCAGCTACCCGGTGTAGTGAATCCCATAGCTCGAAGTGCCTTTCAAATAACACATAACTCTGTGAAGCGCATGCCAATGATCATCTCCCGGTTTTCAAAACAAAGCAACTTATTTTGCTCACAACAAACGAGATGTCAGGCCTTGTGGTAGTGGCCAAATACATAAGCAAGCCAATAATTTGAGAGTACGTTAGTTGGTCTCTAGCAATCCGTCATTTTTTTCACATCAACACATTAGCATCATATGGAGTTGGAGGAAGCTTGCAGTCGCTATACCCAAAGTGACTCAAGATCTTTTCCACATGGTGAGATTGAAGTAGTGCAATCCCACCATTCTGATCTCTCAGCAGCTTGATGTTCAGAATAACATCTGCTACTCCTAGATCCTTCATCTCAAAACAACAAGATAAGAAATCTTTAACCTCCTTGATTAAATAAAGTTTGGTTCCAAAGATCAGTATGTCATCGACATATAGATAGTGAATAACTCCTTCACCCCCACTATGGTGATAATACATACACTTGTGAGCTTGGTTTACAATAAACCCTGCAGTTGTTAATGTTCTTTCGAACTTCTCATGCCACTGCTTAGGAGCTTGTTTAAGGCCATATAAAGACTTCAATAACTTGCACACCTTTCCTTCCTGACCAGGTACTACAAACCACAGGCTGATCCATGTAAATTTCCTCATCCAACTCTCCATTGAGCAAAGCCGTCTTAATATCCATTTCTTGAACGAGAAGATCGTGTGAGGAAGCCAATGATAATAGCATACGAATAGTAGTTAGTCTAGCCATAGGTGAGTAAGTATCAAAGAAGTCTCCACCTTCTTTATGAGTATAACCCTTGACCACAAGTCGTGCCTTGTACTTTTTAATTGTACCATCCGGTCTAAGCTTTTCTTAAACATCCACTTACATCCCACGGGTTTGCACCCATATGGACTATCACTGACTTCCGAAGTTGCATTAGCTAAGATGGAGTCCATCTCGCTACGGACATCTTCCTTCCAGTAGTCAGCATCAGAAGATGCATAGGCTTCTGAAAGAGTCCTGGGTGTGTCATCCACGAGGTACACAATGAAATCATCACCAAAGGACTTTGTAGTCCTTCGTCTCTTACTCCTTATAGAAGTTTCATTGCCATCACCCCAAGGATTCTCAATCTTCCATCACAATGGTGGGTTCAGGAATTACAGAAAATTCCTGAGTAGATAGAGTAGGTATCTCTTGATTTGATGATTTAGGCATATCCTTCATCGGAAATATGTCCTCAAAGAAAGTCGCATCATCCGACTCCATAATTATACCAATATGCATGTTGGGTACCTCAGATTTTATTTAAAAAAAAATCTGTAGCCAATGCTATGAAAAGCATATCCGAGAAGAACACAATCCACGATTTTTGTTCCAAGCTTGCGCTTCTTGGGAATTGGTATATTGACTTTCGCCAAACAACCCCAAGTACGTACATAAGAGAGTTTTAGACTTTTCCTTTCCCATTACTCATATGGAGTAATGGTTTTATGCTTTGTGGGAACTCGGTTTAGGACATGACATGCATTAATTAGTGCCTCCCCCACCATGCCTTGGGAGACCCGATGTGTGTAACATGGCATTAACCAAATCAGTTAGAGTTCGGTTATTTCTTTTGGCCACCCATTTGACTGAGGTGAGTAGGGAGGCGTCCTCTCACCAATTATACCATGTTACGCACAAAACGAATCAAATTCATTGGAAAAAGACTCTCCACCATGATAAGACCTAAGCCGTTTAATTTTTCGAACAAGTTGGTTCTCTGCTTCAACTTTATAGTTTTTGAAGAAGTTTAAAGCCTCATCTTTTGATTTTAGAAGATACACATAACAATATTTGGTGGAGTCATCAATCAACGTCATGAAGTATTTCTTTCCACCTTTTGTCAACATGCCATGCATCTCACAAAGATCAGAATGTATAAGCTCTAGTAGCACCAAGTCTCTCGCCTCTGCAGTCTTATGGGACTTGCGAGGTTGCTTAGCTTGGACACACACTTGGCACTTGGATCCCTTGACAATAGTGAATTTTTGAATTAAACTCATATTGGCTAGCCGCGTCGTGCAACCAAAGTTAATGTGACAAAGACGTGAGTGCCAAACATTGTACTCCTTATCGTGGAAAATATTATTAATAACTTTAGTGAAAATATCGGAAAAAGATAATCGGAACAAGCCAACGCACTCATAGCCTTTTCCAAAAATAATTCCATACTAGAAATTACAACTTTATTGGACTTGAAAACCAACTTAAAACCGTCTCGACACAAATAGGAGCCGCTGACGATATTTTTATTGATGGATGGAACATGATGAACATTCTTCATGTGCACGATCTTCCTTGAAGTAAACTTTAGATCGACCGTACCAACACCTCGAACGATGGCATGTGATCCGTTACCCATGAGCATGGGAGAAATCCCTGTGACTTGATAAGAAGAAAACATGGAGGCATCATCACAAACATGTACATTGTCACCGGTGTCAATTAACCAATCAGGAGAAAGACATATTGAAAGAATGGTAGGAACAATACCGTACCCAGAATACTTCATATGAGTATCACCGATGACACCATTAGCGGTCTTGCCGCTCTTCTTAGGTTCACGCTCCTCATAGCGGTTAGGACATCTCGCAGCCCAGTGATTAGGATCACCATAAACATGGCATAATCCCCCCTTCTTATGGGAATTCTTCTTGAAGTTGCTAGAGTGTGACGGCTTGTTCCTAGCAACAAACTTGTCTTTGCCATGAGATTTGTTCTTGTTGTTTTGGGGCTTGTTGAAATGGATGTTCTTCTTCTCTACCATGTGGATACTAGAAGCTCCCTCAACAGCTCGAGCACGTGTGTCTATTTCTCTCGCATTCTCTTCAACATCAAGAGATCCAATGACATACAAAATGGAAAACTCGTGTCTCTTGTGTTTCAGATAAGTAGCGAAATTGTTCCACGGAGGTGGAAGCTTGGCAATGATGCCTCCGGCCACAAACTTATCCGCCGACACACACTTGAAGTACTCAAGCTCCTTCGTGAGAGACTGTATCTCATGAGCTTGTTGAACAACAGAGTGCTCATCAGTCATCTTGTAGTCATAGAATTTCTCCATGACGTACTACTCGCTGCCAGTGTCCAAGGTCACAAACTTGGCCTTGAGCGCATCCCACATATCCTTGTCCCTGTCAAATGACATATACGAATCCATAATGGAATCGCCAAGAACACTCACAAGGGCATCCTTGAAGAGGGTCTCGATCTTCTCAAAAGCTTCCCGCTGTGCAGGAATAAGATCGCCCTCAGGCTTTTCCCTTGGTGGCGTCATATGAGTACATGGTTTGAAACCAGTATACTGCTCTCGTCCGCCACCACTTATATTGCACCCCCTTAAAGGTGGGCGGCTTGAGATACGTAGCAAAACCACTTGGAGTAAATTACCTATAATCAGGTTTTTGGATTGTTGAATATATGAGAAAATTACTACAAGATTTAATCCGAATAAACAGTAAATAAATAATGACGGCAATGATGGAGATTGAACTAATCATACAGACTAGCATAATAGACGAATATATTAAATCTATGGCACAAACTAGACATAAGAATTCTAGCAAGATCTCAAATAGAGAGGACAAGATTGCATACAATGCAGCGGGAACAGAACTGCGAGTGTTGGTGTTGTGAGCCATGTCGTTGATGAAGAGTTGCCGAGATCAGGGAAGAAGTCGTCGTCAAGGAAGTAGTCGCTGCCAGCAGTTGCGCGAGTGTGCTCCCCAAAAACCAGATCGCCCCTTTCTCATACAGGATCATGAGAGACACGGTTCCAGAGGCCTACTGTCCTTCCCGCGCTGCATGCCGAAAGGAGGGATGGAGTAGACTTGGATGCGGCGCAGTGATCTAGAACAATGGGAAACCATATGTTGTGACGGAGGCTCGGGTTGGCAGGGACCTCACGTATATATATGCGTGTCCGAAGAGACGTGGACTGGAACCATGTACGAGTCTGTTACATCCCATGATCCGACGTCTCAGGTCTTGGCGTGTGTGTTACAGACTCTCCGTTCCTGACCGGCAAAAATAAGCGCGTAGGTATGAGCTCGGCTCAGCTCAATCGCGCAACCCGCTGCCCGTCATGACGAGGTGAGCGAGGAGGAGTGCATGAGGGCCTCTTATCTTCTCATGCTCGTACAAGTTCTAGAAGAGCTCACCTTATAAGGAGGTGTAGCTCTCTCCCAACTAGCGGTATGTGACTAAACTTTAGTCCCATTCACACCATACACAGAACCAAGGGAATGTGCCTAGTGAATTTCAGATTTTAGTTGGGTTTAGGGCCAAAGGCCTACTAGCAAAAATCCAACATTGAGCTCATCAAGGCAAGTCTTTCGATCGATGATAAGACGCACAAAGTCCCACCACAACTCTAAACCCAAGTTTGTACAAATAAATAAGTCAAAGGATCAGCAGCTGAGACCTTGAAGAGCTTGAGGGCTACTAATGGTACCATGCCCTAGGGGTATAGCCATGAAGAATAGAAGAGGCCCAACACCCACGTGGTGGCCCAATCCTATTCCTCGGATTCTACCAGCAATATATGATGCAATGACACTTTGGCAGGTAAGACAAGGACTATGTTACGTACCTAGTCAGGTGATACGTCTCAAACGTATCTATAATTTTTGATGGTTTCATGCTGTTATCTTGTCAACTTTGGATGTTTTATGTACCTTTTATATCTTTTTTGGGACTAACTTATTAATTCAGTGCCAAGTGCCAGTTCCTGTTTTTTCTGTGTTTTTGACTCTTTTCAGATCTGATTTTGGAACGGAGTCCAAACGGAATAAAATCCCCGAAATAAATTTTTCCGGAACAGAAGAAGATCGGGGGACTTGAGGGCCAAGGCACAAGAGCCACAGGGGGCCCACAAGCCCTGTAGCCGCCACCAGGGGGGCGGTGGCTACCAGGCTTGTGCCCCCCTAGAGCTCCCCTGCCATAGCTCTTTCGCCTATATATTCCCTAAAATCCCAGAAAAAATCAGGGCATCCACGAAAACACTTTTCGCCGTCGCAAGCTTCCGTTTCCGCGAGATCTCATCTGGAGACCCTTCCCGCTGCCCTGCCGGAGGGGACTTTGGAGTTGGAGGGCTTCTACATCAACATCATCGCCTCTCCAATGACTCGTGAGTAGTCCACTTCAGACCTATGGGTCCATAGTTAGTAGCTAGATGGCTTCTTATCTCTCTTGGATCTTCATTACAAAGTTCTCCATGATCTTCATGGAGATCTATCCGATGTAATCCTCTTTGGCGGTGTGTTTGTCGAGATCCGATGAATTGTGGATTTGTGATCAGATTATCTATGAATTATATTTGAGTCTTTGCTGATTTCTTATATGCATGATTTGATATCCTTGTAAGTCTCTCCGAGTCTTGGGTTTTGTTTGGACAACTAGATATATGATTCTTGCAATGGGAGAAGTGCTTGGTTTTGGGTTCGTACCATGTGGTGACCTTTCCTAGTGACAGAAGGGGCAGCAAGGCACACATCATATTGTTGCCATCAAGGATAACAAGATGGGCCTTTATCATAGATATGAGATTGTCCATCTATATCATGTCATCTTGCTTAAGGCGTTACTCTGTTCTTATGAACTTAATACACTAGATGCATGCTGGATAGCGGTCGACGTGTGGAGTAATAGTAATAGATGCAGAAAGTATCGGTCTACTTGTTTTGGACGTGATGCCTATAGATATAATCATTGCCTTAGATAATGTCACGACTTTGTGCGGTTCTATCACTTGCTCGACAGTAATTCGTTCACCCACCGTCTACTTGCTTTCATGAGAGAAGCAACTAGTGAACACTACGCCCCCCGGGTCTATTCACAACTATCGTCTCCACTTTCACTTTCACTTTGCTTTGTTTACTTTTTGCTTTCAGTTCTCACTTTGCAAACAATCTATAAGGGATTGAAAACCCCTTCATAACGTTGGGTGCAAGCTCTTTGTGTTTGTGTAGGTACTTGTGACTCGACGCGAGCCTCCCACTGCATCGATACCTTGGTTCTCAAAACTGAGGGAAATACTTACCGCCGCTGTGCTACATCACCCTTTCCTCTTCAAGGGAACACCAACGCAAGGCTCCAAGGCCGCGGGGAAATCCTTTGCATATTTGCCAAGGAAGTCCCTATAGGCGTAGCCCGTAGCAGCAGGATTCCTGGCGCCGTTGTCCCGGAAGGTCTGTTGTCGCAGTAGCATCAGGTCATCTCCATTTTGGCATGTTATTAAATAAATAGGGACAACTAAAACCTAGCCACGATCGACTATATAAGGTGTGCTAGGTATCCCCCATAGGTACCTTTTGACACATAGAATAATCTCAGAAAATCCCCTATAAGATCTTACGACCGAACCCCTTACAAACACAAACCTTAGCTCTCATACGGTGTTAGATCGTCAATATATACAAGCAAGAGGTGCGATATTACCTTGATCTGAGCGCCTGAACCTGGTTAAATTATCCTCGTGTGCACCATCTGTCGATTCCTGCACTGCCCCATATGAGTGTTATCGAGAAAACACCACGACATTCCCGATGACACCAGAGATCTCATCATCGTGGAAGATGTCATGCACGCCCCCCACAACTTCCCCCTCCCCGACGATCACCACCATTCCTGGAATTACTACCATTTTCGTCATACCCTAACATGATATCCATCCCTCCACATCGTGTGACGAGGAGATACATACCACTACATTTACCACAACTCACCTAGCCACGCATACTCAAGTAACAGAAAGAGAAGGACCAAACATTAAAGTTATCGCACACAGAACTTAACTACGATGTACTTTCGTTTCTAGGAACTATTGCTAATTCTCATAATAAAATGTTACTTACTAAATCAAATATGTTTGTATTATTAAGGAATGAATGATTTAGCGCAAATAATAGGGATGAGCACTGGAGCATGAGCTATCATAGAGATGGCAGTAAGCAACGAGGGATGACGATGGTGTTTCTAGTGGATAATGCATGCCTTTGAGGCAACCATAATGTTGTGTGAAGACATGACCAAAATATAAAGGATGCACTTTACAATTTCTACCATAAGTAGCTTTATGTGTTGCATCGCCACATTTTGGACCAAATTGACAATATTTATAATCCGTATTAGTTGAATAAACCAACTTGGGAAGGATTCCCCTTCCCAAGGCGGGTTGAATTTACCCTCTTCCCCTCCGTAAAAACCACCCTCAGTGCATATTATATACTTGAACTTTGATAGTTAAAAGCTTGTCATAGTTTCAACGTCGTGTACTACTTGTGTGTCCTGCAACCATGCCTAGACCACTTACGAAACCCCAACTTTCATCTGTATTCACCATATCCAGATTGCAAATCATAGTTATTGCTTGTTCTTAGATTGCTTACATGGACTAGATATTTGTGGTTAGGTTAATCGTGTCCTAGCGTGGTCAAGAATAACTCCAAAGTTGATTTAGTGATTGCATAAGCACACTGTCATCACGCATTGTAGTCGAATCACAAAAGTAGACTACACAAAAATGGAAAGACTATTTCCCATCAAAATATCGAGACACACTTGTATCTAGCACCGCCACACCCTCATTATGCACCCATGCATCCGCTGAAGTAACATGAGGCCACCGTCGTCTGCATGCCTAATTCTAGCATTCACCTCACTACCTCCTCGTCAACTACCCCCGGTGCCGGATCCAAGCCAAGTCCGACTTTGTTGCCACCTCGTAGATGAAAGATAACATCAGGAATTAGTTCCTACCGTGTCCAGGATTCCTCCGTTATCGTCTTCATCTTCGGAAGCATCTTTGAGGGCACAATGTCGGCAGACGTGACACTCAAATGTGCAGGTTGATGACCCACAAGTATAGGGGATCAATCATAGTCCTTTCGATAAGTAAGAGTGTCGAACCCAACGAGGAGCAGAAGGATCTGACAAGTGGTTTTCAGCAAGGTAAAATCTGCAAGCACTGAAATTGTCGGTAACAAGTGATTGTGGGGTGAGATAATTCGTCGCAAGCAACAAGTAACAAAAGTAGAAACGGTGTAGCAAAGTGGCCCAATCCCTTTTGTAGCAAGGGACAAGCCTGGACAAAGTCTTATAAGATGAAAAACGCTCTCGAGGACACACGGGAATTTCTGTCATGTTAGTTTCATCATGTTCATATGATTCACGTTCGTTACTTTGATAGTTCGATATGTGGGTGGACCAGCGCTTGGTTACTGCCCTTACTTGGACAAGCATACCACTTATGATTAACCCCTCTCGCAATCATCCACAACTACGAAAGAAGAATTAAGACAAAGTCTAACCATACCATTAAACTAGTGGATCCAAATCAGACCCTTACGAAGTAACGCATAAACTAGGGTTTAAGCTTCTGTCACTCTAGCAACCCATCATCTGCTTACTACTTCCCAATGCCTTCCTCTAGGCCCAAATAATGGTGAAGTGTTATGTAGTCGATGTTCACATAACACCACTAGAGGAAAAACAACATACAACATATCAAAATACCGAACGAATACCAAATTCACATGACTATTATTAGCATGACTTATCCCATGTCCTTAGGAGCAAAAGTAACTACTCACAAAGCATAATCGTAATCATGATTAGAGGTGTAATGAGTAGCATCAAGGATCTGAACATAATCTCTTCCACCAAGTAATCCAACTAGCATCAACTACAAAGAGTAATCAACACTACTAGCAACCTTACAAGTACCAATCGGAGTCACGAGACAGAGATTGGTTACAAGAGATGAACTAGGGTTTGGAGATGAGATGGTGCTGATGAAGATGTTGATGGTGACGAGTCCCCTCCGATGAGGGAGTGTTGGTGATGACGATGGCAACGATTTCCCCCTCCGGGAGGGAAGTTTCCCCGGCAGGATTGTCCTGCCGGAGCTCTAGATTGGTTCTGCTCAAGTTCCGCCTCGTGGCGGCAGTGAAACCACGAAAAAGCTCCCTTCTGATTTTTTTATGGACAAAACCCTCCATATAGCAAAAGAGGGGGGCAAGTGGGCCAGCAGGGTGCCCACAAGCCCCCATGGCGCGGCTTGGGGGGGTGGCCGCGTCGTGCAGGCTTGTGGCCACCCCCTGGCGCCCCTCTGGAACTTCTTCGGCCCAATATTTTTTATGAATTGGGAAAAAAATCTCCGTTGATTTTCACAGCGTTTGGAGTTGCGCAGAATAGGTATCTCAACTTTGATCCACTTTCAGGCCAGAATTCCAGTTGCCGGTATTCTCCCTCTTCCTGTAAACCTTGCAAAATAAGAGAGAAAAGGCATAAGAATAGTACCGTGAAGTGAAATAACAGCCAAAGAAGCGTTAAATATCAACGTGAAAACATGATGCAAAATGGACGTATCAACTCCCCCAAGCTTAGACCTCGCTTGTCCTCAAGCGAAAGCCGAGCTCAATAAATATGTCCACATGTTTAGGGAGAGAGGTGTCGACAAAACAAGATACGAACATTCATGCATCATGATCATGATCAGAACGGCATACCAACATATAATCTCTCATGCTAAAGTGATAATTTCTTCACAAAGTAAAGCATGGATCATGAACCTTACGGAGAACTAACAACCGATAGCCTTTAGTCATTGAAGCAATTGCAATTTATCACAACATCAGAAAGAGTCAAATAAGTGGTTGTAAAGCAAATCCACATACTCAATCATTCTTTCGTTCTTGACAATTGCTACAACTCACGTGTTACTCATGAGATCAAAGTTTCAGCTGAACACAGAGAAAGATAGGGGATTATATTTGCCTCCCAACTGCTTACCTCAAGGGTAATGTCAACAATAATAATTCATGAATACTTACCTCCAAGTTGACATATGAATATAGATCTTTCCCAAGCATGTGACGGTAGCCAAGACAAATGCAAAATAGGGAATTGGTGAAGATCACCATGACTCTTTCAAGGGCAAAAAGTAAAGGTACTAGATATGCCCTTCGCAGAGGGAAGTAGAGGTTGTCATGCGCTTTTGAGGTTTGGATGTGTGTCCTCTTAGTGCGGAGGAACGTCACTTTATATTGCCTCTTGTGATAAAGAACTTTATTATGCAGTCTGTCGCTTTTATGTCTTCCTCATCACAGGTTCGTAGAAAGCTTATTTTCCACACACTAATAGATCATACATATTAGAGAGAATTTTTTTTTGCTTGCACCGATGACAACTTACTTGAGGGATCTTATTCAATCCATAGGTAGGTATGGTGGACACTCATGGCAAAACTGGGTTGAAGGTTTATGGATGGACAAGTAGTATCTCTACTTGGTGCGGGAGTTTTGGCTAATATGAGGTGGAAGCAATCGTCACATGCTAAGGGATCTCTAATCATATAACATTGTTCAGAGCCAAGCAAACACAATCCATTAATTTGTCTTCCTTGTCCAACATCTACTTCTAGGCATGTAATAGTTTGGTGAGTGTTCACAATCATAGATGGTGTCAGAGATGATATATTTATATGTGAACCTCTCCTTCTTTATCACTTCCTATTAATTGCAACAATGACCAAGGTCTACGTTTGCCTACCCTCAACAAGTTTGAATCCTCATTCTTTTTATATGTGAAGCCATCACTTCCCATAAGATCACTACATGATGTTTCATGCTTTTGTTCTATTCTCACTCTTTTGATCATGGAAAGAGGCAAAGCCCTTCAACTAAGACACTCTTTATTATATGGCTCACGAGCAAGAATACATCGGGGGTGACACAAAGCAAAACTCAAGACTAAAACACTAAGTCTTTTAAACTACAAGAGAAAGAGAAAACTGAAAAGGAAAACTAAAACAAAGGTAAAGGCAAAGATGTGATGGTGATACGATACCGGGGCAACTCCCCCAAGCTTGGCAAAAGCCAATGGGATTGCCCATACCAATGCTTAGTTGTCTTCCTTTGGTGGTGATGGTGCAGTTGTTGCAACATGAGTTTGATCCTCCGTCTTCCAAGGCATAGGTGCTCCATCATGGAAGGATGAACGAGTCGCCGGAATCCTCAAATCTGCAACCAACTTTATTGATTTAAATCTATACTCATACTCACAGTTTTGGTTCTGCAGGTCATAGATCTGGCCCTGGAGTTGATCAACCCTGTCATAGAGCCTGGAGAGGTGCTTCCCAATGTCTTGTTGGTGAACTCCGTGATCATCATGTGGTTGGCGTTGAGTCCACGCTCCACCATCCCTTGGCACTTGAAGACTTGTTGCTCCATTGCTTCGAGCCTCGTCTCCATGCTTCCGGTCTTCTTAGGCCCCTCAACGCCACGGATGTGCTATATCCCCTCACGCATCTTCATAGATTGAGGGTGTTGCAGCACTCCCGTGAGGTAGGGATTGATGACCTTCTCGAAGATCTTGTCCTTCGGAGCTTTTGGGGAAGTTATGGCGATCTAGATCTGCAACACAAACATGCTCGAAACAAAAACAGAGGAAATCTGCGTGATGCAGGGGTCAGACCAAATGGAAGTATATATAATGATTTTTTTTCAGACGAGAAGGAGTGCCCTGCACGAAAACGGAGTCCGGGAGGCGCACGAGGTGTCCACAAGCCCTCACGACGCGGCCAGGGGGTGGGCCCGCGCCATGCAGGCTTGTCGCCTCCTCGCGCACTTTCTGGACTACTTCCAATTTTTGTATTTTTTCAAATATTCCAAAACGGAGAAAAATTCCAATTGGAAAAGTTTTGGACTCTATTTTCTTACCGAATCTCACCCTCTTCGTTTTCGGAGTCTCAAACAGGCTGATAAATGTCCCTAAGGTATTCTTCCGGAGTTATGGTATTGATGATATTGCTTTCAACATTTATGGGAGCACCTGAGATATAATGCTTGATTCTCTGCCCATTTACCACTCTCGGACAATTACCTTCCGTGTTGTTGATCTTGATAGCACCGGAACGATATACTTCCTCAACAACATAGGGACCTTCCCATTTAGAGAGAAGCTTGCCTGCAAAGGATCTTAAACGAGAGTTATATAGCAAGACATAATCACCTACATTGAACTCACGCTTTTGTATTCTCTTATCATGCCACTTCTTAACCTTCTCTTTGAAAAGCTTGGCATTCTCATATGCCTGATTTCTCCACTCATCAAGCGAGCTAATATCAAATAACCTCTTCTCACCGGCAAGTTTGAAATCAAAGTTGAGCTCTTTGATTGCCCAATAATCTTTATGCTCTATCTCAAGAGGTAAATGCCATGCTTTGCCATACACCATTTTGTACGGAGACATGCCCATGGGATTCTTATAGGCAGTTCTATAAGGCCACAGTGCATCATCGAGCTTTTTGGACCAATTATTTCTAGACCTGTTGACAGTCTTTTGCAGAATCAGTTTAATTTCTCTATTACTTAGCTTCCCAATGCCTTCCTCTAGCAACCCATCATCTACTTACTACTTCCCAATGCCTTCCTCTAGGCCCAAATAACGGTGAAGTGTTATGTAGTCGACGTTCACATAACACCACTATAGGAAAAACAACATACAACATATCAAAATACCGAACGAATACCAAATTCACATGACTATTATTAGCATGACTTATCCCATGTCCTCAGGAACAAAAGTAACTACTCATAAAGCATAATCATAATCATGATTAGAGGTGTAATGATTAGCATCAAGGATCTGAACATAATATCTTCCACCAAGTAATCCAACTAGCATCAACTACAAAGAGTAATCAACACTACTAGCAACCTTACAAGTACCAATCAGAGTCGCGAGATGGAGATTGGTTACAAGAGATGAACTAGGGTTTGGAGATGAGATGGTGCTGATGAAGATGTTGATGGTGACGAGTCCCCTCCGATGAGAGGAGTGTTGGTGATGACGATGGCGACGATTTCCCCCACCGGGAGGGAAGTTTCCCCGGCAGGATCGTCGTGCCGGAGCTCTAGATTGGTTCTGCTCAAGTTCCGTCTCGTGGCGGCGGCGAAACTACGAAAAAGCTCCCTTATGATTTTTTTATGGACGAAACCCTCCATATATCAAAAGAGGGGGGCAAGTGGGCCAGCAGGGTACCCACAAGCCCCCATGGCGCGGCCTGGGGGGTGGTCGCGTCGTGCAGGCTTGTGGCCACCCCCTGGCGCCCCTTTGGCACTTCTTCGGCCCAGTATTTTTTATAAATTGGGAAAAAAATCTCCGTTGATTTTCACGGCGTTTGGAGTTGTGCAGAATAGGTATCTCAACTTTGCTCCACTTTCAGGCCAGAATTCCAGTTGCCGATATTCTCCCTCTTCATGTAAACCTTCAAAATAAGAGAGAAAAGGCATAAGAATAGTACCGTGAAGTGAAATAACAGCCAAAGAAGCGATAATTATCAACGTGAAAACATGATGCAAAATGGACGTATCACAGGTGCATGAGGTGAATTGTCTAGAGAAGATGAAGACCCTATGGTAAGCGACTTTCAACAACTAATCGATGAAGGAGTGATAAGAAGATGGTGATTTCTAGGTGGCAGTGGCAGTGACTATTCGAGAGGAAGAACGAACGAGACCGCCATGTGGATTTTGATTTGGCCACATTTGCATCCACATAGAGAGGGTGCATGGGCATGCTAGCCTTGTCAATGATTACTTTACGGTGGTTCAGGATAACCCTTTTAAGCGGGGATTATGCATGCACAATGATCTCCTCATATGTTTTGCACCAATTGTGAAAAGTCACATGAACAATCCCTGGTTCGAGCTGAGAAGGAAAGAAGTTAGCATGGAGTTGCGGCTCACTTCATTGATGAGTAAATTTGCATTGGGGAAGATGTCGTACTCCAATGTGTGAATAGATTGACAAAAGTTCAAGTTGTGATCGATATCTTCGAATCCGACTACTTGACGACACCCATTTATGTAGCTATCCCGCTTCCAGCACACACCACCACAATGTAGGAGTTGTGGCCCTCAGCCATGATCACACCACACATCTTCTGATGCAAGTGATAAGTTGAGAGTCTGAGAGTGTTCTGTGCGAAATGTTCAACCAACGTGGGGAGAATTTCCTCTCCAACTCCAAGCCGGGTATAAATTTGGTCAGCTCATAGTATGGCCGTCGTGCGATCATTGCACTCGCGAGGCATCTTTTTTTGGAATAGTTTGAATTACTTACCACATGTGTCACGTGGTCACGGATGAGGTATCCAATATATGTACTATGGATTCTATATACCCGAGGGCTAGGATCCAATGCTGTAGCGCACCATGCAATACATTTGCTGTCACGTGGACCCGACCCCATGTGTATTTTGGACTAATAGGAGGGCCACCGTCCCACCGGTTCTATTACCAGAATGAAACCAGAGGTACAAATCACATTTAAAGCACGTCTGAGGTAAATCAAAGAAAATAGAACAACTAAAGTTTTACAGGCCAAGAAGCAAACAACCAAACTAATGCTTATTACAGGAAATAGGCTGAAAAGCAAACTACTAACGCATAATAGTTAGACTTACTGCAATGTTCCATGCAAGACAAGAACACCACAACACCACCAGAGTTGTCAATCGCTTCTAGCATTATCCAAACATTCTTATTCCTCTTCAAGGTGGACTCGTCAGCGGATAGTAAGAGCTCCATCAGTGTGGTTGGGATGGTTGTTGCCCCTCTGGTGATCCAGCCATCTCTTCGTTGAATGAGGAATCGTCAGAGTTGCACAAAATATTATGGAAAAAGAACTCATCATCGCAGTCCATTTGTACCTTGAGGCAAACATTCGAACTACTTGCGGGCGTGGATGAGGAAGCTGACTGGCGATGGCGGATTGGGGTCGGGGAAGCTACAGCGGCCCGACGACGTGGCTAGGCGCTATGGGAGGAGGGAGGATTTGCCGCAACTGGGTAGCGGCGGTGACTGGGCTGGGGGCGAGGCGAGGACTAGCTGTCGGCATTGTCGGTACGGGTGGAAAATGACCAATGTGCCACCGACTGGCGGGCCAAGGGATGGAGAAAGCGCGTGTCGTGCACGCCCGCTGTGTGTCCGCGCCGACCCAAATGAGGTTCAAAATTGGGCTGGAAATGGGTCGACAAGCAGACGAAAAGAGGACGCACATCCATTTGGGTCGGCACGTTGGGCCGTCTTTTCTGTCCGCACGGACCCAAATGGACGGCCATAGACGAAATGGATCGCCCCATTGGAGTTGCTCTAACTACCCAGCGGCCAACACTCTCATTGTCTCACTTTTCCCTCACCACCGCTCACCCCTCTGCCCTCCCACGAGACGCCCACCTGTGCATCCACTGGCTGCGTGGTGCCATATGCACCCACCTCCGCGGCTGCGCCCACTTCCCACCCCGCGCCCCCTACACCCACCCCTCCCCTGGTCTATTTTCACCCTCGCGAGCCACCAAACCTCACTCCCCGCTGTCCGGCGAGATCCATGGGACAGTGCTCTCGTGGACATGCGCCTAGTATGGGTGGCGACATCCACCGGTCGGGGCGCATGTCCACGCCCCGCTGCACCAACACCATGCCGGTTTGAAACCGATGGTGGCTATGCCCGGTGACTAGTGCACCGTGTAGTGTGAGGTGGGATCTGTCCCATGCCCCCACGGGATTGGGCTCTGCGTCCCGGTGACCCGGTCCCAAGGCGTGTTCTCCCAAATGGGCGGAGATCGGCCTGGAGTGGATCCCGTGGTGCACCACGACATCGACAGCTTCTCCTCAGCACCTAGCTCCTCAATATGCACTTACCTCATCACCCTGTCACTATTTTCCTCCCTCTGCATCAGGATCAAGGTGCCCAGAAATCTTACTTTGTGAGGGACTCCTCTCCTCTCCCTTCGCTTCATCCATCGGCAGTTGTATTGGATTAGCACCCCGGTAAGTTTGATCTTGGAGGTGAAGCACAAGTATTTTACTTAGATTTCAACTCCCTTATATATACAAGGTTCATAGGTGAGCAAGATGTAAACTATTAGTATCAACATATGGTTAGGATAAGATTTCTTTTACATGAGTATCAAAGTTTTCTTATTGATGTTTGGATTCATAATCTTGGCCAATTCCATTTCTCCTAAATTTATTTAAAAGTTTATAAGCACCTCAAAATGGTTAACGTAAAAATCTCGGGATAAGTATTAGTTTTGTTAGGGACAGAATAAGTAAAACTTAGTTTTAGTAGAACTGGAAATGTGAGTTTTAGTCATTTCTCTATTAACCACTCTAGCTGAATCTATTCAATGAGACATGGCATGACATCGATCGGCTTAAGAAAATACGCCTCCATCACTTACTATGTGTTGGTTCTAATTTCTTTCATATCATCAGCATGGTTGTTAACAACTGAGATAGATGTTGCTGCAAGGGACCTTGCTGGAAGCTGTGTGTTCCTTGAAGTGATGCAATTCGAGCATAGCGAGTGGCTTTGCTTGGTCTAACAAATGTAAAAAGTTAAGGGGGATAAAAACCACGTCAAAGGGTAATACCGTTTGATATTCCTCAAACATGCTCTCTTGGCTGAAGTGGTTGAGATGACCGGCGGTCGAAAGCATTGTAGCGAGCTGGGTGGGCGCATCGTCATCATAAGACGTAGCACTATTGATGGTTGTGTTTGATATTTCGTGTATGAATGAACGAGATGATAGACATTGTGTGGTTGGGAGTGGTCTCTTTTCCTCTTATCTTGAAAAAACTCATAAGATTAGTGTAGGCTGAATTCCGAAAGCTTAGTAAACACCCTATGTCTACTTGTTTAATTAACATATACGACCTCTTTTACCTTTATCATATAGATGACCTCTTTCATGTGACATATTTTAATCAGATGTGCCAAGGATATTTGTGTTGGAAATATGCCCTAGAGGCAATGATAAAATAGTTATTATTATATTTCATGTTTCATGATAATCGTTTATTATCCATGCTATAATTTTATTGAATGAAACATAGATACATGTGTGGATACATACACAAAACAATGTCCCTAGCAAGCCTCTAGTTGGCTAGCAAGTTAATCAAGGATGGTTAAGGTTTTCTGACCATATCCAAGTGTTGTCACTTGATAACTGGATCACATCATTAGGAGAATCATGTGATGGACTAGACACAAACTATGAACGTAGCGTGTGATCGTGTCATTTTAGTGCTATTGTTTTCTGCGTGACAAGTATTTATTCCTATCACCATGAGATCATATAACTGAGTGACACCGTAGGAATACCTTGTGTGTATCAAACATCGCAAAGTAACCGAGTGACTATAAAGGTGCTCTACAGGTATCTCCGAAGGTGTCCGTTGAGTTAGTATGGATCAAGACTGGGATTTGTCACTCAGTGTGACGGAGAGGTATCTCGGGGCCCACTCGGTAATACAACATCACAAACAAGCCTTGCAAGCAATGTGACTAAGTGTAAGTCACGGAATCTTTTATTATACAACGGGTAAAGAGACTTGCCGGTAACGAGATTGAAATAGGTATACGGATACCGACGATCGAATCTCGGGCAAGTAACTTACCAAAGGACAAAGGGAATGACATACGAGATTATATGAATCCTTGGCACAGAGGTTCAACCGATAAGATCTTCATAGAATAGGTAGGATCCAATATGGACATCCAGGTCCCGCTATTGGATATTGACTGAGGAGTGGCACGGGTCATGTCTACATAGTTCTCAAACCCGCAGGGTCTGCACACTTAAGGATTGATGATGTTTTAGTATAGTTGAGTTATATGTGTGGTTACCGAAGGTAGTTAGGAGTCCCGTATGAGATCATGCACGTCACGAGGGTTTTCGGAATGGTCCAGAAACGAAGACTGATATATAGGATGGTTTCATTTGGTCACCGAAAAGTTTCGGGCATTACCGGCAGTGTAGCGGGAGTGACGAATGGGTTCTGGGTATTCACCGGGAGGGGCCCACCCACCCGGGAGTGAGCCCACTGACCCTAGGGTGGCGCACCAGCCCTCAGTGTGCTGGTGAGGCCAGCCTAATAGGGTCATGGAGCCACAAGGGAAAAATACCAAAGGAAAGAAAAACAAAAGAAAGAGGGAGGTGGGAAGGAAGGAGTGGACTCCTTCCCCCAAACCGAATTGGGGTGGGAGTCCACCTCCTCCTTCGTCCGGCGCCCTTGGGGCTCCCTTGAGCCCCAAGGCTAGCCCCTCCCCTCGTCCTATATATACTGGTGGTTTTAGGGCTTTTGAGACACAATTTTGCCATGTGCAACTCAAACCTATATCACGTACTTCTTCCTCTAGATCGGATTTCTGCGGAGCTCGGGTAGAGCCCTGCAGGAGTAGATCATGACCACCACCGGAGCGCCGTCACGCTGCCGGATAACTCATCTACTTCTCTGTCTCTCTTGCTGGATCAAGAAGGCCGAGATCGTCATCGAGCTGTACGTGTGCTAAACGCGGAGGTGCCGTCCGTTCGGCGCAAGATCGGAACGGATCGTGGGACGGATCATGGGGCGACTGTGATTTGAATCACGAAGCTGTACCACTACATCAACCGCATTTCTTAACGCTTCCCACTTAGTGATCTACAAGGGTATGTGGATCTAATCTCCTCTCGTAGATGGACATCACCATGATAGGTCTTCGTGTGCGTAGGAATTTTTTTGTTTCCCATGCAACGTTCCCCAACAGTGGCATCATGAGCTAGGTTCATGCGTAGATCAATGGCTCACGCAGCAGCAACCCTGAATTTCAATACGTTCCTAGAGAAAGCTAAGTTGAAAGATGATGGAAGCAACTTTGTAGACTAGGCTCGTAATCTAAAGCTGCTCCTGCAAGCTGGGAAGAAGGATTATGTCCTTAATGCTGCGCTAGGAGATGAACCACCCGCTACGTCTAGCCAAGATGTTTTGAACGCCTGGTTAACACGTAAGCAAGACTACTTAGTAGTTGAATGTGTAGTCTTGTATGGCTTAGAACCGGGACTTCAACGTCGCTTTGAGCGTCATGGAGCATATGAGATATTCCAGGAGTTGAAGTTTATCCTTCAGAAGAACGCCCGGATCGAGAGGTATGAGACCTCCGATAAATTCTATGCTTGCAAGATGGAGGAGAATTCGTCTATCAGTGAACATGTGCTCAAAATGTCTGGGTACTCAAACCGTCTAGCTGTGTTGGGGATCGAACTCCCGCAAGAGGCTATCACTGACAGAATTCTTCAATCACTGCCACCTAGCTATAAGAGCTTTGTGCTGAACTATAACATGCAAGTGATGAACAAGTCACCCGCTGAGTTATTCGCGATGCTGAAAGTCACAGAGTCAGAACTCCGGAAAGAGCATCAAGTGTTGATGGTCTATAAGACCACTGGTTTCAAGAGAAACGGCAAAGGCAAGAAGGGTAACTCCAAGAAAATGGCAAGCTGTTGCCAATCCGACCAAGAAACCCAAGGCAAGACCTAAGCGTGAAACAAAGTGTTATTATTGCAAGGGAATGGGTCACTGGAAGCGCAACTGCCCCATGTATTTGGCTGATAAGAAGGCGCCCAAGGAAAAAATCAGGTATATTTGATATACATGTTATTGATGTGTACTTAACCAACTCTCGTAGTAGTGCCTGGGTATTTGATACCAGTTCTGTTGCTCATATTTGCACCTCGAAGCAGGAACTGCGGAATAAACGAAGGCTGGCGAAGGATTAAGTGACGATGCGCGTGGGAAATGGTTCCAAGGTTGATGCAATCGCCGTCGGCACAGTCTCACTTCAGTTACCGTCAGGATTAGTTATGAACTTAAATAATTGTTATTTAGTGCATGCGTTAAGCATGGACATTATATCTGGATCTTGTTTATTGCGAGACGGTTACTCGTTTAAGTCAGAGAATAATGGTTGTTCTATTTCTATAAGTAATATCTTTTATGGTCATGCACCCAATCTGAGAGGATTGTTCATACTGAATCTTGATAGTAATGATACACATATACATAACATTGAGACCAAAAGATGTAGAGTTAACAATGATAGCGCCATGTTTTTATGGCACTGCTGCTTAGGTCATATTGGTGTAAAGCGCATGAAGAAACTCCATTCTGATGGGCTTTGGAGTCACTTGATTTTGAATCACTTGACACGTGCGAACCATGCCTCATGGGCAAGATGACTAAGACTCCGTTCTCCGGAACAATGGAGCGTGCAAGTGACTTGATGGAAATCATACATACCGATGTATGCGGTCCGATGAGTGTGGAGTCGCGGATATCGTTATTTTCTCACCTTCACTGACGATTTGAGTAGGTATGGATATATCTACTTGATGAAGCACAAGTCTGAAATGTTTGAGAAGTTCAAGCAATTTCAGAGTGAAGTTGAAAATCATGATAATAAGAAGATCAAGTTCCTACGTTCTGATCGTGGGGGCGAGTATCTGAGTTTTGAGTTTGGTGCTCACTTAAGACAATGTGGAATTGTTTCACAGTTGTCACCGCCTGGAACACCATAGCGTAATGGTGTGTCCGAACGTCGTAATCATATTTTGTTAGAAATGGTGCGATCTATGATGTTTCTTACCGATTTGCCATTATTGTTTTGGGGTTATGCATTAGAGACAACTGCATTCACTCTACATAGGGCACCATCAAAATCCGTTGAGACGACATCATACGAGCTATGGTATGGCAAAAGACCAAAGTTGTCGTTTCTTAAAGTTTGGGGATGTGATGCTTATGTCAAAAAGCTTCAGCCTGAAAAGCTGGAACCCAAAGCGGAAAACTGCATCTTCATAGGTTACCCAAAGGATACAGTTGGGTACACCTTCTATCTCAAATCCGAGGGCAAAGTGTCTGTTGCTAAGAACGGAGCTTTTCTTGCGAAGGAGTTTCTCTTGAAAGAATTGAGTGGGAGGAAGATAGAACTTGATGAGGTTGTCAAACCTCTAATCCCTCTAGATAGTGGCGCAGGGCAGGGGGAAACCTCTGACGAAGCCACGCCGGTTGATGAGGAAGTTAATGATGATGATCATTGATACGTCTCCAACATATCTATAATTTTTGATCGTTCCATGCTATTATCTTGTCAAACTTTGGATGTTTTGTATGCCTTTTATATATTTTTTGGGACTAACTTATTAACTCAGTGCCAAGTGCCAGTTCCAGTTTTTTCCGTGTTTTTGACCCTTTTCAGAGGAGGATTTTAAACGGTGCCCAAATGGAATAAAACTTCTGAAAATATTTTTTCCGGAGCAGAAGATACGCACGGGACGTGAGAACCAAGGCAGAAGCCACCAGGGGACTCCACAAGCCCCCTAGGCGCAGCCAGGGGGCGTGCCTAGCAGGCTTGTGGCCCCCCTATGGCTCGTGTGCCCTACCTCTTCCGCCTATAAATTCCTGAAAAATCCAAAACTGCGAGAGAGATCCACGAAAATACTTTTCCGCCGCCGCAAGCTTCTGTCTCCGCAAGATCCCATCTGGGGCACGTTCTGGTGCCCTGCCGGAGGGGGGATTCAGATACGGAGGGCTTCTTCATCAACACCATGACCTCTCCGATGATGCGTGAGTAGTTCACCATAGACCTTCAGGTCCATAGCTAGTAGATAGATGGCTTCTTCTCTCTCTTGGATCTTCAATACAAAGTTCTCCATGATCTTCATGGAGATCTGATGACCCAAAAGTATAGGGGATCAATCGTTGTCCTTTCGATAAGTAAGAGTGTCGAACCCAATGAGGAGCAGAAGGATCTCACAAGTGGTTTTCAGCAAGGAAAAATCTGCAAGCACTGAAATTGTCGGTAACAAGTGATTGTGTGGTGAGATGATTCGTAGCAAGCAACAAGTAACAAAGTAGCAATGGTACAACAAAGTGTCCCAATCCCTTTTGTAGAAAGGGACAAGCCTAGACAAAGTCTTATAGGAGGAAAAACGCTCCCGGGGACACACGGGAATTTCTGTCATGCTAGTTTTCATCATGTTCATATGATTCACGTTCGTTACTTTGATAGTTTGATATGTGCGAGGACCGGCGCTTGGGTACTTCCCTTACTTGGACAAGCACCCCACTTATGATTAACCCCTCTCGCAAGCATCCTCCACTACGAAAGAAGAATTAAGACAAAGTCTAACCATAACATTAAACTAGTGGATCCAAATCAACCCCTTACGAAGTAATGCATAAACTAGGGTTTAAGCTTCTCTCACTCTAGCAACCCATCATCTACTTACTACTTCCCAATGCCTTCCTCTAGGCCCAAATAATGGTGAAGTGTCATGTAGTCGACGTTCACATAACACTGATACGTCTCCATCGTATCTACTTTTCGAAACTCTTTTGCCCTTGTTTTGGACTCTAATTTGCATGATTTGAATGGAACTAACCTGGACTGACGCTGTTTTCAGCAGAATTGCCTTGGTGTTGTTTTTGTGCAGAAATGATAGTTCTCGGAACGCCCTAAAAATTTACGGAGAATATTTCTGGAAAATATGAAAAATACCTGCGCAAAGATCCACTGGAGGGGATGGGCCAGTGTGCCACAAGTCGTGTAGCCGCCGCCCCTGGTGGCGGCTACCAAGCTTGTGGGGCCCACGTGGCTCTGCCGCCCCCAAATTCAGCTCTATAAATTCACTTTCGTCCCAGAAAAAAATCAAGAGAGTAGATTTCATCGCGTTTGCGATACGGAGGCGCCACCACATCCTGTTCTTCATCTGGAGGGCAGATCTAGAGTCCGTATTGGGCTCCGGAGAGGGGAAATCGTCGCCATCATCATCATCAACATTCTTCCCTCTCCAATTCCATGAAGCTCTTCATCGTTCGTGAGTAATCTATTCATAGGCTCGCTGGGCAGTGATGAGTAGGATGAGATCTATCATGTAATCGAGTTAGTTTTGATGGGGATTGATCCCTAGTATCCACTATGTTCTGAGATTGATGTTGCCACTACTTTGCCATGCTTAATGCTTGTCACTAGGGCCCGAGTGCCATGATTTCAGATCTGAAATTATTATGTTGTCACCAATATATGTGTGTTTTAGATCCGATCTTGCAAGTTGTAGTTACCTACTATGTGTTATGATCCGGCAACCCCAGGGTGACAATAACCGGAACCACTCCCGGTGATGACCATAGTTTGAGGAGTTCATGTGTTCACCAAGTGGTAATGCGTTGTTCCGGTTCTTTATTAAAAGGAGAACCTTAATATCCCGTAGTATCCTTTTGGACCCCGCTGCCACGGGAGGGTTGGATAATAGATGTCATGCAAGTTCTTTTCCCTAAGCACGTATGATGACACACGGAATGCATGCCTACATCACATTGAGGAACGGGAGCTAGCCACATATCTCTCCGTGTTATAACTGTTGCATGATGAATGTCATCCAAACAAATCACCGACCCATTGCCTACGAGTTTGTCCCACTGTTGCTGTTACTTGCTTTGCTCTGCTGTTGTTACTACTGTTGCCGCTACTGTTACTTGCTTTGCTCTGCTGCTGTCACTACTTGTTGCTTGCTACTGCTGCTACTTGCTACTGTTGCTACTTGCTACCGCTGTCACTACTGCTGTTCCTTGCCACTTCTGTTACTCGTTACACTGCTGCTACCTGCTACAATACTTTTTCTCACACCGTTGCCGGGAAAGAATATTTCCCATCCACGGGCAACTTCTGGCACCATTGATACAACCCTTAGGAATAGTCTGCAGCCAACAGATCGTTTCTGGCACCGTTGCTATCATACTACTTTGCTACTGATACTTTGCTTGCAGATACTAATTTTTTAGGTGTGGTTGAATCTGACACATTCAGCTGCTAATACTTGAGAGTATTCTCTCACTTACCGTCGGGCGAACCAACAAATTTGGGTTGAATACTCTACCCTAGAAAACTGCCGCGAACCCACGCGCTGGTGGGCCATTGCAAGACAATTGCTAATTGTTGAGCAACTGGGAGCAGTTCTGGCTCCTTTGTCGCGGAGGCATCAAGTGAGGAATACTTCAAAAACATTTTTCTAGTGTCGTTGTCGGGGACTGCTAGCAAACACCACTAGAGGAAAAACAACATACAACATATCAAAATACCCAACAAATACCAAATTCACATGACTATTATTAGCATGACTTGTCCCATGTCCTCAGGAACAAAAGTAACTACTCAGAAAGCATAATCATAATCATGATCAGAGGTGTAATGAGTAGCATCAAGGATCTAAACATAAACTCTTCCACCAAGTAATCCAACTAGCATCAACTACAAAGAGTAATCAACACTACTAGCAACCTTACAAGTACCAATCGGAGTCGCGAGACGGAGATTGGTTACAAGAGATGAACTAGGGTTTGGAGATGAGATGGTGCTGATGAAGATGTTGATGGTGACGAGTCCCCTCCGATGAGAGGAGTGTTGGTGATGACGATGGCGACGATTTCCCCCTCCGGGAGGGAAGTTTCCCCGGCAGGATCGTCCTGCCGGAGCTCTAGATTGGTTCTGCTCAAGTTCCGCCTCGTGGTGGCGGCGAAACCACAAAAAAGCCCCCTTCTGATTTTTTTTTCTGGATGAAACCCTCCATATAGCAAAAGAGGGGGGCAAGTGGGCCAACAGGGTGCCCACAAGCCCCCATGGCGCGGCCTAGGGGGGTGGCCGCACCGTGCAGGCTTGTGGCCACCCCCTGGCCATCCTCCTGTACTTCTTCGGCCCAGTATTTTTTATATATTGGGAAAAAAATCTACGTTGATTTTCACGGCATTTGGAGTTGTACAGAATAGGTATCTCAACTTTGCTCCACTTTCAGGCCAGAATTCCAGTTGTCGGTATCCTTGCAAAATAAGAGAGAAAAGAAATAAGAATAGTATCGTGAAGTGAAATAACAGTCAAAGAAACGATAAATATCAACGTGAAAATATGATGCAAAATGGACGTATCAACTCCCCCAAGCTTAGACCTCGCTTGTCCTCAAGCGAAAGCCTAGATCACTAAATATGTCCACATGTTTAGGGAAAGAGGTGTCGACAAAACAAGATACGAACATGCATGCATCATGATCATGATCAGAACAGCAATACCAACATATAATCTCTCATGCTAAAGTCATAATTTCTTCACAAAGTAAAGCAGGATCGAGAACCTTACCGAGAAGTAACAACCGATAGCCTTTAGTCATTGAAGCAATTGCAATTTATCACAACATCAGAAAGAGTCAAATAAGAGCTTGTAAGGCAAATCCACATACTCAATCATTCTTTCGTTCTCTACAATTGCTACAACTCACGTGGTACTCATGAGATCAAAGTTTCAGCTGAACACAGAGAAAGATAGGGGCTTATAGTTTTGCCTCCCAACTGCTTACCTGTAACATCCCAAAATTATAAATTTTGGAATGTCAATATAATTACTAGATTAATTGTTTGTTTGTTTGAGTGATTGAAACTTGAGTTAAATTTATAACTTTTTAAAACTTTTGAATGAGAGGGAATAAAATGACTTTCCCATTTATCTTTTGAATTCAAATTCATCCATTTAAAATCAGTGAGAGAAGATAACATGACTTCTTCAACTATAAAGAATTTGGATGAATGTGGCACTTGAATTTTCCTTTGGTTTTTGATTTAAATTTTTATTTTATTTTTGGCACAAGATTTCAACCACAAAATATTTCCTGACAATATACTTGCCAAGCAACAAAGAGAGGAGGTAACATGACACCCCTAATAAAAATAAAAGTCAGAAGAAAAATAGTGCCAAAAAAAATTTAAAGACAAAATTTGGATTTTTTTGGATTTAAAAAAAAAAGAAAATTATAAAGTTTTTATTTTGTGAAAAATAAAATGTTCATGTTGTAGGAAATTTTATTCTGAAAATGTTGATATATAATATGTCTATATAAAATGTTCTCTCTTTTTCATTTATACGTTTTTCTTCTTTGTTTTAAAAAAAATTGTTCGTTCGCAAAAAAAAAACAATGCCCACGGCTGGCCGGAACAGCCCATGCGGCCGGCCGAATTTCTCTTAGCCCATGCGGCAAACTTGATTTCCTTTTCTCCTCTTTACGTATATGTTTAGTCCCACATTGCCTAGCTATTGACCTTTAGACCTTCTTCCCACCTATAAATATAGACCCATAGGAGCATCCAAAAATCATCTATTTCGGGTTAAATCAATCTTTTGGTTTGACTAGGTTTATTAAATAAAAATATTCTTTTCTCTTCGGCGGGATTTCTCGAAGTCGTCTCCTCATTGGAATTAATTCATACTCTGCATTTTGAAGGTATTTCTCTTCGTATTTTTTTATACTCCCGTAGTTTATTATTTCTAGACTAGTATTCCTACACTAGTATACGGTAGAGTAATTCGATATATTAATTAGTCTTCGTATTTCCACATTAGTACTAGAATTCTTTTAGACGTAGCACTTTTATTCCGTAAAACAGCTTGGCCCTGATTTTTCAAATAGCCATAATTTTTTACTTGTTTATCCGAATTAGATGAAACCAACGCCTAGAGTTTCGTCTTGATCCCACCTATCCTGTGAACCTATCATATCAAATTTTTGAAATTTTCAAATTTCAAAATTTGTTCATATTCATATTCAAACTTCTTTTGATCATATCTTTTTATTCGTAGCTCCGTTTTAGATGAATTCAATTGCGTCGGATTCATATCAAAGTAATATTTCCGTTTGTATCATTAGTTTTAACTTTTCAACTTATAATTTTGATCAAATCAGATTTATCTATTAGTGTCCAAAAGTGTTCACATCGTTCTAAGCCGATTCAATGTTATATTAAAGTATTTGTATCTTTTGATCCGCTAGTTCAAATCTAGTAATTCTTTTTTCTACACGCTCATATTGATCTCCTATATCCAGTAGCATCATTAGTTTCGACCTTTGAACCTTACAAATTTGAGCGATTCAAATTTGTATTCGAACATTCATTTGATCTTATCTTGCAAATCGTACCACCTTTTCAATTGATTCCTTTTACCCCTAAACACTCATGCCATATATTTTTGTACGTAACCATCGTACTTCAGTTCAACTTCTCTTGACATTTTGAATGCAAATTCAATTCATACTTCAATTCGCTATAACTTGCGTTGTAGTGCACCATTTCAAGAAATTCTTTCTACAAATAAATTCGTATGTCTTATACTATTTGTCAAATAACATTCATGTTGTTCTCCCAATATTTTTTATCATCTCCCATAGTGTATGCAAGTCGAGCTTATATAGCAATAGTTCATCGTCCATTACCTCTTTTGATCTCATTCATGCACCTTCACTTTACAACACACTTAGGACCTTTTATTAAACCTTGGTACGTTGTTATTTTGCACCAAGACATGCTTTGTTCTTATGTTCTCTTGGTTCTTCCTTTTTGGCATGAATGTTTATTGAATGCTATTCATTTACGATAGATTGCTCGGAGTGTGGCGAGTAGAATTATCAGGATTTTGAGAGCGACTATCTTCATCAAGTAATACCAGGCAAGTCATTTGATCATGTATCACCTATGTTTTATGCATTGTAGTTCTACCATCCTATGCCCAATTGCATGCTGAGTAGGTACTTGGAAATTATGGTTACATATTGTAGTATCATGTGGTAGGCACCCAACAACCCCGTTACTTGGCCCGGGACGACAAATTCCATATTGCTATGCTTGAGTAGACGGGATCCTGGTTGAGAGTTTACCACGAGTGATGCGAGAATAATTCAATAACGAAGACCGGTTAAGTCAAGACTTTTCAAGACCTCGTGATGCAATGCAACTGTGGGTGAAGGACGGTTGATCGGCTCCCTGGAGAAACCAGTGGATGACCCGGGATGCTGGAGACGGCCGTGACATCTTGCGTAAAGCTTCACCCAGGCTCAAAGAGACGGACGGATATTTTCAAGACTCAAGGCTTACCTGCACAACCACAAGTCATTATGGGCTCTGGCTTGGTTGGACAACGCGGCGACTCTGGACAGGCGGTGCTAGCAGATGTAGAAGAACGGTAGGATTGGATGGGCACCGACAGGGATTTAGAGGGACCCGTTGAAAGACCATGTTTTGATCATCCGGTATTCAAACACCCTGAAGTGCGGGGACATACACGGAGGCGATCAAATCTTGTGGGGAACGTGTGCAAAACTCTGCAGAGTACTCAAACCTAATCGATTAGCCGTGTCCACGGTCATGGACAACTTGAGCCAAAGGAACTGAAGTTATCTGGAATTCTCAACACCATTACATATATTTGATGAGGGTAATATTGATAACTTGGGTATGAGAACTGGTTGGCGGAACCATCTCATTAACAACCAACAACGTAGTAACATTTTGCTTTTAGCCCCTCTTGTTGTAGGAGAAAATTTTCTTTACGCTAAAACTTACAGCACCACCTGCCATATATGCATATAGTATAGATGATATTTTAACCCCTCTCATATGTGACTTGCCAACATATTCATTATGCTGACCTACACGGCTGCAACGTCTTATGTTGCAGATATTTTTCTTCGACGAGTAAGAGTACGATTCAGGGTTACGGTCTACACTCAACTTGCCGTTGGTGTTTATTGGGACTCCACTCCCTTGACTGCTTCCGCTGAGATATTTAAGGTATATATCAGTTTTACGCTATTTACATGTGATTGCACTTTGATATATGCATTGATGTACTGTGTGTGCCAGCATACTGATCCAGGGATGGCACAGATACACACAGGCTTCACTCGTTTTGAGTCGGGTCGCTACATTACCTCAAGGGTAATGTCAACAATAATAATTCAAGAATGCCTACCTCCAAGTTGACATATGAATATAGATCTTTCCCAAGCACATGACGTTAGCCAAGACAAAGGAAAAATAGGGAATTGGTGAAGATCACCATGACTCTTTCAGGGACAAAAGTTAAAGGTACAAGATAGGCCCTTCGCAGAGGGAAGCAGAGGTTGTCATGCGCTTTTGAGGTTTGAATGCGTGTCCTCTTAGTGCGGAGGAACGTCACTTTATATTGCCGCCTGTGATAAAGAACTTTATTATGCAGTCTGGCGCTTTTATGTTTTCTTCATCACAGGTTCGTATAAAGCTTATTTTCCACACACTAATAGATCATACATATTAGAGAGCAATTTTTATTGCTCGCACCGATGACAACATACTTGAGGGATCTCATTCAATCCATGGGTAGGTATGGTGGACACTCATGACAAAACTGGTTTGAAGGTTTATGGATGCACAAGTAGTATCTCTACTTGGTGCGGGAGTTTTGGCTAATGTGAGGTGGAAGCAATCGTCACATGCTAAGGGATCTCTAATCATATAACATTGTTCACAGCCAAGCAAACACAATCCTTTACATTGTCTTCCTTGTCCAACATCTACTTCTAGGCATGCAATAGTTTGGTGAGTGTTCACAATCATAGATGGTGTCAGAGATGATGTATTTATATGTGAACCTCTCCTTCTTTATCACTTCCTATTAATTGCAACAATGACCAAGGTCTACGTTTGCCTACCCTCAAAAAGTTTCAATCCTCATTCTTTTTATATGTGAAGCCATCACTTCCCATAAGATCACTACATGATGTTTCATGCTTTTGTTCTATTCTCACTCTTTTGATCATGGCATGAGGCAAAGCCCTTCAAATAAGACACTCTTTATTATATGGCTCACGAGCAAGAATACATCGGCGGTGACACAAAGCAAAGCTCAAGCCTAAAACACTAAGACTTTAAACTACTAGAGAAAGAGAAAACTGAAAAGGAAAACTAAAACAAAGGTAAAAGCAAAAGATGTGATGGTGATACGATACCGGGGCAACTCCCCCAAGCTTGGCAAAAGCCAAGGGGATTGCCCATACCAATGCTCAGTTGTCTTCCTTTGGTGGTGATGGTGGAGTTGTTGCAACCTTTGATTCCAAGAGGGCCATCAGTTTTCGATTTATACTTTGGAGATCTGTGATATGTTTCTCCAGCAAAACAACTTCACAAGTGAGACAAGTATTGCGAGCACGAGTTGTTTCACAAAACCTCAAGAGTTCAATCAAAGATGGAGAGAGTAGGTGGAGGTAGGGTTGGAGGAAATCCACTTCTTCAACTTCTTCCTTATTGAGCACAGATTGCACTTCGTCCCATGCCTGATCCTTCTCCTTAGCCTTGCCCTTGGTTTCTTTGGGTAGCCTCTCCTTAGCCTCCATGACCTCCATCCTTTTCAGATCAGCATGAACTTCTCCATAGAATTGACGGAGGATGTTCTCCCCCCACAGACTCTTGAGAAGACATCTTGACCTAGATCTGCGGCAAAAAACAGGCTCGAAACGAAAAACAGAGGAAATCTGCGTGATACGGGGTCAGACCAAACGGAAGTATATATAATGATTTTTTCCAGACCAGAAGGAGTCCCGTGCACGAAAACGGAGTCCGGGAGGCACACGAGGTGGCCACAAGCCCTCACGGCGCGGGCAGGGGGTGGGCCCGCGCCGTGCAGGCTTGTCGCCTCCTCGCGCACTTCCCGGACTACTTCCAATTTTTCTATTTTTTCAAATATTCCAAAACAGAGAAAATTTCCTATTGGAAGAGTTTTGGACTCTGTTTTCTTACCGAATCTCATACCTCTTCGTTTTCGGAGTCTGAAACAGGCTGATAAATATCCCTTAGGTATTCTTCCGGAGTTATGGTATTGATGATATTGCTTTCAACAATTATGGGAGTACCTGAGATATAATGCTTGATTCTCTGCCCATTTACCACTCTCGGACAATTACCTTCCGTGTTGTTGATCTTGATAGCACCGGAACGATATACTTCCTCAACAACATAGGGACCTTCCCATTTAGAGAGAAGCTTGCGTGCAAAGAATCTTAAACGAGAGTTACATAGCAAGACATAAGCACCAACATCGAACTCACGCTTTTGTATCCTCTTATCATGCCACCTCTTAACATTCGCTTTCAACAGCTTTGCATTCACATATGCCTGAGTTCTGCACTCATCAAGCGAGCTAATATCAAATAACCTCTTCTCACCGGCAAGTTTGAAATCAAAGTAGAGCTCTTTGATTGCCCAATAAGCTTTATGCTCTAGCTCAAGAGGTAAATGACATGCTTTACCGTACACCATTTTGTACGGAGACATGCCCATGGGATTCTTATAGGAAGTTCTATAAGCCCACAATGCATCATCGAGCTTCTTAGACCAATTCTTTCTAGGCCTGTTGACAGTCTTTTGCATAATTAGTTTAATCTCTCCATTGCTTAGCTCTACTTGACCACTGGACTGAGGGTGGTAGGGAGACGCAATTCTATGGTTGACATCGTACTTAGCAAGCGTTTTACGGAAAGCACCATGAATGAAGTGTGAACCACCGTCGGTCATCAGATATCTAGGGACTCCAAACCTAGGGAAGATAACTTCTTTCAGCATTTTGATAGAAGTGTTGTGATCAGCACTACTAGTGGGGTAGCTTCTACCCACTTAGTGACGTAATCAACAGCAACCAAGATATGAGTATACCCATTAGATTTTGGAAAAGGTCCCATATAATCAAAGCCCTAGACATCAAATGGTTCAATGACAAGTGAATAATTCATAGGAATTTCCTAACGTTTGCTAATATTACCTATTCTTTGACATTCGTCACACGACAAGGCAAAATTACGGGCATCCTTGAAGAGAGTGGGCCAATAGAAACCCGATTGCAATACCTTGTGTGCAGTTCTATCTCCCGCATGGTGTCCTCCGTAGGCCTCGGAGTGACACTTCTGTACGATCTGTCCCTGTTCATGTTCAGGTACACAATGTCTAATAACACCATCTACTCCTTCCTTATAAAGGTGAGGATCATCCCAAAAGTAGTGTCTCAAGTCAAAGAAGAACTTCTTCTTTTGCTGGTACGTGAAACTAGGTTTAATCAGCATACCACAGTGCACTACGATAAGCATTGATGACATTTAGTTGCTCACCGGAAAGCTATCATCAATAGGTTGTGGGTCATCAAGAACGTTCTCCAACCTAGACAAGTTATCTGCTACTGGGTTATCAGCACCCTTTCTGTCAACAACGTGTAGATCAAATTCTTGTAGCAAGAGAACCCATCTTATAAGTCTAGGTTTGGTGTCCTTTTTCTCCATGAGGTACTTAATAGCAGCGTGATCAGTGTGGATAGTGACTTTAGAGTCAACTATGTAAGACCTGAACTTTTCACATGCAAACACAACTGCTAAGAACTCCTTTTCCGTAGTGGCATAGTTTCTGTGGGAACTATCTAGAGTTTTACTAGCGTAGTGAATAACATTCAACTTCTTATCAAATCTTTGCCCTAGAACAACACCAACAGCATAATCGCTAGCATCACACATGATCTCAAAAGGTAGGTTCCAATCAGGTGGTTGAACAATAGGTGCAGTTATCAAAGCCCTCTTAAGTATTTCGAAGGCTTCCTCACAATCATCGTCAAAGACATAAGGAATATCCTTTTGCAAGAGATTGGTAAGAGGCCTAGAAATCTTAGAGAAGTTTTTAATGAACCTTCTATAGAAACCAACATGACCAAGGAAACTTCTTATTCCTCTGATATCTGTGGGGTATGGCATTTTCTCGATTGCATCAACCTTAGCCTTATCGACTTCAATACCTCTTTCGGAATTTTTATGTCCTAAGACGATGCCGTCATTAACCATAAAGTGGCACTTCTCCCAATTCAAGAAAAGATTGGTATCTTTACATCTCTCCAAGACTCGATCAAGGTTGCTGAGGCAATCATCAAAGGAAGGCCCGTAAACGGAGAAGTCATCCATGAAAACCTCGACAATCTTTTCACAAAAAGTCAGAGAATATAGCCATCATACATCTTTGAAAGGTGGCAGGTGCATTACATAAGCCAAAAGGCATACGTCTATAAGCAAAGGTACCGAAAGGACAGGTGAAAGTGGTTTTCTCCTGATCAGATTGTGCAACTGGTATTTGGGAGAAACCAGAATAACCGTCTAGAAAGCAGAAGCGTGTGTGTTTGGACAGCCTTTCTAGCATTTGGTCGCTAAAAGGAAAAGGGTAATGATCTTTCCTAGTGGCTTTATTCAACTTCCTAAAATCAATCACCATCCTATAGCCAGTAATAATCTTCTGTGGGATCAACTCATCCTTATCATTAGGGACAACGGTAATGCCTCCCTTCTTAGGAATGCAATGCACTGGACTCACCCAATCGCTGTGAGCAACAAGATAGATAATACCCGCTTCCAGGAGCTTTAGTATTTCTTTTCTCACTACTTCTTTCATCTTAGGATTCAATCTCCTTTGATGATAAACAACTGGTTTGAATTCAGGATCAGTTTTGATCTTGTGCTGGCATAGAGTGGGACTAATGCCCTTAAGATCATCAAGAGCATATCCTATAGTAGCACGGTGCTTCCTTAGAGTTTTTAGTAACTTCTTTTCTTCCTGCTCTGAGAGTCTAGCACTAATAATAACAGGATATATCTCCTTTTCATCAAGGTAGGCATACTTAAGAGTATCGGGCAACTGTTTAAGCTCGAACACAGGATCACCCTTTGGTAGGGGTGGATCCCCAAGCAGTTCAACATGCAAGTTATTCTTAAGGATAGGATATTGTTCTAAGACAACTCTATCTATCTCATCCCTTTCATCCATATGCATATCATTTTCATGCACAAGCAAGTATTTCTCTAAGGGATCAGTAGGGGGCACGGCAATAGAGGCTAGGGCAATAGTTTCATCCCTACTAGGCAACTCCTTTTCATGAGGTTGTCTACCAAACTTAGAGAAATTGAACTCATGTGACACACCTTCAAAGCCAAAAGTGACAGTTTGCTTCTCACAATCAATATGAGCATTGACAGTATTGAGAAAAGGTCTACCAGATATGATGGGACAAAAGCTATCTTGAGCGATAGCAAGAATGAGGAAATCAGCAGGATACTTCGTTTTACCACACAAGACTTCAACATCCCTAACAATTCCCACACGGCAGATAGTATCTCTATTGGCAAGCTGAACAGTGACATCTATAGGTTCTATCTCAATAGGTGCAATCTCATCTTTGACTTCATCGTATAAGGACTGAGGTATTGCACTGACACTAGCACCCAAGTCACATAAACCATGATAAGAATGATCTCCTATCTTAACAGAAACCACAGTCATGCCAACAACAGGCCTATGTTTGTCTCTAACGTGAGGTTTAGCAATTCTAGCAGCATCTTCACAAAAGTGAATATTATGTCCCTCAACTTCTTCAGACAGAAGATCTTTGATAATAGCAATGCTAGGTTCAACTCTAATTTGCTCAGGGGGTGTAGGTGTTCTAATATAGCCTCTACATATCACAGTTGAAGCTTTAGAATGATCCTTTATCCTAACAGGAAAAGGTGGTTTCCCAATGTAAGCACTGGGTACCACAGGATCATTATAGGCAATGACTCTCTCTTCAACTGGAGTGGGTTTAACTACGTTGACTTCTAAAGGAGGATGAAATTTAAACCACTTCTCTTTGGGGAGATCAATATGAGCAGCAAAAGATTCACACAATGAAGCTACTATCTCAGAGTCAAGCCCATACTTAGCGCTAAAGTCACAAAAAGTATTTGTCTCAACAAAGGATTTAACGCAATGAAAAGTGAAATTCATACCTGACTCCTTACCTTCTTCAAGCTCCCAATCTTCAGAGTTGTGTTTAATTCTCTCCAATAAATTCCACTTGAAGTCAATATCTCTCTTCATAAAAGAACCGGTACAAGAAGTGTCAAGCATGGTGCGATCATCATGAGAAAGCCGAGCATAGAAGTTATGAATGATAATTTCTCTCGAGAACTCATGATTGGGGCATGAATATAGCATTGATTTAAGCCTCCCCCAAGCTTGAGCGATGCTTTCTCTGTCACGAGGCCAAAAATTGCAAATATAATTTTGATCACGATGTACTAAATGCATAGGATAAAACTTTTGATGAAATTCCAATTTCAACCGATTGTAGTCCCATGATCTAGTATCATCACATAGCCTATACCATGTCAACGCCTTATCCTTCAAAGATAAAGGAAAGACCTTCTTCTTGACCTCATCCTCGGGCACACCTGCAAGCTTTAATAAACCACAAACTTCATCTACATAGATCAGATGCAAGTCTGGATGTGATGTTCCATCTCCTGTAAAAGGATTAGCCAGCAGTTTCTCAAGCATACCCGAAGGAAATTCAAAGCAAATATTTTCAGTAGGTGCAGCAACTTGAGGAGAAACTCTTTGTGCTTTCGTTCGAGGTGAAGATACCCCGAACAAGCCCCTCAAAGGATTAGTATCCATAGTGATAAGTGACAACAAATTTCAGCACACTATATGAATGTTTCCTTACCAAGTTCCACTTACCAAAGGCGCTTCACTCCCCGGAAACGGCGCCAGAAAAGAGTCTTGATGACCCACAAGTATAGGGGATCAATCATAGTCCTTTCGATAAGTAAGAGTGTCGAACCCAACGAGGAGCAGAAGGATCTGACAAGTGGTTTTCAGCAAGGAAAAATCTGCAAGCACTGAAATTGTCGGTAACAATTGATTGTGTGGTGAGATGATTCGTAGCAAGCAACAAGTAAGAAAAGTAGCAACAGTGTAGAAAAAGTGGCCCATTCCCTTTTGTAGTAAGGGACAAGCCTGGACAAATTCTTATAGGAGGAAAAACGCTCCCGAGGACACACGAGAATTTCTCTCATGCTAGTTTTCATCATGTTCATATGATTCGCGTTCGTTACTTTGATAGTTTGATATGCGGGTGGACCGGCGCTTGGGTACTGCCCTTACTTGGACAAGCATCCCACTTATGATTAACCCCTCTCGGAAGCATCCGCAACTACGAAAGAAGAATTAAGACAAAGTCTAACCATAGCATTAAACTAGTGGATCCAAATCATCCCCTTACGAAGTAACACATAAACTAGGGTTTAAGCTTCTGTCACTCTAGCAACCCATCATCTACTTACTACTTCCCAATGCCTTCCTCTAGGCCCAAATAATGGTGAAGTGTTATGTAGTCGACGTTCACATAACACCACTAGAGGGAAAACAACATACAACATATCAAAATACCGAACGAATACCAAATTCACATGACTATTATTAGCATTACTTATCCCATGTCCTCAGGAACAAAAGTAACTACTCACAAAGCATACTCATAATCATGATCAGAGGTGTAATGAGTAGCATCAAGGATCTGAACATAAACTCTTCCACCAAGAAATCCAACTAGCATCAACTACAAAGAGTAATCAACACTACTAGCAACCTTACAAGTACCAATCGGAGTCGCGAGACGGAGATTGGTTACAAGAGATGAACTAGGGTTTGGAGATGAGATGGTGCTGATGAAGATGTTGATGGTGACGAGTCCCCTCCGATGAGAGGAGTGTTGGTGATGACGATGGCGACGATTTCCCCCTCCGGGAGGGAAATTTCCCCGGCAGGATCACCCTGCCGGAGCTCTAGATTGGTGCTGCTCAAGTTCCGCCTCGTGGCGGCGGCGAAACCACGAAAAAGCTCCCTTCTAATTTTTTTCTGGACGAAACCCTCTATATAGCAAAAGAGGGGGGCAAGTGGGCCAACAGGGTGCCCAGAAGCCCCATGGCGCGACCTGGGGGGGGGGGGTGGTGGCCGCGCCATGCAGGCTTGTGGCCACCCCCTGGCCCTCCTCCGGTACTTCTTCGGCCCAGTATTTTTTATATATTGGGAAAAAAATCTCCGTTGATTTTCACGGAGTTTGGAGTTGTGCGGAATAGGTATCTCAACTTTGCTCCACTTTCAGGCCAGAATTCCCGTTGCCGGTATTCTCCCTCTTCATGTAAACCTTGCAAAATAAGAGAGAAAAGGCATAAGAATAGTACTGTGAAGTGAAATAACAGCCAAAGAAACGATAAATATCAACGTGAAAACATGATGCAAAATGGATGTATCAAGATCTATCCGATGTAATCTTCTTTTGCGGTGTGTTTGTCGAGATCCGATGAATTGTGGATTTATGATCATATTATCTATGAATCTTATTTGAGTTTCTTATGATCTCTTATATGCATGATTTCATATCCGTGTAATTCTCTTCGAGTTGTGGGTTTTGTTTGGCCAACTTGATATATGATTCTTGCAATGGGACAAGTGCTTGGTTTTGGGTTCATACCGTGCGGTGACCTCACCCGGTGACAGAAGGGGTAGCGAGGCACGCATCGTGTTGTTGCCATCAAGGGTAAAAAGATGGGGTTTGCATCATTGGTTTGAGTTTATCCCTCTACATCATGTCATCTTGCTTAAGGCGTTACTCTGTTCGTCATGAACTCAATACACTAGATGCATGCTGGATAGCGGTCGATGTGTGGAGTAATAGTAGTAGATCCAGAAAGTATCGGTCTAGTTGTCTCGGACGTGATGCCTATAGGTATGATCATTTCCTTAGATATCGTCATGACTTTGCGTGGTTCTATCAATTGCTTGACAGTAATTTGTTCACCCACCGTAATATTTGCTATTTTGAGAAAAGCCTCTAGTGAACACTATGGCCCCCGGGTCTACTTCACACCATATTTTTGTAAATTTTTGTTTTTCAAAAGTTGGGGAGAGGAAAACGAGAGGCAAAAAAGGTAAATGCAAGAGATGAGTTTGCGACAGTTACTTGGATAAGCTTCACTTAGAACAGTCCCCGGTGCCAGAAATTGACACGTTGGAGGAATATTATTCTTGACTTGATGCTCCCCGACAATGGCGCCAGAAATTGGCACGTTGACAGGAGACTATTCTTGACTTGGTCCTCCCCAACAACGGCGCCAGAAATTCTTCTTGCTACCTCTTGAGCTTGCGTTGGTTTTTCCCTTGAAGAGGAAAGGCTGATGCAGCACAGTAGCAGTAAGTATTTCCCTCAGTTTGAGAACCAAGGTATCAATCCAGTAGGAGTATCAAGGCAAGTCTCCAAAGTACCTGCGCAAAAATAGAAAACTTGCACCGAACGCTACAAAGGGGGTGTCAATCCCTTCACGATTGATTGCAAGGTGAGATCTGAAGGCGGAAAGTGCAACAAAGTAAAAGTGTAGAGCTGAAAATATGATGTGAAATAGACCCGGGGGCCATAGTGTTCACTAGAGGCTTCTCTCATGATAGCAAATATTATGGTGGGTGAACAAATTACTGTCGAGCAATTGATAGAACCGCGCAAAGTCATGACGATATCTAAGGCAATGATCATACATATAGGCATCACGTCGAGACAAGTAGACCGATACTTTCTGCATCTACTATTACTCGACACATCGACCGCTATCCAGCATGCATCTAGTGTATTGAGTTCATAACAAACAGAGTAACGCCTTAAGCAAGATGACATGATGTAGAGGGATAAATTCATGCAATAGATATAAACCCCATCTTTTTACCCTTGATGGCAACAACATGATGCGTGCCTCGCTACCCCTTCTGTCACTGGGTGAGGACATCGCACGGTATGAACCCAAAACCAAGCACTTCTCCCATTGCAAGTATCATAGATCAAGTTGGCCAAACAAAACCCACAACTCGAAGATAATTACAAGGATATGAAATCATGCATATAAGAGATCAGAGGAAACTCAAATAAGATTCATAGATAATCTGATCATAAATCCACAATTCATCGGATCTCGACAAACACACCGCAAAAGAGGATTACATCGATAGATCTCCATGAATATCATGGAGAACTTTGTATTGAAGATCCAAGAGAGAGAAGAAGCCATCTAGCTACTAGCTATGGACCCGAAGGTCTGTGGTGAATTACTCATGCATCATCGGAGAGGCAATGGTGTTGATGAAGAAGCCCTCCGTGTCCGAATCCCCCTCCGGCAGGGCACCAGAACGTGCCCCAGATGGGATCTTGCTGAGACAGAAGCTTGCGGCGGCGGAAAATTATTTTCATAGCTCTCTCCCGTGGTTTCAGATTTTTCGGGGATTTACCGGCGGAAGAAGTAGGGCAAAGGAGCCACGGGGGGCCCACAAGCCTTCTAGGCGCACCCCCCAGGCCGCGACTAGGGGGCTTCTGGCCTCCTCGGGGAGCCTTTGCCTTGGTTCTCAAGCTCCCCGCGTATCTTGTGTTCCAGAAAAAAATCTTTTCAGAGGTTTTATTCCGTTTGGACTCCGTTTGATATTCTCCTCTGAAAAAGGTCAAAAACACGGAAAAAACAGGAACTGGCACTTGGCACTGAGTTAATAATTTAGTCCCAAAAAAGATATAAAATGCATACAAAACATCCAAAGTTTGACAAGATAATAGCATGGAACCATAAAAAATTATAGATACATTGGAGACGTATCAAGCATCCCCAAGCTTAATTCCTGCTCGTCCTCGAGTAGGGAAGTGATAAAGACTGAATTTTTGATGTGGAATTATACCTAACATATTTTTCCTTTGTAACTTATTTCATGTGGCATGAATGTTCAGATCCGTAAGATTCAAAACAATAGTTTGCTATTGACATGAAAACAATAATACTTCAAGCAAACTAGCAAGGTAATCTTGAACTTTCGAAATAACAAGGCCAAAGAAAGTTATCCCTACAAAATCATATAATCTGGCTATGCTCCATCATCCCCACACAACGAATTTAAATCATGCACAATCCCGGTATTGGCCAAGTAATTGTTTTCGCACTCTTACTTTCTCAAACCTTTTCAACTCTCACGCAATACATGAGCGTGAGCCATGGATATAGCACTATAGGTGGAATGGAGTATGGTGGAGGTTGTTAGGCAAAAAGGAGGAGATGGTCACATTGACTCGGCGTATCAACGGGCTATGGAGATGCCCATCAATAGATACCAATGTGATGTTGGGGAACGTCGCATGGGAAACAAAAATTTTCCTACGCGCACGAAGACCTATCATGGTGATGTCCATCTACGAGAGGGGATGAGTGATCTACGTACCCTTGTAGATCGTACAGCAGAAGCGTTAGATAACGCGGTTGATGTAGTGGAACGTCCTCACGTCCCTCGATCCGCCCCGCGAACAATCCCGCGATCAGTCCCACGATCTAGTACCGAACGGACGGCACCTCCGCGTTCAGCACACGTACAGCTCGACGATGATCTCGGCCTTCTTGATCCAGCAAGAGAGACGGAGAGGTAGAAGAGTTCTCCGGCAGCGTGACGGCGCTCCGGAGGTTGGTGATGATCTCGTCTCAGCAGGGCTCCGCCCGAGCTCCGCAGAAACGCGATCTAGAGGAAAAACTATGGAGGTATGTGGTCGGGCAGCCGTGAGAAAGTCGTCTCAAATCTGCCCTAAAAGCCCCATATATATAGGAGGAGGGAGGGGGACCTTGCCTTGGGGTCCAAGGGACCCTCAAGGGGTCGGCCGAGCCAAGGGGGGGAGGACTCCCCCCCCCAAACCGAGTTGGACTTGGTTTGGTGGGAGGAGTCCCCCTCCCTTCCCACTTCCTCCCTCTCTTTTTTTTCTTTTCCTTTGATTTCCTTCTCTTGGCGCATAGGCCCCCTTGGGGCTGTCCCACCAGCCCACTAAGGGCTGGTGTGTCTCCCCAAAGCCTATGGGCTTCCCCGGGGTGGGTTGCCCCCCCCCCCCCCGGTGAACTCCCGGAACCCATTCGTCATTCCCGGTACATTCCCGGTAACTCCGAAAACCTTCCGGTAATCAAATGAGGTCATCCTATATATCAATCTTCGTTTCCGGACCATTCCGGAAACCCTCGTGACGTCCGTGATCTCATCCGGGACTCCGAACAACATTCGGTAACCAACCATATAACTCAAATACGCATAAAACAACGTCGAACCTTAAGTGTGCAGACCCTGCGGGTTCGAGAACTATGTAGACATGACCCGAGAGACTCCTCGGTCAATATCCAATAGCGGGACCTGGATGCCCATATTGGATCCTACATATTCTATGAAGATCTTATCGTTTGAACCTCAGTGCCAAGGATTCATATAATCCCGTATGTCATTCCCTTTGTCCTTCGGTATGTTACTTGCCCGAGATTCGATCGTCAGTATCCGCATACCTATTTCAATCTCGTTTACCGGCAAGTCTCTTTACTCGTTCCGTAATACAAGATCCCGCAACTTACACTAAGTTACATTGCTTGCAAGGCTTGTGTGTGATGTTGTATTACCGAGTGGGCCCCGAGATACCTCTCCGTCACACGGAGTGACAAATCCCAGTCTTGATCCATACTAACTCAACTAACACCTTCGGAGATACCTGTAGAGCATCTTTATAGTCACCCAGTTACGTTGCGACATTTGATACACACAAAGCATTCCTCCGGTGTCAGTGAGTTATATGATCTCATGGTCATAGGAATAAATACTTGACACGCAGAAAACAGTAGCAACAAAATGACACGATCAACATGCTACGTCTATTAGTTTGGGTCTAGTCCATCACGTGATTCTCCCAATGACGTGATCCAGTTATCAAGCAACAACACCTTGTTCATAATCGGAAGACACTGACTATCATCGATCAACTGGCTAGCCAACTAGAGGCATGCTAGGGACGGTGTTTTGTCTATGTATCCACACATGTAAATGAGTCTTCATTCAATACAATTATAGCATGGATAATAAACTATTATCTTGATACAGGAATTATAATAATAACTATACATTTATTATTGCCTCTAGGGCATAATTCTAACAGTCTCCCACTTGCACTAGAGTCAATAATCTAGCCCTCACATCACCATGTGAATTACATTGTAATAAATCTAACACCCATACAGTTCTGGTGTCGATCATGTTTTGGCCGTGGAAGAGGTTTAGTCAGCGGGTCTGCTACATTCAGATCCGTGTGCACTTTGCATATATTTACGTCCTCCTCCTCGACGTAGTCGCGGATGAGGTTGAAGCGTCGTTTGATGTGTCTGGTCTTCTTGTGAAACCTTGGTTCCTTTGCTAAGGCAATGGCACCAGTGTTGTCACAGAACAAGGTTATTGGATCCAGTGCACTTGGCACCACTCCAAGATCCGTCATGAACTGCTTCATCCAGACACCCTCCTTAGCCGCCTCCGAGGCAGCCATGTACTCTGCTTCACATGTAGAATCTGCTACGACGCTTTGCTTGGAACTGCACCAGCTTACTGCACCCCCATTAAGAATAAATACGTATCCGGTTTGCGACTTAGAGTCGTCCGGATCTGTGTCAAAGCTTGCATCGACGTAACCTTTTACTGCGAGCTCTTCGTCACCTCCATACACGAGAAACATCTCCTTAGTCCTTTTCAGGTACTTTAGGATATTCTTGACCGCTGTCCAGTGATCCACTCCTGGATTACTCTGGAACCTACCTGCCATACTTATGGCCAGGCTAACATCCGGTCTAGTGCACAGCATCGCATACATGATAGAACCTATGGCCAAAGCATAGGGGACGGAGCGCATATGCTCTCTATCTTCATCAGTTGCTGGGCACTGAGTCTTACTCAATCTCGTACCTTGTAACACTGGCAAGAACCCTTTCTTGGACTGTTCCATTTTGAACCTCTTCAAAACTTTATCAAGGTATGTGCTTTGTGAAAGTCCTATCAGGCGCTTTGATCTATCCCTATAGATCTTAATGCCTAGAATGTAAGCAGCTTCTCCTAGGTCCTTCATAGAGAAACTTTTATTCAAGTAACCTTTTATGCTCTCCAAAAGCTCTACGTTGTTTCCAATCAGTAATATGTCATCCACATATAATATTAGAAACGCCACAGAGCTCCCACTCACTTTCTTGTAAATACAAGATTCTCCAACCACTTGTATAAACCCAAATGCTTTGATCACCTCATCAAAGCGTTTGTTCCAACTCCGAGATGCTTGCACCAGTCCATAAATGGATCGCTGGAGCTTGCACACCTTGTCAGCATTTTTAGGATCGACAAAACCTTCGGGTTGTATCATATACAACTCTTCCTTAAGGAAACCGTTAAGGAACGCCGTTTTGACATCCATCTGCCAGATTTCATAATCGAAAAATGCAGCTATTGCTAACATGATTCTGACGGACTTAAGCATCGCTACGGGTGAGAAGGTCTCATCGTAGTCAACTCCTGGAACTTGTGAAAAACCCTTTGCCACAAGTCGAGCTTTATAAACGGTCACATTACCGTCAGCGTCCGTCTTCTTCTTAAAAATCCATTTGTTCTGAATAGCCTTGCGGCCCTCAGGTAGTATCTCCAAAGTCCACACTTTGTTCTCATACATGGATCCTATCTCGGATTTCATGGCTTCTAGACATTTGTTGGAATCTGGGCCCACCATTGCTTCTTCATAATTTGCAGGTTCATTGTTGTCTAACAACATGATTGATAAGACGGGATTACCGTACCACTCTGGAGCAGCGCGTGATCTCGTCGACCTGCGTGGTTCAACAGAAACTTGAACTGGAGTTTCATGATCATCATCATTAACTTCCTCCTCAACCGGCGTCGCAACGACAGAGGTTTCCCCTTGCCCTGCGCCACCATCCAGAGGGATGAGAGGTTCGACAACCTCATCAAGTTCTATCTTCCTCCCACTCAATTCTCTCGAGAGAAACTCCTTCTCGAGAAAAGTTCCGTTCTTAGCAACAAACACTTTGCCCTCGGATTTGAGATAGAAGGTGTACCCAACTGTCTCTTTTGGGTAACCTATGAAGACGCACCTTTCCGCTTTGGGTTCCAGCTTTTCAGGCTGAAGCTTTTTGACATAAGCATCACATCCCCAAACTTTAAGAAACGACAACTATGGCCTTTTGCCATACCACAGTTCGTATGGTGTCGTCTTAACGGATTTCGATGGTGCCCTATTTAAAGTGAATGCAGCTGTTTCTAATGCATAACCCCAAAATGATAACGGCAAATCAGTAAGAGACATCATAGATCGCACCATCTCTAACAAAGTACGATTACGACGTTCGGACACACCATTACGCTGTGGTGTTCCAGGCGGTGTTAACTGCGAAACAATTCCACATTGTCTTAAGTGAGTACCAAACTCGAAACTCAGATATTCACCCCCACGATCAGACCGTAGGAACTTGATCTTCTTGTTACGATGATTTTCCACTTCACTCTGAAATTGCTTGAACTTTTCAAATGTTTCAGACTTGTGCTTCATCAAGTAGACATAACCATATCTACTTAAATCGTCAGTGAAGGTGAGAAAATAACGATATCCGCCGTGTGCCTCCACGCTCATTGGACCACACACATCGGTATGTATGATTTCCAACAAGTCACTTGCACGCTCCATTGTTCCGGAGAACGGAGTCTTAGTCATCTTGCCCATGAGGCATGGTTCGCACGTGTCAAGTGAATCAAAGTCAAGTGACTCCAAAAGTCCATCAGCATAGAGTTTCTTCATGCGCTTTACACCAATATGACCCAAGCGGCAGTGCCACAAAAATATGGCGCTATCATTGTTTACTCTAACCCTTTTGGTCTCAATGTTATGTATATGCGTATCGCTATCAAGATTCAATATGAACAATCCTCCCACATTTGGTGCATGACCATAAAAGATGTTACTCATATAAATAGAACAACCATTATTCTCAGACTTAAAAGAGTAACCGTCTCGCAATAAACAAGATCCAGATATAATATTCATGCTCAACGCAGGCACTAAATAACAATGATTTAAGTTCATCACTAATCCCGATGGTAGTTGAAGTGACACTGTGCCGACGGCGATTGCATCAACCTTGGAACCGTTTCCTACGCGCATCGTCACTTCGTCTTTCGCCAGCCTTCGTCTATTCCGCAATTCCTGTTTCGAGTTGCAAATGTGAGCAACAGAACCGGTATCAAATACCCAGGCACTACTACGAGAGCCGGTTAAGTACACATCAATAACATGTATATCAAATATACCTGATTTTTCTTTGCCCGCCTTCTTATCTGCCAGATACTTGGGGCAATTGTGCTTCCAGTGACCCATACCCTTGCAATAGAAGCACTCTGTTTCAGGCTTAGGTCCAGCTTTGGGTTTCTTCGGCGGATTGGCAACAGGCTTGCCGCTCTTCTTCGAATTGCCCTTCTTACCTTTGCCGTTTCTCTTGAAACTAGTGGTCTTGCTCACCATCAACACTTGATGCTCTTTACGGAGTTCAGACTCTGCGACTTTCAGCATCGCAAACAACTCGCCGGGAGACTTGTTCATCCCTTGCATGTTGTAGTTCAACACAAAGCCTTTATAGCTTGGCGGCAGTGATTGAAGGATTCTGTCAGTGATAGCTTCTTGCGGGAGTTCAATCCCCAGTTCAGCTAGACGGTTTGAGTACCCAGACATTTTGAGCACATGTTCACTGACAGACGAGTTTTCCTCCATCTTGCAAGCATAGAATTTATCAGAGGTCTCATACCTCTCGATCCGGGCGTTCTTCTGGAAGATAAACTTCAACTCCTGGAACATCTCAAATGCTCCATGACGCTCAAAGCGACGTTGAAGTCCCGGTTCCAAGCCATACAAGACTGCACATTGAACTATTGAGTAGTCCTCCTTACGTGCTAACCAAGCGTTCTTAACATCCTGATCAGCCGTAGCGGGTGGTTCATCTCCTAGCGCAGCATTAAGGACATAATCCTTCTTTCCAGCTTGTAAGATTAGCTTAAGATTACGAGCCCAGTCTACAAAGTTGCTTCCATCATCTTTCAACTTAGCTTTCTCTAGGAACGTATTAAAATTCAGGATGACACTTGCGTGAGCCATGATCTACAACACAAATATATTCAAAATGGACTTAGACTATGTTCAAGATAATTAGAGTTCAACTTAATCAAATTATATGCTAAACTCCCACTCAAAAAGTACATCTCTCTAGTCATTTGAGTGGTTCATGATCCACTTACACTATCCCAAGTCCGATCATCACGTGAGTTGAGTATAGTTTCAGTGGTAAGCATCCCTATGCTAATCATATCAACTATATGATTCATGATCGACCTTTCGGTCTCATGTGTTCCGAGGCCATGTCTGCACATGCTAGGCTCGTCAAGCTTAACCCGAGTGTTCCGCGTGCGCAACTGTTTTGCACCCGTTGTATGTGAACGTTGAGTCTATCACACCCGATCATCACGTGGTGTCTCGAAACGACGAACTGTAGCAACGGTGCACAGTCGGGGAGAACACAATTTCGTCTTGAAATTTTAGTGAGAGATCACCTCATAATGCTACCATCGTTCTAAGCAAAATAAGGTGCATAAAAGGATTAACATCACATGCAATTCATAAGTGACATGATATGGCCATCATCACGTGCTTCTTGATCTCCATCACCAAAGCACCGGCACGATCTTCTTGTCACCGGCGCCACACCATGATCATCCATCAACGTGTTGCCATCGTGGTTGTCGTGCTACTTATGCTATTACTACTAAAGCTACATCCTAGCAAAATAGTAAACGCATCTGCAAGCACATATGTTAGTATAAAGACAACCCTATGGCTCCTGCCGGTTGCCGTACCATCGACGTGCAAGTCGATATTTCTATTACAACATGATCATCTCATACATCCAATATATCACATCACATCGTTGGCCATATCATATCACAATCATACTCTGCAAAAACAAGTTAGACGTCCTCTAATTTTGTTGTTGCATGTTTTACGTGGTGACCAAGGGTATCTAGTAGGATCGCATCTTACTTACGCAAACACCACAACGGAGATATATGAGTTGCTATTTAACCTCATCCAAGGACCTCCTCGGTCAAATCCGATTCAACTAAAGTTGGAGAAACCGTCACTTGCCAGTCATCTTTGAGCAAAGGGGGTTACTCGTAATGATGAAACCAGTCTCTCGTAAGCGTACGAGTAATGTCGGTCCAAGCCGCTTCAATCCAACAATACCGCGGAATCAAGAAAAGACTAAGGAGGGCAGCAAAACGCACATCACCGCCCACAAAAACTTTTGTGTTCTACTCGAGAAGACATCTACGCATGAACCTAGCTCATGATGCCACTGTTGGGGAACGTCGCATGGGAAACAAAAATTTTCCTACGCGCACGAAGACCTATCATGGTGATGTCCATCTACGAGAGGGGATGAGTGATCTACGTACCCTTGTAGATCGTACAGCAGAAGCGTTAGAGAACGCGGTTGATGTAGTGGAACGTCCTCACGTCCCTCGATCCGCCCCGCGAACAATCCCGCGATCAGTCCCACGATCTAGTACCGAACGGACGGCACCTCCGCGTTCAGCACACGTACAGCTCGACGATGATCTCGGCCTTCTTGATCCAGCAAGAGAGACGGAGAGGTAGAAGAGTTCTCCGGCAGCGTGACGGCGCTCCGGAGGTTGGTGATGATCTCGTCTCAGCAGGGCTCCGCCCGAGCTCCGCAGAAACGCGATCTAGAGGAAAAACTATGGAGGTATGTGGTCGGGCAGCCGTGAGAAAGTCGTCTCAAATCTGCCCTAAAAGCCCCATATATATATAGGAGGAGGGAGGGGGACCTTGCCTTGGGGTCCAAGGGACCCTCAAGGGGTCGGCCGAGCCAAGGGGGGGAGGACTCCCCCCCAAACCGAGTTGGACTTGGTTTGGTGGGAGGAGTCCCCCTCCCTTCCCACTTCCTCCCTCTCTTTTTTTTCTTTTCCTTTGATTTCCTTCTCTTGGCGCATAGGCCCCCTTGGGGCTGTCCCACCAGCCCACTAAGGGCTGGTGTGTCTCCCCAAAGCCTATGGGCTTCCCCGGGGTGGGTTGCCCCCCCCCCCCCTGGTGAACTCCCGGAACCCATTCGTCATTCCCGGTACATTCCCGGTAACTCCAAAAACCTTCCGGTAATCAAATGAGGTCATCCTATATATCAATCTTCGTTTACGGACCATTCCGGAAACCCTCGTGACATCCGTGATCTTATCCGGGACTCCGAACAACATTCGGTAACCAACCATATAACTCAAATACGCATAAAACAACGTCGAACCTTAAGTGTGCAGACCCTGCGGGTTCGAGAACTATGTAGACATGACCCGAGAGACTCCTCGGTCAATATCCAATAGCGGGACCTGGATGCCCATATTGGATCCTACATATTCTATGAAGATCTTATCGTTTGAACCTCAGTGCCAAGGATTCGTATAATCCCGTATGTCATTCCCTTTGTCCTTCGGTATGTTACTTGCCCGAGATTCGATCGTCAGTATCCGCATACCTATTTCAATCTCGTTTACCGGCAAGTCTCTTTACTCGTTCCGTAATACAAGATCCCGCAACTTACACTAAGTTACATTGCTTGCAAGGCTTGTGTGTGATGTTGTATTACCGAGTGGGCCCCGAGATACCTCTCCGTCACACGGAGTGACAAATCCCAGTCTTGATCCATACTAACTCAACTAACACCTTCGGAGATACCTGTAGAGCATCTTTATAGTCACCCAGTTACGTTGCGATGTTTGATACACACAAAGCATTCCTCCGGTGTCAGTGAGTTATATGATCTCATGGTCATAAGAATAAATACTTGACACGCAGAAAACAGTAGCAACAAAATGACACGATCAACATGCTACGTCTATTAGTTTGGGTCTAGTCCATCACGTGATTCTCCCAATGACGTGATCCAGTTATCAAGCAACAACACCTTGTTCATAATCAGAAGACACTGACTATCATCGATCAACTGGCTAGCCAACTAGAGGCATGCTAGGGACGGTGTTTTGTCTATGTATCCACACATGTAAATGAGTCTTCATTCAATACAATTATAGCATGGATAATAAACTATTATCTTGATACAGGAATTATAATAATAACTATACATTTATTATTGCCTCTAGGGCATAATTCCAACATGTGAATGAGTAGGGATTACCAAGCAAGAGATGCACTTAGAGCTATAAGTGTGTGAAAGCTCAAAAGGAGAACTAGTGGGTGTGCACCCAACTTGCTTGCTCAGGAAGCCCATCATTGGAATATACAAGTCAAGTTATATAATGAAGATTCCCACTAGTATGAGGAGGTGACAAAACAAGAGACTCTCAATCATGAAGAACATGGTGCTATTATGAAGCTCAAGTGTGGAAAAAGATAGTAGCATTGTCCCTTCTCTCTTTTTCTCTCTTTTTTGTTTGGCCTCTTTGGCCTCTTTTTTTCATTTTTTTTGGTGGGCATATTTGGCCTATTTTCATTTTTCCTCACATGGAACAATGCTCTAATGATGATCATCACACTTTTATTTACTCACAACTCAATACTTAGAGCAATGATGACTCTATAGGAAATGCCTCCCGCAGTGTACCGGGATGTGGAACGATCTAGCTTAGCGTATGACGTTGAAACATCTTGCTAGCTATCTTACGATCATGCAATGGCAATATGAAAGTGACGGCACATGTCATGAGACAGAACGGTGGGAGTTGCATGGCAATATATCTCGGAATGGCTATGAGAAGGCCATGATAGGTAGGTATGGTGGCTGTTTTGAGGAAGGTATATGGTGGTTTTGTGCACCGGCGAAAGTTGCGCGGCACTACAGAGGCTAGCAACGGTGGAAGGTGAAAGTGCATCGATACCATGGACTAGTCATGAAGAACTCATATACTTATTGCGAAAGTTTTATTAGTAATCGAAACAAAGTGCTAAACGCATACTCCTAGGGGAAGGGTTGGTAGGTGTTAACAATCACGCGATCCCGACCGCCACACAAAGGATGACAATCAATAAATCAATTATGTTCCGACTTCCTAACATAGCGGTTCACCATACGTGCATGTTACGGGAATCACTAACTTCAACACAAGTATTTCTAGATTCACAACACCCTATTATCATAACTCTAATATTACCATTTCCAAATCTCAAAACTAATTGAGAGGAATCAGACTTCTCTTTACTAATCAATGCACAAGAATATGGAAGTTTCATTATATCCTCTTTGGATGCCTATCATCTTTGGGACTACTTTCATAGCACAAGCCAACTACCAAGTTACTCAAAGAGAGCACTCTCAAAAAGATATAAGTGAAGATCAAGAGTTCTTATTTCTCCAAAATATGACACCATCGTTCTCTAAAAATTATCTAAGTGAATCACTAGAGCAAAGTTATCTAGCTCAAAAGATATAAGTGAAGCACATGCGAGCTAAATTTCCTAACTCAAAAGATATAAGTGAAGCTCATTGAGTATTCTAGAAAATTCACGATGAGTGCATGTCTCTCACATCTGGCAAATTCCGTCGCTTATAAATTCTCATCTACCCAAAAAACATCAAAGGGAATCCCAAAACACTTTAAACACCACCGCAAGTCTCTGTTCCAACGAGAGACTATGTGGAGCTCCGTTCCGGCACCCTGCCGACGGGGGATCGATCACGGAGGGCTTCTTCATCAACCTTGCTGCCCTCACGATGATGTGTGAGTAGTTCACCATAGAGCTATGGGTCCATAGCCAGTACCTACATGGCAATCTCTTTCTCTCTCTTTGATCTTCAATACAATGATCATCGCATCTTCGCTTTGATCCATATGATGTAATTCCTTTTGTGTGGTGTGTTTGTTGGGATACGATGAATTGTGGGTTTATATTCAGATTATTCATGATAAATATTTTATTCTCCTCTGAATACTTATATGATTCTTATGTGCATGATTATGATAGCTTTGTAATTCTCTCCGATCTATTGAAATAGTTTGGCTAACTAGATCGATATTTCTTCGGTGAGAGAGGTGCGTTGTGGTAGGTTGAACCTGGCGAATTTCTATATCCCAGTGACAGAAGGGGACAAGATGCGTCTTTTTGTTGCTGCTACTGAGGATAAAACGATGGGGTTTATTCGTATTGCTTGAGTTTACTTTGTCTACACCATGTCACTGTTCTCCATGCATTACTCCGTTTTACTTAATACGCTAGATGCATACTCGATAGCAGTCTACGAGTGGAGTAATAGTAATAGGTGCAGGGAGGAGTCAGCCTATTTATTTATAGACGTGATGCATGTATACACGTGATCATTGCCGTGTATATTGCATAACTATCCGCTTTTCTGTCAATTGCCCAACAGTAATTTTTTTACCCACCGTATGCTATTTTTCATGAGAGATGCCATTAGGGAAAACTATGGCCCCGGGGTCTATTCACAACATATTGATAAATACTTTAATAACTTGCTGCCATTTACTTGTTTTTATTTTATCTTGATATCTACAATTATCTACACACCTCACTTGCTTTCAAATAACAAGACAAGAGGATTGACAACCGTCTTGCCTGCGTTGGGTGCAAGTTGTTTGTTCTTTTGTGTGCAACCACTGAAGACGGTTGTGGTTGATATTCCTATTGGTTTTATAAACCTTGGTTTAATAACTGAGGGAAATACTTACCCACACTGTGTTGCGATAACCCGTTCCTATTCATGGAAAACCCAACACAGATCATAAGTATCACCGGCGTATAATGCATAGGTGACAACCGACATTGATGTAACCTAGATACCCCCCGGTGCCTATATAAACTGTGGGGTTTAGTTCGTAGAGGATATCCATACACAACTTCGCAACCCCTAGGTTTAGCCCACAAATCCTTGATCTCGAGGTAGATAAACTATATAATCTCACCATATCAATACAAAAGAGGTGGACGGAGGGTTTTACCTCCATCAAGAGGGACTGAACCTGGGTAAACTTCTCGTGTTCCTTGTCTCTTATTCCATTTGTCCGGTCTCAAAGATCGGGTCCCCCTGCCCGAGGTCTTTCGGGTTTGACACTGACAGTGACCACACTTTCCAAGAAAAACTCACCTTTGATGAAAGTAGATTGGTTGCTAGAATTTAGAATGTCCATAAGATGGACCAATATATTTGTAAGCACTTATGTGAACACTTTGAATATGCAGTTAAGTAGGCTTGTAGGCCTGAATTTTCTCATACTAGTGGCATCCTTCTCTTTTGGAATCAAAGCGAGGATAGAAAAATTTAATCTATAAATATGTAATGTGCTAGCGTCGAAATCTTTGAAGAGAGCCATAATGTCTCCTTTAATAATCTCCAAGAATTTCTAAAGTTAAAGGGAAGGTAACCCATCTAGGCAAGGAGATCCATCAGATTATGACCCAAAGATTTCTACCTTTACCTCTTCCTCGGTAAAAACAACATTTAAGGAATCATTATTAGCGTCATAGACTTGTTCCCCAAGGTCAAACAAATTATCACTAACACTAAAACATTTTCTAACCTCCTTTTTGAAAAGGTCCTTATGGAAGGAAGTAGCTATCTTAAGCATGCCATCCACATCGGTTACTCGACCATTTTGTCCATCTAGGGCATGAATCAGAGTTTTTATCCTTCTTTGATTAGCTATTGCATAAAATTATTTAGTGTTTTTATCACCTTCTAAAATATCTCTATCCCTAGATCTTTGTTTGGCTTTGGTTTCCTCCTTAAGCTAGATATTGTTCAGATCTTTGAGGATCTGTTTCATTCTCTCCACTTCCACATCGGAAAGTGTTGGTGTGTGTGGCGGGAGGGGTAGATTTGATGTCCAAAGAGTCATATTCCTCGGTGATCATTTTTTTATCTTTCCTAAGTATAGCCTCTACATTCTTGCTCCATCCTTCTGCAAATTTCCTAAATCTCCTAACTTTCTCCTTCCAGATGTTTACAGCAGAAGTTTGCTTAATTGGGGCAGACTAGTTTCTAGCAACTAACTCTTCAAAATCCTTCCTAAGTAACCACCACTTCTCAAATTGAAAGTTGGTGCTCCTTGGGGGTACTCCCCAAACCAGAATCCTACAATAGAGGAGTATGATCACTACCAGTCTTGGGACGGCCTGAGAACAACTCAAGGCAAAAATAGCGTCCAGCTTAGTGTTACAAAAAACCATATCTATTGTAGACATAACTAGATTACTCTGGTTGTTAGCCCAGGTAAATTGTCTACCTGACATCCTGATCTCCAATAAGCTAAAAATGTCAATCAAAGCATTGAATTTTTCACTCCCATGATGATTGAGCTTACCATTATTTTTTATCTTTTTGGTATCTAACCAAGTTAAAGTCTCCCCCAAACAGAGTAGGTTGTTGGTCTTTTATACAGAGGTTATGCAGCTCTGATAGAAAATCATCCTCCCCTTCATCATATGGGGAACCATATACTGCCAGTACTCTAAAAGTTGTATCATTAGCTTTTTAATTTAGGTTGAATACTACAAAGAACTTGCAGGTACTCCATGAAGCAATCTCAAACATGTCTGCATCCACCACCATTAAAATGCCACATGCATTACCATTTGCACGGAGGTGGTGCTATTCATAATTCCTATTACCACTAACAAATTTAAGAAAAGAAGAGGAGAATTCTTCCAACTTAGTTTCCTGGAATGCTACTATACTAGCATTAGCTTTTGCCAAGGTTTCTAGGATGCAAGTCTTCTTTCGAGGGGCATAAATCCCCCCGATGTTCCAAAACAAGCCATTCATTTAAACACCATTTGCTTGGGGTGCTTGCCCTGCCTATATCTGTAATGTTGGTCCACAGGGCACTCTAGTCAAAATCTAGTTGAGAGACCCCTTTCATACAAAGAGGGGTACATGGGGAGTGTGGAATTACACTAGGTTCTGGACCTTTAAACCCTTCAGGTTTTTCCATATTAAATTTATCGAAACTATCATCATTGGTTATAAAACCTATATCAACAAATTCATTTCTATCACTACATTGGGGATTATCCCACTTTTTAGAGTGCAAGCTTTTAGTATTGCAGGCTACATGACATTCATATTCAGTTATTTCTACCCCTATTTTAGAGGCTACAACAATGAAACTAGGATCATTAAAACTAAGAAAAGGGTTTTTTTGAATGGTACCTTTCATACAGGTTTTATCTGCTTCAAGGTTCTTAATTTTCTACTTTGTTACTTTTTCTTAGATCTCAGACAGGCCCCCATTTCTTCTTATTGTTGTTTTCCACTTCATCAGGGTCCTGCCCTTCCATTGGGATTGTGATAACTTTTGAGGTCACGTGGATAAATATCACTTCCTCACACTCTCCATGAGAGATGTTATCAAGCCCCATTTCACTGCTTTGAAAGTCATCATCATCTTCATCAGCGAGCTCCATTTCCTGGAGCATGATCCATGGGAATGGGCTCTTGTATCTGGTGGAGATAAGCAAGAGCAATCTGCTTGGACTATTGGCTGTTCATGTTTGAGTTTTGAGTAGCACTAGGTTTGTTTGTTGCAGGCCCTAAGTCTGAATCTGCCCTCTTACTTGAGTTAGTGTTGTCCTCTCTTCTAGTTGCCTCTATAACTACACTGTCCTTGTCAATATCATCCCGAAGGTCTTCATCTTTTGGATTTTCCTCTGGTGGCTCCACTGTGATTTTGACTTTAAAGAGTTTGTCTTCAATCCCAAAGATCCTATCTGATGGGATGGCAGTAACCTAATTTTTATCCGAACCACTTCATAGAAGGCCTTGAAGTTGTATTGTCAATCAACATCAAGTAGAGTCCCTAGAACTCATGCAAATTGATGTGGCACATCCCATTCAGCCAAGCTTGAGTTCACACCCTCTAACCTGAGCAAACATGTCGCAGCTCAGCATTATGATCCTGTTGCCTACTAGCTTTTAACATTACCCCGCCTACTAGCATTGACATGTTATTTGGAACATGGCTTGACGGGGTTAATATATCGTTCGCTAAGCTAATCCGAGTTGAAACTTCTGCACTTCTATGTGCTATATGAAACTGCAGAAATGACCTAGTTTTTAACAGACAACAATCTATTCACTTTTTGCAGGTCATCTTCAGAGCTACCGCCTGGATCCGCATGTGGTCCTTACTCACTCCTGTGGAAACCAGGGAGCCTTTGGTTACTGGGTGTGCCCGATGGGAGATGGTAGCTCGGGCTATCTTCAGCCGATATGGATGGCGACATGCTGATAGAATAGGGATTTAGTCAGCTACTCCTATCCATCTTTTTGGCTTGGGCGTTGATCGCCTTGTAATTTATTTTCCCTTTTACTTTTGACTTTGTACCAACTTCGGATCTTTTCAGTTATTAAATAAATGACTGTATACATCAATCGATGCAGAGGCCGGGGCAAGGCCTCCTTTTCTAAAAAAAAATTGTTCCTGTTGCCCTTTCCACTCTTCTACATTCACTGTAACTCCTTCAACATCTGACATACCAAAAACTTGTGCCACAGGAATATGTGCAAGAAATTTATCAAAGAAAGACCATTCATCAAGCTTCCTAATTTGCCAGGGCCAATTTGTCTCCGGCCCATGTGTCATCCGCTCTATAGCACTCTACAGGATCTAAACTCCGAATTACATACTTGATGGGGGTACGTGTCAGCCAGGACAAGTACTAATGGTAGCTGTCATACACGACGTGGTCGCCGATCATTTTGGAGAGCAACTGCCTAACCGCAATTCTCCGGTTAAAATTTCTTTAGCAACGGGATATCTTTTTCCTGTCCTTGTTTACACAAAAAGGGAGTTTCTTTAGTGCAACGAGGCAGCGACTACATCTGCGTACGTAGGTTATAGTACAACTCCTCTTCGTCAATAGCCACATAGTGCAGGTCGTCGTGCTAGATCACGTTGATGGATTGGACCTTCGTACGTGCGCCCAAGGTCAAGAAAATACTGGTATAAAAGAAAGAAGTGTACGTGCTCCAAATATTTAACACCTCCCCACGATGATCAGTCCTGACGCCAACTACGACCCGACCGTTTCTCATGAACCGTAGACAGAGACAGTGGTACGCAATAATGATGTAAAGTTGCCAGAATCAATCGAAATTAAGTGTTTTTTTTCACTGTTTTAATTTTTTTTAACCATGAACACAAAATAAACCAGATTTGAAAAGATTTCACAAACTTACCCTTTTAAAAACGCCACAAGCCCTGACGTTGTTGCCCCACTATGCAACGCCAGTCTACCATGGCGTTGCTGCCCTACTCTAACACGCCTGTCTACCGTGACGTTTTTTCTTTCTTGCAACGCCAGTCTAACATGGCGTTGCAGACCCACTGTGAAACGTCAATAGTGCTGGCGTTGCAGACCCACTGTGGAACGCAACGACGACATCCAGCCAGCCCACGACATACCTGTTGGAATTATGCCCTAGAAGCAATAATAAATATAGTTATTATTATAATTCCTGTATCAAGATAATCGTTTATTATCCATGCTATAATTGTATTGAATGAAGACTCATTTACATGTGTGGATACATAGACAAAACACTGTCCCTAGCAAGCCTCTAGTTGGCTAGCCAGTTGATCAAAGATAGTCAGTGTCTTCTGATTATGAACAAGGTGTTGTTGCTTGATAACTGGATCACGTCATTAGGAGAATCACGTGATGGACTAGACCCAAACTAATAGACGTAGCATGTTGATCGTGTCATTTTGTTGCTACTGTTTTTCTGCGTGTCAAGTATTTGTTTCTATGACCATGAGATCATATAACTCACTAACACCGGAGGAATACTTTGTGTGTATCAAACGTCGCAACGTAACTGGGTGACTATAAAGATGCTCTACAGGTATCTCCGAAGGTGTTCGTTGAGTTAGTATGGATCAAGACTGGGATTTGTCACTCCGTGTGACGAAGAGGTATCTCGGGCCCACTCGGTAATACAACATCACACACAAGCCTTGCAAGCAATGTAACTTAGTGTAAGTTGCGGGATCTTGTATTACGGAACGAGTAAAGAGACTTGCCGGTAAACGAGATTGAAATAGGTATGCGGATACTGACGATCGAATCTCGGGCAAGTAACATACCGAAGAACAAAGGGAATGACATACGGGATTATATGAATCCTTGGCACTGAGGTTCAAACGATAAGATCTTCGTAGAATATGTAGGATCCAATATGGGCATCCAGGTCCCGCTATTGGATATTGACCGTGGAGTCTCTCGGGTCATGTCTACATAGTACTCGAACCCGCAGGGTCTGCACACTTAAGGTTCGACGTTGTTTTATGCGTATTTGAGTTATATGGTTGGTTACCGAATGTTGTTCGGAGTTCCGGATAAGATCACGGACGTCACGAGGGTTTCTGGAATGGTCCGGAAACGAAGATTGATATACAGGATGACCTCATTTGATTACCGGAAGGTTTTCGGAATTTATGGGAATGTACCCGGAATGACAAATGGGTTCCGGGAGTTCACCGGGGGGGGGGGGGGGCAACCCACCTCGGGGAAGCCCATAGGCCTTGGGGGTGGCACACCAGCCCTTAGTGGGCTGGTGGGACAGCACAAGAAGGCCCTATGCGTCATAGGAAGAAAAAAAAAGAAAAAAAAAGGAGGAGGTGGGAAAGGAAAGAAGGACTCCACCCACCAAACCAAGTAGGACTCGGTTTGGGGGGGGGACCTTCCCCCCTTGGCTCGGCCGACCCCCTTGGGGCTCCTTGAGCCCCAAGGCAAGGCTCCCCCTCTCCCACCTATATATACGGAGGTTTTAGGCCTGATTTGAGACGACTTTTCCACGGTAGCCGACCACATACCTCCACGGTTTTTCCTCTAGATCGCGTTTCTGCGGAGCTCGGGCGGAGACCTGCTGAGACAAGATCATCACCAACCTCCGGAGCGCTGTCACGCCGCCGGAGAACTCTTCTACCTCTCCGTCTCTCTTGCTGGATCAAGAAGGCCGAGATCATCGTCGAGCTGTACGTGTGCTGAACGCGGAGGTGCCGTCCGTTCGGCACTAGATCGTGGGACTGATCGCGGGACGGTTCGCGGGGCGGATCAAGGGACGTGAGGACGTTCCACTACATCAACTGCGTTCACTAACGCTTCTGCTGTACGGTCTACAAGGGTACGTAGATCACACATCCCCTCTCGTAGATGGACATCACCATGATAGGTCTTCGTGCGCGTAGGAAATTTTTTGTTTCCCATGCGACGTTCCCCAACAATACCGACAGGAATATGTGTAGTGCTGAAACGCCATGGATCACGGTGTTTCGTGCGTGGCCAGCAACGCCAGTATCCCTGACGTTTCTATGTGGACTGAAACGTAAGGTAGACTGGCGTTTGAATGTGGATCAAAAACGACACGGTAGACTGACGTTTCTGCGTGCAGCAGCAACGCCACGGACTCTGGCGTTTCTACAAGGGGTCAGATCGTGAAATGTTTTCAATTAAAATTCATTCTGTGCAATATTTTTATCCCATGGGTCAAAGTAATGAAAAAAAATCCCGAAATTAAGCTCACTCACGATCATGAGACACACCAGAATATGAATTCATCGAGAGATGAGCAATTTACGTATGGCGTACACGATCCATACGATACAGGACGGGAACCTCATGCGTCCGGCCAGGCGCGCACCGCCTACTCCTGATCACACCCGTGCGATATCTTGGGCGTGCTCATGCAGGAGGACACGGACACCGGCGACGACGGGAAGGAGAAGGACACGCGCGCGGACGCGGCGCCGCTGCCGCCGTGTGGCATGACGCGGGACGACGAATGCTGCGACCGGCGCCAGTACGAGAAGGACGACGACAGCGCCCTACGGCCCGCGCCGCCGCCGCGCGCCGACGACGACGATCTTCTCCACGCCACGTCGCCGCCGGGTGGCGCGCCCGCCGCGGAGGGGGACGACGGCCACCACGTGGAGAGCGACGCCGACGCCAGGAAGGTGACGCGCTGGGACGCGGACGCGTCGACTGCGGCGGCAGCCTCGTCCACGCTCTTGCCGGAGCTCAGCTTCGCGAGCGGGGGCTGCTTCTTCTTGGAGCGGCGCGGGAGGTGGAAGCACAGCGCGGCGCACCCGGTGCCCATGTCCGGCCGCCGCGGCGCCCTGGCCCGCGGCGGGCTGCTGCTGGTTTCCCGAGACGATGGCTCGGTCGACGCGGGCGCGTGTTCTTGGGGAGAAGCCATGGCCGGCGTTGCTCGGTGGTGGGCTTGACGGAATGGAAGCGAGGGACTGCTCTCGAGCATGGACAGGCAACTGACTGGACGTGGTATCACGAGCGGTTTATAGCGGGACAGAGGTCCAGACAGAACTACGTGTGCCTTGGCTATTTTATTCTGAGGCAGAAGAAGAAAACCGTTCACGGTTTATGATTTGTTTTCTGCGTCAACTACACAGCCACAGAGTGGCCGGCATAACCAGTTGGAAACAATCTAGCAAGGCTATTGTAATTTCAGATCTAGATTTCTTTGGCAAATTCCGCAGAAATGGGAATGCCATGCCATTTTCCTTTACAGAACAAGTGAATGCCGGGTTGGCAAAATGTTTGAAGCCAAAATTCAATTATGGCAATATTGAAGGGGAAGAAGCCTTTGTTAACCTCGACAAACGTGGAGTCATCCCTGTGATGCATGAAGATCTCACTTGTTATGCTTTACTAGTTGACCCGTTGCGTCAAATGACGCAAAGATCCGTTAAAATCATGTTGTCGATGAAAATAGTTTTATTTATTCGATACTGGAAGTAGAATGAAGGTTTGTTGTGTGCAATAAGATATACCTATACATTTTAATTTGATAGTACAGAGTCCCATTCAAGACCACGTCACGTCGAAAATATGTGTTTCCGTAAGGTAAACGTTTTCCGTCAGCGCGCCGGCCGAAGCGTTCGGCCGGTCGCGTGGTTGGCATTGGATCGACCAGATCGGCGTGCCCACCGCCTCCTCCTTTCCTCTCCCCCTTCCTCCATCTCCTTCCTCCTCCTCCTCCTTCTTCCCTCTTCTTTCCCCCTTCCCCCCTGCAACTTCAGGCGTTGTCGGCGAGCGCTGCGGCTTCTCCACCGGCAGCCGCTGCGCCTGACGGCGGGGATCTCGTGTGCCCAACGCCTCCTCCTTTCCTCTCCCCCTTCCTCCTCCTCCTCCTCCTCCTTCTACTCCCCTCCTCTCCCTTTTCCCCCCTGCAACCTCAGGCGTTGTCGGCGAGCGCTGCGGCTTCTCCACCGGCAGCCGCTGCGCCTGACGGCGGTGACCGAAGGTGAACCACGCGAGATGCTACAGCGGGGCGACGGTTGAAACTTTTTTAATATACGGTTGAAGCTTTTTCTGTCAACGTTTGCAACTTTTTTCCTCGTGAAGTATTTTTGGTTGAAGCTTTTTTTTAACGGTTGAAGCTTTTCTATACACGGTTGAAACTTTTTGAGGAGTGATCACGCGAGATGCTGCAGTCGGAGCGGCGTTTGAAACTTTTTTCATACACGGTTGAAGCTTTTTATGTCAACGTTTGCAACTTTCCCTCGTTGAAGTTTTTGGTTGAACCTGTTTTTCTTAACGGTTGAAGCTTTTTCTACACACGGTTGAAAATTTTTATCCAGCGTTTGCAACACAGGGGGTGAGATGCGACGAGGTGAAGACCGACGGGCTGCATCCATGGTGCTTTCGACGGGCGGCCAAGGCGGCGACCGGCGGCGACCGACGGTGAGGGCGACCAGCGATGAGGAGGCGAGGCGAGGCGATCGGCGTGTGCTGGAGCGTCGGCGCAGGCGAGGACGGTCGGCGCGTGCTGGGGCATCAGCGCGGGTGAGGCGCGTGCTGGAACGGCGGCTCGCGCGAGGATGGCGGGCGGGTGAGGGCTCGCGCGGCCAGATCTGACGGTCAGAGGGCCCTGATCTGACAGCTGCTGCGCGACCGGCGCGAGCCCTCGGGCCAGCGCGCCGGCGCCTAGCACTGCCCTTTCCGTAATCTTCTGTGTTTGCTTTAAAAATATATTTATGAGTAAGTTTAGTTTTGAGCAAGCACTTATGGTAACTATTCTTACCCCTTTGTATAAATAATTGAACGGAGGCTTGTATCAGGGCAACAGAAGTTCAAAAAATATTTCGTATGTGCTGGATTTCTGATGATTTAGGTGTTGAAATTAGTAGTGGGTCTTAGGTCCATAAGAGAATTTCAGAAATCTCCAAGGGCCCATTTAGGTGGTGGCATGACAAAATGGTGGTGGGAAGTTTAGTCCCACCCCGTTAGTGGAGGAGAAGTTGGACCCCTTTATAAGAGTCTCTTTTCTACACGCTATTGGAGAGTGAGAAGAGAAGAGGCCCTCGCGCACTCCACCTCCACCGCCCGCCGCGCCGTGGACGGCCCACGTCTCTCCACCCGACCGCCTATATAAGCAGGGCTAACCCCTACGGAGAGGGGCGATTAGGTTTTTGGGGAGCGAGCACGCGACTGCTCGCCTCCGTCCGTCAGCTTCCTCTACGTCTACGTGCACAGTAGTACCGCTAGGCACGGGCTGTGAGTGGGAAAACGGTTGGATTTCCCCCTCACTATATAAGGGGTTCTAGTTGTGGAACCCTATCTCTCACCCTCCCAAGCTCTATTGTTGCTCCCTAAGCTCAAAAGTGCCCGATCTCTCTCCCTTGCCAATCAAACTTGTTGATTCTTTAGGGATTGGTTGAGAAGGCCTAGATCTAGACTTCCACCAAGAGAAAAGTTGATTCCCCCACCAATCCCTTGCGGATCTTGTTACTCTTGGGTGTTTGAGCATCCTAGACGGTTGAGGTCACCTCGGAGCCACATTCCATTGTGGTGAAGCTTCGTGGTCTTGTTGGGAGCCTCCAGGCTTTGTGTGGATTTTGCCCCAACCTTGTTTGTAAAGGTTCGGTCGCCGCCTTCAAGGGCACCTATAGTGGAATCACGGTACCTTGCATCGTGTGAGGGCGTGAGGAGAATACGTTGGCCTTAGTGGCTTATTGGGGGAGCATTGTGCCTCCACACCGCTCCAACAGAGATGTACTTCCTGTCAAAGGGAAGGAACTTCGGTAACACATCCTCGTCTTCATTGGTTCCACTTGTGGTTATCTCTAACCTTTACTTTGTGTATGCTTATGTTGTTGTCTATCTCTTATTTGTCTTAGTAGCTCTTGTTGTTAGCTTCATTACGGTTCACCCCATTGTTGCTATTATTGTGAACCCATATGTTGTTTACCCTAACTTGCTAAGATTAATTAAAAAGTGGTCGTTGCCTATTCACCCCCCCTCTAGTCAACCATATCGATCCTTTCAATTGGTATCAGAGCCACGCCTCTTTATTAAGGGTTTAACCACCCGAAGAGTATGGAAGATGATGAGGGAGTTCCCCGTGCACAAACCGAGGGCATGGACTTGACTTCGATCACATGGGACGACTTGAATACGGCTATGGCCGCACTCAAGACGTCCATGAAGAACGAGGTCAAGACCATGCTTAAAGAGTTAATTGAGGGAATTAGAAACTCTCCTGAACCAGCATTGGTGGTTAAACCCACCACCACGGATTCGGAGGCCGATTCCGTCAGGGAAGTGGCTAAAGGTATGCAACCTTCCCAACCTCTCAAAAATAATGGGAATGGGACGTATGCATCTGTTCCACCACCCTTGGTCTATAGAGGACCGGTTCCCACACCGCGTCTTAATCCTGTTGGTCCTCCTCCTAAACTTGTAAAAGGTGATTTTGCTAACTAGGTATTTTCTATTAAGTCTCATTTGAATCACAGCTCAACAAATTTGTGGAGAATCATCGAGCAAGGATATTATCCCCATGATCCAAGCAACCTCACTCCAAGAGAAGATGCGGACAATCAATACAATCACTCTGCTCTGTTTATTCTCCAGTCTGTAGTGCCACCTGAAGATCTTCCTCACTTGCGTCCCTTCACTTTGGCCAAGGATTGTTGGGAGCACATTATGGTGTTGTACAAGGGAAGCTCAAGCATTCAACGGTCCAACTATGAAGTGATACTTGATAAGGCCGATGAGTTTGTGATGAAGGAAGACGAGGACCCTCGTGATCTCTATCGGAGGGTGACTGCTATTGCTGTGGCACTCAAGGACCATGGGAGCAAGGATGTGGATGATACATGGGTCAAGCGCAAGTTTTTCAAAGCCATCATGCCTTTCAATAAAGCCATGTCATCTGTCATTCGTCAGCGACCAGACTTCCACTCCTTGTCTTCCAGTGAGGTGTTGGATGAATTCATTGCAATGTCAATCATGAACGAAACAGCTGACAATGCACTTGCTCGTGTTCGCTCAAAGACAGCTTCTCCCAACCTTGCGTTAAAGGCAAAAGCAATGTTTGAAGAAGAAGAAGAGGATGAGTAAGAGGAGAGCTGCCCTGAAGACACGAAGTATGCCTATCATGAGCACATGGCTCTTGCATCAAGGCAATTCTGGGGGAACAAGAGGAACTCAAGACACACCTTCACCAAGAACAACTCGAGTGGGTTCAAACCCAAGCAACGAGTGAGGACATGCTATAACTGCGGTAACGTGAGTCACTTCGTGGCCGAATGTCCCTGTGAGAAAAGGGAAGACAACGGGGGCAAGCTCATTCGCAAAGAAAAAACCAAGTCATTTCCAATCAAGAACAACTTTGTGAAGAAACCTCACCCAAAGGGGATGGTGGCCCTTGAAGAGTACCCTTCCGATGATGATGATGATGATACAGTGGCAACGGCAACGGTTGCTATTGCCACTCCCTCTCCCCAGAAGGTGTCTCTCTTCAACGCCCCCAACGAGAACCACATCACTAAGTGCCTCATGGCAAAAGGTATCAATCAGGTAACCCCCATCATTAAGACCAACATCGCTACTGCTCCTTCATTGTTAAATTGTGTTGATGATAGTGATGTTGGGGAACTTAATGAGCATGATCTTGACAAGTTTCTGTGCACTATTAAGGGAGAATCCAAGAAGCACTTTGTTGCTCTCTTGGAACAACTGGGTGTGGCCAATGACCTCATCGAGTCTCATGAGGAGACCATCTCCGAGCTTCAGGGACACAGTCGTGAATATGCCGATGAAATTGCTGAATTATCTATTGCTCTAGAAAAAGAGCGCACTCTTCGTTTGGCTCTTGAGGAGTCATACAACGATGACTGCGCTAAAATGCAAAAGAAACTAGATCATGATACTGTTCTTACTCCCATGCTTAAGTCTGAGAAGTATGCTCTTGGGGTTGGCCATGACAGACTCAAAATGGAGTTTGACACACTTGACAAGGCTCACAAGGTCTTGAAAGGTGTTCATTTCTCTCTGAAAGAGTCTCATGATCAACTCCAAGCAAAGCTTACCAAGGAGATCTCTACTTGTCCTCCCTTTGTGTTAATTGATAATGCTTGTACAACTAATCCTTGTTGTGAGCATGTACATCTTGTGGAGGAAAATGCCAAGTTAAAGGAGAAACTTGAGAAGGGCCTTGTGACATGCATACAAGGTGAGAAGAGCCTGAACGACCTCTTGAGCACTCAAAAGGGTGTTGTAGGACAGGAGGGACTTGGACTTACCTCCAAGTCAAAAGGAAAAAGGAGGAACAGGAACAGACGATCCCCTACCCTCATGGACATCTTTGTCAAAGAGGGCGAAGGGACTCAGGAGGTGAACAGGAACAAGATGGACGATGGTAATGTCAAGAAGGGCAAAACCATTCCTACTAACACAGCCGACAAACTCAATTCTTCCTATATCTTATGTCGTGCTAGTGGTGGGCATGTTTATGCCAGATTTGTTGGTTCCTACTATGAGTCCATTGAATGGGCTATCTGGGTTCCTAAGACCCTTGTCTCTAACATGAAAGGACCCATTAAAAAATGGGTACCTAAAACCAAGCCTTGATCTATTGCAGGAGTTTGCTTCCGGTGGGGTGTCATGGTTGCTCGATAGTGGAGCAACAAATCATATGACCGGAAGCAAGGACTTAGTGGTGGATGTGCATCCTTCTCCATCTATGCCCACCCATGTCCAATTCGCCGATGCATCCTCGTCAAAGGTATTGGGATTTGGTAAGGTGGTCATCTCTCAAGAGTTACCTATTGAGAAGGTCATGCTTGTTGAGTCTCTTGCCTACAATTTACTTTCGGTTCATCAACTTGCAATTATGGGTTTTTCCACATTCTTTAATCTTGATACTGTGGTCCTCCTATGGAGCAACACTCTTAAAGTATCCTATGTTGGATATGTCGAAAATGATCTTTATGTGGTGAACTTCTCAAAGCGACCCACTAAGACTGCGACGTGTTTAATGGCTAAAGTTGATGTGGGCTGGCTTTGGCATCGCCGACTAGCTCATGTCAATATGAGATCTTTGCAAAGTCTTCTAACAGGCGAAAATATTCGTGGACTAACAAATGTGAGTTTTGCTAGAGATCGTGCTTGCAGTGCCTGCCTTGAAGGAAAGATTTATGAAACTGCTCATCGTCCAACGACTCTCATTTACACTAAGAGGCCATTGGAGCTCCTCCATATGGATCTTTTCGGCCCTCCATCATTTGATAGTCTTGGAGGCTGAAAGTACTGCTTGGTGATTGTTGATGACTACTCAAGATACACCTGGGTATATTTCTTCAAAAGGAAGAGTGAGACTCAACAAACTGTCATCAACTTTGCTAATGAAGCTCAACGCCAACATGAAGCAAAGATCTTGATGATTAGAAGTGACAACGGCACCGAGTTCAAGAACTACACCTTGGATGAGTTTCTAGGTGATGAGGGGATAAAACATCAATATTCAGCACCATATACCCCTCAACAAAATGGCGTGGCAGAAAGGAAGAACCGGACCTTGATGGACGCTGCAAGAACAATGATGGCGAAATTCAAATCTCCATATAACTTTTGGGCAGAGGCCATCAACACAACATGTCATGCGTCCAATCAGCTCTATATCCGCAAAGGCTTGAACAAGACTCCATATGAGATTCTCACTGGAAACAAACCCAATCTCAAGGACTTCCGGGTATTCGGTTGTAAGTGTTTCATTCTCAAGAAAGGTGCACGTTTAGCCAAATTTGATTCTAGAGCACATGAGGGCATCTTTGTTGGTTATGCTACAAACTCTCATGCTTATCGTGTCCTCAACAAGTCCACCGGACTCATTGAGGAGACGTGTAACGTGGAGTTTGATGAAAATAATGGCTCCCAAGTGGAGCAAAGTGGTCTTTGTGATGTAGGTGATGAAATTCCTCCCCAAGCCATAAGAAGAATGGGGATTGCTCAAATACTCCCCATTGAGGAACCCCTTGTGACCAAGGAGAAGGGCAATGCTCTACTCAAGTGGTGATATCACCCCCCACAAGCCCCACACGCTTCCGATGAACAAAGACAAGACTCTCAACAAGATGAACAAGCTCAAGGTCAAGATAAATTTCCCAACAATGATGATGTGTCCCATGATATTCAAGCACTCACCCAAGACTCCGAACCTGATCATGATCAAGATCAAGTGCAACCACAAGATCTAGACCAAGTAGAAGCACAAGATCAAGATCAAGAGCAACCACAAGTACAAGGACAAACAAGTGAACCTGCTCAAGTCAAAAGTCAAGATGATGAGGATACTGTCTCGCAATTCCCTTCTGCAGCACCAACAGCCGGTGCCAAGGGAGGTTCAAGACGCAAGGGCAAGCAAAGTAAACAAGTCGATGCTCCCCAGTTATCCAATGAAGAACTCTTGGAGCGTCGAGCAGCCAAGATTGCGAACAAGCTGAGAGTCAAGTCACATCTTATGAAGGATGTACTTGGCAGTTTGAAAAAGGGAGTATCCACCCGTCAACAAATTTGGAATTATTGTGAGCATCACGCGTTTGTTTCGTATTGTGTACCTCAACAGGTACAGGAAGCGCTCGATGATGAGGATTGGCTTATGGCCATGCATGAAGAACTTCACAACTTCGAGCGTAACCAAGTCTGGGATTTAGTGCCAAGACCAAAGGAGGAACATAATGTCATCGGGACCAAATGGATATTCAAAAACAAGCAAGATGCCAATGGGATTGTGATTCTAAACAAGGAAAGATTGGTGGCTCAAGGCTACTCCCAAGTTGAGGTATCGACTACGGTGAAACCTTTGCCCCTGTTGCTCCTCTAGAATCTATTCACATGTTGCTTGCGACAAACTGCCTCTTCTATGTGACAATCAAAGTGCTATCAAGATTTCCCTCAACCGAGTGCAACATAGCAAGACCAAGCATATTGATATTCGCCATCACTTCATTCGTGAACATATCAAGCTTGGTGATATTGAGGTTCACTTCATCCACACTGAAGAGCAACTTGCAGATATTTTCACTAAGCCCCTAGATGAAGCAAGGTTCCGGGAGTTAAGGCATGAGCTAAATATCATTGATTCAAGTAATGTGGATTGAAGCTAAGCACCTTGCACCTCACTATACATTCGATCTTGGTCTAGATGCAGGCATGGAGATAGGTGGAGTGTTGTTCTCTCAATGTACTCTTCCTCCCCCCATTATGCATAAATTGATCTAGTCTTTCACTTTAGGCATTACCAAATGGCACTTGTGCTTCAAAGACGAGCGTTGGTCATGAACCCAAGGACAATTCTTCGCGGTGTCATACCTTTGTCTCAAACATAGGTGGCCTCGGCCACCGCCCCCACCTTTCTCTCATATGGAAGAAAGGATACAAAATGAAAAGTTAGTAAATCTTGCTGGTGCTATCTTCTTATTGTCACTAACTTGTCATTTGCCCACATCTTTCTCATCTCCTATGTCTCGTTGTGTCATTTGCAGCGGTACTACCGCCAGGGGTAGCGGTACTACCGCTAGGACCCCAGCGGTACTACTGCCAGGGGTAGCGGTTCTACCGCCAGGACCCCAGCGGTACTACCACTAGGGATAGTGGTACTACCGCCAGGACCCCAGTCTACCACGACCTAACTAGGACTTTTTAGGGCTGTCTCAAGGGGGAGCGGTACTACCGTCAGGGGGAGCGGTACTACCGCCAGGACCCCAGCGGTACTACCGTTGGCCCATACCCCTTGGGCTATATAAAGGAGGGGGAGCCCGTTTTTCCTGCCTCTTTCTTCTTCCTCGTGGCTCTTCCCTCCCCAACCCCGAACTCCCCCTATTTGGATCTCTATCCGTGGAGCCCCTTCTCTCCGTTGAGTTGGAGGGTTTGCTCCACTTCTCCTTCCTCCACCAAGTGCCATGGAATCCGGTAAAGCTCCTCCCCTTATTCTCTTGGTTGATGTTTTCTTGTTCTAGGGTTAGGAGCATTGGTGATTTGGATCCATGCCTATGGTATTGTGCTTTGTTCTTGGATGGCATGAAGGAGATATTCGAGGGGAGTGTAGGTCCTATGATTCATTGCCTTTATAGTGCCATGCCCTAGGTTCTTCATGTTTTAGATCAAGCACTTCTTCTCTTATTTTGGATTTGATCTAAAACTGGAATCCTCTTGACTAGGCATGTCTTTATTTAGATGATTCTTGTGATCCTCATGTGTTTAGGTCTGTGGTGGTGTTTTTAGTGATTATACACAGTACCCATGGCCCTCGTAAATCCAATCTAGCCGTTTCTATGGGTCCTTTTTCATATTCAGATCTGAAAGTCAACCCCCTAGCGGTACTACCGCCAGAGGTAGCGGTACTACCGCTAGGACCCCCGCGGTACTACCGCCAGGGGTAGCGGTACTGCCGCTAGGACCCGAGTGGTACTACCGCCAAGAGTAGCGGTACTACCGCCAGGAGGATATTATTTTTCTTCTTTTCATTTGCTTGGCAATGTGAGTTTACTTTTAAGCCCCTTTTTGTTCATTGCCTTGACTCATTCTGTCGCTCTTTTTTTTCAGTGTGTGTCTTGTGTGCCACAGATGGTGCTCGCCGCTCGAACCCCCCACAGGACACCCAGTCGAAACATTATCGCAATCCAGAGGCTCTAGAGGGCTCCGCCGCTTCCGGTCTGCAACCCAAAAAGAAGTCTTTCAAGAAGGCAGCTCACAAGGACAAGGGGGTCAACGTTCGTACTATGCCCCCTAAGGATTGTGCCTCCACACCGCTCCAACGGAGACGTACTTCCTGTCAAAGGGAAGGAACTTCGGTAACACATCCTCGTCTTCATTGGTTCCACTTGTGGTTATCTCTAACCTTTACTTTGTGTATGCTTATGTTGTTGTCTATCTCTTTCTTAGTAGCTCTTGTTGTTAGCTTCATTACGGTTCACCCCATTGTTTCTATTATTGTGAACCCATATGTTGTTTACCCTAACTTGCTAAGATTAATTAAAAAGTGGTCGTTGCCTATTTACCCCCCCTCTAGTCAACCATATCGGTCCTTTCACTCGGAAAGTTGCCTATTTACTCAACATTAGGTCTTAAAAGACGTGGTGGATTTCTGATGATTTAGGTCTTAAAAGATGTGAACATGCAGGTATAGTATTGCAAGTAAGAAAATGTGAAACATTGCTAATAACTTGCCTCATATGCATGATAGTTTTAGGTCATACAAGCAGCGGGTAAAAGAAAATCACTATATATGGAACCAAGGCTAAGTCAAATTGGTAATGCTGATTTTCAGTTTAATGCCGATACGGCCATATTTCATCACAATGGATGGATTTCGGTCTAACACTGGAAAGTAAATAAGCATAACAGAAGCGGGTCATAGAAAATGGTTTATACAAAGCACGATAAAGCCCTCATGTGAGTACAACTTTTACGAGTGCAAGCAAAAGAAAATATATTTTTTGAAAAGGAGGATATATCCCCGGCCTCTCCATCTGAACGATGCATATAGTCATTTTATTAATTATTCATAAGGGTCATACAAGATAATACATCAGTCAGCGTGAAGCCGCCATCTAGGCAACACCTGTTACTACTCATATCCCCTTGATGAAGGGGTGCCGAATATCCGAACCTAATACCAAACAGACATAGCAACAAACCCTAACATTTATAGTCGGATGCCCCAGCCCAGACACATACCGGGACTGAGTCTTACACCGGTCCGACACACTCTCGCATGAGGGGCGATGTTGACGATGCCCTTATATCCTTTTATTCTACTTGTGTTTGATGTGAGAGTTGTGACATGAGGCGAGGGAAGTGTGTTGCAGGGCCAATTTTTATTTTTTTTGAAATGGAGGTAAAATATTTGTCGCATCACATTAAATAAGAAGGAGATAAGACATAGTTGCAAGCTTACAAGACCACAAACAGGTCGAGAAAAAGAAGGGATCACTCTCCCGAAATTAAGTTGCCCAAAAGTTTAGCCCCGGCCAAGACCCATGTCTTCGCCTCGTTCTTGATTATAGCCACCACGCTCGTGGCCGATGATTCCTTGTGACGAAAGACTCTGGCATTTCTCTTCTTCCAGATTACCCAACACACAAGCATCTTTAGAGAGGTTCCCGCCTTCCTCAGAGGGTTAGGACGATCATTGTTGTCTGCCCACCATTGCTTGACTGTCTGAAGATCCCTCCATGCGTTTATTCTAGATGGTATTCCCATCCAATCATAAATCATGCTCCAAACTTTTATGGTATAGCGGCATTTGAACAGAATATGCGGCGCTGATTCCGGTTTCCTTTTGCACAACTGACAGAGGCCGCAATTTGGCCACCCTCTGCGTGCCAGTCTATCAGAAGTCCAAATTCTGTCTTGAAGAACAAGCCAAGAGAAGAATTTAATCTCGGGGGGGGGGGGGCAAATTTCCCATACCATCCTCGGCATCTCGGAGGTAATCAAACCCACAAATTGCATTCGATAAGCAGTGGTCGCTGAGTAGAAACCATCAATGGTGAATTTATAGCGCACGGTATCCTCATTGCCCGAAACAAGGTTGACCTCTTGGGTCTTGCTCCATAGATCCATGAATTCCTGAATAATATTTACAAAGATCCCCCTTTCATGTTGATTTGACGTATCCAATCATTACTAGCCATTGCCTTGGCAATGCAAGAATTTGATCGCTTAGAGAGGACGAAGATGCCTGGGTGATATCCTTCGGTTTTTGACCAGAAAGCCAAGGAGCGTGCCAGAAACTCGCCTTCATGCCATTGCCCACCAAAATGACTGTTGCCGCGTAGAATAAATATTTGTCTTTGTCATCGCACAGAGCTTCGAAGCCAACCCATGCCCTATGAGGATCCGTCCAAGCATTCCGAAGCAAGCGTAGGAGCGCCCTTGCGAATTTGTCCATGTCAAGAATACTGAGGCCACCAAAAGAGGTCGGGCGACATACCGTTTTTCAATTAACCTTGCACTTTCCGTCTGAAACCTGATCGGTTCCGGCCTACAGGAAAGCCCTTTGCGTTCTTATACACCCACACCAAAAGTTATGGGAAAAGATTACCGTCAGCCGGTGGATTATACTCACTGCGTCCACCTCCTCCTACGCTCAACACTTGTCATGTGTGAATGCCGCAGGTGGCCGCCGCTCAAGCCTGCACACCCGAACTCCACTCCAGCCACCAACGGCCTAGCTGCGCCTCTTCAGCCTCCCTTCTCGCACTCCGTCATTTCCTCTAGTCGGTCGATGCTTTTTTATAATTTTTGCAACAAGGGCCTTGTGCAAAAGTCCTCCCACAACATCATATATGTTGTAGAAATTTCTCGATTCCTGCCGCAAAGGACATCATTATTTTCAAAGAAAAATTTCTGCAACATTATTCATGTTGCAAAAGTCATTTCTAATAATTTCTGCAACAAGGGACTTGTTGTAAAAGCCCTTCCGCAACATCATATCTGTTGGAGAAAATTCTCGATTCACACCCCATACGACATCATCATTTTCACAGAAAAAAATTCTGCAACATTATTCATGTTGCAGAAGTCCTCCCGCAACATCATCAATGTTGCGAAAAATATAAAGAAAAAATAATAGTTTTGCAACACCACTCGATTCGCACCGCACACGACGTCACTATTTTCAGTAAAAAAAAATCTGCAACCTTGTCCATGTTGCAAAAGTCCTCCCGCAACATCATTTATGCTGCAAAAAAGATGAAGAACAAACTAGTAATTATGCAACACCACCTTTGTTGCAAAAGTTTTCTCGCAACATCATCCATGTTGCAAGACATAAAAATAGCGCTTTAGTGGTTTTGCAACAGAGCAATTATTGCAGAGCAAGTTATGCAACATCAACCTTGTTGTAATTTGCGTGCGGGAGATCCGACGACTATTGTTGCTCAATCCAATGGTTCGGGAGGTGGCGGATGTTTTTAATTAATCCACCAACGGACGTGTAGTGTCGCCCAAGTTATCTGTTTGCATGGAACTTTTGCACTCATAAGATTTTTTGTACTCTTTTTTTTGCGGGGTAGACCATGTGAAGTTTTTTGTGCTTTAACCACGCAAGTTTCGTGGTAAGCTCGTAAGGATGGAAGCGGTGAGCGAGTGCTCATAGCAAAACGCATAACGACAAACTGAAATGATTTTGCCCAAAAGAAAGAAAATAATACCACAAAGCTAGCACGGTTTGTCTAAGCTATCGCACTGCATTATTCGAGCAGCGTCTCAGCGTCTCTTCTAAGTACTCAACAGGTCACTCTTCATCATCCCAGTTGCTTTATCATCAGTCGTCGTGTGCGTGCACGACGCCCGGCGACGTGTTTATTTAACGCTAACCACACGAGTCATGCGCTGGCTCTTGGCCCGGACGGACAGGCTTAATCGAGGAACACAAGTGATCGATACTGGGCGCACACTCCTTCGCCGAGCTGGATCGCTGCACTGTGTGCTGCCCAGCTGATTATTCTGGCGACATGAGGCTGGCGTGACCTGACCTCCTTTGGATATTGCACCATTCTCTGGTGACAGCGATAGAGGGGGCTGAAAATGTGTTCTTGGGTGGCTCGAGCGTTTTGTTTAGAAGAGCTAATTTGACCGCGGTCTAATATTTGCATAGGGGCATCCTAACTAATTATTCGGATATCGCGTCATCAAGCTGTGTGTTTGGATATGGACTGCTCATAAACAAAGCACTGATGAGTTAGTTAGTCTATGTTTTTCTACCAAGTGTTCTCCATTACAGTATCTTCTATGTTTTTTTTGAGGCCTTTTACCACTTGTTGTTGAATATATGAATAAATTACTACAAGATTCAATCCGAACAAACAGTAAATAAATCATGACGGTTATAACAAATATTAAACTAATCATGTCGGATTGGTGCAGTAGATGAACATATCGTATCTAGACAACGCACTAGGAATAATAACTCTAGCATGATCTCAAATAAAGAGGACAAGATCACATACGGTTTGACGGAAGCAGAATCGTTGGCGTTCTCAGCCATGTCGTTGATGAAGAGGTTGCCAAGACCGGGGAAAAAGTCATCGTCGGCAAAGTCATCGTTGCTAGCGGTCGCGCGAGTGCGCTTTCCAAAAACCGGATCGCCCCTCTCCCATACAGGATCACGAGAGGCGGGGTGCCCGAGGCCTGCTATCGCTTCTTGCGGTGCACGCCGAAAGGAGGGATGGAGAACACTTGGATGGCGGCGCAATGATTTGGAACGGTATGAAACCATATGTTGTGACGGCGGTTAGGGTTGGCAGGGACCTCGTGTGTGTATACACGACCGGGTGGAGAGACGTAGACTGGACCCACATCCGAGTCGATTACATCCCATGATCTGGCATCTCAAATCGTGGCACGTCTGTTACAGACTCTTTGTTCCCGACCGACAAAAATAAGCACGTATGTATGGGCTCGGCTCGGCTCAATCCAGCAACCTGTGGTGCGTCGTGATGAGGCGTGGCGTGGCGAGGCGAGCGAGGAGTAGGAGTGCGCGAGGGCCTCTTCTCTTCTCATGCTCGTACAAGTCTTAGAAGAGCTTACATTATAAGGTGGCGCTACTCCCACTCAACTAGGAGTATGGTGCTAAATTTATTTCCACTCACACCACACAGAGCCATGCATGGATGGGCCATGATAATTTCAGATTTTAGTTGAGCTTTGGGCCCAAGCCTACAAGCAAAATCCAATAATCCCCCACAAAGTCTCATTGGCGCATATCATCTCTTAGTTTCAAAACATTGTTTATATATCGGTTCTTGATGGAGAGTGTTAAGTTGAACTTCCATTTAGAATTGTATGCTGCACTAGATCATAACTTGAATAGTGGACTATGCCTTGAACTAGAAGCTTTTTGTGAGACTAGTTTCACACAAATCCTTGACCGATACTGGGCTACCGCAAAGCTTCCCCACGGGTGGAGTGTATACGTCATACTCAAGGGCCTTTCATAAATTTATTAAAAAACACCCAGTTCTCATAGACTGCAATGTTTAGCAGTCAAATTCATATAGGTGTGTTCCTCAAAAGATGCTTTGCAGGACAATATCTCTGCTTATCCAAATAAGCCACTTGGAACACATTAAGATAAGTATCAAACTGCCATGCAGAATATCACAGAATTGCATCTTCATGGAGTGGGATAACAAATGTAGGGAAACTCTCCTTCCAGCTGCCCAACAACTTGTCTCCCACTTCTACTTCACGGGATATTCGATCACATAGATTGGATTACCACTATAGGCAACTCATACGGTGGGTCTCAAACCTGTTGGAAATATGCCCTAGAGGCAATAATAAAGTAGTTATTATTATATTTCCTTGTTCATGCTATAATTGTATTAATCGGAAACAGTAGTACATGTGTGAATATATAGATCATAATATGTCCCTAGTAAGCCTCTAGTTGGCTACCTCGTTGATCAACAGATGATCATGGTTTCCTGATCATGGACATTGGATGTCGTTGATAACGGCATCACATCATTAGGAGAATGATGTGATGGACAAGACCCAATCCTAAGCATAGCACTAGATTGTGGTGTTCGTCTGTTATAGCTTTTCTAATGTCAAGTATCATTTCCTTGGACCGTGAGATTGTGCAACTCCCGGATACCGTAGAAGTGCTTTGGGTGTATCAAACGTCACAACGTAACTGGGTGACTATAAAGATGCACTACGGGTATCTCCGAAAGTGTCTGTTGAGTTGGTACGAATCGAGACCGGGATTTTTCACTCCGTGTGACGGAGAGGTAGAACATCATCATAATGAGCTCATTGTGACTAAGGAGTTAGTCACGGAATGATGTGCTACGGAGCAAGTAAAGAGACTTGTCGGTAATGAGATTGAACAAGGTATAGGGATACCGACGATCGAATCTCGTGCAAGTATCATACCGATAGACAAAGGGAATTGCATACGGGATTGATTGAATCCTTGACATCGTGGTTCATCCGATGAGATCATCGTGGAACATGTGGGAACCCACATGGATATCCAGACCCCCGCTGTTGGTTATTGGCCGGAGAGAGATGTCTCGGTCATGTCTGCATGTCTCCCGAACCCATAGGGTGTACACACTTAAGGTTCGATGACGCTAGGGTTATTGGGAAACAGTGTACGTGGTTACCGAAGGTTGTTCGGAGTCCCGGATGAGATCCCGGACGTCACGAGGAGCTCCGGAGGTAAAGAATTATATATAGGAAGTGAGATTTTGGACACCGGAAATGTTTCGGGCGTCACCGGTAACGTACCGGGACCACCGGGAGGGAGCACCAGCCCCGGGAGGCTACATGGGCCAAGTGTGGGAGGGAACCAGCCCCTTGGTGGGATGGTGCGCCTCCCACCCAGCCCAAGGCGTGGCAAAGGGAGGAAGGGGGGCAACCCTAGCGCAGGAGGGGACCCATGCCCACCTGGCGCGCCACCCCTCCTCTCCCTGCCCTCGCCGCCACCTCCTTGCGCCAGATGGGGCTGCCGCCACCCCCAGGGTGGGAACCCTAGAGGTGGCGCACCCTCCTCCCTATCCTCCTACATATACCCATGAATTGGGGTTGTTTTGAGGCACACAAACCTCTCTCTCTCTCTCTCTCTCGACGCAGCCCTACCTCTCTTCTTCCTCGTCCTCCGCGGTGCTTGGTGAAGCCCTGCCGGATTTCCACATAGCTCCACCGTCACCACACCGTCGTGCTGCCAGAGCTCTCCCTCAACCTCTCCTCCCTCCTTGCTGGTTCAAGGTGTTGGAGACGTCACCAGGCTGCACGTGTGTTGAACGCAGAGGTGCCGTGATTTGGCACGTAGATCAGAATCACACCGCGATCTGAATCGCTGTAAGTATGACTCCATCAACCGCGTTCTAGTAACTCTTCCGCTTAGTGATCTTCAAAGGTATGAAGATTCTCTTCCCTCTTGCTCGTTGTTGGTCTCTCCATAGATAGATCCTTGTATGGCGTAGGAAATTTTTGAATTTACTACGTTTCCCAACATTGGCATCCAAGCCAAGGTTTTCTATGCGTAGATTCTATGCACGAGTAGAACACAAAAGTTGTGGGTGCTGATTTTGTCAATTGCTTGCCGTTACTAGTCTTATCTTTTCCGGCGGTATTGTGGGATGAAGCGCGCCGGACCGACTTTACACGTACGCTTACGTGAGACTGGTTCCACCGCATGAAATGCACATGGTGCATAAGGTGGCTAGCGGGTGTCTGTCTCTCCCGCTCTAGTCGGATTGGATTCGACATGGATCATGTAACACTTAGATGACTAGAGGGATGCCAATTTAAGTGGGAGTTCATTACATAATTTGATTAGATGAACTTGATTATCATGAACTTAGGCTAAAAGTTATCTTTACAAATATTGTAGATCCAATGGCCAAACACCTGTCAACCTGAATTTCAATGCGTTCCTAGAGAAAACAAAGCTGAAAGATGATGGCAGCAACTATGCGGGTGGGTTCCATAGCTTAAAGCTCATCCTTATTGCGGCCAAGAAGGCTTATGTCCTTGACGCGGCGCTAGGTGATCCTCCCGCTGCCCCGGCAGCCAAGGACGTTCAGAACGCCTCGCAGTCGCGGAGTGATGATTACTCTCTGGTTCAGTGCGGCATGCTATACAGTTTAGAACCGGGGCTCCAAAGGCGTTTTGAGAAACACAGAGCATATGAGATGTTCCAGGAGCTGAAACTTGTTTTTCAGCACCATGCCCGGTCGAGAGATATGAAGTCTCTGACAAGTTCTTTAGTTGTAAGATGGAGGAGAACGGTTCTGTTAGTGAGCATATACTCAGAATGTCTGGGGTTGCACGGTCGTCTGACTCAGCTTGGAGTCGAACTTCCGGATGATGCTATCATTGTCACAATCCTCTAGTCGCTTCCACCTAGCTATAAAAGCTTTGTGATGAACTACAACATGCAAGGGATGGAGAAGACCATTCCCGAGTTGTACTCGATGCTGAAATCTGCAGAGGTAGAAATCAAGAAAGAGCATCAAGTGTTGATGGTCAATAAGACCACTAGTTTCAAGAAAGGCAAGGGTAAGAAGAACTTCAAGAAATACGGCAAAGCTGTTGCCGTGCCCGGTAAGCCAGTTGCCGGGAAGAAGAAAAAGAATGGACCCAAGCCTGAGACTGAGTGCTACTATTGCAAGGGAACCGGTCACTAGAAGCGCAACTGCCCCAAATACTTAGCGGATAAGAAGGACGACAACGTCAAAGGTATATATGATATACATGTTATTGATGTGTACCTTATGAGCGCTCGTAATAGCTCCTGGGTATTTGATACCGGTGTTGTTGCTCACATTTGCAACTCTAAGCAGGAACTACGGAATAAACAAAGGCTGTCTAAGGACGAGGTGACGATGCGCGTCGGGAATGGTTCCAAGGTCGATGTGATCGCCGTCGGCACGCTACCTCTACATCTACCTTCGGGATTAGTTTTAGACCTTAATAATTGTTATTTAGTACCAGCTTTGAGCATGAACATTGTATCGGGATCTTGCTTAATGCGAGATGGCTACTCATTTAAGTTTGAGAATAATGGTTGTTCTATTTATATGAGTGATATGTTCTATGGTCATGCCCCGTTGGTCAATGGTTTATTCTTGATGAATCTCGATCATGATGTTACATATATTCATAATGTGAGTACCAAAAGATGTAAGGTTGATAATGATAGTCCCACATACTTGTGGCACTGACACCTTGGTCATAGAGGTGTGCTACCTCTTGAGCTTGCGTTGGATTTTTCCCTTGAAGAGGAAAGGGTGATGCAGCATAGTAGCGATAAGTATTTCCCTTAGTTTGAGAACCAAGGTATCAATCCAGTAGGAGTATCAAGATGAAGCACCGCTATACCTGCGCAAAAATAGCAAACTTGCACCCAACGCTACAAAGGGGTTGTCAATCCCTTCACGATTGATTGCAAGGTGAGATCTAAAGACGGAAAGTGCAACAAAGTAAAAGTGTAAGGCGGAAAATATGATGTGAAGTAGACCTGGGGGCCATAGTGTTCACTAGAGGATTATCTCAAGATAGCAAATATTACGGTGGGTGAACGAATTACTATCTAGCAAATGATAGAACCGCGCAAAGTCATGACGATATGTAAGGCAATGGTCATACATATAGGCATCACGTCCGAGACAAGTATACCGATACTTTCTGCATCTACTACTATTACTCCACACATCGACCGCTATCCAACATGCATCTAGTGTATTGAGTTCATGACGAACAGAGTAACGCCTTAAGCAAGATGACATGATGTAGAGGGATAAATTCATGCAATAGATATAACCCCCATCTTTTTACCCTTGATGGCAACAACACGATGCGTGCCTCGCTACCCCTTCTGTCACTGTGTGAGGTCACCGCACGGTATGAACCCAAAACCAAGCACTTCTCCCATTGCAAGAATCATAGATCAAGTTGGCCAAACAAAACCCACAACTCAAAGAGAATTACAAGGATATGAAATCATGCATATAAGAGATCAGAAGAAACTCAAATAAGATTCATAGATAATCTGATCATAAATCCACAATTCATCGGATCTCGACAAACACACCGCAAAAGAATCCATCTAGCTACTAGCTATGGATCCGAAGGTCTATGGTGAACTACTCACGCATCATCGGAGAGGCAATGGTGTTGATGAAAAAGCCCTCCATATCCGAATCCCCCCTCCGGCAGGGCACCAGAACGTGCCCCAGATGGGATCTTGCGGAGACAGAAGCTTGCGGCGGCGGAAAAGTATTTTCATGGATCTCTCTCGTGGTTTTGGATTTTTTGGGGATTTATAGGCGGAAGAAGTAGGGCAGAGGAGCCACAGGGGGCCCACAAGCCTGCTAGCCGCACCTAGGGGGCTTGTGGCCTCCCCTAGTGGCCTCTGCCTTGGTTCTCACGCTCCCTGCGTATCTTTTGTTCCGGAAAAAGTCTTTTCGGAGGTTTTATTCCATTTGGACTCCGTTTAATATTCTCCTCTAAAAAGGGTCAAAAACACGGAAAAAACAGGAACTGGCACCTGGCACTGAGTTAATAAGTTAGTCCCAAAAAAGATATAAAAGGCATACAAAACATCCAAAGTTTGACAAGATAATAGCATGGAACCATAAAAAATTATAGATACGTTGGAGACGTATCAAGCATCCCCAAGCTTAATTCCTGCTCGTCCTCGAGTAGGGAAGTGATAAAGACTGAATTTTTGATGTGGAATGCTACCTAGATTATTTGTCCTTTGTAACTTGTTTCCTGTGACATGAATGTTCAGATCCGTAAGATTCAAAACAATAGTTTGCTATTGACATGAAAACAATAATACTTCAAGCAAACTAGCAAGGTAATCATGAAATTTCGAAATAACAAGGCCAAAGAAAATTATCCCTACAAAATCATATAGTCTGGCTATGCTCCATCATCCCCACACAACAAATTTAAAGCATGCACAACCCCGGTATTGGCCAAGTAATTGTTTTTGCAATCTTACTTTCTCAAACCTTTTTCAACTCTCACGCAATACATGAGCGTGAGCCATGGATATAACACTATAGGTGGAATAGAGTGTGGTGGAGGTTGTGAGACAGAAAGGAGGAGATGGTCACATCGACTCGGCGAATAAAAGGGCTATGGAGATGCCCATCAATAGATATCAATGTGAAAGATTAGGGATTACCATGTGATACGTCTCCAACGTATCTATAATTTTTGATGGTTTCATGCTATTATCTTGTCAAACTTTGGATGATTTGTATGCCTTTTATATCTTTTTTGGGACTAACTTATTAACTCTGTGGCAAGTGTGAGTTCCTATTTTTTCCATGTTTTTGACCCTTTTCAGAGGAGGATTTTAAAAGTAGTCCAAACGGAATAAAACTTCCGAAAAGATTTTTTTCCGAAATAGAAGACGGTCGGGAGACTTGAGAACCAAGGCACAGGGTCACCAGGGACCCCACAAGCCCCCTAGCCGCGACCAGGGGGCCCGCGCCTCCCAGGATTGTGGGCTCCCTGGGCCTCCTCTGCCCTAGTTCTTTCGCCTATATATTCCCTAAAATCCCCGAAAAAATCAAGGGAGCCACGAAAACACTTTTCCGCCGCCGTAAACTTCTGTCTCCGCAAGATCCCATCTGGGGCACGTTCTGGTGCCCTGCCGGAGCAGAGATTCAGATATGGAGGGTTTCTTCATCAACACCATGACCTCTCCGATGATGCGTGAGTAGTTCACCATAGACCTACGAGTCCATAGCTAGTAGCTAGATGGCTTCTTCTCTCTCTTGGATCTTCAATACAAAGTTCTCCATGATCTTCATGTCGAGCTATCCGATGTAGTCTTCTTTTGCGGTGTGTTTGTCGAGATCCGATGAATTGTGGATTTATGATCAGATTATCTATGAATCTTATTTGAGTTTCTTCTGATCTCTCTTATGCATGATTTCAAATCCTTGTAATTCTCTTCGAGTTGTGGGTTTTGTTTGGCCAACTTGATCTATGATTCTTGCGATGGGAGAAGTGCTTGGTTTTGGGTTAATACCGTGCGGTGACCTCACCCAGTGACAGAAGGGGGAGCAAGGCACGCATCATGTTGTTGCCATCAAGGGTAAAAAGATGGGGTTTTCATCATTGGTTTGAGTTTATCCCTCTACATCATGTCATCTTGCTTAAAGCGTTACTCTGTTTGTCATGAACTCAATACACTAGATGCATGCTGGATAGCAGTCGATGTATGGAGTAATAGTAGTAGATGCATAAATTATCGGTCTACTTGTCTCGGACGTGATGCCTATATGTATGATCATTGCCTTAGATATCGTCATGACTTTGCGCGATTCTATCAATTGCTCGACAGTAATTTGTTCACCTGCCATGATATTTTCTATTTTGAGAGAAGCCTCTAGTGAACACTATGGCCCCCGGGTCTACTTCACACCATATTTTCAGCCTTACTCTTTTACTTCGTTGCACTTTCCGCCATCAGATCTCACTTTGCAATCAATCTTGAAGGGATTGACAACCCCTTTATAGCGTTGGGTGCAAGCTCTTTTGTCTTTGCGCAGGTACTCTGGACTTGACGATATTCTCCTACTGGATTGATACCTTGGTTCTCAAACTGAGGGAAATACTTACTGCTCCTGTGCTGCATCACCCTTTCCTCTTCAAGGGAAAAACCAACGCAAGACAAGTCTCCGTCAGCGTGCCAATTTCTGGCGCTGTTGTTTGAGAAGTAGCAGAAGGATTTCTGGCGCCGTTGCCGGGGAGGATCAAGCCAATAACTCATCCAAGTACGTATCACAAACTCATCTCTTGCATTTACTTTTTTGCCTCTCGCTTTCCTCTCCCCCACTTCTGAAAAATAAAAATTTACAAAAATATTTGCCTTTTTCGTGTGCCTTTCCTTTGCTTTTGTGCTATGTGCCTTCAATATGCTTGCATCTTTGCTTGCTGAAAATCTATTGATATGGATCCTCATCCACTTGCTTATCTCTTTAAGAGATCCAATTGTGTTGAACCAATTGCTAGTGAGTTGAGTGCACTTGACTATATTTATGGAGTTTTGCTTGAGATGCGTAAATCTGAAAATCGTGATGAAGAAATTTATGAAGTGATTCACGAGGGCTCCTTGAATGAAAAGCATGATTGCAATGGTTTCACTATAAATTCTATTAGTGACAATCATGCTAAAAATATGCAAAACCCTAAGCTTGGTGATGCTAGTTTTGCTATGTCCACTACTTGTTGCAATGATCATGATTGGGGTAACGATTTTTCTTATGATCTTGAAAATTTGTTTAAGCCTCATGATGATTATGATATTTGCAATAATATTGATAGTGGGATTGGAGAAGTCATGCCTTTAGTTGATGATAATCTCACTATTTTTGAAGAGCGTCAGCTTTGCATGCATGTGGATCATGAAAAGAATATCCTTTGTGATAGCTATATTGTTCAATTTGAATATGATCCAATATGTAATTGTTATGAGAGAGGAAAATATTGTGGTAGAAACTTTCATGTTACTATTTTACCTCTGTTATGTTGAGATTGCTATTGTCTCTTTCGTCTTCCTTGCATTTGGTAACTATTGGTTGACTTGCCAATTTGTTTTCCTATCAAATGCCTATGCATAGGAAGTATGTTAGACTTATATGTGATTTTCACATGCTTTATGATGCTCTCGTTGTGCTTCAATTCTTGTCTTTTGTGTGAGCATCATTGAATTATCAATGCCTAGCTAAGGGCATTAAACAATAGCGCTTGTTGGGAGGCAACCCAATGAATTTATCTTTTTCTTTCTGTTTTGTTGCGTCCACGCCATCATAATTCTGTTATGATTGTGTCTTTTGTGTTTCTTTTTGTGTTTTAGCTAAGCAAAACCTTTATGACTAGTCTTGGTGATGGTTGTTTGATCTTGCTGGAAAAAGACAGAAACTTTTCGCTCACGAGATTATTTTTCATTTTTATTCAGAAAGAGATTTTGAGATTATTCTTTTTGCTGCTGGTTTATATGCCTTTTTCCCAGGAAGTAGTAATTTTTCAGAATTTTTGAGGTACCATAAGTATACAAAGTATACACATTTTTACAGACTGGTCTGTTTTTGACAGATTCTATTTTTGTTGAGTTGGTTGCTTGTTTTGATGAAACTATGGATAGTATCGGGGGTACTAGCCATGGAAAAGTGAGAATACAGTAACCTAACACCAATATGAATAGAAATCTAGTTTGCTACAGTACCTAAAGAGCTGGTAGTTTGCTTGTGCTAATGATATCACGAGTTTCTGTTTAAGTTTTGTGTTGTGAAGTTTTCAAGTTTTGGGTGATGTTCTCATGGACAAAGGGATAAAGAGTGGAAAGAGCTCAAGCTTGGGGATGCCCAAGGCATCCCAAGACAAATTCAGGGACACCAAAAAGCCTAAGCTTGGGGATGCCCCGGAAGGCATCCCCTCTTTCGTCTTCAATCCATCGGTAACATTACTTGGAGCTATATTTTTATTCACCACATGATATGTGTTTTTCTTGGAGCGTCTTGTATCGTAGGAGTCTTTTATTTTTCTTGTGTCACAATCATCCTTGATGCACACCTTTTGAGAGAGACATGCACTCATCGTGAATTTTCTAGAATGCTCATTGTGCTTCACTTATATCTTTTGAGCCTAGATAATTTTGCTCTATGTGCTTCACTTAGATCTTTTAGAGCACGGCGGTGCATGACTTGGTAGTTGGTTTGTGCTATGAAAGTAGTCCCAAGGGTGATAGGTACCCAAAGAGGATACAAAAACCTCCATCTTCATGTGCATTGAGTAGAAAGAGAAGTTTCGATTCCTCTCAATTAGTTTTGAGACGTGGATTTGGTAATATTAAGAGTTATGTTAGTAGGGTGTTGTGAATATAGAAATACTTGTGTTGAAGTTAGTGATTCCCGTAACATGCACGTATGGTGAACCGCTATGTTAGAAAGTGAGAGCATAATTGATCTATTGACTGTCATCCTTTGTGTTGCGGCCGGGATCGCGCGATGGTTAACACCTACCAACCCTTCCCCTAGTAGTATGCGTTTGGCACTTTGTTTCGATTACTAATAAAAACTTTCGCAACAAGTATGTGAGTTCATCATGACTAATGTGAGTCCATGGTATAGATGCACTTTCACCTTCCACCATTGCTAGCCTCTCTAGTACCGCGCAATTTTCGCTGGTGCACAAACCCACCATATGCCTTCCTCAAAATAGCCACCATACCTACCTACTATGGCATTTTCATAGCCATTCCGAGATATATTGCCATGCCAATCCCACCGTTCTGTCTCATGACTTGTGCCATCACTCTCATATTTCCATTGCATGATCGTAAGATAGCTAGCGAGATGTTTCAACGTCATACGCCAAGCTAGATCGTTGAACATCCCGGTACACTGCCGGAGGCATTTCCTATAGAGTCACTGTGAGTAAATAAAAGTGTGATGATCAACATTATTAGAGCATTGTCCCATGTGAGGAAATAAAAAAGAGAGGCCAAAGTTGCCCACATAAAAAAAGAGGCCAAAGAGCCCAAATAAAAAAAAGAGAGAAGGGACAATGCTACTATCTTTTTCCACACTTGTGCTTCATAATAGCACCGTGTTCTTCATGATTGAGAGCCTCTTGTTTTGTCACCACCATATACTAGTGGGAATCTTTATTTTATAACTTGGCTTGTATATTCCAAGGATGGGCTTCCTCAAATTGCCCTAGGTCTTCGTGAGCAAGCAATTTGGATGCACACCCACTAGTTCTCCTTTTGAGCTTTCACATACTTATAGCTCTCGTGCATCCTTTGTATGGAAATCCCTACTCAATCACATTGATATCTTTTAATGGGCATCTCCATAACCCTTTGATACGCCGAGTCAATGTGATCATCTCCTTCTTTTTTTTCTCACTACCACCACCACACTCTATTCCACCTATAGTGCTATATCCATGGCTCACGCTCATGTATTGCATGATAGTTGAAAAAAGTTTGAGAAAGTAAGAGTGCGAAAACAATTACTTGGCCAATACTGGGGTTGTGCGTGATTTAAATTACTTGTGTGGGGATGATGGAGCATAGCCAGACGATATGATTTTGTAGGGATAACTTTCTTTGGCCTTGTTATTTTGAAAGTTCATGATTACCTTGCTAGTTTGCTTGAAGTATTATTGTTTTCATGTCAATAGCAAACTATTGTTTTGAATCTTACGGAGCGGAACATTCATGTCACATGAAAGAAGTTACAAAGGACAATTATGCTAGGTAGCATTCCATATCAAAAATTTAGTCTTTATCACTTCCCTACTCGAGGACGAGCAGGAGTTAAGCTTGGGGATGCTTGATACGTCTCCAACATATTTATAATTTTTGATGGTTTCATGCTATTATCTTGTCAAACTTTGGATATTTTGTATGCCTTTTATATCTTTTTTGGGACTAACTTATTAACTCAGTGCCAAGTGCGAGTTCCTGTTTTCCGTGTTTTTGACCCTTTTCAGAGGAGGATTTTAAACGGAGTCCAAACGGAATAAAACTTCCGAAAAGATATTTTCCGAAACAGAAGACGATCGGGAGACTTGAGAACTAAGGAAGAGGGTCACCAGGGACCACACAAGCCCCCTAGCCGCGGCCAGGGGGCCCGCGCCTGCAAGGCATGTGGGCTCCCTAGGCCTCCTCCGCCCTAGGTCTTTCGCCTATATATTCAATAAAATCCCCAAAAAAATCAAGGGAGCCACAAAACACTTTTCCGCCGCCGCAAGCTTTTGTCTCCGCAAGATTCCATTTGGGGCACGTTCTGGTGCCTTGCTAGAGGGGAGATTCGGATACAGAGGGCTTCTTCATCAACACCATGACCTCTCTAAGGATGCGTGAGTAGTTCACCATAGACCTATGGGTCCATTGCTAGTAGCTAGATGGATTCTTCTCTCTCTTGGATCTTCAATACAAAGTTCTCCATGATCTTCATGGAGATCTATCCGATGTAATCTTATTTTGCGGTGTGTTTGTGGAGATCTGATGAATTGTGGATTTATGATCAGATTATCTATGAATCTTATTTGAGTTTCTTCTGATCTCTCTTATGCATGATTTCATATCCTTGTAATTCTCTTCGAGTTGTGGGTTTTGTTTGGCCAACTTGATCTATGATTCTTGCAATGGGAGAAGTACTTGGTTTTGGGTTGATACCGTGCGGTGACCTCACCCAGTGACAGAAGCGGTAGCGAGGCACGCATCGTGTTGTTGCCATCAAGGGTAAAAAGATGGGGTTTTCATCATTGGTTTGAGTTTATCCCTCTACATCATGTCATCTTGCTTAAAGCGTTACTTTGTTTGTCATGAACTCAATACACTAGATGCATGCTGGATAGCGGTCGATGTGTGGAGTAATAGTAGTAGATGCAGAAAATATCTGTCTACTTGTCTCGGACGTGATGCCTATATGTGTGGAGTAATATCTAAGGAAATGATCATACATATAGGCATCACGTCCGAGACAAGTAGACCGACACTTTCTGCATCTACTACTATTACTCCACACATCGACCGCTATCCAGCATGCATCTGGTGTATTGAGTTCATGACGAACAGAGTAACGCCTTAAGCAAGATGACATGATGTAGAGGGACAAATTCATGCAATAGATATTAACCCCATCTTTTTACCCTCGATGGCAACAACATGATGCGTGCCTCGCTACCCCTTCTGTCACTAGGTGAGGTCACCGCATGGTATGAACCCAAAATCAAGCACTTCTCCCATTGCAAGAATCATAGATCAAGTTGGACAAACAAAACCCACAACTCAAAGAGTATTACAAGGATATGAAATCATACATATAAGAGATCAGAAGAAACTCAAATAAGATTCATAGATAATCTGATCATAAATCCATAATTCATCGGATCTCGACAAACACACAGCAAAAGAAGATTACATCGGATAGATCTCCATGAAGATCATGGAGAACTTTGGATTGAAGATCCAAGAGAGAGAAGAAGCCAATTAGCTACTAGCTATGGACCCAAATGTCTATGGTGAACTACTCACGCATCATCGGAGAGGCAATGGTGTTGATGAAGAAGCCCTCCGTATCCGAATCCCCCCTCCGGCAGGGCACCAGAACATGCCCCAGATGGGATCTTGCGGAGACAGAAGCTTGCGGCGGCGGAAAAGTATTTTCGTGGATCTCTCTCGTGGTTTTGGATTTTTCGGGGATTTATAGGCGGAAGAAGTAGGGCAGGGGAGCAACAGGAGGCCCAGAAGCCTTGCTGGCGCGGGCTCCCCCTGGCCGCGCCTAGGGGGCTTGTGGCCTCCCCTGGTGGCCTATGCCTTGGTTCTCACGCTCTGTGCGTATCTTTTGTTCCGGAAAAAACTTTTCGGAGGTTTTATTCTGGTTGGACTCCGTTTAATATTCTTCTCTGAAAAGGGTCAAAAACACGAAAAAACACGAAGTGGCACTTGGCACTGAGTTAATAAGTTAGTCCCAAAAAAGTTATAAAAGGCATACAAAACATCCAAAGTTTGACAAGATAATAGCATAGAACCATCAAAAATTATAGATACGTTGGAGACGTGTCACGATGTCGAGTGCATGAAGAAACTCCATACTGATGGACTTTTGGAGTCTCTTGATTTTGAATCATTTGACACATGTGAACCATGCCTCATGGGCAAGATAACCAAGACTCCATTCTCCGGAATAATGGAGTGAGCAACCAACTTGTTGGAAATAATACATACCGATGTATGCGGTCCAATGAGCATTGAAGCTCGCGGTGGCTATTGTTATGTTCTCACCCTCACTCATGATTTAAGTAGATATGGATATGTCTACTTAATGAAGCACAAGTTTGAAACCTTTGAAAAGTTCAAGGAATTTCAGAGTGAGGTGGAAAATCAACGCGACAAGAAAATAAAGTTTCTACGATCTGATCGTGGAGGAGAATATTTGAGTCATGAATTTGGCACACACATACGGAAATGTGGAATTTTCACAACTCACACTGCCCGGCACACTGCAATGTAATGGTGTGTCAGAACATCGTAATCGCACTTTATTAGATATGGTGCGATCTATGATGTCTCTTACCGAGTTACCGCTATCATTTTGGGGATATGCATTCTAAACCGCAGCATTCACTTTAAATAGGGCACCGTCTAAATACGTTGAGACGACACCGTATGAATTATGGTTTTGGCAAGAAACCTAAGCTGTCATTTCTTAAAGTTTGGGGTTGCGATGCTTACGTGAAGAAACTTCAACCAAAGAAGCTCGAACCCAAAGCGGAAAAATGCGTCTTCATAGGATACCCTAAGGAAACTATTGGGTACACCTTCTACCTTAGATCCGAAGGCAAGATCTTTGTTGCTAAGAACGGATCCTTTCTAGAGAAAGAGTTTCTCTCAAAAGAAGTAAGTGGGAGGAAAATAGAACTTAATGAGGTAATTGTACCTCCTCTCAAATTGCAGAGTAGCGCAACGCAGGAAAATGTTTCTTAGGCGCCTGCACCGGCTAGAGATGAAGTTGATGATGATGATCATGACACTTCGAATCAAGTTGCTATTGAACCTCCAAGGTCGACAAGGGTACGCTCCGCACCAGAGTGGTACGACAACCCTGTCATGGAAATCATGTTGTTAGATAACAGTGAACCTTCAAAGTATGAAGAAGCGATGGTGGGCCTGGATTCCAACAAATGGCTTGAGGCCATTGATACGTCTCCATCATATCTACTTTTCCAAACTCTTTTGCCCTTGTTTTGGACTCTAATTTACATGATTTGAATGGAACTAACTCGGACTGACGCTGTTTTCAGCAGAATTGCCATGGTGTTGTTTTTGTGTAGAAATGAAAGTTCTCGGAACGTCCTGAAAATTTACGGAGAATATTTTTGGAAATATGAAAAATACCTGCGCAAAGATCCATCGGTGGGGATGGGCCGGTGGGCCACAAGCCCTGTTGCCGCGGCCTCCCCCCTGGCCGCGACAACCAAGCTTGTGGGGCCCACATGGGTCTGCCGCCCCCAACTCCAGCTCTGTAAATTCACTTTCGTCCGGAAAAAAAATCAGAAGAGAAGATTTCATCGCGTTTGCGATACGGAGGCGCCGCCACATCCTGTTCTTCATCTGGAGGGTAGATCTGGAGTCCGTTTTGGGCTTCGGAGAGGGGAAATCATCGCCATCGTCATCATCAACCTTCTTCCCTCTCCAATTCCATGAAGCTATTCATCGTTCGTGAGTAATATATTCGTAGGCTCGCTGGGCGGTCATGAGTAGGATGAGATCTATCATGTAATCGAGTTAGTTTTGACGGGGATTCATCCCTAGTATCCACTATGTTCTGAGATTGATGTTGCTACTACTTTGCCATGCTTAATGCTTGTCACTAGGGACCGAGTGCCATGATTTCAGATCTGAAATTATTATGTTGTCACCAATATATGTGTGTTTTAGATCCGATCTTGCAAGTTGTAGTTACCTACTATGTGTTATGACCCGGCAACCCCGGAGTAACAATAACCGGAACCACTCCCGGTGATGACCATAGTTTGAGGAGTTCATGTGTTCACCAAGTGCTAATGCGTTGTTCCGGTTCTTTATTAAAAGGAGAACCTTAATATCCCGTAGTATCCTTTTGGACCCCGTTGCCACGGGAGGGATGGACAATTGATGTCATGCAAGTTCTTTTCCCTAAGCACGTATGACTATACACGGAATGCATGCCTACATCACATTGACGAACGGGAGCTAGCCACATACCTCTCCGTGTTATAACTGTTGCATGATGAAAGTCATCCAAATGAATCACCGACCAATTGCCTACGAGTTTGTCCCACTGCTGTTGTTACTTGTTTTGCTCTGCTGCTGTCACTACTGTTGCTGCTACTGTTACTTGCTACTGTTGCTACTTGCTACTTCTGTCACTACTGTTGTTCCTTGTCACTGTTGTCACTCGTTACACTGCTGCTACCTGCTACAATACTTTTTTGGCGCCATTGATACAACAATTAGGAATAGTCTGCCGTCAACAGATCGTTTCTGGCACCGTTGTTATCATACTACTTTGCTACTGATACTTTGCTTGCAGATACTAATCTTTCAGGTGCGGTTGAATCTGACATAATCAGCTGCTAATACTTGAGAGTATACTCTCACTTCCCGTCGTGCGAACCAACAAACTTGGGTCGAATACTCTACCGTCGAAAACTGCCGCGAACCCACACGCTTGTGGGCCATTGCAAGACAATTACTAATTGTTGAGCAACTGTGAGCAGTTCTGGCTCTGTTGCCCCGGAGGCATCAAGTCAGACACACGTCAACAACATTCTTCTACTGTCGTTGCTGTGGACTGTCAGCAGCTCTTTTCGGGCGCCGTTGCCGGGGAAGGATTGCTATATTCTCCGAGTCACTTGGGATTTATATCTGCTGATCACTATGAAGAATCTGAAAGATCCAAAAACCAAAGTCTTGCCCTCAACTACAAGGGGAGGTAAGGTACTGCCATCTAGCTCTGCACTTGATTCACCTTTAGTTATGAGTAAGTTTGCGACATCACCTCCTGCTAGAAATCTTGATATGTCGCCTGTGCCTGATACTGCTAGAGATGCTGTGCCTGATACTACTAGAGATGCTATGCCTGATACTGCTAGAGATGCTATGCTTGATACTGCTTTGCCTGATGATGCTAGAGATGCTATTTTCCTGATGATGCTATGATTGATACTGCTAGAGATACTACTTTGCCTGATGTGCCACTAGGGGTATTCCTTGATGCTCATATTGCTAGAGTTACTACCAATTCTCGTGATGCTTCTGAAACTGCCGATACTATTGAGATAGAACCTGCTTTTGCTCCTGCTAGATCTAGCTCTCCTAGATATGAATTGCCTGATATACCTGAGGGTTACGTTATGGAGGGAGAGATAGCTGAGGATTTTCTTGCGTGTAAGGATGCCTATGACGCTGAGAAATTACTTCTCAAGTGGAAGGAAAAAATCTCTGAAAGCTAGGATGAAATACGACCCGAAGTTTGCCACTTCACCTATCTTTATCACCGATAAGGATTATGAATTCTTTGTCGACCCTGACATAATCTCTCTAGTCGAATCTGATCCTTTCCACAGTTATGAGTCTGAGACGGTCGTAGCCCATCTTACCAAACTACATGATATAGCCACCCTTTTCACTAGTGAGGAGAAGATCCGCCACTACTATATCCTTAAGCTGTTTCCTTTCTCTCTAAAGGATGACGCTAAAGCCTGGTTCACTTCTCTTGCTCCTGGATGTGTGAGTAGTCCCCAAGATATGGTCTATTACTTCGGTGAGAAATATTTCCCTGCCCATAAGAAGCAAGCTGCCTTGTAGGAAATATACAACTTTGCTCAACTCAAAGAAGAGAGTCTCCCACAAGCTTGGGGGAGGCTCATCCAGCTACAGAATGCTTTGCCTGATCACCCTCTTAAGAAGAACGAGATACTTGATATCTTCTATAACGGACTTACCGATGCTTCTAGGGACCACCTAGATAGTTGTGCTGGTTGTGTCTTTAGGGAACAAACTGTAGAACAAGCTGAGATCCTACTGAATAACATCTTGTTCAACGATAATGCTTGGACTATCCCCGAACCACCTCCTAAGCCATCTCTGAAGAAAAGAGGTATTCTATTCCTCAGTCCCGAAGATATGCAAGAAGCCAAGAAATCTATGCAAGAGAAAGGCATTAGATCTGAAGATGTCAAAAATCTACCACCTATCAAAGAGATCCATGGTCTTGATAACCCGATACAGGTAGTGGAAGTAAATTCTCTGCGTAGGTTTGATGAGAGTGATATTCCTTTTGCTAAACCTGCTAGCCTATGCTTTGATGAATTTGACAACTTTGTTGCCAAACAACAGAGTTTCAATGATTATGTTAGCAGACATTTGGAACAAAGTACTCGTATGCTTAGTCATTTAAGTGCTTGTGTAGACAGAAATGTCAATGATCCGAAGCCTCTGAGTAAACATGCCTCTATGATTACTACTCAGGTAGAACAAGTACTTAAAGCTCAGAATGACTTGCTCAATGAATTAAATGACAACTCTGTCAGAGTCATTACTACAGGAAGCAAAATGACTCAGGAACCTTTGTATCCTGAAGGCCATCCTAAGAGAATTGATCAAGATTCTCAAGGAATTAATGCTGATACACCCAGTCGTCCTAAGGAGAAGAAGAAGGATGATAGAAACCTACATGTCAGTTCACCAAATACTGTCACACCTGAAGAACCAAATGATATTTCTGCGTCTGATGCAGAAACACAATCTGGTGATGAACATGAACCTGGTGACAATATGGACAACGATGTTCATAATGACGCTCAACCTAGCAATGATATGGATGTGGAGACTGAACCTACGGTTAATCTTGATAACCCACAACCTAAGAGATACGATAAGAATGACTTCACTGCTAGGAAGCATGGTAAAGAAATGGACCCATGGGTTCAGAGACCTATGCCCTTTCCTCCTAAGCCATCCAAGAAAAAGGATGATGAGGATTTTGAGCGCTTTATTGAAATGATAAGACCCGTCTTTCTGCAGATGCGGTTAGTTGATATGCTCAAAATGTCTCCGTATGCCAAGTACATGAAAGATATCGTGACCAATAAACGGAAGATACCAGATCTAGAGATCTCCACCATGCTTGCCAATTACACTTTCAAGGGTGGAACTCCTAAGAAACTTGGTGATCCCGGAGTGCCCACTATACCTTGCTCCATTAAAGGAAACTACGTAAGAACTACCTTATGTGACTTTGGAGCCGGTGTTAGTGTTATGCCTCTCTCTCTTTATCGTAGACTTGAACTGGATAAGTTGACACGCACTGAAATCTCTCTGCAAATGGCCGACAAATCAACTGCTTTCCCTGTCAGCATTTGCGAGGATGTGACTGTTGTGGTTGCTAACACCACTATCTTAACAGACTTTTTTATCTTGGATATTCCTGAGGACGATGCCATGGCTGTCATCCTCGGAAGACCCTTTTTAAACACTGCAGGGGCTATTATAGATTGCAACAAGGGCAATGTCACTTTCCATGTCAACGGTAATGAGCATACCGTGCACTTTCCGAAGAAACGATATCAAGTACATTGCATCAATGCTATCGAAAAGACTTCATCGATTCTTATTGGGAGCTTTGAATGCCCTATTCCTCGTGTCAAGATGAAGTATGATTTTCTTGCTGGGGAGATACATATCCCCATTGAGGTGACTTAGTGGCTATTCAAAAATTCTCCGTTCTCTTTTGCGATTCGAGAAAGTTTTGTCATAAGGATTTGATTAACCCCATTGACGCATTTCTTTCGATGACCATGAGATGGATGAATCAAGGAGTCACAAACCTCTATTTTAAGCTTTCACTTTCTGTTGCTTAGAAGAAAAATGATAGGTTTAGTTCAGTTTTTCCTGTTTCCTGTTTTAGCGTCCCGGAGAAAAATACCTCGAAAATAAAAGTTCTCGGATGGTCCTGAAAATCTAGTATGATTTTTTCTGGAATATTTGAAAAATACCGGGACTGAGAGTTGGCCTTGGGCCCACACCAGTGGGCCACAAGACCTATCACCGGGCCAGCCCTCCTGGCCGCGGAAAGCAAGCTTGTGGGGCCCACAGGGGCCCCGTCTACTCATTCCAGCTCCCATCCTCTTCCTCTTGCTTCAGAAAAAAATGTTTCACAGCTCAAGCCCGTGTTCTTGATCATTTGGGTATGATTTTTGATCTCCTTGCTCAAAGCACCATTCTCCAAGCCGTTTTGGGGAAATTACTCCTTGGTAAGTGACTCCTCCATTGGTCCAATTAGTTTTTGCTCTAGTGCTTTATCCTTCGCGTATTATTGCTACCTTGGTGACCCTGTTCTTGAGCTTGAAATGTTAATTTCAGCTGGTCCCAAGTAGTTTTAGCGCGTGATACGGTCTCTAGGCACCAGTAGGAGTAGTTGCTACGAGTTGGGTTAATCTTTATTCACTTTTCTTTCGAAGTCTCTAAAAATTTCAGAATTTTTCACAGCTAGAAAAGGGAAAAATGAGGAGGTTCTTGAGAGGCTCTTCAAGCCGTAACCCCAAGGAGGATGAGAAGAATCACCCCAAGTACGTGGTTCCTCGAGTCACGGAAGTTCGAGCGTGCGAGTGGCCAAGTGATGAATTTTTGCGCGCCGCCGGGCTTTATGAAGACTTTTATTACTTGGTGGAGAACGCAGGTCTTACCGCGTTCGTTGAAGATAAGTGCTCACAATACCTCCTCCTCACCAATATTTTCGTTCAAAGCTTCAACTTTTATCCGAGGAAGAATCCTCCCATGGTTGAGTTCATGTTGTACGATATCCCCCAGTGCATCACACTACAGGATTTTTGCAGTGCATGCAAACTACTGTATGTTGGGGATATTCGTGATCCTCGTCCACGGGACTTGGAGGATTTCATAGGTACTATTGCTGTTGGAGAGGAGAGAGGAGTGTCTCGCGCTAGAATTGCTAGCATACATTTTCCTTTGCTTCGGTACTTCTCATTATTTGTGGGAAAATGTTTGATTGGCCGTGGGGAGGCAGGATCACTTAGCTCTCCAGACCTTGCGGTTTTGCGCGAAGGCCTTTATAGCACTAAGACTTATAGCCTAGGTGCTATAGTAGCTCAGTGGTTGAACACAAACCGTTCCAAAGGTGTCGTCTATGGAGGTATCTATGCTACTTGTCTTGCTAGACACTTTGAGGTACCTATTAGACTTCACGAGGAAGAAGAGATGCTTCTTCCTGAGAAATATCTGGATTATGACAGCATGGTTCGCCATGATTTTCTGGATAGAGATGCTAATAGACGGATGATTTATAACCTGGTATTTAGTCAGGGTACTCGTGAGACTATTACTTTGCCTGCTCCTTCTTTGTTCGATCTTCATGCAGACAGGTACACTATTATGCCCTCGGACATCTACGCATATTGGGGTTTGGCCCAACCACAGGTGCCCGTGCCCGAGCCGCCAATCGAGTACCAGACGCCAGTTTATCAGTGGGAGCCAGAGGAGCTCACACAGCAGTGGCATCCATAATCTGCTCCAGAGTATCCCGGAGCTGGTTATTGGGAGTATACCAAGCTAGGCCAAAAGCCTAAGCTTGGGGGAGTACGTGTTCTCACCGACCTTAAATTCATGCTTATGCTTTCACTTTGTTAGTCGGTGTTTACACTTTGCCACTGTATTATCCATGCTAGTTTATTTTTGTTTTCTTGTTTTCTTGTTTTGTGTCCTTTTGAGAAAACCCAAAAAGATTTTCCTTTCTTCTTTTGCTTGTTGGGAGCTTTCCCGTGTAAATAGTTTTCTTTTTCTTTGGGTCAAGGTAGAAGATATTGGTTACCATGTTTAGTGGCTCTTGCATGCATACCTGTTTAGCTTTCAAAGAGCCATATTACCTTGTCTTCTCCTTTGTGTTTGCATGCAGATTCCGCTTAGTCCATTGTACAAGAACTCTTATTATTGTTCACATCGTTCGATCGTGCAAGTGAAAGGCAATATTGATGATATATGATGAAGTGACTGAGACTGGAAATGCTGGTATGAACTCTATCTATTTTGTTTTTGTAAATATGACTAGCTTGTCGTCCCAGATACAGCTTTGTTGTGAGAGAACCATGTTTGCAATGACAACTTAGAGATCATAGTTTCTGATGCCATGCTTATTCAGCTAGGAGCTTATAATGGTTTGTCTTGAATACCAACATAGATTTTGAGATGACTATGATGTAGTATGATAGGATGGTATTCTCCTTTGAATGTTTCAAGTGGCTTGACTTGGCGCATGTTCATGCATGTAGTTGAAACAAAATCAACAAAGCCTCTATGATGTTCATGTTCATGGTGATTTATATTCTGTTCATGCTTGCACTCCATGTTAGTCAAACTCATTGCATCTTGATGACTGTTGTCGCTCTCTAGTTGGTCGCTTCCCAGTCTTTTGCTAGCCTTCACTTGTACTAAGCAGAATACTGCTTGTGCATCCACTTCCATAAACCCAAAAGTTTTTCCATGAGAGTCCACCATACCTACCTATTTGCGGTATCTACCTGCCGTTCCAAGTAAATTTGCATGTGCCATTCTCTAAACCTTCAAGAGATAATCTGGTTTGCATGCCCGAACCGCTCATGTGGTGATAGGGGGCTATTGATATCTTCCATGTTAGGCGTGTTATCCTCGACACGTGTTTATTCACTCTCATTCACAAGAAAGGGGCCGGTAATTGGAATGCCCAGTTCCACGCTTAAATCAAAAACATAACTATAAAACAAGACTCCCCCCGGATTGATGTTAGTATGGACGGTACCCGAGGATTCGGCTAGCCGCGGAGTGTGATTGATTGGTGGTGGGGGAGTTGAAACTTTACTTTTCTGTTTGGGAACCGCCTATAGCATGAGTAGCGTGGAAGATATTGAGAACTCTTGGTCATTGCGTTGACAATGAAAGCATGCCACCCAAAATTATTATCTCTGTTTTCAAAGCTTGAGCTCTGGCACCTTTGCAAATCAATGCTTCCCTCTACGAAGGGCCTGTCTATTTATTTTCCTGTTGAGTCATCCTCTTCTTATTTAAGCACCAATTAGAGAGCACCTCTGTCATTTTTATGCTTTGCTTTTGGTTGATATTGAGTATGACTATGACTGGACCTTCGTTGCTATGAATTACAATGTTTAGTCAGCCCTTGATCTTTGAAAGTGCTCTGCATTTATGTTTTGCGGTCTCAGAAAGAGCTAGCGAGATACCACCTATTCATATTGCTTCATGCTTGTTTTCATTGAATTGTTGGTATCTGAAACTCATTATTATTTGCTCGCTAGCTGATTATGCCATTAAAATTAGTTTACCGTGAGACCTTTGTGTCACTTGCTTATGTGGTTAACTTGTGATCTTGCTGAAATTCTGGTTACGAGTTAGACATAGTTGCAACAACAAGATCAAACAGATTTTGTCAAAGTTTTTCTTTCTCTTTCAGTTTGTCAACTGAGTTGCTTGAGGACAAGCAAGGTTTTAAGCTTGGGGGAGTTGATACGTCTCCATCGTATCTACTTTTCCAAACTCTTTTGCCCTTGTTTTGGACTCTAATTTGCATGATTTGAATGGAACTAACCCGGACTGACACTGTTTTCAGCAGAATTGCCATGGTGTTGTTTTTGTGTAGAAATGGAAGTTCTCGGAATGTCCTGAAAATTTACGGAGAATATTTTTAGAAAATATGAAAAATACCTGCGCAAAGATCCACCAGAGCGGATGGGCCAGTGGGCCACAAGCCCTGTTGCCGCGGCCTCCCCCCGGGCCGCGGTAACCAAGCTTGTGGGGCCCACGTGGGTCTGTCACCCCTAACTCCAGCTCACTAAATTCACTTTCGTCCAGAAAAAAATCAGAACAGAAAATTTCGTCGCGTTTGCAATACGGAGGCGCCGCCACATCCTGTTCTTCATCTAGAGGGCAGATCTGGAGTCCGTTTTGGGCTCCGGAGAGGGGAAATCGTCGCCATCGTCATCATCAACCTTCTTCCCTCTCCAATTCCATGAAGCTCTTCATCGTTCGTGAGTAATCTATTCGTAGGCTCGCTGGGCGATGATGAGTAGGATGAGATCTATCATGTAATCGAGTTAGTTTTGACGGGGATTCATCCCTAGTATCCACTATGTTCTGAGATTGATGTTCCTACTACTTTGTCATGCTTAATGCTTGTCACTAGGGCCCGAGTGCCATGATTTCAGATCTGAAATTATTATGTTGTCACCAATATATGTGTGTTTCAGATCCGATCTTGCAAGTTGTAGTTACCTACTATGTGTTATGACCCGGCAACCCCGGAGTGACAATAACCGGAACCACTCCCGGTGATGACCATAGTTTGAGGAGTTCATGTGTTCACCAAGTGCTAATGCGTTGTTCCGGTTCTTTATTAAAAGGAGAACCTTAATATCCCGTAGTATCCTTTTGCACCCCGCTGCCACGGGAGGGATGGACAATAGATGTCATGCAAGTTCTTTTCCCTAAGCACGTATGACTATACACGGAATGCATGCCTACATCACATTGACGAACGGGAGCTAGCCACATACCTCTCCGTGTTATAACTGTTGCATGATGAATGTCATCCAAACGAATCACTGACCCATTGCCTACGAGTTTGTCCCACTGCTGCTGTTACTTGTTTTGCTCTGCTGCTGTTACTTGTTTTGCTTTGCAGCTGTCACTAATGTTGCTGCTACTGTTACTTGCTACTGCTGTTATTTGCTACTGCTGTTACTTGCTACTGTTGCTACTTGCTACTGCTGCCACTACTGCCGTTCCTTGCCACTGCTGTTACTCGTTACACTGCTGCTACCTGCTACAATACTTTTCTGGCGCCATTGATACAATAGTTAGGAATAGTCTGTCGTCAACAGATCGTTTCTGGCACCGTTGTTATCATACTACTTTGCTACTAATACTTTGCTTGCAGATACTAATCTTTCAGGTGCGGTTGAATCTGACACATTCAACTGCTAATACTTGAGGGTATACTCTCACTTCCCGTCGTGCGAACCAACAAATTTGGGTCGAATACTCTACCCTCGAAAACGGCCGCGAACCCACACGCTGGTGGGCCATTGCAAGCCAATTACTAATTGCTGAGCAACTGGGAGCAGTTGTGGCTCTGTTGCTGCGGAGGCATCAAGTCAGACACACGTCAACAACATTCCTCTAGTGTCGTTGCTGTGGACTGTCAGCAGCCATGAAATCCGAGATAGGATCCATGTATGAGAACAAAGTATGGACTTTGGTGGACTTGCCCGATGATCGGCGAGCCATAGAAAATAAATGGATCTTTAAGAAGAAGACTGACGCAGACGGTAATGTCATCGTCTATAAAGCTTGACTTGTCGCCAAGGGCTTTCGACAAATTCAAGGAATTGACTACGATGAGACTTTCTCTCCCGTAGCGAAGCTGAAGTCAGTCTGAATCATGTTAGCAATTTCCGCATTTCATGATTGTGAAATTTGGCAAATGGATGTCAGAACAACATTCCTTAATGGATATCTTAAGGAAGAGTTGTATATGATGCAACCAGAAGGTTTTGTCGATCCTAAGAGTGCTAACAAAGTATGCAAGCTCGAGCGCTCCATCTGGGGGCTGGTGCAAGCATCTCGGAGTTGGAACATTCGCTTTAATGAGGTGATTAAAGCGTTTGGGTTTATACAGGTTTATGGAGAAGCCTGTATTTTCAAGAAAGTGAGTGGGAGCTCTGTAGCATTTCTCGTAGTATATGTGGATGACATATTGTTGATGGGAAATGATATAGAGTTATTGGAGAGCATAAAGGCCTACTTGAACAAAAGTTTTTCAATGAAGGACCTTGGAGAAGTTGCATACATATTAGGCATCAAGATCTATAGAGATAGATCAAGACGCCTCATAGGTATTTCACAAAGTACATACCTTGACAAGATATTGAAGAAGTTCAATATGGATAAGTCAAAGAAGGGGTTCTTTCCTGTATTGCAAGGTATGAGATTGAGTAAGACTCAATGCCCGACCACAACAGAAGAAAAAGAGAAGACGAGTACCATCTCCTATGCTTCAGCCGTAGGTTCTCTTATGTATGCCATGCTGTGTACCAGACCTGGTGTGAACCTTGCCATAAGTTTGGTAGGGAGGTACCAAAGTGATCCCGGTATGGAACACTGGACAGCGGTCAAGAATGTCCTTAAGTACCTGAAAAGGACTAATGAGGTGTTTCTCGTTTATGGAGGTGACGAAGAGCTCGTCGTAAAGGGTTACACCGATGCTAGCTTCGACACAGATCCGGATGACTCCAAGTCACAAACCGGATACGTGTATGTTTTGAATGGTGGGGCAGTCAGCTGGTGCAGCTGCAAGCAAGACGTCATGGCAGCATCTACATGTGAAGCGGAGTACATAGCTGCTTCGGAAGCAGCTCAAGAAGGGATCTGGATGAAGGAGTTCCTCACCGACATTGGAGTAATTCCAAGTGCATCAGGCCTGATCACACTCTTCTGTGACAACATTGGAGCTATTGCCATAGCCAAAGAGCCCAGATTTCACAGAAAGACCAAGCACATCAAACGCCGCTACAACTCCATCCAAGACTACGTCCAGAAAGGAGAAATAGATCTTTGTAAAGTACATACGGATCTGAATATTGCAGACCCCTTGACTAAACCTCTTCCACGAGCAAAACATGATCAACACCAGAATGCTATGGGTGTTCGATTCATCATAATGTAACTAGATTATTGACTCTAGTGCAAGTGGGAGACTGTTGGAAATATTCCCTAGAGGCAATAATAAAGTAGTTATTATTATATTTTCTTGTTCATGACAATTCTCTATTGTTCATGCTATAATTGTAATAACCGGAAACAGTAATACATGTGTGAATATATAGATCACAATATGTCCCTAGTAAGCCTCTAGTTGGCTAGCTCGTTGATCAACAAATGATCATTGTTTCCTGATCATGGACATTGGATGTCGTTGATAATGGGATCACATCATGAGGAGAATGATGTGAGGGACAAGACCCAATCCTAAGCATAGCACTAGATCGTGTTGTTCGTCTCCTAATGTTTTTCTAATGTCAAGTATCATTTACTTGGACCGTGAGATTGTGCAACTCCCGGATACCGTAGAAGTTGTTTGGGTGTATCAAATGTCACAACATAACTGGTTGACTATAAAGATGCACTACGGGTATGTCTGAAAGTGTTTGTTGAGTTGGTACGAATCGAGACCGGGATTTGTCACTCCGTGTGACGGAGAGGTATCTCTAGGCCCACTCGGTAGAACATCACCATAATGAGCTCAATGTGACTAAGGAGTTAGTCACGGGATGATGTGCTACGGAACGAGTAAAGAGACTTGCTGGTAACGAGATTGAACAAGGTATAGGGATACCGACGATCGAATCTCGGGCAAGTATCATACCGATAGACAAAGGGAATTGCATACGGGATTAATTGAATCCTTGACATCGTGGTTCATCCGATGAGATCATCATGGAACGTGTGGGAACCAACATGGATATCCAGACCCCGTTGTTGGTTATTGGCCGAAGAGATGTCTCGATCATTTGCACGTCTCCCGAACCCGTAGGGTCTACACACTTAAGGTTGTTAGGAGTCCCGGATGAGATCCCGGACGTCACGAGGAGCTCCAGAATGGTCCAATGGTAAAGAATTATATATAGGAAGTGAGATTTTGGACACCGGAAATCGGGAGTTCCGGGGTCCATGGGGAGGGACCACGAGGCCCGGGAGGCTACATGGGCCAAGTGTGGGAGGGAACCAGCCCCTTGGTGGGCTGGTGCGCCTCCCACCCAGCGCAACGCGTGGCAAATGGAGGAAGGGGGGCAACCCTAGCGCAGGAGGGGGGCCAGGCCCACCTGGCACGCAACCCCTCCTCTCCCTGCCCTGGCTGCCACCTCCTGGTGCTAGATGGGTTTGCCGCCACCCCTAGGGTGGGAACCCTAGTGGTGGCGCACCCTCCTCCCTCTCCTCCTATATATACCCATGAATTGGGGCTGTTTTGAGACACACAAACCTCTCTCTCTCTCTCAGTGTAGCCCTACCTCTCTTCTTCCTCGTCCTCCGTGGTGCTTGGCGAAGCCCTGCCGGAGTTCCACGTAGCTCCACCGCCACCACACCGTCGTTCTGCCAGAGCTCTCCCTCAACCTCTCCTCCCTCCTTGCTGGTTCAAGGTGTTGGAGACGTCACCGGGCTACACGTATGTTGAAGGCGCAGGTGCTGTGATTCGGCACGTCGATCGGAATCACACCGCGATCTGAATTGCTGTGAGTATGACTCCATCAACCGTGTTCTAGTAACGCTTCCGCTTAGCGATCTTCAAAGGTATGAAGATGCTCTTCCCTCTTGCTCGTTGCTGGTCTCTCCATAGATAGATCCTTGTATGGCGTTGGAATTTTTTTATTTTACTACATTTCCCAACAAAACGCATCTCCATCGATGCATATTCTATCACATTACGTGATAAATCCTTTGTGAAGGGATCTGCCAAGTTTTTAGACGTTTGGATATAATCCAACGCAATAACTCCATAGTTCTTCATTTTTTAATAGGTTTCAATCTCCTCTTCACATGCCGTGATGACTTCATATTATCCTTAGAACTGCTTATCTTGGTGATCACAGTTTGATTATCGGAGTTCATTAGGATAGCGGGTATTGGTTTTTAACCACAGGTAAGCCCATCAAGAGCTGACGGAGCCACTCTGCTTCAATAGTGGTCGTGTCTAATGTTGTGAGTTTCTGCTTCCATAGTTGACCTTGTTAAGATGGTTTGCTTGCAAGACTTCCAGGAAACACCTCCATCACCAAGTGTAAAAACATAACCACTTGTGGCCTTAATCTCATAGCTAGCACTGCCCTCGAGTACCCTCGGGTACCCGGTGTAGTGAATCCCATAGCTAGCACTGCCTTTCAAATAGCGCATAACTCTCTCAAGCGCATCCCAATGATCATCTCCTGGGTTTGACACAAACCGGCTTAGTTTGCTGATAGAAAACGAGATGTCGGTCCTCATGGCACTCGCCAAATACATAAGCGAGCCAATAATATGTGAATATGTTGATTCTTTCGAAGCAACACACTAGCATCATAGGGAGTTGGAGAAGGTTTGCAGTCGCTATACCCAAAACGACTCAAGACCTTTTCCACATAGTGAGGTGGAAGCAGTGTAATCCCACCATTCTCGTCTCTCAGCAGCTTGATGTTTAGAATAGCATCAGCTACTCCTAGATCCTTCATCTCAAAACAACGAGATAAGAAATCCTTAACCTCTTTGATTAAGTCAAGGTTGGTTACAAAGATCATTATGTCATCGACATACAAACAAAGAATAACTCCTTCGCCCCACCATGGCGATAGTACACACACTTGTCAGCTTCGTTTACAACAAAGCCTGTAGTAGTTAATGTTCTTTCGAACTTCTCATGCCACTACTTAGGAGCTTGTCTAAGGCCATATAAAGACTTCAATAATGTGCACAACTTTCTTCCCTGACCACGAACTAAAAAACCATCGGACTAATCCATGTAAATTTCCTCATCCAACTCTCCATTGAGGAACGTCGTCTTAACGTCCATTTGATGAACAAGAAGACCGTGTGAGGCAGCCAATGATAGTAGAACCCGAATAGTGGTCAGTCTAGCCACAGGTGAGTAAGTATCAAAGATGTAATGATGTTCTATCATGCATTAAACTTCTCAATGGATGACCATGAAGGATATGGGTAGCTCTAATTTTCTTCCATATGTTTCTGTTTCCAAGGATTGTTCTTACTCCTTTTGGAAATATCATCTGCGTAGATATGTGCAAATTCCAATATCTTCATATTTACATCAAAGACTGTTTATTGAATGCTACTCATGTATACTGAACTCCCTGCCCCCTCCTTCTCTCATCACATGTGTTGTTCCCTTGACATCAGTGAGGTCCATAAAACACAACTACAAGGTGCAGAATACTTGCCACTTAGTTAGCATTTTAGTTAATGTTGTACACATGTAACACTATAATGTTGGACAATAAATGAATTCTACTACATCCAAACTAACTTATCTTGCTTCCAAGAAGAGTAAAATCATCTTTAATAATTTCCTGGATTTTTTTTCTTATATGACCCCTCCCCAGACCCCACCTTGTGTGGGAGCTTCTATGCACTGGGTCTATCCTTTTTCCTTTTCTTATAGTCATGTTTCTTAACATGTTTGGAATGTAGTTTCCCCCAAAATGCAGTATTTACTTTCCATTTGGAGCATAGGGTGCATTTATTATGAGTTGCTAACTGAAAACCACTTTGCTGGTAAAAAATGCTATCCATCAGTTAGACTTAATAAATTGTCTTCTAGACACACCTTCAAATATACTCCCTCCACAAAGAAATATAAGCTTTACTCACGAAGTATACAAATTCTCTCATAAAGTAGTCATGGGAAGACTATATTTTTGGTTTACATTGTAAATGATTTGAGTGGCCACAAATTTGACTTTATTTTTTGTTTCTTTTTGGTTTTCAGGTACTTGATGGGAATGCAAGGATGTACTTGAGCAGTATGAGAAGACCCTGTTCCATTATGTCAGAAGTGAGAAGTTTCCGATTTACTGACTTTGGTACTGTTTGTTTAAATAATGATCAATCTTCTATGAGCACCAAAATTATGTGTCAATTATAGATTCTTAATTGCTTTGAATTATTTTATCTGTTTGATTCCTTCTATTGATATTTATTCAACAACAATATATTTTCAAGATTGGTTCATTTGAGGATCGAACATGTGAATTGATGTGGCATCAAGCTAAGTCTGTTGATACCTTCCTCACCGTATTTTGCTTTGAAGAATTAATCTCTATCTTTGCTCATTTTATCTTCTAATTTCATTTCATCTTAGTTGATAGAATAATGTGTCCTCATTTACATGTTTATATGCATGTCAACGTCTCAAGTTGTTGTGTGTCTTCTCGATCAGTGACATGTCCATGGTGGTTCGGCTCTTCATTCAAAGAGGTCCACTGTCCACCTAAAGATAGAGAAAACAATGTTGGCAAGGTGGGTTGTGACTTACTTTCTGGTTGTTGTTTGTGAGACAATCTTACTACCTCTCTCAGTCTATTCTAATTATAGTTGGTCGTTGCACCAAGAGTGATTTAGAGTTGAAAATGTATCATGGTCTAATATGGCAGGTCCCACAAAGAAAACAGACAACGTTAGTAGCATCTACAAGTGAAACATCCTAAGTTTATTCATGCAACTACATGGTTCTTATTATTTGTCTATTATAATTAATGTAATAATAATGTCAAGGTCCCTCAAATTTTATAGGGTTGTTTAGTTCAGATGTGCACGGAAACGAGCTCACTCGGATCTTGGTAGGAGGAGAATCTTGTGGTCATGAGCCTAGATATCACGCTGGTGCCCTTCCTGGGGAGGTGAATCGAGATGAGGCTGGGTGGCTGCTCGCCTCTCTAAATCACGGATACGAGACTCATTAGTTGTTCACCTCAGGGAGATCAGAAATGGCATCGAGTTATTTTATGGGTTAACCCTATTGAGTGCCAATATTTCATTTTGACCATATACTACCGGTAGCAATGATCACAACCTAATGGTTGATGATAGCAAATACAAAGTAATACTTATGGAATTTTTGAACTGGAGATTATATTCTTAAGTCCTCTATAAAAAGTATTGTTATTTATAAAGTTCAATAGAAAACAACATCAGTCTTTCATCTTGATTATATTTGTAGAATCCAACCTTGTTTGACTAACCGACATCCGTTAATGATGCAGTAGAGTTTGGAGTGTGGCGCTTGCTCCATAGTGAAGCGCATGCGCAATTATACAACTAAACCAGTGCAGTGATTCGAAAGCAATTCACAAATTATGGTCATGTGCGTGATCGTTTTGTTTCTCCCATTGCAATATGGGGAGTGTCTGTTATGTCGCTTGTACCTGTGCCATATGAGGAGTGTCTATTATATTTTTAACCCGTCAACTAACTAGGTATTATGTTCTCGGTGGCTTGATTTTAGTCGCCAACCACATTTGTTTTATTGGTGTGTCCTCCATACTTTCACGTGGTAAAGTTTTCATCACCTGAAATTTCCTCACACAGTACAAAGTTATTAACATTTGGTTTGCTCATGTCTCTTGGAATAATAAGTTTTAGCAATGTGCATGGAAGAAAAAACACCACACTTGCATGGACCTTTGATGACATCATAATTATTTCTTAAGCAAATTTTTTGCTCTTCGTGAGTGTGGTGCTTAAGACATGATCTATACATGTCAAAATGATGCTTTAATTGTTCTATGGGTTTGTGTATGTTTTCTTTGTGACCTGAAGTAGTATGTAGCGACCCGACTCAAAACGAGTCAAGCCTCTATGTTTCTGTGCCATCCCTGGATCAGTATGCTGGCACACACAGTACATCAATGTATATATCAAAGTGCAATCACATGTAAATAGCGTAAAACTGATATATACCTTAAATATCTCAGCGGAAGCAGTCAAGGGAGTGGATTCCCAATAAACACCAACGGCAAGTTGAGTGCGGACCGTAACCCTTAATCGTACTCTTACTCGTCGAAGAAAATATCTGCAACATAAGACGTTGCAGCTGTGTAGGTCAGCATATTGAATATGCCGGCAAGTCACATAAGAGAGGGGTGAAAAGTAATCATCTATACTATATGCATATATGGCAGGTTGGGCTATAAGTTTTTAGCGAAAAGCAAGTTTTCTCCTACATCAAGAGAGGGATAAAAGCAAAATGTTACTACATTGTTGGTTGTTAACGAGATGGTTCCACCAACCAATTCTCGTACCCATGTTGTCAATAATTACCCTCATCAAATATCTTTAATGGTGTTGAGAAATCCAGATAACTTCAGTTCCTTTGGCTCAAGTTGTCCATGACCGTGGACACGGCTAATCGATTAGGTTTGAGTACTCTGCAGAGTTTTGCACACGTTCCCCACAAGATTTGATCGCCTCCGAGTTTGTCCTCGCACTTCAGGGTGTTTGAAGACCGGATGATCAAAACATGGTCTTTCAACGGGTCCCTCTGAATCCCTGTCGGTGCCCATCCATTCCTACCGTTCGTCTACATCTGCTAGCACCGCCTGTCCAGAGTCGCCGCGTTGTCCAACCAAGCCAGAGCCCATAATGACTTGTGGCTGTGCAGGTAAGCCTTGGGTCTTGAAAATATCCGTCCGTCTCTTTGGGCCTGGGTGAAGCTTTCCGCAGGATGACATGGCCTCTCCAGCATCCCGGGCATCCACTAGGTTTTCCAGGGAGCCGATCAACCGTCCTTCACCCTGAGTTGCATTGCGTCCGAGGTCTTGAAAATCTTGTCTTAGTCCGATCTTGATTATTATATCAACCTCGCATCACTCGTGATATACACTCAACCGAAAACCCGTCTACTCAAGCATAACATTAAGAAATTGTCGTCCCGGGGCCAAGTATCGGGGTTGTTGTGTTCCTACCGCAGGATGCTACAACCTATACTAAAGTTTCCAAGTACCTAGGCAGCATGCAATTGGGCATAGGATGGTAGAACTACGATGCATAAAACATAGGTGATAGTATGATCAAAGTGACTTGCCTTGATGATAGTTGTCTTGCTCGAGTGCTTCTAAGTAACACGCTTCGCACTCCGGATGATCTACCGATACAAACACAAAGCACACCATAAGCACTTCAATCATGCACAAGTAAAAATAACATCACATGCAATGATTTGCAAAAGACTACGCAAAAGAATTTATCGCGCGCCGGTATGGCAGAAACTTGTTTCTGTTGAAAACACCAGTAAAAATACTTTAAAAATTCTGAAACTTCTACCACAGTAAGATTTTATCACTAGAAAACAGTAGCAAAAAGAATCAACTCAAAATCATTTTTCAAACTCCTGGAATAGGCAAAACAGTGTTTAAACTAAATCCGCTCTAACTTATATTTAAAAATTTCAAACATAGACAAATTATATGTTTTTAACAGGAAATTTGTGAGCTACTGGAAGAAGAATCAATGTCATTGGACTTCGGGATAAAAAGTTGTGGCCAAAACAAAATTGGAAGTTTCTGTTTTTTGTAATCAGGCAGAAAAACATAAAACTACTAGTGCTAACACGGAGTTACACGTGTCAGGCTATTAGTGGCTGCGGGGCTGTTTGTTTCATGACTTCGGGCAAACGGCCGAAGACTAGGAAGTCTGCTGGTTAATTCATAAGTGACTAAAAGAACCTACTGGTTTTCTAGGATAAACCGAAAGGTTAACTAGATCTAATCTAAACCGTTGCATGAAGATCTAAGGGCTAGAATAGAATGCATGAAATAATAGAGGGAGACGAGAGGCTACCTGGCTGGCAGAGGGGTGCAGCGGCGAGGTGGGCTGGCCGGCAAGGGAGGGGGCTCCGGGGCGGTGGGGCTTCGGGGGGAGGCGGCGGCGGAGGTGCTCCTCCTCGGGGGGAGGCGCTCGGGGGGGGGGGGGGGGGAGGGCGCGACGGGGGCTGCTCCCAGGGGCGAGCCGTGGGGTGCAGTAGCTTGCAGCTGCTGCTGCTCCGGCGAGGGTTCGTGGCGGCGGCGGCTTCGGGCGGCGGCGGCTCGTGGAGGCGGCGGGGCTAGGGTTGGGAAGGGGTGGCCGAGGTGGGGGGATATATATAAGCTGGGAGGGGTGAGGTATAAGGAAGGAGAAGGGAGTACTGGGAGGGAATCGCGAGGGAGAAGGGGTCGGTCTCGGCTCGGGGCAGAGAAGGAAGGAGGAGGGAGGCGGTGAAGGAAGGTGACGGGGAAGGGAGACTTCGGTCGCGGGGCCTGCTGGTAAGAGAGAGGGGGAGGCAAGGCAGGAGAGGGAGAGAAAAATCAGGGAGGGATCCATACTGGGAGGAGCTGCTCGGTTTCGGTTTCTGTGGGGCAGAAGAAGAAGGAAGGAGAGGAGAGAGAGGAAGGAGAGGGTGACGTGGGGGAGAGGGGGTGACGGTTAGTAGGGGATTTAGTCCCAGGACGGTGGGGAGATTCGGCCCATTGGCTACAAGGCACCCAGGGCGGCGGTTTTAAGGAAAAAATATTTCCTAATTAAAACCTTTCCAAAACAGAAAACATAAACGCCAAAAAAAGAAAATAAATCAATATATTTATATATGGTACTCTATATCAAAAAAAATCAGAGAAAGACTCTCTGCCCGAATAACATTTTATTAAAGCCAAAATAAAAACTTGAAATTTTTTTTTTCAGAAATTCCCTAATTTGCTTTATTTCTTTTTGCAATTATTTTTGCAAATAATCCCTGGATTTTCTTGGCTCCAACATTTCAAAAATTCCCGTACGTTGGAGGGTCATTTTCCTCCGCTCTCTCTCTTGCGTGCAAGAGAGTTTTCTCCGGGCTTTTCGTGCGAGGAAAAGTATTGGAAATGCAAAACAAAAGACGAAAGAATTTCCCGGCATTTCTTGCACGAAGAAAACAAATAAAAATGCAAGGGAATTCAAATGTAAATATCTCCGTTCAAATCCTTTATAGTTGAAGAAGTCATGTCATCTTCTCTCGTTTCTTTTTTAAAAGGTTGAATTTGAATTCACCGGAGAAGGGGAAAGTCATTTTATTCCCTCTCATTCAAAAGTTTCAAAAAGTTTCAAATTTCACACAAGTTTCAATCACTCAGGCAACCAACAAACAATCAATCTAATATTTATATTAACATTCCAAAATTTATAATTTTGGGATGTTACAAACTACCACACTTAAAAAGAATCTCATCCTCGAGATTCGAAGAGGCTAGAAAGAAAGGTTAGGGTTTAGGGGTCTTCTAACAAATCCAATCTCCGGCAAGGTGGGATGCTACCACACTTAAAATGAGAGACACTGGTCCCTTAAAATGCTTTAACGATCCTCTGGGGTTTTGGCAACTCACATCGCACAGTCTTCATATTAAATCCTTTGGTGATGCTCTCCCGTTATATTCATAATGTTTTCCATCAAAATCGAGTGCTCTTCCGTTGATATAAGCTTCTTCCGTCACTGGGTCTTCTTTAACTAACAGTCTCGTGATCAATACTAACTAACCTATCGATGATTCTCATGGTGGTCTACCATTTGTGGCTATCCTGCAGAGAGAGGGTCTTGGTTCATTCTCACCGTAAAATTTCCTACGTGTGACAATAAGTGCCATGTACATGGGCTTTTCTTATACCATTCTAAGGCTTAAACAAAAGCTGCAAAGAACGTCGTCTCTCACTATGGGTAAGTCTCTCAGATTTACCATTCCGAATAGCAAGATAAATGATAAGAGTAAGTCGTCATGGTGATCAATCCATTCCGCACCCAAATCATTTCCCTGTATAAGGTTTAGCGAATCTCGCATTCTAACACTCGGGCATCTTCACAAGCGTTGCAGAATTTCTCTTGTCCACGAACGAAGTTCGGATAATCCATTGGTTCTGCAAGCTGAACAAAACATCTATCGTATCTTCACAACTCTCAGGTTTTCGTATGCTCCTAAGAAACGTTTGCTGATCCATCATAGCTTCTTCCACAAACCATATTCATTTTATAATCAATCCTTTATTACATCCTTAATTTCTTATCAAAAACTCCAATTCAAAAGTACTCTATTACAAATGCTGCCATCCACATGGTTCGGTATGGTCAAACATTTCTGCCAACTTTATTCATCTGTCTCTCTTGGAGGTACTTTAGTTCCACTCGAACTTTCCGAGGTGCTCCCTGAAATCATCCATCTTTTGCTTCATCATGGTGGTCATGAGCTTCATCTCCATCATCTCCGCACGTACTTCACTCAGGTATTCCTGGGTATGACGGAGTCTTGCTTCCAGTATTTCTCCGATCTGACGTATGGCTTCCATGGCAGCTTCACGAACATCATCAAAGAAGGTTGCTCGTGGTACACGTGAAATGAAAAAGTATTGCCCCATAGTCTTTGGACAAACTCCTTTCACATGGTGGAGGTGCACTTCCACGTACCAAAGTTCCACTCCATTCTCCATGAATGGGTAGCCTTTGTAGACTGCATCTCCTTCAAGGTGAATGTGCTTCATCATGTCCTTCAGGATTTTCGGGTAATCATGATCACTGGTCAGGGTCATGATCGTTTTGGGCCCTTGAGGAATGACTCGTAGAGAGTTGCCATCTGCAGGTGTCAGTAAATAGGTACTCAGAGGAATGTATATGTCTCCTTGGTAATCATGGTACACTCCTACTCAATGGATCATGTGGGTTTACCGATTACTACCACACTCAAAATGAATTATACTCATGTCTGCATAGACCATATTTTCTCTTATCCTCATAAACTGTTCAGAGATCTTCGTTCGAAGAGAAACAACGCATACAGTTTCAACATAGACAATCACGAGACAATAAATTCCATTTATTCATGATGTTATTACAATCTCAGGGACTTCTGTTACAAAAATTTCACTCCATGATCTCATGAAAAACAAGAGTGCTTCAGATTACACTTATTGCCATGGTCAAAACTTAACTACTCCATTCTAGCTTTCTTCCTTTGTGGACAATCGCTGGCAAAATGTCCTGCTTCCTTGCAACAAAAGCAAATGATTTCTGACAAGTCTCGAGGCTTCTTAGCTTCTGCTTTTGCTCCTTGGATTCCTGGCTTCCTTCCTGAGCACATGTAGTTGTGGTGGCCAAATTTCATACACTTGTAACATCTGACATGACTCAGGTCTACATCTGCACAAGTTTGGTTCCTCCGAGGGTACTTTTTCTTCTTTCTGGACTCCTTTATTTTGTCCAGTTCTTCTATTTCAAGTGGATCAAATTCCACTTCTTCCGTCGGGAAGTATCCCAGATACTCTTGGCTTCTCTTCATGCAGTCCTGTGAATAATGTCCTTCTTCTCCACATGAGTAGCATGCATTGGAGAAAAATCTGGTCAGACCTTGTCCATCAGGGTCTACAGTATTTTCGTTCATCACCGGTTCTTCCAGAATCTTCTCCTTGAGGGTTTCCTTCACTGCATCTTTCTGCTGCTTGACAACTTGTTGCACCTTGGGGTAAATATGACACTGAGCGGGGTAGTGGGTGGTTCCTTCACACAAGAAACAAGTCACCTGACTAGTTGGGCATTCCTCAGCTGGGTGATTTTCTTCACAATGAGTGCATCCATCCTTGTGTTCTTCCTGGGTGTGTCCTATTTCTCCACAGATCTTTCATGCACAAGTCTTCTTCTTCGGATTATCATAGCACTTCTGAATAAGTCGGGATCTTAACAGAGTGTTCTTGAATTCTTCCCAACTTTCTGCTCCGCTAAATCCTTGTATGGCATGGTGCATTTTCCACCAGATAGCAGCACTTTGGGTAAAGTACTGAAGAGCGTGTTCCACTTCATGCTTCCTTGGGATCAAGTTGCTCCCGAAGTGGTTCTCCATGTTCTGAATCCATATCTCAGCTTCAAGCTGGGTCATCGGTCCAGAGACTACAAGTCCAGCTTCATACTCCATCTGGTAGGGTTGAGGTTTTGGGGATGAGACGGGTAAGAGAGGGAGGGAGATACACACAATACAAACAATATTTTTGAGAATAGGTTTTATTTGTGGCTGTCGGAAAACACACACCAAGGACGGCTCACAAATCATCGTATCTAACGTGGGTATATAAAAGGGGTTTGGACTTCTAAGGGTCATATAATTATTCGAACACTTCGGGGTCTTTGAGTTCTTCGGGTCTTGAGAGTCTTCAATGGGTGTAGCTTCAATTCTTCAAATGCATGGTGATATCCTCCTTACTTTGACGTGGGAGTCGGTTGATCCTTCATACGGTCAAAAGGGAAAGGGCATTGTCTAACTATTTGAGGTGAGAGAGAACGTTTTATGAAAATCAGAAGAGATGAGAAGTAAAAGGTGTTGTTAAAATTTTTGAGAGATCCTTTCCTAAGAAATTTCCAGTTTCTAGGGTCACGTACTACAGTCAACATGTGCTCTGATACCATCTCTGTAGCGACCCGACTCAAAACGAGTCAAGCCTCTGTGTTTCTGTGCCATCCCTGGAGCAGTATGCTGGCACACACAGTACATCAATGTATATATCAAAGTGCAATCACATGTAAATAGCGTAAAACTGATATATACCTTAAATATCTCAGTGGAAGCAGTCAAGGGAGTGGAGTCCCAACAAACACCAATGGCAAGTTGAGTGCGGACCGTAACCCTGAATCGTACTCTTACTCGTCGAAGAAAATATCTGCAACATAAGACGTTGCAGCCGTGTAGGTCAGCATATTGAATATGCCGGCAAGTCACATAAGAGAGGGGTGAAAAGTAATCATCTATACTATATGCATATATGGCAGGTGGGGCTATAAGTTTTTAGCGAAAAGAAAGTTTTCTCCTACATCAAGAGAGGGCTAAAAGCAAAATGTTACTACATTGTTGGTTGTTAACGAGATGGTTCCACCAACCAATTCTCGTACCCATGTTGTCAATAATTACCCTCATCAAATATCTTTAATGGTGTTGAGAAATCCAGATAACTTCAGTTCCTTTGGCTCAAGTTGTCCATGACCGTGGACACGGCTAATCGATTAGGTTTGAGTACTCTGCAGAGTTTTGCACACGTTCCCCACAAGATTTGATCGCCTCCGAGTTTGTCCTCGCACTTCAGGGTATTTGAAGACCGGATGATCAAAACATGGTCTTTCAACGGGTCCCTGTGAATCCCTGTCGGTGCCCATCCATTCCTACCGTTCGTCTACATCTGCTAGCACCACCTGCCCAGAGTCGCCGCGTTGTCCAACCAAGCCAGAGCCCATAATGACTTGTGGCTGTGCAGGTAAGCCTTGGGTCTTGAAAATATCCGTCCGTCTCTTTGGGCCTGGGTGAAGCTTTCCGCAGGATGACATGGCCTCTCCAGCATCCCGGGCATCCACTAGGTTTTCCAGGGAGCCGATCAACCGTCCTTCACCCTGAGTTGCATTGCGTCCGAGGTCTTGAAAATCTTGTCTTAGTCCGATCTTGATTATTATATCAACCTCGCATCACTCGTGATATACACTCAACCGAAAACCCGTCTACTCAAGCATAGCATTAAGAAATTGTCATCCCGGGGCCAAGTATCGGGGTTGTTGTGTTCCTACCGCAGGATGCTACAACCTATACTAAAGTTTCCAAGTACCTAGGCAGCATGCAATTGGGCATAGGATGGTAGAACTACGATGCATAAAACATAGGTGATAGTATGATCAAAGTGACTTGCCTTGATGATAGTTGTCTTGCTCGAGCGCTTCTAAGTAACACGCTTCGCACTCCGGATGATCTACTGATACAAACACAAAGCACACCATAAGCACTTCAATCATGCACAAGTAAAAATAACATCACATGCAATGATTTGCAAAAGACTACGCAAAAGAATTTATCGCGCGCCGGTATGGCAGAAACTTGTTTCTGTTGAAAACACCAGTAAAAACACTTTAAAAAATTTGAAACTTCTACCACAGTAATATGTTATCACTAGAAAACAGTAGCAAAAAGAATCAACTCAAAATCATTTTTCAAACTCCTGGAATAGGCAAAACAGTGTTTAAACTAAATCTGCTCTAACTTATATTTAAAAATTTCAAACATAGACAAATTATATGTTTTACAAACTACAGGAAATTTGAGAGCTACTGGAAGAAGAATCAATGTCATTGGACTTCGGGATAAAAAGTTGTGGCCAAAACAAAATTGGAAGTTTCTGTTTTTTGTAATCAGGCAGAAAAACATAAAACTACTAGTGCTAACAGGGAGTTACACGTGTCAGGCTATTAGTGGCTGCGGGGCTGTTTGTTTCATGACTTCGGGCAAACGGCCGAAGACTAGGAAGTCTGCTGGTTAATTCATAAGTGACTAAAAGAACCTACTGGTTTTCTAGGATAAACTGAAAGGTTAACTAGATCTAATCTAAACGATTGCATGAAGATCTAAGGGCTAGAATAGAATGCATGAAATAATAGAGGGAGAAGAGAGGCTACCTGGCTGGCAGAGGGGGTGCACCGGCGAGGTGGGCTGGCCGGCGAGGGAGGGGGCTCCGGGGCGGTGGGGCTTCGGGGGGAGGCGGCGGCGGAGGTGCTCCTCCTCGGGGGGAGGCGCTCGGGGGGGGGGGGGGGAGGGGGCGACGGGGGCTGCTCCCAGGGGCGAGCCATGGGGTGCAGTAGCTTGCAGCTGCTGCTGCTCCGGCGAGGGCTCGTGGCGGCGGCGGCTTCGGGCGGCGGCGACTCGTGGAGGCGGCGGGGCTAGGGTTGGGAAGGGGTGGCCGAGGTGGGGGGGATATATATAGGCTGGGAGGGGTGAGGTATAAGGAAGGAGAAGGGAGTACTGGGAGGGAATCGCGAGGGAGAAGGGGTCGGTCTTGGCTCGGGGCAGAGAAGGAAGGAGGAGGGAGGCGGTGAAGGAAGGTGACGGGGAAGGGAGACTTCGGTCGCGGGGCCTGTTGGTAAGAGAGAGGGGGAGGCAAGGCAGGAGAGGGAGAGAAAAATCGGGGAGGGATCCGTACTGGGGAGGAGCTGCTCGGTTTCGGTTTCTGTCGGGCAGAAGAAGAAGGAAGGAGAGGAGAGAGAGGAAGGAGAGGGTGACGTGGGGGAGAGGGGGTGACGGTTAGTAGGGGATTTAATCCGAGGACGGTGGGGAGATTCGGCCCATTGGCTACAAGGCGCCCAGGGCGGCGGTTTTAAGGAAAAAAATATTTCCTAATTAAAACCTTTCCAAAACAGAAAACATAAACGCCAAAAAAAGAAAATAAATCAATATATTTATATATGGTACTCTATATCAAAAAAAATCAGAGAAAAACTCTGTGCCCGAATAACATTTTATTAAAGCCAAAATAAAAACTTGAAAAAATGTTTTTTCAGAAATTCCCTAATTTGCTTTATTTATTTTTGCAATTATTTTTGCAAATAATCCCTGGATTTTCTTGGCTCCAACATTTCAAAAATTCCCGTACGTTGGACGGTCATTTTCCTCCGCTCTCTCTCTTGCGTGCAAGAGAGTTTTCTCCGGGCTTTTCGTGCGAGGAAAAGTATTGGAAATGCAAAACAAAAGAATTTCCCGGCATTTCTTGCACGAAGAAAACAAATAAAAATGCAAGGGAATTCAAATGTAAATATCTCCGTTCAAATCCTTTATAGTTGAAGAAGTCATGTCATCTTCTCTCGTTGCTTTTTTTAAAAGATTGAATTTGAATTCACCGGAGAAGGGGAAAGTCATTTTATTCCCTCTCATTCAAAAGTTTCGAAAAGTTTCAAATTTCACACAAGTTTCAATCACTCACGCAACCAACAAACAATCAATCTAATATTTATATTAACATTCCAAAATTTATAATTTTGGGATGTTACATAGTATATTGAGTTGTAAATAGCCAAAGTAAGAGAATACCTTAATGTCAAAACTTTTCTTTGTAATAGTTGTAATCTCACTGGGCAACCAACATTTCTGAAGTAATGACCCTTTGTTCAAAGAAGCACATTGTTTAAACATGCTAAGTGTACTTTATTGTTAAGAGAAATTTGTTACTTAGAGCCATGCTTGATTGTATTCCTTTTGCCTTGTTGTTTCACTCGAGTGTTTCCTTTCACTATTGTATTGGCTAAAGGAGAGTTGTGAGGAAAACAAATAAGAATCCATTTCACCATCAAATGAGGAATAGGACTAACTTGGGACATTATTAACTGTATTTCTAATTCACATTACTAATTATTATGTGTTTGAAATGGGTGGAAAGAGAAAGAGGATGGTGATGGTCGAAACCATGTGCACTCAACAACCATTGTGACAACTAATCAATACATGAGTTTTTTTGTTTCTTCCGTTGCAACGCACGGACAATGCAGTACATGAGGGGAGGGGCGAGCTTTTCAAATACAAATTCATGATCCGAAAATAAAAAATTTAATCATGTGAAATGCACGGGCATTTTTAATAGTATATCCTAAGAGAAAATTGTGAATGAATGAAATATCATAAATCTGAAATTATCAATGTGTTTTCTGCTTAGTAGTAGTTTCACGTTTGTCTAGAAAGTAAAATGTATTGAAGTTTGACAATCACAATATTGGTCATACAAGCAATTCATGAATGATTAGTATAAGAAAGAACTTCCACATAAAAATATATTATCTTGGACATCTTTTATGATTGTGAATACCCATTAATTATTTTCAACCTTGATCAAATTGTGGATGTAACGGTTATGTTTGGGTATATTGGCATAGAAGTTATATTGTCATGGACCCTTTAACATTTGGTGCTTGTTTAGAATCTTTTTCTAGCCAAAACTTCATTCTAAGTATAGATACTACTTGTGCATCCAAATAATTGGGCCAAGTTTCTTCCATGAGAGTCCACCATACCTACCTATAAATGGTGTTTCATTGCCATTCCAATTAAATTTTCGTGTGTCACCTCTAAAACTTTCAAATAAACATCTATTTTCTGTGCCCGTACTGCTCATAGAGTGATTGGGGTGGTCAGTATCTTCCATGCTAAGTGGGTTATTATCATGATGAGTGTTTATTCTCTTGTCATTGCATGGGAGAGGCTAGTAAAAAGGATTCCTAGTCCTGCATAATACAAAAATAAATAAACAGGAACTCCCGCTAGAAAGTTGATTGTTTGGAGGGCACCCCTGGATACGGCTACCCATGTAAAGTGTTTGAATGGTTGAGGGGGAGTAAAATTTTAATTATGTTTGGGAACCACCTACAATGTGATTAGCATGGAAGAAAATGAAACCCCTTGTTGTAACGTTGACAGGAAAGGCACACCACCCAAAATATATTCATCTTTGTTGTAAGAAATGAGCTGTGGCACCTCTGCAAATCCCTCGTTCCATCTACGAAGGGGAAATCTCTTTACTTTTATGTTATTTACTTTCATGTTATTTACTTTTCATGTTGAGACAACTTCTTATTCCAACCTCAATCTATTAGTTGGCAAGCATCTTGTGGTGGGTAAGGATCCAAGCACATATATCTAGTCAAATATATTTAACCATGATTCATTATTGTTGACAATTATTTTTATGATAAGGGTGTTGGGTGGCGAATCCTTAAGCCCCTATCTTTCTATGTGTTCGATGGATGTTGTTTGTTCGAAAAATATGCTTTGAGTATTATCAATCATAGAAGATGATATGATAATTGAGTATGTGGAGCTCCTACTTAGACTTTGCTGAAAATAAGATGCATTGAAATTGTTTGATGACTAAGAACGTAGGTTGTTAAGTTTCAACAAAATGAATTGTTTGAACCATGACATGTGAATTGATTGCTACTCTATCGTCATGAGTTTTATGAGAAAGATTTGCTGGTTACGATGCTAGAAAAGTGACTGAAATTTTCATTGATCAAACTTATATACTATGCTAGCATTCACACTTCATAAATTATTTCTTTTATCATTTACCTACTCGAGGACGAGTAGTGATTAAACTTGGGGATGTTGATATGTCTCCAATGTATCGACAATTTATGAAGTGTTCACGTCATATTTACCAGGTTTTGATGCACTTTATATAATTTAATTAGAAATAAGTCAGCATCATGATGTTTTCAGTAGAATTACAATGGTGTTGTCTTTTGTGTAGAAAATAAAAGTTCTTCGAATCATCCAAAACGTTTTGACGATTTTTTCTCAAGAAAATAAGAAATACCAGAGCGAAGGATCACTAGAGGGGGGCACCTGTTGGTGCCAAGGCAACCGGGCGTGCCCACCCCCGTGGGAGTGCCCTAGTGGCTTGGATCACCTCGTGGCTTGGTTGACGTGATTCAAACACTAAAAATCCTGTACATTGGGAACCCCATAGAAGTTAACCTAGAATTTCTGCTCCACCGCCGCAAGCCTTTGTACCGAAGAAAACTCATTCGGAGCCTTGTTCCGGCACCCTGCCAAAGGGGGCAATCATCATCCCATCGGTATCCATGACGAGGAGGGGGTAGTTCACCCTCGGGGATGAGGGTATGTACCAATAGCTATGTGTTTGATCTCTCTCTCTCTCTCTCTATCGTGTTCTTGAAATGTCACAATCTTGATGTATCACATTATTTGTTAATATAGTTGGACCATATGGTGTTTGTCCCTTGCTATCTTGATGTGATGAATTGAATCTTTCCCATTGAGATCTTTTATGTCGTATTGATTATTGGATTTGAGACCACTTGATGTATGTCTTGCATGTGGATACCCATGGTGACAATGGCTGAGGGAGTCCTGGACTAAGTTGTCCTTTGGCTGTCGGCCTATCTCCCATGGGCCGGACTGGTGGGCCGTTTTGTGGCTACTACGTGAAGGTCGAGCTATTAGATAAGTTCATACTCAAGTAGGAAACCTTCAGTGCCTTGGTGTTTCCTCAAAGACAAGACAGTCGGATCGACATGTTTATCTCTTGATGTAACCGACTATGTGTAACCCTAGGTACCCCTAGTGTCTATATAAACCCGAGGGTTTAGCTCGTACAAGAAGGAGCATCATTTAGGGTTTAGCTCATCTTATCTTGTGGTAGATCTAGTTTGTAATCCGCATACACACAATCAATACAATCAAGCAGGACGTAGGGTTTTACCTCCTCGAGAGGCCCGAACCTAGGTAAACATCGTGTCCACGTACCCTATTCTCCATCGATCCAAGATCCACAGCTCGGGACCCCCTACCCGAGAGCCGCCAATTTTGACACCGACATTGGTGCTTTCATTGAGAGTTCTGTTGTTGGATCGCAAAAGGATCGATGGCTCTATTACTCATCAACAATGAAATCCACATCGGGGATGTGTTCGTCCCCGACTAGTTCCTTGCATGAGGCAACATCGTGCTTCACGCCGGTGCGACCAATCATCTCGACTAGATTGATAGCTTTGCCCTGGGACAGAAGATAAGGTTTGGCAGCCTAAAGTACGCCACCGATGCCTGTGGCGATTTGTTCCTTACTAGGTTCACGGCTTCACCCAATGAGCCCGGAAACTCCGAGGCCTTAACTTCAGTCCTCCCCCTTAACCCCATTTCTGGGCCGACCCTCATCCTCGATCCGACTTTGAGCTCAAATCCAATGACTGCGTGTGGATACCTGGGCTCGACCCTTACCCTGGGTTCCGCCTTGAGGTTGGGCCGACCACTGTGTCCGAAGACCGGGGCTCGTCCTCGGCCGAGAATGCTCCCTGCACTCACGCGTCGGAGATCAACTCCAGAAATCTCCAGAAATTTAGACCCGCCAACCTCTCGCTATTAAACGAGATGTTTGCCCGGATCAAGATAATGAACATTGCCAGTGACCCATCCCCGACCTATGCTCGGATTTATCTTGAGGCGGACCATGAAGAATGTTACATCCCACCCACCACCCACTTGATAGCCACCATCGAAGCTTTAACCCATGTGTTGGACTACGCCTATGAAGGGGCACAGGACATGGAAGCAGATGTCGGTGCTAATGCCCCTCCCATCATGGTATGTTGGACATCCACCTCCACCTATGATGTGTATATGTTGGATACCCTCAACAGCACTAGGGACAACAGTGATGGCACACCTAGAGAGAACGGCGATGACCCTGGCGAGGTACCTCCCAAGTGCCGACGCTAGCACTAACGATACAAGGGGCCCAAGGGCTAGGAAAGCAACATGGGCGCTGGAGAGGACGACACCCCAGATAACGCAGAAGACCACGAGCATCCCGCTGCTCCCGAACACTCGAAAGGTGCGAGCATCACAAGCCCTAGGACCTCAATGACTCCGAAGACAGCAACTACCTCCCTCTTTCCGAAGAGGAGGCTAGTCTCGGAGACGAGCATTTTATCGGCCCCCAGGAACCGCTGGACCAAGAGCGGTTCAAACGGGAGCTTATAACCACCGCCCGAAACCTGAAGATAAAACAAAGGAAAATCAAAGCCGAACAAAACACCATTAACAACATTTGGACGAAAGTCCTCGCAGCCGAAGAAGGGTACGACAATGAGCAGCAAATTGTTGGTTGTTCAGACGCTGAGGCAGCTCCTACTTCAGAAACAATATCCAGGACAAATATCCATGACTAGCCTCCTTCAGAAACAATATCCAAGACAAATGGCTAGCTCGACAGCTTGGCCAAGATAAGCCAAGAACTATCTCGGCCCTCACCTCCCTTATGATCCACTTTTGCGCAGGCGAGGACAGTTGGTTGGCCCGTCGCAGCAACACTCCCGGAGACCCAAGCACTTCTGAAGTTCGGGATGGCAATGGGAAACCACAGCGCAACAAAAACAAGCGTCGACACAAGAGTGGCAATGCCGAGGATAGGAAAGTAAATGATGGATTCTGCAATTCGAAGTCATCACAGTGTAAGAAACCCTCTAAAGGGAATAGGGATGGAGCTACTCAGCTGGACAAAATCATGGATAGGCCCTGCCGGATCCACGGCACCCAAGACAAGCCAACCACCCACACCAACCGTAAGTGGTGGGTGATTAAACATGCACGCAAACTCGCAACCGAGGATCAAGGCAAGCGCCCCCCGCAACAAGGATGATGAAGAGCCTCGTAGGCCGGACAATGGAGGCCGGAAGAAATTCCCTCCCGAGGTAAAGATTGTGAACATGATTTACATCACACACATACCAAATAGGGAGAGGAAGCAAGCACTTCGGGATGTCTACACCATAGAGACCGTAGCCCCGAAGTTCAACCCATGGTCGGCATGCCCGATCACCTTTGACCGCACTGACCACCCGACTAGTATTCGACATGGTGGGTGAGCGGACTTGGTACTTGACCCCTAGTAGACGGGTACCACCTAACAAGAGTCCTCATGGACGAAGGCAGTACCATCAGTCTGATTCACGCGGATACAGTGAAGAAAATGGGCATCGATTCGTCAAGGATCAAACCCAGTAACACTACCTTTAAAGGAATAATCCTAGGCGTTGAGGCCCACTGCTCGGGCACCATAACACTAGAAGTAGTGTTCGGCATGCCCGACAACTTCCGCAACGAGGACTTGATCTTCGATATCATCCCTTTCTGCAACGGATATCACGCACTTCTCAGCTGAACAATGTTTGCTCACTTTAATGTCGTCCCCCATTATGCATATCTGAAGTTCAAGATGCTCGGTCCCAAGGGCGTCATCACTATCAATGGCAACCTGGAGCATTCACTCGGGACTGTGGAGCACACAGCGGCTGTGGTAGCCGAGGTTCAACTCATCAACAAAACACTAAACTCCCAATCCGCCGTCAAGGCAAAGGTGAGCAAGCGAGCCTGAGCCCTGTTTCACCTCCCGGAGCCTTCCGACGCTCCGCACAAATAGGAATACGCTCCCCACAGCATGGCTCAGCTACCCGTAAGGTACGTACCTTAAAGGCACAATTTCGCGATTAAAATACCATAGGCAGCTATGGGGACCTTCCACCCAATGGACAAGTGTTCGGCTCGGTCGTGCTATGATCAATCACGTCTTCAGACGATAGCAGGTAACATTCATGACCTACCCAGCATCAAGCTAACATATCACGGCGACTTCTCAAGACCCCTTCTTCAAGGAACGACCGCCGACCACTACCTCCACTAAAGGAGTACACCGCCCTCCCCCAGGAAGCCAAGGCACACACGCATAGTTGGGCACATTAGGGATGTCAAACTACTAATAAAGGCCCTGTATCAACCTTTCTTCCGCAAATTTATTTTCGAATAAAATATCTATAGCAGTTGCTCTGGCAGCTTGGATCATACGCTTAGACAACATGAGTTATTTGGAAATAAAGACCATTTTTACGGTCCAACTGCAGTCATTGATGTTGCATCAATTTTCCCGTCGGAACCCGATGCCGAAGCAATCTAGTTTAGCATATATTTTCCTTAGTTGCGACCGGCTAATAGACCGGGGGCTTCACTATAGAACTTTCCTTAAGCATCATCACAACACTATTTTTTTCTTTTAAGTGCTCAGTGTCTCGGATATTGCATTATATGAATCGGTCCCAAATTATGTCTTGGGTCAATAGTTGGGTTGCCCGGTTCCTGTGTTTACCCTCTTACGTTCCGCAAGTTCGGCTAGGAGGATAAAGGGAGAACCATTGCGACTGTATTTCCAACTTACCTGGTCAAGTACCTCAGTGGAAAAAAGCGGAAAACTAAGTGTCATAATAAGCTAGGGGGCTTGACCATGGGATTCCTTCGGGGGACCCTTTCGAAGGCTTCAGACTCTTGAGAGTAGTCCAAGTTGTCATCGGTCAGGTCCACCATGGCCCTACATTGCCTCTTCCAGGCAAGAGGAGGCAGACCCTCCTCCGTGCTCTAATGACCCACAAGTATAGGGGATCAATCATAGTCCTTCCGCTAAGTAAGAGTGTCAAACCCAACGAGGAGCAGAAGGAAATAACAAGCGGTTTTCAACAAGGTATTATCTGCAATGTTGTAAGTAATTGATGTCTACTACACAACCTTCTTCTTGTAGACTCGTGTTGGGTCTCCAAGCGCAGAATTTTGTAGGACAATAGCAAGTTTCCCTCAAGTGTATGACCTAAGGTTTATCAACCAGTGGGAGGCATAGGATGAAGATGGTCTCTCTCAAGCAACCCTGCAATCAAATAACAAAGAGTCTCTTGTGTCCCCAACACACCCAATACAATGGTAAATTGTATAGGTGCACTAGTTCTGCCAAGAGATTGTGATACAAGTAATATGGATGGTAGATATAGGTTTTTTTATTCTGAAAATATAAAAACAGCAAGGTAACAAACAGTAACCAGTGAGCAAAACATTGTATAAATGCTTGGAAACAAGGCCTAGGGTCCATACTTTCACTAGTGCAAGTTCTCCCAACAATATTAACATTGTTGAATCATATATAAATCCCTCATGTGCGACAAAGAGCTCACTCGAAAGTCACAAATAGCGGAGAAGAAACGAAGAAATTATTGTAGGGTACAAAACCACCTCAAAGTTATCTTTTCTGATCAATCTTATAGCTATCCCTATAAGTGTCACGATCAGCCCTAGAGTTCGTACTAAAATTACACCTTAAGATACACATCAACCAAAACCCTAATGTCACCTAGATGCTCTAATGTCACCACAAGTACCCATGGGATTGATTATACGATATGCATCACACAATTTCAGATTCATCATGTTCAATCCAACACAAAGAACTTCAAAGAGTGCCCCAAAGTTTCTACCGGAGAGTCAAGACGACAAGATGTGCTAACTCCTATGCACAGATTCCCAAGGACACAGAACCCGCAAGTTGACCACCAAAAGATACATCAAGTGGATCAATAGAACACCCCATTGTCACCACGGATATCCCATCGCAAGACATACATCAAGTGTTCTCAAATCCTTAAAGACTCAATCCGATAAGAAAACTTCAAAGGGAAAACTCAGTTCATCACAAGAAGATAGAGAGGGGAAAACTCCATATGATTCATCTATATTAATAAAGCTCGTGATACATCAAGATCGTGTCATCTGAAGAACGAGAGAGAGAGAGGGATCAAACACATAGCTACCGGTGCATACCCTCAGCCCCGGGGGTGAACTACTCCCTCCTCGTCATGGAGACCACTTGGATGACGAAGATGGCCTTCGGTGATGGTTTCCCCCTCTGACAGCGTGCAAGAACGGGCTCCCGATCGGTTTTTCATGGCTCTGGAGGATTGCGCTGGAGGAACTCTCGATCTAGGTTTCTTTCTCGGGGTTTCTTGATTTATAGGACTTTTTGGCGTCGGTCTCACGTCAAGACGGTGCCCGAGGGGCCCACAAGACATGGGGCGCGCCCCCTGGCTATTGGCGATGTGGTGGACCCCCTCCAGTTGAATCTTTCACCGGTATTTTTTATATTTTCCAAAAATATTCTTCGTAAATTTTCAGCTCATTCTGAGAACTTTTATTTCTGCACAAAAACAACACCACGGTAGTTGTGCTGAAAACAACGTCAGTCCGGGTAAGTTCTAATAAAATCATACCAAAATCATATAAAATCATTGTAAACATGGCATGCATACTTCATAAATTGTAGATACGTTGGAGTTGTAATAGCATCCCCAAGCTTAATTCCTGCTCGCCCTCGAGTAGGTAAATGATAAAAGAAATAATTTATGAAGTGTGAATGCTAGCAAGTGCACAAGTTTGATCAATGATACTTTCAATCACTTTTTCTAGCATCAATATAAACCATAAACAGTAGCTCATCTCATAAAACTTCTCATGATCAAGTAACAAGCTATTCACATGTTAAAGTATGGACCAAAAAATTTCTTGAAAACTAACAAACCATAATCCTAGTCATCGAACAATTGCAATTCATCTTATTTTCAGGAAGGGTCTATGTAAGAACTTTGATTTAGAAAATTCCACATACTCAACTATCATATAGTCTTCCATGATTATTGACACTCAAAGCATATTTTAAGAACAAATAACATCCATCAAACACAGAGAAATATATGGTCTTAATTTTTCGCCTCCCAACTTATTTATCATATAGATAATTGTCAACAATAATACTTCATGATCAAATATATTTGTGTGGATATATATGTCTAGATCATTCCGCAACACATGACGCTTGCCAAGAGAAAAAGGCGAAATATAGGAAGTGGTGAAGATCACCATGACTCTTGCATAAAGGTAAGTACTAGAAAGTAAAAGTTAGGCCCTTCGCAGAGGGAAGTAGAGGTTATCATGCGCTTTTTGTTTTGGATATGCAAACCCTTAATGTAAAGGAACGTCACGTTGTATTTCCCTTTGTGATAGCAACCTTTATTATGCAGTCCATCACTTTTATTTCTTTACCATCACAAGTTCGTACAACGCTTATTTTCCCTTACAATAAAGATCATACATATTTAGGAGCAATTTTTATTGCTTTTTGCACCGATGACAACTTGAAGGATCTTACTCAATCCATAGGTAGGTATAGTGTCTCTCATGGCAAAACTGGTTTAAGGGTGTTTGGATGCACAAGTAGTATTTCTACTTGATGTGGAAGTTTTGGCTAGTATGAGGTGGAAGCAAGCACCGCATGTTGGAGGATCCATAACAATATAACTTCTATACAAATATACCCAAACATAACTTATTAAGTTGTCTTCCTTGTCCAATTTTAACTAATTTACTCAAGTTTGAAAATAATTAATGAGCTCACAATCATAAAAGATGTCCAAGATAGTATATTTATATGTGGAATCCCTCTTCCTTCAATATTCTTTCATGAATTGTTCAAGTGACCAATGCGGTGTTTGCTAACTTTCAATAAATTTTACCACCTATAATTATTTTGTGTGAAGTCATTACTCCCCAGGGTATAAGTATATGAAGCATATTTAATTTCCGATTTATGATATTCAATTCATTCAACCGTTTACTCATCGGATATAAGTTAAGCACTAAAGTAAATACAAAACTACTCCAAAACATATAAGTGAATATCAATGAGTAGTCAAACAACTAAGTAGCTATGTGAGGACTTTCTATCTCTCTCTCTTAATAAAGATTTTCAGATCTGAGTATTTAATTTAAACATCAAGCAAAATAAAAATAGCACTCAAAGAATAGGACACATCATGTGAACGACTAAAAATTGAGGCCCAACATAGGCTAACCGATAGTTGACGAAGAGAGGTGGGATGTGTAGCATCCCCAAGCTTAGATGCTTGAGAGTTCTTTAAATATTTACTTGTGGTGCCATGGGCATACCCAGGCTTGAGATTTTGTATCTTGTTCAATCCTCTCGTATCCCGATTTCACCTATTCTCAAAAACTTCATCCACACAAAATTTTAAAAGAACTCGTGAGATAGGTTAGTGCACATAATAACAAATCAACTCTTTATGTACTGCCAAGACAAGTTGCATAATAATTTCAAACCTCATCTGCTGTCTACTATCATTTGCACAATTTATATCTATCAATATAGGCTATGGAAACTATAGGATAAGTAGATAACAAAACTATGACACCAATCTGTCCAAACAGAACAGTCCGTAGAAATTTATGAAAACAGTGTACTTCTGTAACTCACAAAATTATAAAACTTTAGGACATGCTATAAAATTTATATGACAACACTGTGTAGAAATTTCAGAAACTTTTCACGTTCCAGTAAAATATGAAAATTCAAACACTACATCACCAGTTTCTGTTTTTACACAACACCAAACAAAGCATGCAATGCAAGCATCCTAATGCAATTCTTGGAAATTTTTATTGAAAAACAAGATTATAAATAATAACTAAAACAACAACAAAATAAAATGATGCTCCAAGCAAAAATCATATTATGTGAAGAATAAAAATATAGCTCCAAGTAAGATATACCGATAATGTTGAAGACGGAAGAGGGGATGCCTTCCGGGGCATCCCAAAGCTTATGCGCTTGATTCTTACTTGGATATTACCTTGGGGTGCCTTGGGCATCCCCAATCTTAGGTTCTTGTCACTCCTTATTCTACTCATATCGGTGTCTCACCCAAAACTTGAAAACTTTAATCACACAAAACTTAACTGAACTTTGTGAGATGGGTTAGTATAATAAATAATGATCATTCACTTAGGTATTGTCAAGACAAGATTCATAATTGTTCTGAAGCGACCCGACCTGAAACGGCCAAGTCTCTGGTGTTTCCGTACCATCCCAAGATCATGCTGGTACACACACAGTACATCAATGTATATATCGAGAGTTCAATCACACAGCTTTATTAATCGAAATATCATATCGAGTACTTTATTACAATAATGAATTACAATAATGTGGCTGAAGGCCAACTCATGAGATAACTAACGAAGACTAGCGGAAGCTTCAAAAGTAGATGAGTCCATCTGACTCCAGGGCATATCACCGAGCGTAGATTGTAGCCTCACTCCTGGTCGGAAAAGTACTCTACAACATGACACATTGCAGCCGTGTAGGTCAGCATATTGAATATGCCAGCAAGTCATCAAGAGAGGGGTGACATAATAATCATCTATTGTACATGCATATATGGCAGGTGGGGCTATAGGTTTTTATCGAAAAGCAAGTTTTTCTCCTACATCAAGAGAGGGTTAAAAGAAAAATATTACTACATTGTTGGTTGTTAACAAGATGGTTCCGCCAACCAATTCCCGTACCCAAGTTGTCAATAATACCCACATCATTATTAAATTGTGTTGAGAGTTCTGGAAAATTTCAATTCCTTCGGCTCAAGTTGTCCATGACCGTGGAAGATGACCCACAAGTATAGGGGATCAATCGTAGTCCTTTCGATAAGTAAGAGTGTCGAACCCAACGAGGAGCAGAAGGATCTGACAAGTGGTTTTCAGCAAGGTAAAATCTGCACGCACTGAAATTGTCGGTAACAAGTGATTGTGTGGTGAGATGATTCGTAGCAAGCAACAAGTAACAAAAGTAGAAACGGTGCAGCAAAGTGGCCCAATCCCTTTTGTAGCAAGGGACAAGCCTGGACAAAGTCTTAAAGGAGGAAAAACGCTCCCGAGGACACACGGGAATTTCTGTCATGCTAGTTTCATCATGTTCATATGATTCGTGTTCGTTACTTTGATAGTTTGATATGTGGGTGGACCGGCGCTTGGGTACTGCCCTTACTTGAACAAGCATCCCACTTATGATTAACCCTCTCTCAAGCATCCGCAACTACGACATAAGAATTAAGACAAAGTCTAACCATAGCATTAAACTAGTGGATCCAAATCAGATCCTTACGAAGCAACACATAAACTAGGGTTTACGCTTCTGTCACTCTAGCAACCCATAATCTACTTACTACTTCCCAATGCCTTCCTCTAGGCCCAAATAATGGTGAAGTGTTATGTAGCTGACGTTCACATAACACCACTAGAGGAAAAACAACATACAACATATCAAAATACCGAACGAATACCAAATTCACGTGACTATTATTAGCATGACTTATCACATGTCCGCAGAAACAAAAGTAACAACTCACAAAGCATAATCATAATCATGATCAGAGGTGTAATGAGTAGCATCAAGGATCTGAACATAAACTCTTCCACCAAGTAATCCAACTAGCATCAACTACAAAGAGTAATCAACACTACTAGCAACCTTACAAGTACCAATCGGAGTCGCGAGACGGAGATTGGTTACAAGAGATGAACTAGGGTTTGGAGATGAGAGGGTGCTGATGAAGATGTTGATAGTGACGAGTCCCCTCCGATGAGAGGAGTGTTGGTGATGATGATGGTGACGATTTGCCCCTCCGGGAGGGAAGTTTCCCCGGCAGGATCGTCCTGCCGGAGGTCTAGATTGGTTCTGCTCAAGTTCCGCCTCGTGGCGGCGGCGAAACCACGGAAAAGCTCCCGTCTTATTTTTTTTCTGGACGAAACCCTCCATATAGAAACAGAGGGGGCAAGTGGGCCAGCAGGGTGCCCACAAGCCCCCATGGCGCGTCCTGGGGGTGGCCGCACCGTGCAGGCTTGTGGCCACCCCTTGGCGCCCCTCTGGCGCTTCTTCGGCCGAGTATTTTTTATATATTGGGAAAAAAAATTCCGTTGATTTTCACGGTGTTTGGAGTTGCGCAGAATGGTATCTCAACTTTGCTCCACTTTTAGGCGAGAATTCCAGTTGCCGGTATTCTCCCTCTTCATGTAAACCTTGCAAAATAAGAGAGAAAAGGCATAAGAATAGTACCGTGAAGTGAAATAACAGCCAAAGAAGCGATAAATATCAACATGAAAACATGATGCAAAATGGACGTATCAACTCCCCCAAGCTTAGACCTCGCTTGTCCTCAAGCGAAAGGCTAGCTCCATAAATATGTCCACATTTTTAGGGAGAGAGGTGTCGACAAAACAAGATACGAACATGCATGCATCATGATCAAGCTCAGAACAGCAATACCAACATATAATCTCTCATGCTAAAGTGATAATTCCTTCACAAAGTAAAGCATGGATCAAGAACCTTACCGAGAAGTAACAACCGATAGCCTTTAGTCATTGAAGCAATTGCAATTTATCACAACATCAGAAAGAGTCAAGTAAGAGCTTGTAAAGCAAATCCACATACTCAATCATTCTTTCGTTCTCTACAATTGCTACAACTCACGTGGTACTCATGAGATCAAAGTTTCAGCTAGACACAGAGAAAGATAGGGGCTTATAGTTTTGCCTCCCAACCGCTTACCTCAGGGGTAATGTCAACAATAATGATTCATGGATACCTACCTCCAAGTTGACATATGAATATAGATCTTTCCCAAGCATGTGACGGTAGCCAAGACAAAGGCAAAATAAGGAATTGGTGAAGATCACCATGACTCTTTCAAGGGCAAAAAGTAAACGTACAAGATAGGCCCTTCGCAGAGGGAAACAGAGGTTGTCATGCACTTTTGAGGTTTGGATGCGTGTCCTCTTAGTGCGGAGGAACGTCACTTTATATTGCCTCCTGTGATAAAGAACTTTATTATGCAGTCTGTCGCTTTTATGTCTTCCTCATCACAGGTTCGTACAAAGCTTATTTTCCACACACTAATAGATCATACATATTAGAGAGCAATTTTTATTGCTTGCACCGATGACAACTTACTTGAGGGATCTTATTCAATCCATAGGTAGGTATGGTGGATACTCATGGCAAAACTGGTTTGAAGGTTTATGGATGCACAAGTAGTATCTCTACCTAGTGCGGGAGTTTTGGCTAATATGAGGTGGAAGCAATCGTCACATGCTAAGGGATCTCTAATCATAAAACATTGTTCAGAGCCAAGCAAACACAATTCATTACGTTGTCTTCCTTGTCCAGCATTTACTTCTAGGCATGCAATACTTTGGTGAGTGTTCACAATCATAGATGGTGTTAGAGATGATATATTTATATGTGAACCTCTCCTTCTTTATCACTTCCTATTAATTGCAACAATGACCAAGCTCTATGTTTGCCTACCCTCAACAAGTTTCAATCCTCTTTCTTTTTATATGTGAAGCCATCACTTCCCATAAGATCATTACATGATCTTTCATGCTTTTGTTCTATTCTCACTCTTTTGATCATGGCAAGAGGCAAAGCCTTCAACTAAGGCACTCTTTATTATAAGGCACACGAGCAAGAAAACATCGGGGGTGACACAAGGAAAAACTCAAGACTAAAACACTAAGACTTTTAAACTACTAGAGAAAAACAAAACTAAAAAGGAAAACTAAAAAAGAGGTAAAGGCAAAAGATGTGATGGTGATACGATACCGGGGCAACTCCCCCAAGCTTGGCACAAGCCAAGGGGATTGCCCATACCAATGCTCAGTTGTCTTCCTTTGGTGGTGGTGTAGGAGTTGTTGCAGAGGTCTTGAGCTTGTCTAATTTCCACTTGAGCATAAAATTCTGCTCTCTTAGATCATCATTTTCCTCCTCAAGCTTCAACACCCTTTGACAAAGTTCCTGCTTACTCTCCTGCAAGAAACGAGACGGGATAAACAAGTTCTTAGGCTTCTTCCTTGAGTCAGGGAGGCTCGACTTCTTGAACTCCACATGAGTGCGTCCACGTTGAGGTAGAGGAGCCTCCTCTTCATCGGAACTCGTTTGTTCCTTCCCCTTGGGATCATAGTCTTCTTCCTCATCAGTGGTCCAGCCATATGGTTCCAAGTCCCCCATAGACCTTGGGGTTAGCATGGTAATCAGCCACATAGCTCTCCCCCTCAGAATCGTGAGAAGACATCTTGACCTAGATCTGCAGTAGAAAACAGGCTAGAAACGAAAAACAGAGAAAATATGCATGATGCAGGGGTCAGACCAAATGGAAGTATATATGATGATTTTTTCCAGACCAAAAGGAGTACCCTGCACGAAGAGTCCGGGAGGCGCACGAGGTGTCCACAAGCCCTCACGGCGCGGCCAGGTGGTGGGCCCGCGCCGTGCAGGCTTGTCGCCTCCTCGCGCACTTTCCGGACTACTTCCAATTTTTGTATTTTTTCAAATATTCCAAAACAGAGAAAATTTCCTATAGGGAACGTTTTGGACTCTGTTTTCTTACCGAATCTCATACCTCTTCGTTTTCGGAGTCTGAAACAGGCTGATAAATATCCCTTAGGTATTCTTCCGGAGTTATGGTATTGATTATATTGCTTTCAAAATTTATGGGAGTACCTGAGATATAATGTTTGATTCTCTTCCCATTTACCACTCTTGGACAATTACCTTCCGTGTTGTTGATCTTGATAGCACCGGAACGATATACTTCCTCAACAACATAGGGACCTTCCCATTTAGAGAGAAGCTTGCCTGCAAACAATCTTAAACGAGAGTTATATAGCAAGACATAATCATCTACATTGAACTCACGCTTTTGTATCCTCTTATCATGCCACCTCTTAACCTTCTCTTTGAATAACTTGGCATTCTGATATGCATGAGTTCTCCACTCATCAAGCGAGCTAATATCAAATAACCTCTTATCACCAGCAAGTTTGAAATCAAAGTTGAGCTCTTTGATTGCCCAATAAGCTTTATGCTCTAGCTCAAGAGGTAAATGACATGCTTTCCCATACACCATTTTGTACGGAGACATGCCCATGGGATTCTTACAGGCAGTTCTATAAGCCCACAGTGCATCATCGAGCTTCTTAGACCAATTCTTTCTAGACCTGTTGACAGTATTTTGCAGAATCAATTTAATCTCTCTGTTGCTTAGCTGTACTTGACCACTAGACTGAGGGTGATAGGAGACACAATTCTATGGTTGACATCGTACTTAGCAAGCATTTTACGGAAAGCACCATGAATGAAGTGTGAACCACCGTCGGTCATTAGATATCTAGGGACTCCAAATCTAGGGAAGATAATTTCTTTAAGCATCTTCATAGAGGTGTTGTGATCAGCACTACTAGTGGGGATCGCTTCTACCCACTTAGTGACGTAATCAACAGCAACTAGGATGTGAGTATACCCATTGGATTTTGGAAAAGGTCCCATATAATCAAAGCCACAAACATCAAATGGTTCAATGACAAGTGAATAGTTCAGAGACATTTCCCGACGTTTGCTAATATTACCTATTCTTTGACACTCGTCACAAGACAAGACAAACTTACGGGCATCCTTGAAGAGAGTGGGCCAATAGAAACCTGATTGCAATACCTTGTGTGTAGTTCTATCTCCCGCATGGTGTCCTCCGTAGGCCTCGGAGTGACACTTTTATAGGATATGTCCCTGTTCATGTTCAGGTACACAACGTCTAATAACACCATCTACTCCTTCCTTATAAAGGTGAGGATCATCCCAAAAGTAATGTCTCAAGTCAAAGAAGAATTTCTTCTTTTGCTGGTACGTGAAACTAGGTGGTATATATTCGACAATGCTATAGTTTGCATAATCAGCATACCACGATGCACTACGTGAAGAATTGATGAAATTCAATTGCTCATCGGCAAAGCTATCATAAATATGTTTTGGGTCATCAACAACGTTCTCCAACCTAGACAAGTTATCTGCTACTGGGTTATCACCACCCTTTCTGTCGAGAACGTGGAAATCAAATTCTTGTAGCAAGAGAACCCATCTGATAAGTCTTGGTTTAGCATCTTTCTTCTCCATAAGGTACTTAATAGCAGCATGATCAGTGTGAATAGTGACTTTGGAATCAACTATGTAAGACCTGAGCTTTTCACATGCAAACACAACTGCTAAAAATTCCTTTTCCGTAGTGGCATAGTTTCTCTGGGCACTGTCTAGAGTTTTACTAGCGTAGTGAATAACATTCAACTTCTTGTCAACTCTTTGCCCTAGAACAGCACCAACAGCATAATCGCTAGCATCACACATGATCTCAAAAGGCAAGTTCCAATCAGGTGGTTGAACAATAGGTGTAGTTATCAAAGCCCTTTTAAGTATTTCGAAGGCTTCCTCACAATCATCGTCAAAGACAAAAGGAATATCCTTTTGCAAGAGATTGATAAGAGGCCTAGAAATCTTAGAGAAGTCTTTAATGAACCTTCTATAGAAACCAGCATGACCAAGGAAACTTCTTATCCCTTTGATATTTGTGGGGTATGGAATTTTCTCGATTGCATCAACCTTAGCCTTATCGACTTCAATACCTCTTTCAGAAATTTGATGTCCTAAGACGATGCATTCATTAACCATAAAGTGGCACTTCTCCTAATTCAAGACAAGATTGGCGTATTTACATCTCTGTAAGACTCGATCAGGGTTGCTGAGGCATTCATCAAAGGAAGACCCGTAAACGAAGAAGTCATCCATGAAAACCTCAACAATCTTTTCACAAAAGTCAGAGAATATAGACATCATACATCTTTGAAAGGTGGCAGGTGCATTACACAAGCCAAAAGGCATACGTCTATAAGAAAAGGTACCGAAAGGGCAGGTCAAAGTGGTTTTCTCCTGATCAGATTGTGCAACTGGTATTTGGGAGAACCCAGAATAACCGTCTTGAAAGTAGAAGTGTGTGTGTTTGGATAGTATTTCTAGCATTTGGTCAATAAAAGGCAAAGGGTAATGATCTTTCCTAGTGGCCTTATTCAACTTCCTAAAATCAATCACCATCCTATAGCCAGTGATAATCCTCTGTGGGATCAACTCATCCTTATCATTAGGGACAACAGTGATGCCTCCCTTCTTAGGAACGCAATGCACCGGACTCACCCAATCGCTATGAGCAATAGGATAGATAATACCCACTTCCAGGAGCTTTAGTATTTCTTTTCTTACTACTTCTTTCATCTTAGGATGCAATATCCTTTGATGATCAGCAACTGGTTTGAATTTAGGATCAGTTTTGATCTTATTCTGGCATAAAGTGGGACTAATGCCCTTAAGATCATCAAGAGTATATCCAATAGCAGCACGGTGCTTCCTCATAGGTTTTAGTAACTTCTTTTCGTCATGCTCTGAGAGGCTAGCACTAATGATAACATGATATATCTCCTTTTCATCAAGATAGGCATACTTAAGAGTATCAGGCAACTGTTTAAGCTCGAACACAGGATCACCCTTTGGTGTAGGTGGATCCCCAAGCAGTTCAACAGGCAAGTTATTCTTAAGGATAGGATATTGTTCTAAGACAACTCTATCTATCTCATCCCTTTCATCCATATGCATATCATTTTCATGCTCAAGCAAGTATTGCTCTAAGGGATCAGTAGGAGGCACGACAATAGAGGCTAAGGCAATAGTTCCATCCCTACTAGGCAACTCCTTTTCATGAGGTTGTCTACCAAACTTAGAGAAATTGAACTCATGCGACACACCTTCAAAGCCAACAGTGACAGTTTGCTTCTCACAATCAATATGAGCATTGACAGTATTGAGAAAAGGTCTACCAAATATGATCAGACAAAAGCTATCTTGTGCAGTAGCAAAAACGAGGAAATCAGTAGGATACTTCGTTTTACCACACAAGACTTCAACATCCCTAACAATTCCCACAGGGCAGATAGTATCTCCATTGGCAAGCTCAATAGTGACATCAATGGGCTCTATCTCAATAGGTGCAATCTCATCTTTGATTTCATCGTATAAGGATTGAGGTATTGCACTAACACTAGCACCCAAGTCACATAAGCCATGATAACAATGATCTCCTATCTTAACAGAAACCACATGCATGCCAAAAGTAGGCCTATGTTTGTCTCTAACGTGAGGTTTAGCAATTCTAGCAGCATCTTCAGAAAAGTGAATATTATGTCCCTCAACTTCTTCTGACAGAAGATCTGTGATAATAGCAATGCTAGGTTCTACTCTAATTTGCTCACGGGGTGTAGTGTTCTAATATAGCCTCTACGTATCACAGTTGAAGCTTTAGAATGATCCTTTATCCTAACGGGGAAAGTTGGTTTCTCAATGTAAGCACTGGGAACAACAGGATCATTATAGGCAATGACTTTCTCTTCAACTGGAGTGGGTTTAACTACATTGACTTCTAAAGGAGGATGAAATTTAAAGCACTTCCCTTTGGGGAGATCAATATGAGCAGCAAATGATTCACACAGTGAAGCTACTATCTCAGAGTCAAGTCCATACTTAGCACTAAAGTCACAAAAAGTATTTGTCTCAACAAAGGATTTAACGCAATCAAAAGTGAAATTCATACCTGACTCCTTACCTTCTTCAAGCTCCCAATCTTCAGAGTTGCGTTTAATTCTCTCCAATAAATTCCACTTGAAGTCAATATCTCTCTTCATAAAAGAACCGGTACAAGAAGTGTCAAGCATGGTGCGATCATCATGAGAAAGCCGAGCATAGAAATTCTGAATGATAAATATAGTTTCGATCATCATGATTGGGTCATGAATATAACATTGATTTAATCCTCCCCAAAGCTTGAGCGATACTTTCTCTGTCACGAGGCCAAAAATTGTAAATATAGTTTCGATCACGATGTACTAAATGCATAGGATAAAACTTTTGATGAAATTCCAATTTCAACCGATTGTAGTCCCATGATCCAGTATCATCACATAGCCTATACCATGTCAACGCCTTATCCTTCAAAGATAAAGGAAAGACCTTCTTCTTGACCTCATCTTCGGGCACACCTGTAAGCTTAAATAAACCACAAACTTCATCTACATAGATTAGATGCAAGTCTGGATGTGATGTTCCATCTCCTGTAAAAGGATTAGCCAGCAGTTTCTCAAGCATACCCGAAGGAAATTCAAAGAAAATATTTTCAGTAGGTGCAGCAGGTTGAGGAGCAACTATTTGTGCTTCCGTTCGAGGTGAAGATACCCCGAAAAAGCCCCTCAAAGGATTAGTATCCATAGTGACAAGTGACAATAAATTTCAGCACACTATATGAATGTTTCCTTACCAAGTTCCACTTACCAAAGGCGCTTCACTCCCCGGCAACGGCGCCAGAAAAGAGTCATGATGACCCCCAAGTATAGGGGATCAATCGTAGTCCTTTCGATAAGTAAGAGTGTCAAACCCAACGAGGAGCAGAAGGATCTGACAAGTGGGTTTGCGCAAGGTAAAATCTGCAGGCACTGAAATTGTCGGTAACAAGTGATTGTGTGGTGAGATGATTCGTAGCAAGCAACAAGTAACAAAAGTAGCAATGGTGCAGCAAAGTGGCCCAATACCTTTTGTAGCAAGGGACAAACCTGGACAAAGTCTTAAAGGAGGAAAAACGCTCCCGAGGACACACGGGAATTTCTGTCATGCTAGTTTCATCATGTTCATATGATTCACGTTCGTTACTTTGATAGTTTGATATGTGGGTGGACTGGCGCTTGGGTACTGCCCTTACTTGGACAAGCATCCCACTTATGATTAACACCTCTCGCAAGCATCCGCAAATACGAAAGAAGAATTACGACAAAGTCTAACCATAGCATTAAACTAGTGGATCCAAATCAGCCCCTTACGAAGCAACGCATAAACTAGGGTTTAAGCTTCTGTCACTCTAGCAACCCATCATCTACTTACTACTTCCCGATGCCTTCCTCTAGGCCCAAATAATGGTGAAGTGTTATGTAGTCGACGATCACATAACACCACTAGAGGAAAAACAACATACAACATATCAAAATACCGAACGAATACCAAATTCACGTGACTATTATTAGCATGACTTATCCCATGTCCTCAGGAACAAAAGTAACTACTCACAAAGCATAATCATAATCATGATCATAGGTGTAATGAGTAGCATCAAGGATCTGAACATAAACTCTTCCACCAAGTAATCCAACTAGCATTAACTACAAAGAGTAATCAACACTACTAGCAACCTTACAAGTACCAATCGGAGTCGCGAGACGGAGATTGGTTACAAGAGATGAACTAGGGTTTGTAGATGAGAGGGTGCTGATGAAGATGTTTATGGTGACGAGTCCCCTCCGATGAGAGGAGTGTTGGTGATGATGATGGCGGCGATTTCCCCCTCCGGGAGGGAAGTTGCCCCGGCAGGATCGTCCTGTCGGAGCTCTAGATTGTTTCTTCTCAAGTTCCGCCTCGTGGCGGCGACGAAACCACGAAAAAGCTCCCGTCTGATATTTTCTGGACGAAACCCTCCATATAGCAAAAGAGGAGGGCAAGTGGGCCAGCAGGGTGCCCACAAGCCTCCATGGCGCGGCCTGGGGGTGGCCGCGCCGTGCAGGCTTGTGGCCACCCCCTGGCGCCCCTCTCGCGCTTCTTCGGCCTAGTATTTTGTATATATTGGGAAAAAATCTCTGTTGATTTTCACGATGTTTGGAGTTGCGCAGAATAGGTATCTCAACTTTGCTCCACTTTTAGGCGAGAATTCCAGTTGCCGGTATTCTCCCTCTTCATGTAAACCTTGCGAAATAAGAGAGAAAAGGCATAAGAATAGTACCGTGAAGTGAAATAACAGACAAAGAAGCGATAAATATCAACATGAAAACATGATGCAAAATGGACGTATCAGTCGACACGGCTAATCGATTAGGTTTGGGTACTCTGCAGAGTTTTGCACACATTCCCCACAAGATTTGATCGCCTCCGAGTATGTCATCGCACTTCAGGGTGTTTGAAGACTGGATGATCAAAACATGGTCTTTCAACGAGTCCCTCTGATCCCGTGTCGGTGCCCATCCAATCCTACCATTCTTCTACATCTGCTAGCACCGCCTGTCTAGAGTCGCCACGTTGTCCAACCAAGCCAGAGCCCAAAAGGACTTGTGGTTGTGCAGGTAAGCCTTGGGTCTTGAAGCCTCCGTCCATCTCTTCGAGCCTAGGTGAAGCTTTCCGCAAGATGTCATGGCACTTCCCCATGCATCCTGGGTCGTCCACGGGTTTCTCCAGGGAGCCCATCTAAATCGTCCTTCACCCAGAGTTGCATTGCATCACGAGGTCTTGAAAAGTCTTGACCTAACCGGTCTTGGTTATTAAATTATTCTCGCATCACTCGTGATAGACTCTCAACCAGAACCCCGTCTACTCAAGCATAGCAAAATAGAATTTGTCATCCCGGGCCAAGTAACAGGGTTGTTGGGTGCCTACCACATGATACTACAACAAGTAACCAATATTTCCAAGTACCTACTCAGCATGCAATTGGGTGCAGAAAGGTAGACCTAAAATGCATAAAACATAGGTAATACATCTATACAAACAAAATACACACAATAAGTACTACAATCACTAACAAACAAAATAAAATCACTAACATATAAACACCATTGCATAAAGTGAAGAAATTCACTTAAAATAACCAAAGCAGAATCTGTTTTTGATAAAACCCCAAGTAAAAATATTAAAAAAATGAAACTTAAACTACTGAAAGATATGATAACTAGGAAGCAGCAGCAAAAATAATTAAATTAAAAGCTATTTTTAAACTCCTGGAATAAGCAAAACAAGATTTAAACTATATCTGTTCAAATTCAAATTTTGAAATTTCAAACATAGGCAAATAATATGTTTTCGGAAACTAGAAGAAAATTTTGATCTACTGCAAAACGAATCAACTCTATTGGAGTCCTATAATAAAAGTTATAAAGGAAACAAAATTGAAACTCTCTCTGTTTTTAAAACTAAAACAGAAAAAAAGAAAAGTCTAACTAGTGAACGGGGGGGGGGGGGTATGTGGCAGCTCCTGATTGGTCAGCGGTGTGTGTGCTGCGGGGCTAACTAGCGAACGCTCGCAAACTAAACAAACTGCATCGGCTAACTAATTAAATAAAAAAAACCGCCAGTTCTTTTTGAAAGAACCGAAGAGGTATTCGCGTTCTCATCTTACACGTTGGTTTACGATCTAGCGGAGGAGGAAGAGGAGGGTTCTCACCACGGTTGCAGGGAGGAGCTCCCGCGAGCCTGTGCTCCAACCGAAGGTGGGGGTGGCTGGGGAAGGAGCTCTGGCGGCCGGCCGAGGTAGGGAAGAGGTCCGGGCGGCGGTGGGGAATCTCCGTCGTCCTGTGGTGGCGTCGGGGAGGTGTGGGGGCGACGGGAGGAGCAGCAGGGGGCTGGGGGAGGTGGCGGTGGTGCTCGGTACTCCGACGAGGTGGCGGGGCGATGTGCGGTGGGGAGCTCAGGCGGCGACGAGGGGAACGGGGTGCGGCAGCGATGGGGGTTCTTATAGGGCTCGGGGGATGCCGGAGAAGGAAGGGGATCAGGATCCGATCGGATCCGGTGGTGGCCGGCGAAGCTTGGAAGGGGATCGGGGTCCTAGGGAGGAAGGTGACCGGTGGGGGGCTCGGTCGGGCGCATGGCCTAGCTGCAGGGAGAGAGAAGGGCGAGGCAGGGCGATCGGGTGGCCGAAACGAAATCTTTTCAGATCCCGCAGGTGGAGATTCGGCCCAGGTGCACTAAATGACGCTCGGGCGATTTCCTAAAATAGAAGATGTTTCCTATTTTTCAAAAATAGAAACTAAATCAAAATAAAAGGCAAGTAAATAAAATCCAAAAATAGTGATATTATATATCAAAATTTTCAGAAAAAAAAACTCTACATGTTTAACATTTTTCCAAGGCCAAAATAAAAACTTTAAAAAAAATGTTTTTTCAGAAAAAATCCCTAAAAGCTTTATTTCTTTTTGCCAATATTTTCTCAATAAAATTTTGGTTTTCTTGGCTCAAAATATTTCAAAGAATGCCCCTGGTTTTGGAGGGTCATGTTCCTCCTCTCTTTCTTGCTTGCAAGAATTTATTTCCCGGCATTTCTTGCGTGAAGAAAAATAGAATTGCAAAAGCAAAAATCGAAAGAATTCAAATGCAAACTTTATTTCAATCAATATGCATAGATGCTTAGCTACAATTGTAAAACATTCCAAATTAGGAAATTTGGGATGTTACATGTTCCCACATGATACCTACTGTATTATACTATTCCCATAATTTATACCATTGAATATAAGCTATGGGAACACTAAAACAAGCAAACTGTGCATGCAAAACAGAATTTGACAAAAACAGCACAGTCTGTGAAGATCTGTAGTGTAACCATACTTCCCTGTCTCTAAAAATTCTGAAAAATAGGACAATCTAGGCAATTTGTATATCAATCATGTGTAAAAACTTCATATCAAAATCACATTCTAGTGAATTTACAAAATTCCTGTACTTAGAGCAAATGTTTCTGTTTTTGCCCAGAATCAAGTCAACTATCATCCACACTATCCCAAAGGCTTTACTTGGCACTTTATCGAAATAAAAGGCATAAAACTTGATTACTACAGTAGCTTAATCATGTGAACACCAAAAAACAGAAAGTTAAAGTTTCGGGTTGACTCCCGACAAGCGCTTCTCTTTAAAACCTTTTAGCAAGGCATGATGATTTCAATGATGCTCACATAGGAATAATAATTATAACATGCAAAAGAGCATCATGAATCTCATGACAAGCACATTTAAGTCTAAACCACTTCCTATGCATATCAACATTGCGGAGGTGTCGTCTGTTCGGTGCTAGATCGGGACGGATCGTGGGACGGCGGCGATTTGGATCGCGAAGACGTTCCACTACATCAACCACGTTTCTCAACGCTTCCTGCTTAGCGATCTACAAGGGTATGTACATCCGATATCCCTCTCGTAGATGATCATCACCATGATAGGTCTTCGTGTGCGTAGGAATTTTTTTGTTTCCCATGCAATGTTCCCCAACAGGGCCTCCAAGCATAGAGTTTTGTAGGACAATAGCAATTTTCTCTCAAGTGGATGACCTAAGGTTTATCAATCCGTGGGAGGCATAGGATGAAGATGGTCTCTCTCAAGCAACCATGTAATCAAATAACAAAGAGTCTCTCGTGTCCCCAACACACCCAATACAATGGTAAATTGTATAGGTGCACTAGTTCGGCGAAGAGATGGTGTTACAAGTGTAATATGGATGGTAGATATAGGTTTATTGTAATCTGAAAAATATTGTTCTCCAAACAATAGTAATATAGTTGAATCATATATAAATCCCTCACGTGCGACAAAGAGTTCACTCCAAAGTCACAAATAGCGGAGAACAAACGAAGAAATTATTGTAGGGTACGAAACCACCTCAAAGTTATCTTTTCCGATCAATCTTATGAGCTATCCCTATAAGTGTAACAAACAGCCCTAGAGTTCGTACTAAAATAACACCTTAAGATACACATCAACCAAAACCCTAATGTCATCTAGATACTCCAGTGTCACCACAAGTACCCATGGGCTTGATTATACAATATGCATCACACAATTTCAGATTCATCATGTTCAATCCAACACAAAGAACTTGAAAGAGTGCCCCAAAGTTTCTACCGGAGAGTTGATACGTCTCCAACGTATCTATATTTTTTTATGGTTCCATGCTATTATCTTGTCAACTTTGGATGTTTTGTATGCATGAATATGCTATTTTATATCCTTTTTGGGACTAACCTATTAACTCAGTGCCAAGTGCTAGTTTCCGTTATTTCCGTGTTTTTGACCTTTTCAGAGGAGAATATTAAACGGAGTCCAAATAGAATAAAACCTACGGAATGATTTTTTCCACAACAGAAGATACGCAGGAGACTTGAGAGCCAAGGCAGGGGACCTCGGGGGAGGTCACAAGCCCCCTAGCCCCCGCCTGGGGGGCGGGCCTAGCAGGCTTGTGGGCCCCCTGTGGCTCCTCTGCCCTGCCTCTTCCGCCTATAAATTCTCTCAAAATCCAAAACCACCAAGGAGAGCCACGAAAATAATTTTCCGCCGCCACAAGCTTCTGTCTCCGCAAGATCCCATCTGGGGATCGTTCTGGTGCCCTGCCGGAGGGGGGATTCATACACGGAGGGCTTCTTCATCAACACCATTGCCTCTCCAATGATGCGTGAGTAATTCACCACAGACCTTTGGGTCCATAGCTAGTAGCTAGATAGCTTCTTCTCTCTCTTAGATCTTGAATACAAAGTTCTCCATGATCTTCATGGAGATCTATCCGATGTAACTTTCTTTTGCAGTGTGCTTGTCGAGATCCGATGAATTGTGGATTTATGATCAGATTATCTATGAATATTATTTGAGTCTCCTCTGATCTCTTATATGCATGATTTTGTATCCTTGTAATTATCTTCGAGTTGTGGGTTTCGTTTGGCCCACTTGATCTATAATTCTTGCAACGGGAGAAGTGCTTGGTTTTGGGTTCATACCATGAGGTGTCCTCACCTAGTGACAGAAGGGGTAGCGAGGCACGCATTGTGTTGTTGCCATCAACGGTAAAAAGATGGGGTTTATATCATATTGCATGAATTTATCCCTCTACATCATGTCATCTTGCTTAAAGCGTTACTCTGTTTGTTAGGAACTCAATACACTAGATGCATGCTGGATAGTGATCGATGTGTGGAGTAATAGTAGTAGATGCAGACAGTATCGGTCTACTTGTCTCGGACGTGATGCCTATATGTATGATCATTGCCTTATATATCATCATGATTTTGCGCGATTCTATCAATTGCTCGACAGTAATTCGTTCACCCACCGTAATACTTGCTATCATGAGAGAAGCCTCTAGTGAACACTATGTCCCCCGGGTCTACTTCACATCATATTTTCAGATCTACACTTTTACTTTGTTGCACTTTCCACCTTCAGTTCTCACCTTGCAAATAATCGTGAAGGGATTGACTACCCCTTTATAGCGTTGGGTGCAAGTTTTTTTGTTTTTGCGCAGGTACATTGGTGCCTCATCTTGACACTCCTACTGGATCGATACCTTGGTTCTCAAACTGAGGGAAATACTTATCGCTACTGTGCTGCGTCACCCTTTCCCCTTCAAGGGAAAAACCAACACAAGCTCAAGAGGTAGCAAGAAGAATTTCTGGCGCCGTTGCCGGGGAGGATCAAGTCAAGAATAGTCTCCCGTCAACGTGCCAATTTCTGGCGCCGTTGCCGGGGAGGATCAAGTCAAGAATAGTCTCCCGTCAACATGCCAATTTCTGGCGCCGTTGCCGGGGAGTATTAAGTCAAGAATAGTCTCCCGTCAACGTGTCAATTTCTGGCGCCGTTGCCGAGGAGGATCAAGTCAAGAATAGTCTCCCGTCAACGTGCCAATTTCTGGTGCCGTTGCCGGGGAGTATTCAAAGTGAAGCATATCCAAGTAACTATCGCAAACTCACCTCTTGCATTTACATTATTTGCCATTTGCCTCTCGTTTTCCTCTCCCCCACTTCTAAAACAATTTTCCGAAAATATCAAAAATATTATCCTTGTTATTTGCTCTTCTTCCGTTCGCCTTTTTCTTGCTATTTTTTCTTTTGTTGCCATGTGCCTTCTATTTGCTTGCATCTTCTCTTGCTAAAAATCTATTGATATGGATCCTCATCCACTTGCTAATCTTTTCAAGAGATCCAATTATGTTGAACCAATTGCTAGTGAGTTTTGTGCATTAGATTATCTTTATGAAGTTTTGCTTGAGATGCATGAATCTGGAAATTGTGACGAAGAAATTTATGAAGTGATTCACGAGGGCTCCTTGAATGAAAAGCATGATTGCAATGGTTTCACTATAAATTCTATTAATGACACTCATGCTAAAAATATGCAAAACCCTAAGCTTGGGGATGCTAGTTTTGCTATGTCCACTACTTGTTGCAATGATCATGATTGGGGTGATTATTTTTCTTACGATCTTGAAAATTTGTTTAAGCCTCATGATGAATATGATATTGATAACAATGTTTGCAATAAGAATGAAAGTGGGTTTGGAGAAGTCATGACTTTAGTTGATGAGAATCCCACTATTTCTGAAGAGCATCAACTTTGCATGCATGTGGATCATGAAAAGAATATCCTATGTGATAGTTATAATGTTGAATTTGAATATGATCCCACATGTAATTATTATGAGAGAGGAAAATATGGTTGTAGAAATTTTCATATCACTAAATCACCTCTCGTTATGTTGAGATTGCTATTGTCTCTTTCTTCTTCCTTGCATATGGTAACTATTGGTTGTCTTGATAATTTGTTTTCCTATAAAATGCATATGCATAGGAAGTATGTTCGACTTAGATATGTTTGTCACATGTTTCATGATGCTCTCTTCGTGTCCGATTACTATCTTCTATGTGAGCATCATTGAATTATCAATGCCTACCTAAAAGGCTTTAAAGAAAAGCGATTGTTGGGAGGCAACCCAATGAATTTATTTTTGCTTTTTCCTTTCTGTTTTGTTGAGTACACACCATCATAATTCTGTTATCATTGTGTTTTTATGTTTCTTTTAGTGTTTGTGCCAAGTAGAACCTTTATGATCAGTTTTGGTGTTGGTTGTTTGATCATGCTGAAAAGGACAGAAACTTTGCGCTCACGAAATTATTTTTTGTTCCTATCCAGAAAGATATTTTGAGTTGATTCTTTTTTATTCTGGTTGATATGCAAATTTCCCTAATTATCATAATTATTCAGAATTTTTGGTATACCAGAAGTATACGAAATATACAGATTGCTACAGACTGGTCTGTTTTTGACAGATTCTGTTTTTGTTGTGTTGATTGCTTATTTTGATGAAACTATGGATAGTATCAGGGGGTACTGCTACTGCAACAAAAGACCTTCCAACGGCGCCAGAAGCAAGCGTGCTGACGGGAGACTATTCTTGTCTTGATACTCCTCAGCAACGGCACCACGAATCCTTCTGCTACGACTACGTCTTTAGGGACTTCCTTGGCAAATATGCAAAGGATTTCCCCATGGCCTTGGAGCCTTGCGTTGGTGTTCCCTCGAAGCGGAAAGGGTGATGTAGCACAGCGGCGGTAAGTATTTCCCTCAGTTTTGAGAACCAAGGTATCGATCCAGCGAAGGAATATCACAAGTACCTGCACAAACACAAAGAGCTTGCACCCAATGCTATGAAGGGGTTGTCAATCCCTTATAGATTGTTTGCCAAGTGAGAACTGAAAGCAACAAAGTAACAAAGCAAAGTAAAAGCGAAGATGGAAACAATAGGTGCAAATAGACCCGAGGGCCGTAGTGTTCACTAGTGGCTTCTCTCATGAAAGCAAGTAGACGGTGGGTGAACGAATTACTGTCGAGCAATTTACAGAACCGCGCAAAGTCATGACATCATCTATGGCAATGATTATACCTATAGGCATCACGTCCAAAACAAGTAGACCGATACTTTCTGCATCTACTACTATTACTCCACACGTCGACCTCTATCCAACATGCATGTAGTGTATTAAGTCCAAAAGAACAGAGTAACGCCTTAAGCAAGATGACATGAAGTTTATGGACAATCTCATATCTACGATAAAAGCCCATCTTGTTACCCTTGATGGCAACAACACGATGCGTGCCTTGCTGCCCCTTATGTCACTGGGAAAGGTCACCACACGGTATAAACCCAAAACCAAGCACTTCTCCAATTGCAAGAATCATAGATCTAGTTGGCCAAACAAAACCCAAGACTCGGAGAGACTTACAAGGATATCAAATCATGCATATAAGAATCAGCAAAGACTCAAATATATATCATAGATAATCTGATCACAAATCCACAATTCATCGGATCTCGACAAACACACCGCCAAAGAGGATTACATCGGATACATCTCCATGAAGATCATGGATAACTTTGTATTGAAGATCCAAGAGAGAGAACAAGCCATCTAGCTAATAACTACGGACCCGTAGGTCTGAAGTGAACTACTCACGAGTCATTGGAGGGGCGATGATGTTGATGAAGAAGCCCTCCAACTCCAAAGTCCCCTCCGGCAGGGCACCGGGAAGGGTCTCCAGATGAGATTTCGCAGAAACGGAAGCTTGCGGCGGCGGAAAAGTGTTTTTGTGGATGCCCTTATTTTTTATGGATTTTTAGGGAATTTATAGGCCAAAGACCTAGGGCAGGGGAGCTCCAGGGTGGCCACAAGCTTGGTTGCCGCAGTCTCCCCCCTGGCCGCGGCAACAGGGCTTGTGGGCCCCCTGTGGTCCCACTTGCTTGGCCCTCAAGCCTCCCGATCTTCTTCCGTTCTAGAAAAATTTATTTCGGGGATTTTATTCCGTTTGGACTCGGTTCCAAAATCAGATCTGAAAAGATTCAAAAACACAGAAAAACAGGAACTGGCACTTGGCACTGAGTTAATAAGTGAGTCCCAAAAAAGAAATAAAAGGTAAACAAAACATCCAAAGTTGACAAGATAACAGCGTGAAACCATCAAAAATTATAGATACATTTGAGACGTATCAAGCATCCCCAAGCTTAACTCCTGCTCGTCCTCGAGTAGGGAAGTGATAAAGAATGAATTTTTGATGCTTTCATGCTACCTAGGATAGATGTCCTTTGTAACTCCTCTTATGTGACGTGAATGTTCAGATCCATTAGATTCAAAACAATAGTTTGCTATTGACGTGGAAACAACAATACTTCAAGCAAACTAGCAAGGTAATCATGAACTTTCAAAATAACAATGCCAAAAGAAAGTTATCCCTACAAAATCATATAGTCTGCCTATGCTCTATCATCACTGCACAACGTATTTAAATCATGCACAACCCCGGTATTGGCCAAGTAATTGTTTTCACACCTTTACTTTCTCAAACTTTTTCAACTCTCACGCAATACATGAGCGTGAGCCATGGTTTTAGAACTATAAGTGGTGTGGAGTGTGGTGGAGGTTGCAAGACAAACAAGGAGAAGATGGTCACATTGACTAGGCATATCAATGAGCTGTGGAGATGCTCATCAATAGATATCAACGTGAATGAGTAGGGATTGCCATACAAATGATGCACTAGAGCTAAGAGTATGTGAAAGCTCTTAAAGAAAACTAGTGGGTGTGCATCCACCTTCCTTCCTCACGAAGACCTAAGGCAATTTTGAGGAAGCCTATCATTGGAATATGCAAGCCAAGTTATATAATGAAAATTTACCACTAGCTATATGGTGGTGACAAAATGAGAGACTCTCAATCATGAAGATCATGGTGCTTAATATGCACAAGTGTGGAAAGATAGTAGCATTGTCCCTTCTCTCTTTTTCTCTCTATTTTTTGGATGGGCTCTTTGGCCTCTTTTTTATATTTTTTTGGTGGGCATCTTTGGCCTCTTTTATTTCCTCACATGGGAAAATGCTCCATCAATGATGATCATCACACTTACAACTCAAAACTTAGAGCAATAATGACTCTATATGAAATGCCTTCGGTAGTGTACCATGACAATGATCTAGCATGGCATAGACATTGATGGAAACATCATGCTAGCTATCTTACGATCATGCAATGGCAATGTAGACGTGGTGGCACATGTCATGGTGGTAGTTGCATGGCAATATATCTCGGAATAGCTTTGAAAAAGCCATAGTAGGTAGGTATGGTGGCTGTTTTGAGGGAGGCTAATGGTGGGTTTTGTGCACCGGCGAAAGTTGCACGACACTAAAGAAGATAGTGATGGTGAAAGTGCATCTAAACCATGGACTCCACATTAGTCATGAAGAACTCATATACTTGTTGCAAAATTTTTATTAGTAATCGAAACAAAGCATTCAACGCATACTCCTAGGGGAAGGGTGGTAGGTATGACCCATCGCGTGATCCCGACCGCCACACAAAGGATGACAATCAATAGACTAGTCATGCTCAGACTTCATCACATAGCGGTTCACCATACGTGCATGCTACGGGAATCACTAACTTCAACACAAGTATTTCTAGATCCACAACACCTTACTAATGTAACTTCAATATTACCATAACCACAACTCACAACTAGTTGAGATGAATCAAACTTCTCTAACTATTCAATGCACATGAAGGTGGAAGTTTTCGTATCCCTTTGGATAACTACCCCTTTTGAGACTACTTTCATAGCATATATCAACTACCAAGCCACGCACCGCCGTGCTCCAGAAGATATAAGTGAAGCACAAAGAGAAAAAAGCAACTAGCTCAAAAGATATAAGTGAAGCACATGTGAGCTTAATTGTCTACCAAAGGATATAAGTGAAGCTCGACAAAATCATGGTGAGAACATGTCTCTCTCTCTAGGTGCGCAGCAAGGATGATTGTGACACAACAAAAATAAAAGACTCCTACGATACAAGATGCTCCAAGCAAAACACATAACATGTGGTGAATAAAAATATAGCCCCAAGTAATGTTACCGATGGATTGAAGATGAAAGAGGGGATGCCTTCCCGGGGCATCCCCAAGCTTAGGCTTTTACGGCATACTTGAATCATCTTGGGGTGCCTTGGGCATCCCCAAGCTTGAGCTCTTCCCACTCTTTATCTTTTTGTCCATAAGAACTTCACCCAAAACTTGAAAACTTCACAACACAAAACTTTAAACACAAACTCGTGATAACATTAGTATAAGAAAGCAAACCACCACTTCCTAAGGTACTGTAGGAAACTTAAATTCTACTTATGTTGATCTTGGGTTACTGTATTTTCAATCTTCCATGGCTAATACCCCCCGATACTATCCATAGTTTCATCAAAATAAGCAACCAACTCAACAAAAAACAGAATCTGTTAATAGCAGACCAGTCTGTAGCAATCTGTATACTTCGTATACTTCTTGTACTTCAACAATTATGAAAATTTACGACAGTCTGAAGAATTTGTGTAGCAATCAGTAGCAAAAATAATCAACTCAAAATCTCTCACAGAAAAAAATTGAAAATTCTTTTCGTGAGCAGAAAGTTTCTGTCTTTTCCAGCATGACCAAACGATCATCCCCAAGACTAATCATAACGGTTTTGCTTTTCACAAACACAAAAAGAAACACAAAAAACACAATCATAACAGAATTATGAAAGTGTGTAAAACACAAAACAGAAAGAAAAAGGATAGATTCGCTGGGTTGTCTCCCAAGAAGCGCTATTGTTTAACGCCCTTAGCTAGGCATAAGGTGATGGAATCACGTATAGTGATCTTTGGTGCTCAACCCATAAGTAGTGTGATCAGTATCATCTTAAGATCTTCATCTTTATTGGATGACTCACCACTAGCTTTAGGAACAAAAACAGACTTGACGGTCTTTTTGAGAGTGAGATTTGGAGTATTTTGCACAGCGGCAAAAGCGGAACCCAAGTTGGTTATGACATCCTCTAGTTTGCCAATTCTAGAGGAATCATTAACTATAGGTTCCTTCTCCCTTAAATTTTTCAAAACATTTCCCACCTTGGATCCGTACTGAGTAATTTGATTGTGGATCTTTCTATCCAAACCCTAAATAATTTCAACTGTGGCAATTTTGCTTTCAATAGCGTTAATTCTTTGCATCACGTGTTCCAAGGTTAAGGTAGTTCCATTAACCATGAGCGGGGGTGAGCCTACCAAATTCATGATAGCTCCATAGGAGTCAACAGTATGGCTCCCCAAAAAATTCCCGCCTACGATGGTATCAAGAATATACCTATTCCAAGGAGAGATTCCAACATAAAAACTGCGAAGAAGGATGGTAGTGGATTGCTTAAGAGTGGATCTACTCTGAGCATTGCAAATCCTGTACCAAGCGTCCTTTAAATTTTCTTCCTCATTCTGCCTGAAATTGAGAACTCCGTTTTCAGGGGTATCATTTGGAGTAGTGGGTCTAGCCATTTATGGGCTACCCCACACAAGAACGAGCAGGAAGAAAGCGAGTGAAGTGGGCAAAAGAGAACGACAAAAAGGAAATAGAAAACGACAAAGGAGAAAGGCAAAAAGGCAAAAGAAAAGAGGCAAATGAAAACGGAAAAGAAAAGAGGCAAATGAAAACGGCAAATGTGAAATGGGGGAGAGGAAAACGAGAGGCAACTAGCAAAAAAGTAAATGCAAGAGATGAGTTTGTGAGACCTACTTGGATAGATCTCTCCTTCCCCGGCAACGGCGCTACAAAATACTTCTGCTACTGCAACAAAAGACCTTCCAACGGCGCCAGAAACAAGCGTGCTGATGGGAGACTATTCTTGTCTTGATACTCCTCAGCAACGGCACCAGGAATCTTTCTGCTATGCCTACGCCTTTAGGGACTTCCTTGGCAAATATGCAAAGGATTTCCCCGTGGCCTTGGAGCCCTGCGTTGGTGTTCCCTCGAAGCGGACAGGGTGATGTAGCACAACAGCGGTAAGTATTTCCCTCAGTTTTGAGAACCAAGGTATCGATCCAGCGAAGGAATATCACAAGTACCTGCACAAACACAAAGAGCTTGCACCCAACGCTATGAAGGGGTTGTCAATCCCTTATAGATTGTTTGCCAAGTGAGAACTGAAAGCAACAAAGTAACAAAGCAAAGTAAAAGCGAAGATGGAAACGATAGGTGCGAATAGACCCGGGGGCCGTAGTGTTCACTAGTGGCTTCTCTCATGAAAGCAAGTAGACGGTGGGTGAACGAATTTCTGTCGAGCAATTGATAGAACCGCGCAAAGTCGTGACGTCATCTATGGCAATGATTATATCTATAGGCATCACGTCCAAAACAAGTAGACCGATACTTTCTGCATCTAATACTATTACTCCACACATCAACCGCTATCCAGCATGCATCTAGTGTATTAAGTCCAAAAGATCAGAGTAACGCCTTAAGCAAGATGACATGAAGTAGATGGACAATCTCATATCTACGATAAAAACCCATCTTGTTACCCTTGATGGCAACAACACGATGCGTGCCTTGATGCCCCTTCTGTCACTGGGAAAGGTCACCACACGGTATGAAGCCAAAACCAAGCACTTCTCCCATTGCAAGGATCATAGATCTAGTTGGCCAAACAAAACCCAAGACTCGAAGAGACTTACAAGGATATCAAATCATGCATATAATAAATCAGCAAAGACTCAAATATATATCATAGATAACCTGATCACAAATCCACAATTCATCGGATCTCGACAAACACACCGCCAAAGAGGATTACATCGGATAGATCTCCATGAAGATCATGAAGAACTTAGTATTGAAGATCCAAGAGAGAGAAGAAGCCATCTAGCTAATAACTATGGACCCGTAGGTCTGAAGTGAACTACTCACGAGTCATTGGAGGGGCGATGATGTTGATGAAGAAGCCCTCCAACTCCAAAGTCCCCTCCGGCAGGGCACCGGGAAGGGTCTCCAGATGAGATCTCGCAGAAACGGAAGCTTGCGGCGGCGGAAAACTGTTTTCGTGGATGCCCTGATTTTTTCTAGATTTTTAGGGAATTTATAGGCCAAAGACCTAGGGCAGGGGAGCTCCAGGGGGGCCACAAGCTTGGTTGTCGCGGCCTCCCCCCTGGCCGCGGCAACAGGGCTTGTGGGCCCCCTGTGGGCCCACTTGCTTGGCCCTCAAGCCTCTCGATCTTCTTCCGTTCTGGAAAAAAAATATTTCGGGGATTTTATTCCGTTTGGACTCCATTCCAAAATCAGATCTGAAAAGAGTCAGAAACACAGAAAAAACAGGAACTGGCACTTGGCACTGAGTTAATAAGTTAGTCCCAAAAAAGATATAAAAGGTAAACAAAACATCCAAAGTTGACAAGATAACAACGTGAAACCATCAAAAATTATAGATACGTTTGAGACTTATCAGGTACTAGCCATGTAAAAGTGAGAATACAGTAATCTAACATCAATCTCAATAGAAATCAAGTTTACTACAGTACCTAAAGAGTTGGTAGTTTGTTTTCTTATGCTAATGATATCATGAGTTTCTGTTTAAGTTTTGTGTTATGAAGTTTGCAAATTTTGGGTGATGTTCCCATGGACAATGGGATAAAGAGTGGAAAGAGCTTAAGCTTGGGGATGCCCAAGGCATCCCAAGCCAAATTCAAGGACACCAAAAAGCCTTAGCTTGGGGATGCCCCGGGAAGGCATCCCCTCTTTCGTCTTCAATCCATCAGTAACGTTACTTGGAGCTATATTTTTATTCACCACATGATATGTGTTTTGCTTGGAGCGTCGTGTATTATAGGAGTCTTTTATTTTTGTTTTGTCACAATCATTCTTTCTGCACACCTTTTTGAGAGGGACATGCACTCATCGTGATTTTGCTAGAATACTCTTTGAGCTTCACTTATATCTTTTGAGGTAGATAATTTTTCTCTAGTGCTTCACTTAAATCTTTGTAGAGCACGGCGGTGTCATATTTTGTATAAATAAAAACTCTCGATCTTCACTTATATCTTTTTGAGAGTGATCTCTCTCTCAGTAACTTGGTTATTGGCGTGTGCTATGAAAGTAGTCCTAAAGATGATAGGCATCCAAAGAGGATATAATAAAAACTTCCATATTCAAGTGCATTGATTAGTAAGAGAAGTTTGATTCCTAACAATTAAGTTTTGAGATATGAATTTGTTAATATTAGAGTTACGTTAGTAGGGCGTTGTGAATCTAGAAATACTTGTGTTGAAGTTAGTGATTCCCATAGCATGCACGTATGGTGAACCGCTATGTTAGGAAGTCGGAGCATAATTGATCTATTGATTGTTATCCTTTGTGTGGCGGTCGGGATCACGCGATGGTTAACACCTACCAACCCTTCCCCTAGGAGTATGCGTTTAGCACTTTGTTTCGATTACTAATAAAACTCACACAATAAGTATATGAGTTCTTCATGACTAATGTGAGTCCATGGTATAGATGCACTTTCACCGTCCACCATTGCTAGCCTCTCTAGTGCCGCGCATCTTTCAACGGTGCACAAACCCACCATATACCTTCCTCAAAACAGCCACCATACCTACCTATTATGGCATTTTCATAGCCATTACGAGATATATTGCCATGCAACTCCCACCGTTCCGTCTCATGACTTTTGCCGTCACTTTCATATTGCCATTGCATGATCGTAAGATAGCTAGAGAGTCATACGCTAAGCTAGATCGTTGCACATCCCGGTACACTGCCGGAGGCATTTCCTATAGAGTCATCATTGTTCTAAGTATTGAGTTTTGAGTAAATAAAAGTGTGATGATCATCATTATTAGAGCATTGTCCCATGTGAGTAAATAAAAAAAAGAGGCCAAAGATTCTTACCAACAAAAATAAAAAAATGAAAAGAGCCCAAAGAGCCCAAACAAAAAAGAGAGAAAAAGAGAGAAGGGACAATGCTACTATCTTTTTCCACACTTGTGCTTCAAAATAACACCATGTTCTTCAAGTTAGAGAGTCTCTTGTTTTGACACTTCCATATACTAGTGGGAATTTTCATTATATAACTTGGCTTGTATATTCCAATGATGGGCTTCCTCAAAATTTCCCTAGGTCTTCATGAGCAAGCAAGTTGGGTGCACACTCACTAGTTTTTTCCTTTTGAGCTTTCACACACTTATAGTTCTCGTGCATCCATTGCATGACAATCCCTACTCATTCACATTGATATCAATTGATGGGCATCTCCATAGCCCATTAATACGCCAAGCCAATGTGACCATCTCCTCCTTTTTGCCTCACAACCTCCACCACACTCTATTCCACCTATAGTGCTATATCCATGGCTCACGCTCATGTATTGCGTGAGAGTTGAAAAAGTTTGAGAAAGTACGAGTGAGAAAACAATTACTTGGCCAATACCGGGGTTGTGCATGATTTAAATTCGTTATGTGGGGATGATGGAGCATATCCAGACTATATGATTTTGTAGGGATAACTTTCTTTGGCCTTGTTATTTCAAAAGTTCATGATTACTTTGCTAGTTTGCTTGAAGTATTATTGTTTTCATGTCAATAGTAAACTATTGTTTTGAATCTTACGGATCTGAACATTCATGCCACAAGAAAGAAGTTACAAAGGACAAATATGTTACGTAGCATTCCACATCAAAAATTCAGTCTTTATCACTTCCCTACTCGAGGACGAGCAGGAGTTAAGCTTGGGGATGCTTGATACGTATCCAACGTATCTATAATTTTTTATGGTTCCATGCTATTATCTTGTCAACTTTGGATGTTTTGTATGCATGAATATGCTATTTTATAACTTTTTTGGGACTAACCTATTAACTTAGTGCCAAGTGCCAGTTTCTGTTTTTTCCGTGTTTTTGACCTTTTTCAGAGGAGAATATTAAACGGAGTCCAAACGGAATAAAACATGCGAAATGATTTTTTCCATAACAGAAGATACGCAGGAGACTTCAGAACCAAGGCAGGGGACCTTGGGGGAGGTCACAAGCCCCCTAGCCCCGGCCTGGGGGCGGGCCTAGCAGGCTTGTGGGCCCCCCGTGGCTCCTCTGCCCTACATCTTCCGCCTATGAATTCTCTAAAAATGCAAAACCACCAGGGAGAGCCACGAAAATACTTTTCCGCCGCCGCAAGCTTCTGTCTCTGCAAGATCCCATCTGGGGACCGTTCTGGTGCCCTGTCGGAGGGGGGATTCGTACACGGAGGGCTTCTTCATCAACACCATTGCCTCTTCGATGATGCGTGAGTAGTTCACCACAGACCTTCGGGTCCATAGCTAGTAGATAGATGGCTTCTTCTCTCTCTTGGATCTTCAATACAAAGTTCTCCATGATCTTCATGGAGATATATCCGATGTAACTTTCTTTTGCAGTGTGTTTGTCGAGATCTGATGAATTGTGGATTTATGATTAGATTATCTATGAATATTATTTGAGTCTCCTCTGATCTCTTATATGCATGATTTCGTATCCTTGTAATTCTCTTCGAGTTTTGGGTTTTTTTGGCCAACTTGTTCTATAATTCTTGCAATGGGAGAAGTTCTTGGTTTTGGGTTCATACCGTGCGGTGTCCTCACCTAGTGACAGAAGGGGTAGCGAGGCATGCATCGTGTTGTAGCCATCAAGGGTAAAAAGATGGGTTTATATCATATTGCATGAATTTATCCCTCTACATCATGTCATCTTCCTTAAAGCGTTACTCTGTTTGTTATGAACTCAATACACTAGATGCATGCTGGATCGCGGTTGTTGTGTGGAGTAATAGTAGTAGATGCAGACGATATCGGTCTACTTGTATTGGACGTGATGCATATATGTATGATCATTGCCTTAGATATCATCATGACTTTGCGCGATTCTATCAATTGCTCGACAGTAATTCGTTCACCCACCGTAATACTTGCTATCATGAGAGAAGCCTCTAGTGAACACTATGGCCCCCGGGTCTACTTCACATCATATTTTCATATCTACACTTCTACTTTGTTGCACTTTCCACCTTCAGTTCTCACCTTGCAAATAATCGTGAAGGGATTGACAACCCCTTTATAGCGTTGGGTGCAAGTTTGTTTGTTTTTGCGCACGTGCATTGGTGCCTCATCTTGACACTCCTACTGGATCGATACCTTGGTTCTCAAACTGAGGGAAATACTTATCGCTACTGTGCTGCATCACCCTTTCCTCTTCAAGGGAAAAACCAACACAAGCTCAAGAGGTAGCAGGAGTCAAGACGACAACATGTGCCAACCACTATGCATAGATTCCCAAGGTCATGGAACCCGCAAGTTGACCACCAAAACATACATCAAGTGGATAAATAGAACACTCCATTGTCACCATGGATATCCCATTGCAAGACATACATCAAGTGTTCTCAAATCCTTAAAAACTCAATCCGATAAGAAAACTTCAAAGGGAAAACTCAATTCATCACAAGAAGATAGAGAGGGGAAAACTCCATATGATTCATCTATATTAATAAAGCTCGTGATACATCAAGATCGTACCATCTCAAGAACACGGGAGAGAGAGAGAGAGAGATCAAACACATAGATACTGGCACATACCCTTAGCCCCGAGGGTGAACTACTCCCTCCTCATCATGGAGACTGTTGGATGATGAAGATGGCCTCCGGTGATGGTTTCCCCCTCCGACAGGGTGCCGGAACGGGCTCCCAATTGGTTTTATGTGGCTTTGGAGGCTTGTGGCAGCAGAACTCCCGATCTAGATTTATTTCTAGAGGTTTCTTAATTTATAGGAATTTTTGGTGTCGGTCTCACGTCAAGGCGATGCCCGAGGGGCCCACAAGGCAGGGGCCGCCCTAGGGGGCGCGCCCCTGGATTGTGGCCACGTGGTGGACCCCGTCCGGTTGATTCTTTTGCCATTATTTTTATATTTTCCAAAAATATTGTCCACAAATTTTCAGCTCATTCCTAGAACTTTAATTTTGCGCAAAAACAACACCACGGTAGTTTTGCTGAAAACAACGTTACTCCGGGTTAGTTCTAATCAAATCATACCAAAATCATATAAAATTATTGTAAACATGGCATGAATACTTCATAAATTATAGATACGTTGGAGACGTATTATTAACAATAATAGATTTTTTTATAGCAAGATAATTTGTAACAAGTAGCAAGTGGCAATAGTAACAAAGGTTCAGCAAGATAGCCCAATCCTTTTATAGCAATGGATAGGCCGAAAAGTACTCTTATATTAAGCAAGCGCTCTCGAGGACACATGGGAATTTCTATCTAGTCATGTCCATCATGTTGAGTTGATTCGTGTTCAATACTTTGATATTTTATATGTGCATGGACTGATGCTAAGGTGTTGTTCTTACTTGAACTAACAACCTACTTATGATTACCCCCTCTCGCAAGCATCTGCAACTACAAAAGAAGAATTAAGATAAATCTAACCATAAAAAATCGTGGATGTCGCCTAGAGGGGGTGAATGGGCGCTTTAAAATAATTATGGTTTAGGCTTGAACAAATGCGGAATAAAACTAATGTTAGTTTGGCAAGCACAAAAACCTAAAACAACTAGGCTCACTTATGTGCACCAATAACTAATGCTAAACAAGATAAACAACTAAGTGATAGCAAGATATATAACAAGAAACAATATGGCTATCACAAAGTAAAGTGCATAAGTAAAGGGCTCGGGTAAGAGATAACTAAGGCACGCTGAGACGATGATGTATCCCAAAGCTCACACCCTTGCGGATGCTAATCTCCGTTTGGAGCGGTGTGGAGGCACAGTGATCCCCAAGAAGCCACTAAGGCCACCGTAATCTCCTCACACCCTCGCACAATGCAAGACGACATGATTCCACTAAGGGACCCTTGAGGGTGGTCACTGAACTCGTACAAACAAGGTTGGGGCAATCTCCACAACTTACTCGGAGTCTCCCAACAACACCATGAAGCTTCACCACAATGGACTGTGGCTCCGAGATGACCTTAAATGCCCGGGGCAATCTCCACAACCTAATTGGAGAACCCTACACTTGCCCGGAGCTTTATACCATAATGATTGAGCTCCGAGGCATCACCAAGCTTCTAGGACACCAAAGCATCCACGAAGAACAATCTATAGGGTACCAAGCACCCAAGGGTAATAAGCTTCTCAAACTTTTCACCTCCACGTATCACCGTGGGGAATTCAAACCGATGCAACTAATGCAATGGCAAGAACACACAAAGTGGTCAAGTCCCTCACACTCAAATCCCTCCACAACAACAAAAGCTATGGAGGAATATGAGAGGAAGAACAAGGACCTCGGATACGTCCATTTTGCATCATGCTTTCATGTTGATATTTATCGCTTTTTGGGTTGTTACTTCACTTCAGGTACAATACTAATGCCTTTTCTCTCTTATTTTGCGAGGTTTACTTAAAGAGGGAGAATGCCGGCAGCTGGAATTCTGGCCTAACATTGGAGCAAAGTTGAGATACCTATTCTGCGCAACTCCAAACGCCATAAAAATCAACGAGGATTTTTTACGGATTTATAAAAAATACTGGGCCGAAGAAGCGCCAGAGGGGTGCCACCAGGTGGCCACAAGCCTGCTAGGCGCGGCCACCCCCTGGTCGCGCCTAGGGGGCTTGTGGGCGCCTAGCTAGCCCTCTGGCCCCCCTCTTCTACTATATGAAGGGTTTTGTCCGGGAAAAATCAGGAGGACGCTTCTTCGAGGATTTGCCGCCGCCACGAGGCGGAACTTGAGCAGAACCAATCTAGAGCTCAGGCAGGACGATCCTGCCGGGGAAACTTCCCTCCCGGAGGGGGAAATCGTTGCCATCGTCATCACCAACACTCCTCTCATCGGAGGGGACTCATCACCATCAACATCTTCATCAGCACCATCTCATCTCCAAACCCTAGTTCATCACTTGTAACTAATCTCTGTCTCGCGACTCCGATTGGTACTTGTAAGGTTGCTACTAGTGTTAATTACTCTTTGTAGTTGATGCTAGTTGGATTATTTGGTGGAAGAGTTTATGTTCAGATCCTTGATGCTACTCATTACCTCTCTAGTCATGAATATTATTATGCTTTCTGAGTAGTTACTTTTGTTCCTGAGGACATGGGATAAGTCATGCTAATAGTAATCATGTGAATTTGGTATTCGTTCGATATTTTGATGTGTTGTATGTTGTTTTTCCACTAGTGGTGTTATGTGAACATCGACTACATAACACTTCACCATTATTTGGGCCTAGAGGAAGGCATTGGGAAGTAGTAAGTAGATGATGGGTTGCTAGAGTGACAGAAGCTTAAACCCTAGTTTATGCGTTGCTTCGTAAGGGGCTGATTTGGATCCACTAGTTTAATGCTATGGTTAGACTTTGTCTTAATTCTTCTTTCGTAGTTGCGGATGTTTGCGAGAGGGGTTAATCATAAGTGGGATTCTTGTCCAAGTAAGGGCAGTAACAAGCGTTGGTCCACTCACATATCAAATTATCAAAGTAACGAACGTGAATCATATGAACATGATGAAAATTAGCATGACAGAAATTCCCGTGTGTCCTCGGGAGCGTTTTTCCTCCTATAAGACTTTGTCCAGGCTTGTCCCTTGCAACAGAAGGGATTGGGTCACTTTGCTGCACCCTTGCTACTTTTTTTACTTGTTGCTTGCTATGAATCATCTCACCACACAATCACTTGTTACCGATAATTTCAGTGTTTGCAGATATTTCCTTGCTGAAAACCACTTGTCAGATACTTCTACTCCTCGTTGGGTTCGACACTCTTACTTATCAAAAGGACTACGATTGATCCCCTATACTTGTGGGTCATCAAGATTCTTTTCTGGCGCCGTTGCCGAGGAGTGAAACGCCTTTGGTAAGTGGAACTTGGTAAGGAAACATTCATATAGTGTGCTGAAATTTATTGTCACTTGTCACTATGGAAGCACAAAGAGTTGCTCCTCAACCTTCTACACCTACTGAAAATATTTTCTTTGAATTTCCTTCGGGTATGCTTGAGAAACTGCTGGCTAATCCTTTAAGAGGAGATGGAACATCACATCCGGACTTGCATCTAATCTATGTAGATGAAGTTTGTGGTTTATTTAAGCTTGCAGATTTGCCCGAGGATGAGGTCAAGAAGAAGGTCTTTCCTTTATCTTTGAAGTATAAGGCGTTGACATGGTATAGGCTATGTGATGATACTGGATCATGGAACTACAATCGGTTGAAATTGGAATTTCATCAAAAGTTTTATCCTATGCATTTAGTACATCGTGATCGGAATTATATTTATAATTTTGGCCTCGTGACAGAGAAAGCATCACTCAAGCTTGGGAGGCTTAATTAAATGTTATAATCATGCCCCAACCATGAGCTCTTGAGACAAATTATCATTCAGAACTTCTATGCTCGGCTTTCTCATGATGATCGCACCATGCTTGACACTTCTTGTAGCAGTTCTTTTATGAAGAGAGATATTGACTTCAAATGGAATTTATTGGAGAGAATTAAACACAACTCTGAAGATTGGGAGCTTGAATAAGGTAAGGAGTCAGGTATGAATTTCAAGTTTGATTGCGTTAAATCCTTTGTTGAAACAAATACCTTTAGTGATTTTAGCGCTAAGTATGGACTTGACTTTGAGATAGTAGCTTCATTGTGTGAATCTTTTGCTGCTCATATTGATCTCCCCAAAGAGAAGTGGTTTAAATATCATCCTCCTTTATAAGTCAATGTAGTTAAACCCAATCCAGTTGACGAGAAAGTCATTGCCTATAATGATCCTATTGTTCCAGTGCTTACATTGAGAAACCACCTTTCCCTGTTAGGATAAAGGATCATTCTAAAGCTTCAACTGTGATACGTAGAGGCTACATTAGAACACCTACACCCCCTGAGCAAATTAGAGTTTAACCTAGCATTGCTATTATCAAAGATCTTCTGTCCGACGATGTTGAGGGACATAATATTCACTTTTGTGAAGATGTTGCTAGAATTGCTAAACCTCACGCTAGAGACAAACATAGGCATGTTGTTGGCACGCATGTTGTTTCTGTTAAGATTGGAGATCATTGTTATCATGGTTTATGTGACGTGGGTGCTAGTGTTAGTGCAATACCTCAATCCTTATATGATGAAATCAAAGACGAGATTGCACCTGTGGAGATAGAACCTATTGATGTCACTATTCAGCTTGCCAATAGAGATACTATCTGCCCTGTGGGAATTGTTAGGGATGTTGAAGTCTTGTGTGGTAAAACAAAGTATCCTGCTCATTTCCTCGTTCTTGCTATCGCACAAAATAGCTTTTGTCCCATCATATTTGGCAGACCTTTTCTCAATACCGTCATTGCTCATATTGACTCTGAGAAACAAACTGTCACTGTTGGCTTTGAAGGTGTGTCACATGAGTTCAATTTCTCCAAGTTTGGTAGACAACCTCATGAAAAAGAGTTGCCTAGTAAGGATGAAACTATTGCCTTAGCTTCTACTGTCGTGCCACCTACTGATCCCATAGAACAATACTTGCTTGAGCATGAAAATGATATGCATATGGATGAAAGGGATGAGATAGATAGAGTTGTCTTAGAACAATATCCTACCCTTAAGAATAACTTGCCTACTGAACTGCTTGGGGATCCACCCCCACCAAAGGGTGATCCTGTGTTCGAGCTTAAACAGTTGCCTGATACTCTTAAGTATGCTTATCTTGATGAAAAAGAGATATATCCTGTTATTATTAGTGCTAGCCTCTCAGAGCATGAAGAACAGAAGTTACTAAAATCTTTGAGGAAGCACCGTGCTGCTATTGGATATACTCTTGATGATCTTAAGGCCATTAGTCCCACTCTAGGCCAACTCAAGATTAAAACTGATCCTGATTTCAAACCAGTTGTTGATCATCAAAGGAGATTAAGTCCTAAGATGGAAGAAGTAGTGAGAAAAGAAATACTAAAGCTCCTGGAAGAAGGCATTATCTATCCTGTTGCTCATAGTGATTGGGTGAGTCCGGTGCATTGCGTCCCTAAGAAGGGAGGCATTACCGTTGTCCCTATTGATAAGGATGAATTGATCCCACAGAGGATTATTACTGGCTATAGGATGGTGATCGATTTTAAGAAATTGAATAAAGCCACTAGGAAAGATCATTACCCTTTGCCTTTTATCGACCAAATGCTAGAAAGACTGTCTAAACACACACACTTCTGCTTTCTAGACGGTTATTCTGGTTTCTCCCAAATACTAGTTGCACAATCTGATCAGGAGAAAACCACTTTCACCTGCCCTTTCGGTACCTTTTCTTATAGACGTATGCCTTTTGGCTTATGTAATGCACCTGCCACCTTTCAAAGATGTATGATGGCTATATTCTCTGACTTTTGTGAAAAGATTGTTGAGGTTTTCATGGATGACTTCTCCGTTTAGGGTCTTCCTTTGATGATTGCCTCAGCAACCTTGATCGGGTCTTGCAGAGATGTAAAGATACCAATCTTGTCTTGAATTGGGAGAAGTGCCACTTTATGGTTAATGAAGGCATTGTCTTAGGACATAAAATTTATGAAAGAGGTATTGAAATCGATAAGGCTAAGGTTGATGCAATCGAGAAAATGCCATACCCCACAGATATCAAAGGTATAAGAAGTTTCCTTGGTCATGCTGGTTTCTATAGAAGGTTCATTAAGGACTTCTCTAAGATTTCTAGGCCTCTTACCAATCTCTTGGAAAAGGATATTCCTTTTGTTTTTGACGACGATTGTGAGGAAGCCTTCAAAATACTTAAGAAGGCCTTGATAACTGCACCTATTGTTCAACCACCTGATTGGAACTTACCTTTTGAAATCATGCGTGATGCTAGTGACTATGTTGTTTGTGCTGTCCTAGGGCAAAGAGTTGATAAGAAGTTGAATGTTATTCATTATGCTAGTAAAACTCTAGACAGTGCCCAAAGAAATTATGCCACTACGGAAAAGGAGTTTTTAGCAGTCGTGTTTGCATGTGAAAAGTTCAGGTCTTACATAGTTGATTCCAAAGTCACTATTCATGCTGATCACGCTGCTATTAAGTACCTCATGGAGAAGAAGGACGCTAAACCTAGACTTATCAGATGGGTTCTCTTGCTACAAGAGTTTGATTTGCACGTTGTCGACAAGAAGGGTGCTGATAACCCCGTAGCAGATAACTTGTCTAGGTTAGAGAACGTTTTTGATGACCCACAACCTATTGATGATATCTTTTCCGATGAGCAATTGAATGTCATCAATGCTTCACGTAGTGCACCGTGGTATGCTGATTATGCAAACTATATCGTTGCCAAATATATACCACCTAGTTTCACATACGAGCAAAAGAAGAAATTCTTCTTTGACTTGAGACATTACTTCTGGGATGATCCTCAGCTTTATAAGGAAGGAGTAGATGGTGTTATTAGAGGTTGTGTACCTGAACATGAACAGGGACAGATCCTACAGAAGTGTCACTCCGAGGCCTACGGAGGACACCATGTGGGAGATAGAACTGCACACAAGGTATTGCAATCAGGTTTCTATTGGCCCACTCTTTTCAAGGATGCCCGTAAGTTTGTCTTGTCTTCTGACGAATGTGAAAGAGTAGGTAATATCGGTAAACGTCAAGAAATGCCTATGAACTATTCACTTGTCATTGAACCATTTGATGTTTGGGGCTTTGATTATATGGGACCTTTTCCAAAATCCAAAGGGCATACTCACATCCTAGTTGTTGTTGATTACGTCACTAAGTGGGTAGAAGCTATCCCCACTAGTAGTGTTGATCATAACACTTCTATCAGGATGCTTAAAGAAGTTATTTTCCCTAGGTTTGGAGTCCCTAGATATCTGATGACCGACGGTGGTTCACATTTCATTCATGGTGCTTTCCGTAAAACGATTGCCAAGTACGATGTCAACCATAGAATTGTGTCTCCCTATTACCCTCGGTCCAGTGGTCAAGTAGAGCTAAGCAACAGAGAGATTAAACTAATTCTGCAAGAGACTGTCAACAGGTCTAGAACGAATTGGTCTAAGAAGCTCGATGATGCACTATGGGCTTATAGAACTGCATATAAGAATCCCATGGGCATGTCTCCGTACCAAATGGTGTACGGTAAAGCATGTCATTTACCTCTTGAGCTAGAGCATAAAGCTTATTGGGCAATCAAAGAGCTCAACTTTGATTTCAAACTTGCTGATGAGAAGAGGTTATTTGATATTAGCTCGCTTGATGAATGGAGAACTCAGGCATATGAGAATGCCAAGTTGTTCAAAGAAAAGGTTAAGAGGTGGCATGATAAGAGGATACAAAAGCGTGAGTTCAATGTAGGTGATTATGTCTTGCTATATAATTCTCGTTTAAGATTTTTTGCAGGCAAGCTTCTCTCTAAATGGGAAGGTCCCTATATTGTTGAGGAAGTATATCGCTCCGGTGCTATCAAGATCAACAACACGGAAGGTAATTGTCCGAGAGTTGTAAATGGGCAGAGAATCAAGCATTATATCGCACGTACTCCCATAAATGTTGAAAGCAATATCATAAATACCATAACTCCGGAAGAATACCTAAGGGATATTTATCAGCCTGTTTCAGACTCCGAAAACGAAGAGGTATGTGATTCAGTAAGAAAACAGACTCCAAAACATTTCCAGTAGGAATTTTTCTCCGTTTTGGAACTTTTGAAAAAATAGAAAAATTGGAAGTAGTCCGGAAAGCGCGCGAGGAGGGGACAAGCCTGCCAGGCATGGGCCCACCCCCTGGCCGCGCCTAGGGGGCTTGTGGCCACCTAGTGTGCCTCCTGGACTCCGTTTTCATGCGGAGTACTCCTTTTGGTCTGAAAAAAATCAATATATATTCTCCCGTAAGGTCTGACCCTCGTATCATGCAGATTTCCTCTGTTTCGTTTCAAGCCTGTTTTCTGCCGCAAATTTAGGTCAAGATGTCTTCCCAGGAATCTATGGGAAAAAACAACCTCCCTCAAGTCTATGGAGAAGTATATGCTGATCTGAAAAGGATGGAGTTCATGGAGGCTAAGGAAAGGCTACCTAAAGAAACCAAGGGCAAAGCTAAGGAGAAGAATCAGGCATGGGATGAAGTGCAATCTGTGCTTAACAAGGAAGAAGTTGAAGAAGTGGATTTCCTCCAACCGTACCTCCACCTGTTGTCTCCATTCTTGATTGAACTCTTGAAGTTTTGTGAAACAACTCGTACTCGCAATACTTATCTCACTCGTGAAGTTGTTTTGCTGGAGAAACATATCACAGATCTCCAAGGTATAAATCAAGGATTGATGGCCCTCTTGGAATCAAAGGTTGCAACAACTCCACCACCATCACCTCCAAAGAAGACAACTGAGCATGGTATGGGCAATCCGCTTGGCTTGTGCCAAGCTTGGTGGAGTTGCCCCGGTATCGTATCACCATCACATCTTTTGCCTTTACCTTTGTTTTAGTTTGTTCCTTTTCAGTTTTCTTTTTCTCTAGTAGTTTAAAGGTCTTAGTGTTTTAGTATTGAGTTTTGCTTTGTGTCACCCCCGATGTATTCGAGATCGTGAGCCATATAATAAAGAGTGTCTTAGTTGAAGGGCTTTGCCTCTTGCCATGATCAAAAAGAGTGAGAAAAGAACAAAAGCATGAAAGATCATGTAATGATCTTATGGGAAGTGATGGCTTCACATATAAAAAGAATGTTGATTGAAACTTGTTGGGGGTAGAGAAACGTAGACCTTGGTCATCGTTGCAATTAATAGGAAGTGCTAAGGAAGGAGAGGTTCACATATAAATATATCATCTTTGACACCATCTATGATTGTGACCTCTCACTAAACTATTGCATGCCTACAAGTAGATGTTGCACAAGGAAGACAACATGATGAATTGTGTTTGCCTGGCTCCGAACAATGTTATATGATTAGAGATCCCTTAGCATGTGACGATTGCTTCCACCTCTTATTAGCCAAAACTCCCGCACCAAGTAGAGATACTACTTGTGCATCCATAAACCTTCAACCCAGTTTTGCCATAAGAGTCCACCATACCTACCTATGGATTGAATAAGATCCCTCAAGTAAGTTGTCATCGGTGCAAGCAATAAAAATTGCTCCCTAATATGTATGATCTATTAGTGTGTAGAAAATAAGCTTTGTACGAACCTGTGATGAGGAAGACATAAAAGTGACAGACTGCATAATAAAGGTCTTTATCATAGGAGGCAATATGAAGTGACATTCCTCCACACTAAGAGGACACGCATCCAAACCTCAAAAGCGCATGACAACCTCTGCTTCCCTCTGCGAAGGGCCTTTCTAGTACCTCTACTTTTTGCCCTGGAAAGAGTCATGGTGATCTTCACCAATTCCTTATTTCGCCTTTATCTTGGCTACCGTCATATGCTAGGGAAAGATCTATATTCATATGTCAACTTGGAGGTAAGCATTCATGAGTTATTATTGTTGACGTTACCCTTGAGGTAAGTAGTTGGGAGGTAAAACTGTAAGCCCCTATCTTTCTCTGTGTCCAGCTGAAACTTTGATCTCGTGAGTACCACGTGAGTTGTAGCAATTGTAGAGAATGAAAAGATGATTGAGTATGTGGATTTGCTTTACAAGCTCTTATTTGACTCTTTCTGATGTTGTGATAAATTGCAATTGCTTCAATGACTAAACGCTGTCGGTTGTTACTTCTCGGTAAGGTTCTTGATCCATACTTTACTTTGTGAAGGAATTGTCACTTTAGCTTGAGAGATTATATGTTGGTATTGCTGTTCTGATCATGATCATCATGCATGCATGTTCGTATCTTGTTTTGTCAACACCTCTCTCCCTAAACATGTGGGCATATTTATTGAACTAGGCTTTCGCTTGAGGACAAGCGAGGCCTAAGCTTGGGGGAGTTGATACGTCCATTTTGCATCATGCTTTCATGTTGATATTTATCACTTTTTGGGCTGTTACTTCACTTCACGGTACAATACTTATGCCTTTTCTCTCTTATTTTGCGAGGTTTACTTGAAGAGGGAGAATGCCGGCAGCTGGAATTCTAGCCTGAAATTGGAGCAAAGTTGAGATACCTATTCTGCGCAACTCCAAACGCCGTAAAAATCAACGAGGTTTTTTTTCCGGATTTATAAAAAATACTGGGCCGAAGAAGTGCCAGAGGGACGCCAGCAGGTGGCCACAATCCTGCTAGGCGCGACCACCCCCTGGCCGTGCCTAGGGGGCTTGTGGGGACCCAACTGGCCCTCTGGCCCCCCTCTTATGCTATATGAAGGGTTTCGTCCAGGAAAAAAATCAGGAGGGATTTTTCGAGGATTCGCCGCCGCCACGGGGCGGAACTTGAGCAGAACCAATCTAGAGCTCCGGCAGGATGATCCTGTCGGGGAAACTTCTCTCCCGGAGGGGGAAATCGTCGCCACCGTCATCACCAACACTCCTCTCATCGGAGGGGACTGATCACCATCAACATCTTCATGAGCACCATCTCATCTCCAAACCCTAGTTCATCACTTGTAACCAATCTCCGTCTCGCGACTCCGATTGGTACTTGTAAGGTTGCTAGTAGTGTTAATTACTCTTTGTAGTTGATGCTAGTTGGATTATTTGGTGGAAGAATTTATGTTCAGATCCTTGATGCTACTCATTACCTCTCTGGTCATGAATATGATTATGCTTTGTGAGTAGTTACTTTTGTTCCTGAGGACATGGGATAAGTCATGCTAATAGTAGTCATGTGAATTTGGTATTCGTTCGATATTTTGATGTGTTGTATGTTGTTTTTCCTCTAGTGGTGTTATGTGAACGTCGACTACATAACACTTTACCATTATTTGGGCCTAGAGGAAGGCATTGGGAAGTAGTAAGTAGATGATGGGTTGCTAAAATGACAGAAGCTTAAACCCTAGTTTATGCGTTGCTTCATAAGGGGCTGATTTGGATCCACTAGTTTAATGATATGGTTAGACTTTGTCTTAATTCTTCTTTCGTAGTTGCGGATGTTTGCGAGAGAAGTTAATCATAAGTGGGATGTTTGTCCAAGTAAGGACAGTACCCAAGCGCTGGTCCACCCACATATCAAACTATCAAAGTAACGAACGCGAATCATATGAACATGATGAAAATTAGCATGACAGAAATTCCCGTGTGTCCTCGGGAGCGTTTTTCCTCCTATAAGACTTTGTCCAGGCTTGTCCCTTGCTACAAAAGGGATTGGTCCACTTTGCTGCACCGTTGCTACTTTTGTTACTTGTTGCTTGCTACAAATCATCTCACCACACAATCACTTGTTACCGATAATTTCAGTGCTTGTAAATGTTTCCTTGCTGAAAACCACTTGTGAGATCCTTCTGCTCCTTGTTGGGTTCGACACTCTTACTTATCAAAAGGACTACGATTGATCCCCTATACTTGTGGGTCATCAAGCTCACAAAGAACTCCAAGGTCAAGATTCGAGGGGTTCCCCTCACAAAGAGGAGAAAGTGATTGGTGGAAATGTGGATCTAGATATTCTCTCTCTTTTCCCTCAATAACTAGCAAGAATCATTGGAGGGATTGACAATTAGCAAGGTTGAAGAAGGTCAACAATGGGGTGCAAATACGAGGTCAAGAGTTGTGGAGCAATGGGGAAGAAGACCTCCTTTTATAGTTCTCCACAAATCCAACCGTTATGTGCAGTGGTCGTGCACAAGCGTTACTACCGCTGGGCTGGGAGGTACTACCACTTGAGCGGTAGTGTCACCTATGAAACCGACCCCCAGTTAAGCCCTTTCTTGATCCATGAGACTAGCCGAGCAGAGGGTCCGGATCTGAATTTGGAAGGAGACGCTCAGTCCTCGCCACATATTTCAGTGACTTAAAGTCACTCTTTGTGCCAAATATTGGTGGTATCAATAAAGGTGCCCTCTGGCCACTCAACTCCACGTGCTGGCCGTCGATTATCTTCGACTTGACGTTGAGGACTTTCAGCCACAGACCAAAGTGCAGCTGGACCCGCAAGAAGGTCTCATAGACTATGATAAAGTCTTAGATGTGCATGAAGGAATTTGGAGGAAGATTGTGAAAATCTAACCCGTAGAAAAACATCAAACCCCTCATGAAGGAATGGGGCGGGAAACCGAGTTCCCGAATGGAGTGGGGGATGAATACCACCCTCTCACCTTGCTTTGGCGTGGGAATGACCTGGCCCTCCTCGGGAGCACGATGAACTATGTTGGTCGATAGGTAGCCGACGCGCTTTAGCTCCACAATGTCATCATTGGTGACACAAGAAGCTTCCCATTTCCCTTGGAGTCGGAGTCGGCCATGGCCGAGCTTAGGGTGTGTCTTGGGAGAACAAGGAAGGAAAGGATCTAGTTGCTTGAGTTCTGGAGGGTGGGAAGGCAATGGTTGTGGAGGATCTGAGAAGCATGAAGAGGCTTTGGTAGCTATTCCCGTTTTATAAACCACGGAAATACCAAGATCCCCTCTGTTGCTCTATGAACCTCCCCACTTCCCGATAAAATTGTGCAGTTATGCATGCATGGGATAGCCCAAATCGTAAACCATATCCCTTAAAAATGAGGCACGATCTCCATATTGATGGGATGTGTCCATATAAAACTGCCTCGAACCCTGAATCGAGTTTTCTTAAGTGGACAGTGCCTTGACCAGCTGTGACTCTTTGCTAAAAGGTTGTCAGACAACGCTATTGTTCACGCTCGAACTATTAGCCTTCGAGGCTAAGTAATGTACATAGTTCGGAGATCATGAATTCATCGGTGTCTGAACTATCGTTAGTCAAATAGAGAAGAGGAGAAGAACTCTCCCCGCAAGCCGGGGACTATAGACGCGCGGAGCAGCTGGGGATCATGAAAACCCAGCATTAAAGGCTAGTTCAGGGGATACCGAGGGAGTCCTTGTCTAAAGGGTCCATGGGCTGCCGGCCTATCTCCCATGGGCCAGACTGGTGGGCCGCTTTGTGGATACTACGTGAAGGCCGAGCTATCAGATAACTTCATACTCAAGGAGGAAACCTTTGATGCCTTGGTGTGTCCTCCAAGACAAGATGGCCGGATCAAAATGTGTTATCTCCTGATGTAACCGACTATGTGTAATCCTAGGTACCCCTGGTGTCTACATAAACCGGAGGGTTTAGGTCGTAGAATAAGGACTATCATATAGGGTTTAACTCATCTAATCTCATGGTAGATCTACTCTATAATCCTTATACACACAATCAAGCAGGACGTAGGATTTTCCCTCCTTGAGAGGGCCTGAACCTGGGTAAACACCGTGTCTACGTGCCCTGTTCTCCGTTGATCCAAGATCCACAGCTCGGGACCCCCTACCCGAGATCCGTCGGCTTTGACACGGACAATGGGGTGTTCTATTGATTCACTTGTTATATGTTTTGGTACTCAACTTGCAGATTCCCATGGTTACAATGGGGTAATCTATGCATACGGGTTGATACACGTTCTTGTCCTACTTTCTCCAATAGAAATCTTTCGGTACTCTTTGAAATTCTTTGTGTTGGATTGAATATGATGAATTTGAAATTGTTTGATGCATGTCGAATAATTAACCCACGGATACTTGAGGTGACATTGGAGTATCTAGGTGACATTAGGGTTGATTGATGTGTATCATAAGTGTTATTCTAGTATGAACTCTAGGACTATTTGTGACACTTATAGGAATAGCTCAATAGATTGGTCGGAAAGAATAGCTTTGAGGTGGTTCTACTACCTACAACAATTTCATCTTATGTTCTCCGCTACTTATGAACTTTGGAATGATTCTTTGTTGCATGTTGAGGAATGATCATATGATTCTATTATGTTAGCGTTGTTGAGAGATTGCACTAGTGAAAGTATGAACCCTAGGCCTTATTTTCAAGAATTGCAATACCATATATGCTCACTTTTACCACTTGTTACCTTGTTGTTTTTATAATTTAATATTACAAAAACCTATATCTACTATCCATATTACACTTGTATCACCATCTATTCGCCGGACTAGTGCACCTATACAATTTACCATTGTATTGGGCGTGTTGGGACACAAGATATTCCTTGTATTTGATTGCAGGGTTGTTTGAGAAAGACCATTTTCGTCGTACATGTCCCATGGATTGATAAACATTAGGTCATCCACTTGAGGGAAATTTGATGTTTTCGTACAAAATTATGCACTTCGAGGCCCAACAACGTCTACAAGAATAAAGTTGCGTAGTACACATCAAGCTCTTTTCTAGCGTCATTGCCGGGGAGGTGAGTGCTTGAAGGTATATCTTTAGATCTTGCAATTGAATATTTTAGTTTCTTCTTATCACTAGTTTAGCTTATAAAATAAAACTACAAAAAATGATCTTAGGTTGCCTCAATTGCTTCGCATTTATAATTTATTTCATGAAAATGATGGTTCGGAAAATTGTGCGGAAGTGTTAGAAGAAGAGTTCAATAATACGTTAAAGGCTTGAATGGTGATCATGATAGCAATGTTGTTAGTATGAGTTCTATGAATATCCATGATGCTAATGATATGCAAAGCCACAAGCTTATGAAGATGGTATTTTTAGTCCTTCAAGTTTTAATGAGCAAATTTATTATGATGATGGCATGCCTCCTATCTATGATAATTATTATGATAACATGTATGTTATAAAGAGTCTCTTATTTACTAATTGGAGGCACCATACGAGCCTTCATGTTAATCCACATCATCAAAATTAATTCAGCCATTAGATTTAAAATTTAAGGGTCAAGATCTATTGTAAGACCCTCTTTAAAAAGAATACATGTACGTAAAAAACAAAACCCACACGTATAAAAGGAGTCACAGCCCCACACGTATAAAAAGGAGAGACATTACATTCTCCAAAAAAAGTGAAAACTAGACATTGCCTTTTTTTAGCAGAGTACAATCGAAGTCGCTCACATACACGAGCGTACACTCACCCCTATGAATGCACACACGCACACCCTACCCCTATGAGCACCTTCGAGAGACTAAGGCGGCACATCATCTTGAGATTGACGAAGTCGCCACTGACGCCTTCGTTGTCGACGGGAACGTCTCCTCCCACTGAAAGCACTTCGCCGGAATACCTGGAATAAATCCAGGAAAATGCAAGCACCAACGTCAAGTCTGAAACTTGAACTCTGGTGGGCAGGGGATACCACAGTCCTCCTAATCATCCAACCACAGGTTGGTTTGCAACTAGACATTGCCTTATTATAAACAAAATCACGTAAGGAGAGTCCTCACGTTATAAGAAACAAGGGTCCTCACGTTCTAAAAAAAAAGAGCCAACCTCACCAACGTTTCAAAAGGGAAACTGAAAGCTCCCCACCCCACGTACAAATAAGAGAGATGCTGCCTTACTATAGGGAAAAAAACGTAAGAAAAGAGACCTCACGCTATAAAAGAGAGGGCTAATCACACCCACTTTTCCAATATCACACCCTATCTCCCTTTTGAAAAATAGGGAAAAGATGCGTACAAAAGTGTGTCTTCTTCTAATGCAAAAAAACAAACGCATACCCCTATTTCCATCTATACAAAAACAATATGCATATCCATAGGAAAAAAATAAAAAAAATAGAATACAAAAGGAACGAGTAGCTTAAAAGGAATCAAACACGCTTACATAAATCTCCGCCTAATGTCTCCAACATATCATCATTGGCGAGCTTATTTATTAAATATATAAAATCATCTCATTATGACACAAAAAGGAAATTATGCATAAATTGTCACGCGTCAAAAAATATATATGAACTTAAACATATTTGGAAATATAATAGAGCGAATATAATAGTTTTTTGTGGTGGTCCAAATACCATTTTTGTGCTAAGGGTTCAAAAACCGATCATCGAGTATTTTAAATTGGGGTGTCAACCAGCTCCATTTAAATTTTAACTTTGAGATGTAAAACATATTGGAGTATTATATGAGATAAATATGCATAAATTGTCACGTTGAAAAAACATATATTAATATATACCAGTTAATTAATATGAGTCGCAAGAATACAATTGGTTTTTCTTCTAGGGGTTGGCAATGCAAACGGTTAGTTTTTTAAATAGGTATATTTCACAACCACATCCATTAAATTTTATATAGGGTAGAGCTAATTTTCAAGTGTTACGAGACACACTATTGTATATAGACACATTCTAAATAAGTATACCACTGGGTTTTTTCAAGTTGGGGAAGGAGAAGTGACAAATGCATTAAGAAGAACCAATGATTGCGTAAATAATCTATGGTGGTTTATTTATCCACTAACCGCGACAAAGAAAGATAATCTCAGATGTTGGAATTCATCACTAAATGGAACACATATCCATCACAAGAATTATCTGTAGAAAACACAAAGCGCCTCTTTTGGTAAATAAAAAGATGTCATTATTTTGTAATATATGTCATCTTTGAAGAAACTAGCTCATGCGTCTTATGCCTCTCATTGCAATATAGTTGAGTAGTGGGTGTGTGCAGACCATCTTCCTCAAAACTCTTACTAAGTTGTCACATATGCTACAATGTGAATCAAAATTATACTATAATTGTGTAAGTCATGAAGATGTGGACTTTCCATATGGAATAAATAAATAAATAAATTCTCCATCCGGTAGCAGGTGGCAAAAAATACATGAATATTCATATCTTTGGACGAAGATAGGGTAAGTTAGATTCACACCAATGACAATAGTTTGCAAAAAAATCATGGGAAAACAAATGCACTCCTTCCAATAATGGATGTTATAATGCATGTGTTTAGTGTTTGTTACTATTGTTTAAGTGACTTAGCATATATCGTGTTTTTATATCGAAAATTTAACCTCCTTAATTTTACATGTTAATAGAAGTTTGATGATAATTATTGATCCTATAATAACTAGGTCGTGCAGGTGCACGGGTTAATGACTAGTAATGATAACCATGAAACTTGTCATCATGGTTTTAATATTCAATGTGGTTATGCCAATCAAGTGTCTCATAATAGTTATTTTTGTTGAGTTTGCTCCCACTACTTTGAATGATAAGGAAATTTCTTATGTGGAGAGTAATGAAAATTTTATGCTTGTGGATCATGAAAGAATGCTTTATGTGATAGTTATATTGTGGAATGCCTTCATGATGCTACTCAAAATTGTTATGATAGAGGAACATATGCTTGTAGGTATTGCAATAATATCGAGTTTCCTCCATACGTGTTCAAAGTCTTGAAGTCATGCTTGTTTTGCTTTCCTATGCAAGTTAATTATTGCTACAATAAATTATTTGCTTGCAGTAACAAGAGTAGTTTTGTAATGATTGTAACAGCAACAACAACAATAGTAACTTAGCAAGGATCAATATAAGAAAAGCTTAGGCATTGGATCGGTGATGGATAAGTATATTTAATAAAATTCCGGAAATCCTCTTCTGAGCACGGGCTCAAATGCTCCCGCTCACGAAAAAATCAAAACAAATACTAAAAAATAAAACAATAAATGTGTGGTAGATAATTTGGAGCCTGAGGTTCGATAGAAATTTCATCTTCTTTGAACATCTGAGCAGCTCTCAGCAAAAAGACAAATCAGGTCAGAAAATCCGTGCACAATCAACCTTTTTCATGGACCCAAATTTTGTCTTTTTTGCTGAGAGCTGCTCAGATGTCCAAATAAGATGAAATTTGGAGCGGACCTCACGCATCAAATTGTCTACCACAAAAAAATGGAATTTTTTGAAATGTTTTAGTATTTGTTTTGTTTTTTTTCATCGGCACGGGTGCAGATGCACCCGAGAGCTGAAACGCCGCTCTCATAACATTCATCATGTAATAGTTATACACTAGAGCGACACAGAGCTAGCTCCAATTCATCAATGTATTGTAGGAATGCATTCCGTATATAGGCATACATGCTTATAATAATAATTTGCATGAAATATGTTTCCCTACCCTCCCATGACAGCGAAGTCCATATGGAAACTAAGGTATATTAAGGCCTCCTTTTAATAGAGAACCGGAACAAAGAATTAACACATAGTGAATATATGAAGTCCTCAAACTACGGTAATCACCGGAAAGAATCCCAATTATTGTCACCTTGGGTATGAAGATCATGTCACATAATAGGTGCATACAACTTGCAAGATAGGATCCAAAACACTCTCATATTCATGAAAATATAATAGGTTCAGATCTGAAATCATGGCACTCGGGCCGTGGTGACAAGCATTAAGCATAGAAAAGTTATAACAACATTAATCTTAGAACATAGTGGATACTAGGGATCAAGCCCTGTCAAAATAATTCGATTACATGATAAATCTCATCCAATACCATCACCGTCTAGCAAGCCTACAAAGGAATTACTCACTACCGATACTAATCATCATGGAATTATTGATGGAGAAGGGTTGGTAATGACGACGGTGATGAACCCCCCCCCCCCCTCTCCGGAGCCCCAAACGGACTACAGACCAACCCTCCTGAGCAACAACATGAGGTGATGACGTCTCCATCTCTTCGAATGCAATGAAAACCTCTCTGTTATTTTATCTCTTGGAGAATAGGAATTTATAGGCTTAGGATTAGGGTCAACGCAGCCACATGGGCTCCACAAGGCATCAGGGTGCGCCGTGTTCCCTTGTGAGCAACCGGTGTCCCCTTCCGGTGGATCTTCGCTCTAGTATTTTATTTTTTTATTCCATATAAATCTCTAGAAAGTTTCATCCAATTACGAGAACTTTTATTTTGTACAAAACCAACACCATGGCAGTTCTATTGAAAACAATGTTAGTCCGAATTACTTTCATTCAAATCATGCAAATTAGAATCCAAAACAAGAACAAAATTATTTGGAAAAGTAGATACAATGGAGACGTATCAAGGGGTACCCCATGTTGTTGTTAGATAAATCATGAACCAGGAGAGCATAGTGAAGGAATGGGCGATACCAATGTACGTCTCTTTTGTCGAAGCTAGAGAGAATTGGATTCGATTCATCGAGGCTACACAAAATGGGTTTTATTATTGATTAATCATGTTTCTGCACATAGGAGTGGGAAATATTTGATTTAAAAACCAAGGTATAGGTGAACCTGTTTATATACGTGGTTCATCAAAATATGGATTTTATTGAAATGTTATGAGACGTGCCAGTGTGTTAAATACAAAGCTTGTGCTCAAAGTTTAGGGGACATAATATCTTTTCACTTTTGATTCCTATATTGTATGTCGATTTCACATCTAGAGGTGCGATAATAGCAAGGAAGCTCCCGTTTAGTTAGTAGGATATTCTATGATCGCTTCTAGAAAGACATCTATTAGAGAAAGATTACACTCGTGCCTTTTTTGAGCAACTAGCTCCTGAGATTCAAAGTTTAAGAAAACACACGTACCTGTTCTGATAGACCTGATCATCATTTTACATATGTGTAGGTAACACAACTTTAGATCAAATTTTATAAGATATGTTGACGTATTATAAGTTGGTTTCTTGGTGCGAGGCTAGTATGAATTGTTCTTAAAATATTTGTTTGATATGAGATGATTCAATACTCTAAAATCTTATGTATTACAGCTTTACTCTTTCTGGTGCGTAGTATTAAGCTGGTTAATGTGGAATACTCACAAGTATAAACCATTTATTTAACAATAAATGCACATAATTAGCATCCACGACAATTTTATCATAGTACCTTAATCTTTGTTTAATATTGTTTTAGGTTTTTAGCCGCAACCCTTTCACGAGTGTCACATCCCTAGATTTCCTATTGGTGATTAGCAAGATTGTGCTCATGTTTTTATTCTTGCTTTAAAAATGAAATAGGGATGAAAGAAACCCTAGCACCTCACCTTGTTTAAACCAAAATAAAAAGAGTGTGATTTCAATGAACCCAAGATGGCCTTCATAAAAGCCCACTCTTTTTGATAAATATTGGAAACAATATTTCAGGGTTGGGTATTATTTTTAAAATACTTTTGGCATTTTATTTAAACCACCAAAGCCACTGATATTACCCAAATATGTGGTTTTAAATATCTCAGGATATTATAAAATGTTGAAATATTTTTGGTGGACTTGGAAATATTCCAAATAACACCCACAATTATATTCCCTGTTTTAGAAATAGTTTGGAGCCAAAAAAATAAATGAAACAAATGTTAGAATTGCAAATAGAAAGAAATATAATAAAATGGGAAGAAGAAGCTTACGTGTCGCCCAGGCCCAAGCCCAACTCCCTCCTGTCGTCTTCCTCCTTTGCCAGTGGGCAGTAGGAGTTGGCCGCCGCTTCCTCCGGCGATGGCACGCACGTGGGTGCCTGGCTGGCCACCCTGATGCGCTGGCGAGGTATATAAGCTTCCTCGTGATCCATTCCCGTCGTCTCCCTCTCCCCATTCGATCTCCTCCCCCTTCTCCCTCTATGCTCGCCATGGCCGGAGCTTGAGCTCGCGTCGCCAAGCCGCAGCAGCCATCCATTCCTTCCTCGGAGCCGCGCAGAAGCACCGCCGTGATCCTCTAAAGCTTTCCAGCAAGTCACACGACGCCGAGAGCTCATGTGATGCCGGATCGTTGTCTTCTTCTTCCTTGGGCCGCCGATGTTCGCCGCCGTCGTTCTCCCTCTCCAAGCCATCCCCGAACCCGCTCTCGACGCCTTGGCAACCCCCGTGAGCTCTGTATGCTTTTCCCCCTCTTTTCCCCTTCGATTCCGAGCCCTAGCACCCGATTCCACCGGAGCCCGATGAGATCCGCCGTGAGAGCTCGTCGTCGGTGAGGCTCCGGTGATGGGTTGATCCATCTGAGGCCACCAGTAGATTCAGCGTGTTGCGTAGGTCTTGTAGGAGCCAAACCCCGATCAATTTGCGTTCTGTTTTGATGACCTCGACGTTGCCCGAGCTCCGGCAGCCGCCGAGCTCGTCGCCGGCATCGACTCCGGCCTTTTCAACCCCCAAGGCTTGCAAAAATGGATTCACGGGTGAGTGGACGTTCTCCCAGTGCCTTCCGCCGCTCGTTTGGTCGACGGAGGAGCATTCCCGATGCCCTCCGCCGTCCCTCGAGCCAGCGGAGGCTTGCCGCCGGTGGGTTTGACCCCATCGCCGGTGGGTTTGACCCCCGTGGCTCTCTATCATGTGGGCCATCCCTAAGTGATTATGTTTGGTTAATTAAAAATATTAATTATTGATTTAATCCCTAAACAGACACTGTCATGTGGGCCAGCCTCTGCTAATGATCTAATTAATTTAAAACTTAACTAATTTCTAACTAGAGTCACTGACCAGTGGGTCCCACTGGTCAGGTTTGACTTCAATGGACACATTGACGTGCTGATGTCATGCTGATGCAGTAAATTCATTTCTGAATTAAAAAAATTCTAGAATAAGTTCAAAACTTCAAAAATTCATAGAAAATAATCTGTAACTCTGACTAAAATAGTTTATATATGAAAAATGATAAAAAATCAAAAAAATCCAATGGTGCTATTTTCATGCATGACAAACTAAGTTATGAAACAACATTAGGTAAAATCCATTGAAGGTTTTGATAGCCACACTAGCTCATGCTGCATTTCATTTCATGCCTCATCATGAATTCAAATCAGCATCATACCAAGGTTTTGATAGCCACACTAGCTCATGCTACATTTCATTTCATGCCTGATCATGCATCATATTGTTGCATATGAATGGTATTGGTTGTTGCTATTATTACGGTAGGCTCCGCTCCACAGGATACCCAGAAGTATCCGTCTGAAGGAGCGTATCCTTCCGCTGATCTTGAAGGCAAGCACCATTTTTGATCATCCCAATAAAATCCAATATTCCCGCTCCTCCTCTCACTTATTGCATTAGGACAAAATATCATACCTGGTAGTTGCTTGAGCCATGATGTGTCTTATCCTGCTATGCTTGATATGCCTAGAGTTGTGTCAGGTTTTTTTCATCTGGGTGATGAACAGGAATGGAAGAATGTGTTCTAGTGACAAAATAATAAGTGTTGAACCTGATTTGGTAAAGGTACCGAGGAAAGGCCATGTAGGAGTACATGGCGGGTTGTTTCATTAGAACCATCCTTAGGAACAGAGTTTCGTGTATGTAATCGAAGACTAGTTACTACCACATGCTCGGCCGTGAAATATGACCCCGCTCGACTTATTAATCGCCTAGTACTCGGTCGAGGACTTGCAAGTAGTTTCTAGTGTTTATAGTCATGCTGGAGGCCGTGCATAGTGCTGACCTTAGAGGTGGGTTGTGACGCGGTAGGCAGTGGCACGGTGTACCAAGTGGCACCCGGATGGTGGGCTTAGGAACCCTACGCACATCGTTTGGGTCCATAGCGGAAACTTTGGCCGGACTTCCATGCGGGTTCACTCTCAAATAGGCGATAAACCTAGACTAGGTATTAGCATGGTTAACGGTCGTGGCCGACTCCCTCGCTGGGCTTCCGCTTGAAGGTTGCTGAGGTGCATGACATGGACATGGCGATAAGTGGTGAGAGCGTGTGTGAATAAGTACACCCCCGCAGGGTTATGATCTATTCGAATAGCCGCGTCCGCGGATATGGACTACTTGGAGACATATGTTGTTCATTGATAACTTTAATGGGTACTCATAAAAGTATCAAGATAAGTATGAGTGTCATGGATGGCATTCCCGTAGGAAGACTGGAAGGAATCCGTGATGGTGTATTGTTGTTGTGGTAGTGGACTCGTGTACGACTTATCAAAGTTGTTTAAAACTATTTAAAGTTGTAGTATAGGCTAGCCAAGAGTCAAAGATGGCTTGCTGCATGAAACCCCATAACCCCCTTTATTGATACATGTGCATGAGTAGATAGATCTGTTCTAAAGTCTTGCTGAGTACCTTTGTACTCATGTTTGTTTAATAAATGTTGCAGAAGACACCCACGAGCCAACAGGTGGGTTCTATCTAGACGTCGCTGACGACGAGTAGCTGGTGTCCCAGCTACGACGTGGCCCCTCTCAAAAGGGATCCGTAGATAGTCAGGATTTATGCCTTTTCCTTTCAACTCTCTGTACTCAGACAGCTTTAATGCTTTCGCATGGCTTGTATGACTTTGTTTGTATAACTTGAGTGTCGGGTCATGTGACCCCTACTTGTATGCACTTATTATGCATGACTCTTCCGAGTCTTCTAAATAAATGTTGTGATGTTGTATGGTTATGTTGTGATGCCATCATTGTATCTATGCATATCGAGTATGTCATGCGTATGTGTGATGTACTGTGATATGTATGGGGTTCGACACCTAGTCGTATGCCCTTAGTAGCTCTCTATATAGAGAAATGCCCCTTTGTGCTTCCACCCAGCCTTGGTAGTTCTCTACTGCTCTGGACACATTGGTTGACCGACATGTATCCTTCTTAGTTGTTGTGTTTGTCCCTATGGGGAAATGTCACGCGATGTAACGGAGTCCTTGTAGCTTGCTTCGACTCGTCTACACTCGCTGATGACCAACACCTGCTTTGCTGGGTTATGTATGCATGTCTCTGTACAGTTGAGCCACTTGAGTTTATGACTAGTTATGTCGACCTGGGTTATTTGACATTGGAATGCTACCGACACAATTGCATGCGTGAGTCAAAAGGCGCAAACGGTACCGACTAAGGTAAGGTGGCAGCCGTGGGGTTAACCGTGCGTGCGACCGCAAAGGGATGTGATGTGTTACAGGCTAGATTCCTATGGCTTAGGATTGGGGTCCCGACAGCGTTGATATCAGAGCCTGACTGACTGTAGGATTACCAAGCCAAACTAGTCGAAGTCGAGTCTAGAAATGCTTTAGTTATATGTAAGGGAATTGTTTGTGGAAGGGAACGTAAGGCTCTTGCTTCTCTTCTCAAGTCATTCTGTTGTGGTCATCCTTATCTTTTCTACGGGGTTTAAGAACTAGGTTTCTTATCTATATCTCAGGTTCGTGTGTTACTAACCGGTAGATTGTAGGGAAACGGTTCGAGAGTCAATCCGATTTTTCTTTTGTTCCAAGGAAAAAATATAAGTATTTGTTGACCATGGAATTTGAACTTGATAGTTGAGTGACTATGCTATCCAATCTTTTGTGGGTTGTCTCAAAATTGTTTTTGAGCATTTACAGCTGTTATACTGCCCAATTTCATTTCCAGAGCTCTAATGCATTTCCATTATTCTCTATTTCAGATGCATGTCCGTCATTTTCATCACGTGGTCCGTCTGACTAGGTGCATTGATGTATCGGGTCACACGGTCATGCTGGTCAAGATGATGTCAGTAGCCGGTTACCGCTGGTACCCAGAGTATACAGTGGAGGAGCAGTACCGGGATTTCAACCAGAGTCAGTACATGTGCACTGTTAGGGTATTCCTAGATTACCCTGGAGCCAAGGAGCCGATCCATTGGTCTTATGGATTGGGGGTTACCGTCGACATGGCGGTACAAGATGCCGCCTATTCAATGTTGACCATCATGAGAGCCAGACATGCACTGCTGCAGAATTGAGAGTTCTGTTATGTTCCAGTTTCTCAGCCAGGAGAAGAAGGATATCTCAGTGGAGTCTACTTTGATTCTTCTTTGGAGGATCCACTGCTGTAGATTACCACTCCGATGTTAGAGAATAGAGACCGAGATGCTCGTGCCCTTCGTATGGAGCTTTATGGTACTCGTGCCCGTCTGTGGACAGCTTTGACACAGCTGGCACGTGTAGTTCAGACAAGCTATGGAGACATGGAGATGTTGAACCCTGTTAGGACTCATCTACCAGCTCATGTTGACTGGCCTGCTATCGGAGGTGTCATCCCTCTTCGTGGACCTCTGTTGCCACCAATCAGGGGACCGAGGCGACATCCGTGTCCTTACGGTTCCCAGGGATCTCACGCTAGAGTTTTCCCTGATCCGCAGGTTCAGCTCCCAGGTCACGGAGGAAACCTGTATGAGATGTTCTATGCGGATGTTTGACCTCGTGAGTGGATTAGTAGTATTGTAGTAGTTATATTTCCACAGTCATGTGTGTCTTGTGGAATATGACTATGTTGTGAGATGAGTTCCGGAGGCATAGATAAATAATGTATAGGAAGCTTGAAAAGCCTCTAATGAGTAGTATCATCTTTTCAGTAGTTTGCTCTTCAGTTTGAGGTTGTACTGAACTATGTTATGGTGTGTATGAAGCATGGTGTATATATAGCAGTTTGCTTGTTACCATGTTGTCCGGATGTTCATTTCCGCATTCCATGTTGTTCAGTGCATTTTTAATCCATGGCTAGTATTTTTAATGCATGTTGATCTAGTCTAAGCTGTGAGTTTGTTTGCCAGGATGGTGTTCAGCAGGCACAATCGTGCCCCTAGCCATGAGCAGGGAGAGGGTAGTCAGGCAGCTCAGGAGGACCTGCCTCACCGTCTTCTCTGGCGGAGGTTATGCTGGAGGTGGAAAGGAACAAGAGAGAGACCAACCATCTATTAGAGCGTATTGAACAGAATACGGCTCGTCGGCCGCGAAATGACGCAGTGTCCCTCAATGACTTTGTGAAGCTCAATCCCCCTAAATTCCATCATTTCGTCGATCCTCTCGACGCTGATGACTAGTTGTGCAGTATATCACGCAAGATACATTCTGCCAACATTGCTGAGGCTGACAAGGTGACCTTTGCTGCTTACTTTCTGGAAGGCCGTGCCAATCTGTGGTGGGAGAATTATGAAGCTATGTGTCCTACCGGACCAACAGCCACCTGGGATGATTTCAGCACAGCTTTCCGTCTGCATCACATTCCAGAGGGTCTGATGGACCGCAAGAGAGAGGATTTTTGTGCCTTCACTCAGGGAAAGTTGACCGTGGATGCTTATAGCCGCGAGTTTGGAAATCTCGCTCGCTACGCAACTGAAGAGGTGTCAACTGATGCCAAAAAGCAAGCAAGATTTCACAAGGGACTGAGCCCCGAACTTCGTCGTGATCTGCGCCTTCATGAATGTACCACTTTCCAAGTTCTTGTCAACAAGGCGATCAGTGGTGAGACTGGTCATACCGACTATGAAGCAACGAAGAAGCACTCTCGTGATTCTGGCTCCTCATCCGGTTCAGCGTTTTAGAAGCGCCGGGTGTGGGTCCCGAATAGTTCTCTGTCGCCAAGATATACCCCAAGGCCATCCTATGTGGCACCTGAGGCAAACCAGACCAACCCCCCAGCCAAGACCTATGGTGGTCCAGCTACCAATGCTGCACCACGTGCCAATCAAGTGATCTATTACAAGTGTGGAGAACCAGGTCACTATTCGCGTGAGTGTCCTCAGAATATCGCTCCCAAGCAACCTGGGAAGTATGTTGGGCAAGGCAAGTCGGGCAAGTCATATTATGTGAAGCCAACTCTTGCGCGTGCCCGCGTGAATTATGTTTTAGCAGAAGAAGCTGCAGAGGATCATGGCGTCATTTTGGGTACGCTCCTTGTCAATCGTCACCCATCATATGTTCTTTTTGATACTGGGTCATCTCATTCCTTCTTTTTCAAAAGTTATGCGCAGTTGCATAACATGTCCTTTTGTGATATGCCAATTCCATTAGTAGTCCAAACTCCTGGTAGTAAATGGCACACTTCTAGGATAAGTTATGATAATGAAATTCTAGTGGACATGCTAGTTTTTCCTTCTTTTTCAAAAGTTATGTGCAGTTGCATAACATGTCCTTTTGTGATATGCCAATTCCATTAGTGGTCCAAACTCCTGGTAGTAAATGGCACACTTCTAGGATAAGTTATGATAATGAAATTCTAGTGGACATGCTAGTTTTCCTAGCATATTTGATAGCCCTTAAATCCTCAGATATCAATATCATCTTGGATATGGACTCGAAGCCAGCTCATTAAGCCAAGATTGATACCCATTCTAGGAATGTTCCGCTTATTGCTACGGCGACAGAAATCTTCTGTCGTCTCTTGAGCTTGCGTTGGTTTTTTCCTTGAAGAGGAAAGGGCGATGCAGCACAGAAGCAGTAATTATTTCCCTCAATTTGAGAACCAAGGTATCAATCCAGTAGGAGAATCTTGTCAAGTCCAGAGTACCTGCACAAACACAAAAGAGCTTGCACCCAACACTATAAAGGGGTTATCAATCCCTTGAAGATTGATTGCAAAGTGAGATCTGAAGGCGGAAAGTCCAACGAAGAAAAAGTGTAAGGCTGAAAATATGGTGTGAAGTAGACCCGGGGGCCATAGTGTTCACTAGAGACTTCTTTCAAAGTAGCAAATATTACGGTGGGTGAACAGATTACTATCGAGCAATTGATAGAACCGCACAAAGTCATGACGATATCTAAGGAAATGATCATACATATAGGCATCACGTCTGAGACAAGTAGACCGATACTTTCTGCATCTACTAATATTACTCCACAGATCGACCACTATCAAACGTGCATCTAGTGTATTGAGTTCATGATGAACAGATTAACGCCTTAAGCAAGATGACATGATGTAAAGGGATAAACTCAAACCAACGATGAAAACCCCATATTTTTACCCTTGATGGCAACAACACGATGCGTGCCTCGCTACCCCTTCTATCACTGGGTGAGGTCATCGCACGGTATGAACCCAAAACCAAGCACTTCTCCCATTGCAAGAATCATAGATCAAGCTGGCCAAACAAAACCCTCAACTCGAAGAGAATTACAAGGATATGAAATCATGCATAAGAGAGATCAGAAGAAACTCAAATAAGATTCATAGATAATCTGATCATAAATCCACAATTCATCGGATCTCGACAAACACACCGCAAAAGAAGATTACTTCGGATAGATCTCCATGAAGATCATGGAGAACTTTGTATTGAAGATCCAAGAGAGAGAAGAAGCCATCTAGCTACTAGCTATGGACTCGTAGGTCTATGGTGAACTACTCACGCATCATTGGAGAGGTCATGGTGTTGATGAAGAAGCCCTACGTATCCGAATCCCCCCTCCGGCACGGCACCAGAACGTGCCCCAGATGGGATCTTGCGGAGACAGAAGCTTGCGGCGGCGGAAAAGTACTTTCGATGATCTCCTGATTTTTTTTTGGAATTATTGGGAATATATAGGCGAAAGACTAGGGCAGAGGTCGCCCAGGGAGCCCACAAGCCTGGGAGGCGCGGGTCCCCCTGGCCGCGGCTAGGGGGCTTGTGGGGTCTGTCGTGGTTTTTTCACGGCAGATGTCCTCGTGAAAGGACTTAGTACTGGAGCCATCGCACCTTGGTGGCGACTCAAAGGGGTTAAGCGGGAGAGACACGGCGATTTACCCAGGTTCGGCCCCTCGAGAGGAGGTAATAGCCTACGTCCTGCTTTGGTGTGTATTGATATGGATTCGATTACAAGGAAGGCGTAACTCGCCTACACCTAGCACTCGATGATTTCTAACCCTCCTCTGTCCCCCAGGACTTTTCCTTTATATATAGGTCCATTCCCTAGGGTTTACACGGATTCCTTCCTTTCTACAACTCGTGACCATTGCGATCGCTAAATCGCCATCTTCCAAAGCTGGGAGACCCGCCAAGAGCCATACTCGTCGTGCGACCTTGATTCGGCCAAAACGAGGCCCAGCTAAACACTTACATGAATCGCCCAATGGATAACCCGGCCCAACTAGGGCGGGTCATCCACTGGTTACATCCCCAACATTAAGCCCCAAATTGACTTGAACCTTCCTTCTTCACGCCAATACCTCTGCTCCATTGAAGGCGATTCATTCCCTATTTTTCTTCATCTGTCAAAAAATTGCACACCCGCCATCGCCTTTGGGCACTGACAATCCCTTAAGTCGCCAGATCATTACTAACTGGCCTTTTCTTATTCCTCTTTTTTCGGGAAGACCGCCACAACTCCAACGGATCTTTCGCGCATTGTTATCCCGAAATTTTCGGCGCACATTTGTAGCGAATCTTTTATCCCCCGGCGGTTCCCGCTCATGGCGCCTCGATTCCAGCACCTGCCTTGATAAATAGGCCGGGGGGACAGAACTGGCGTTTCCCACCTACCAGTCCTGGCACCTTCCTCCCCACCGGCGCAGCGAGAAAAACGCATCGCCCCGAGGAACCCACCGCCGACCGTGCTTTCGGCCTTCACGTGAGGAGCTTTGGTACCGCCTGTGGGCTTTCGCCGTCGTCCATTCTCGTGCCGCAACCAACACATCAGCCATCGTCATCGTCGACTGCATCGCCGTCGGACACCTCGCCATTCACCACGAACTTCGCTGCCGCCGGAAACCTCTTCGCTCAACAGGACGCCCGTGCTTCTCCAGCAAACCCCATCACCGTCGGCTCTTCTCACCCGACGGCATCAGGTTAGGCTTCCACCTATCTTTAGGAGTAGATTTACTTTCCGCTTGAACTTCCACCATTGCCGTATTCTTGAAGCTCCTTGCACATAGACGCTATCTGCTCTGAATCAATTAGCACGAGTGTCGGTAGGATAGCTAATGTTCCGAATACTTTTACTGATCCGCTGTACTCGTGAATCTTTGAAAATAATGTTTTCACCAAGCGATGGGCATCATCTGATAATAAACTGTCGCGACCAGTCATTTTCTCTAGGTTTTCGCGTCTGTCTGGTAGATCCATTCCTTGTTTACTGTTTGCAAAAAGTTGTTTATAGGCTTCATCTCCTGGTACTTCAAATGAAATGCCTTCACCATCTTCAGAATGTAACCCTTGGGAATAGCCACACTTCCATAAGTCGCCATAGTGACCCAACTCGGCCCTTAGATCTGGCGGGTCAAAACCCTTCCTTAATCAAAGTACTTGGCGGGTTTAAATGAACTGATTTCATCCCATACAGTAGGTGTCCAAGGCATGTAATATCATACTTTACTTATTTGTAGCATGGGCGCCGTCTTCAAGAGTGACTGGCTTCCTACCAAGGTCGACGACTCCATATTAGCCGATTATGTGAAAACGGGCAGTTTGGATCCTCAGGACGTTATTGGCTGGCGCACCGGGTTCGGAGAAGACCTCCCTAACCCCAAAGAAGGGGAGATAATTGTTTTTGTTGAACACCTGGAGCAAGGTTTTAAGCCACCCGGATCAAAGTTTCTTAGGGACGCCTTAACTTTCATGAACGTCCGTCTCCAGGATCTGGGACCCAATTCCATAAGTAATTTGTGCCAATTCCAAGTTCTCTGTGAGGCTTATCTGCGGATCGAGCCTTCTGTCCCCTTATTCTGGCATTTCTTCCATCTGAATCGCCAAACAGAGTTCCATAACGGCCCCAGCTTGGAACTTGGTGGTGTCAATGTCCAGCGCCGCAGGGATAGCCCATTTCCCTCACTCACCATGCCTAGCCATCCCAAAGGCTGGGGCGAGTCTTGGTTTTACTGTCAAGAGACGTCTCCTGGTGGTGAGAACAAGCTTCTGGGTTACAGGCTAACTCGCCTCCCGACCAACTTCAAGCTTCCAGACAAGCTTACCGAGGAGGAAGAATCGGAATTCATCCCAATACTATCTGAATTAAGATCTTTGACGAACAACGGTCTTACCGGGGTCGACCTAATCCGTTGTTGGGTTGAATGGCGTATCCTCCCTCTGAGCCGCCGGGATGGTCTGATATGTGAATTTTATGGCACCCTGGATCCTCCTCAATGTTATTTCCGCACACCTTTAACAGAAAAGGATATTGTTACCATTATCAAAAAGCTGACTGGCGAGCCTGCGGGAAAATGCGGCCAAATCGGCCTTAAGCCTTTCTGCAAAATTAACCCGGCGCCCAAGGTAAACAAATCTAACCCGCCTTTGGTTTTTATTATTTTATGCTTCATTTGTATTGTGGTTTCGTAACATATGCCCTTTCAGAAAGGCGACAAGTTCTGGTCCAGGAAGCCCAAAAAGCAAGCCATGAAAAGTGCCAAGCCGCCCTCAAAGAAAACCAAGGGTAAGGGAAAATTTGCTGCAGCTGAACCATCCGAAGTTGACGAATCTCAAGTCGGCGATGCACTTTCAGAGGTAAAAATTCGTCCTCTTTCACTCGCCACCTATTACTGTTAGCCTTTGTATTTATATATCTCCCTTTCCTTGAAATAGAATGAAGATAACGAAAGCCAGGAGGACTCTGTTGAGGTAATTTTTGTTTCCTCCGATTCATCTCCTTCTCCACCTAAGCCGGCCAGGCGAATTTGTGGGAAAGTTCCCTTCTCACATCCAAATGCTTATTTGGACCCAAATTTCCTACTGAAGAAAGCACAGCATGCCTCAAACCGGAAAACACGAAGTCACTCCGGCGATCTGGTATCTGGCTTACCAGCAACGAACAAAAGAAAACCAAGCGAGGTACTCTTATGAGTAACCATTCTTCATGTCTCTTTGGATCACGCTTGTAACCCGCCTGAATTATTGACATATAATTTTTGCAGAACTCTCCTCCCACTTCCGGCGACTCCGTGATGTCGACACTTCCATCAATGATTCGAGTTCCGGGGTAAGTCTTTTGATAACCTTGCCTTGACTTTTGAGAATAACGAGCTTTTCAATTCCTTAACATGCTTATTCCCTTTTTTCAGGGCACAAGCCAAGAAGAGGAAAACCAGTGGATCAACTCATGATGCAACTTCAGAACCCACGAAAGAATCAACTCCGACTCAAGAAAATCCGGATCAGACTGAGCCTGCAACTCAAGTGGATCTTCCTGAGTCACCGAAGGAAACAATGGATGCCCCTAAGCCGCCGAGCCCATTGACGACAACAGAAGACCCAGATGCCGTGGTTATTACTGGTTCTGGCTTTTCTAAGCCGGCGGCGACAGTTTTGTCCAAACATGTAGCATCCTCTTCTCAAGCCATTCCCGAGTCTGGGCTCTCCAAGGAGAAACTTTCCGACTATGCCAATTTGGAGTTTAAGGAACTCTGCTCTGGCTTTGCAAGTCGCCTGGAAGCGAGCTATGAGATGGAGAAAAACCTGCTGAAGATGTTAAACAACAAACATGATGTAAACTTCGTTATACTTATATTACTCCCATTAACCCCCAAGGGCCGGGTCATCAGTAAAAAGATGAGCCGGGTCTTGAAAATTTAGAAAAACTTCGCGACCAGTAACCCCCAAGGGCCGGGTCATCAGTAAAAAGATGAGCCGGGTCTTGAAAATTTAGAAAAACTTCGCGACCAGTAACCCCCAAGGGCCGGGTCATCAGTAAAAAGATGAGCCGGGTCTTGATTTTTGTATAATTTCATCTGAAAAAATTATACATTAGCCCCCAAGTGTCAGGGATATTGCTTTGCAGTAGTTCTGAGACTTGCCCTTATTTTAAACTTTCAATAAGAAAACCTTGCTCAGACCGAATCGGTGCTGGGCGATTTAAGGAAAAACTTAGCTGGACAACAAGACGCCTGAGCTAAGTCAGAGGAAAAATGTCAATTGGCTTTGGCCGAACTGGTAAAACTCAAGGCCGAGTTGAAAAAAGCTCAGGCTGACCCAAATGCCGCCTTGAAGAGAGCAGAGAAGGCTGAAGCTAGGCTGGCCACTGTGTAACAGGAGTTGTCCGGCTTAAAGCGTCACATCTCCAACATGACGCAAGCCGTCTTTGGTAAGCTTTACTTAAACCTTTGATCTCCTCATCTCCCCTTTTTTTTAAATAACACTTATGATAAGTCGCTAATCATCATAATTCAGGTCCGAGAGCCGCCAACCTTCAAGAAGACTGTGTGTTGATGTTGAAGGCGATTTACACGCTGGCAGAGCAATTGTACACAGGCAGTGTCTTGACAGTTAAAGCCGTGATGGGTGCCAAAGAGCCTATCACTTCCATCAAGAAGGTGCTTGGCTGTTTGTCCACACTTCCTCCTCAGATTGGCGAGCTAAGTCGGTCAGCCGCCCGGAAAGGTGTTCTGACTGCCCTGAGTCGCTGTTTGGCGTATCCTCCAGAAATCAACTTAGAAGAGGTAGCCGCAGGTTTTCCTCAGCTCAAGGACGATGGGTCGGAATTTGTTGAGGAGGACTATCAGCGAGTCGTCAAGGACTCTCGGCTGGCTGCAACTCAACTTGCCGCAAGTCTTGACTTAACAAAATACCAGGCGGCTTATGATAGCAGAAACAAGAAAGTCAGCCCGCCAACTTTCGTGACGACCAGCCTAACTCCTCGGCGACCCAAGAATCCTTTCGATTTGGAAGCAGACTTGGCATCAATTCTGACTCATGAAGATGACTTTGCTGCTTTGGCCAAGTGCAATTGGGTATTGGGCGACTTGCAAATCGAAGTCGACCAGAGCTCACATCAGGATGATCCCGAGGCGCCAGCAAAGTAAACTTTATTGAATTTGGCCTGAGAGCCATGTAATAGGTCCTTTTTCCGTAAGTCAGTACTGTTTTTGATGATACCTTTTGCAAGAACCTTTATGTCTCCCTTAAGGCGATTTGAAATATTTGACCCGCCTTTATAAGAGTCTTCTACAACACTTAATTTGCCATGGATGAAACAATTCTTATCACCCTCCTGTCTTAAGCTTTTGAAAATATCATGCGTGGAAACAAACAAACCATAGATATTTTCAACAAGCATTAGAAAGAAAAAGGCTTAAAACCTTCAGGGCTATGCCACGACGAAAAACAACAACAGTAATTTCGCCGGCTCATAAAGTTGCGACAGGGGGAGGCGAGTCAGAAAGCTCGTGCACCCACCCTAAATGCAGGTTTCGTCGGCTCATAAGGTCGCGACAGGGGGAGGCGAGTCAGAAAGCTCGTGCACCCACCCTAAATGCAGGTTTTGTCGGCTCATAAGGTCACGACAGGGGGAGGCGAGTCAGAAAGCTCGTGCACCCACACTAAATGCAGGTTTCGTCGGCTCATAAGGTCGCGACAGGGGGAGGCGAGTCAGAAAGCTCGTGCACCCACCCTAAATGCAGGTTTCGTCGGCTCATAAGGTCGCGACAGGGGGAGGCGAGTCAGAAAGCTCGTGCACCCACCCTAAATGCAGGTTTCGTCGGCTCATAAGGTCGCGACAGGGGGAGGCGAGTCAGAAAGCTCGTGCACCCACCCTAAATGCAGGTTTCGTCGGCTCATAAGGTCGCGACAGGGGGAGGCGAGTCAGAAAGCTCGTGCACCCACCCTAAATGCAGGTTTCGTCGGCTCATAAGGTCACGACAGGGGGAGGCGAGTCAGAAAGCTCGTGCACCCACCCTAAATGCAGGTTTCGTCGGCTCATAAGGTCGCAACAGGGGGAGGCGAGTCAGAAAGCTCGTGCACCCACCCTAAATGCAGATTCTGTCGGCTCATACGGTCGCAACAGGATGACACAATTTTCTTTTTAATGAAGAAGCCCCCAAGTCGGGGAGTATTTTATTACTTCATACTGAAACTGAAAATCTTACAAAGTGTAGAGCTTTAAGAGCTCAAGTGTAGTAAGGCCGCAAATGGGCAATATTCCAGGGGCGAGTTGACTCAGCCTCTGTGGTCGGTCGATTAAGCCGAAGATCCACCAAATAATAAGAGCCGTTGCGGAGGTTCTTGCTGACGACGAACGACCCTTCCCAAGGGGGTGACAACTTGTGCATGCCTGCTCGATCTTGTATTAGACGAAGCACTAAGTCGCCTTCCTGAAAGGTCTGACTCTTAACCCGGCGACTATGATAACGCCGCAGATCTTGTTGATAAATAGCCGAACAGGCCGCAGCCAGGTCACGCGCCTCCTCCAAGGCATCCAAAGAGTCTTGACGCGCCAGCTCATTATCTTGCTCCACATATGCGGTGACTCTAAGAGAGTCATGCCTTATGTCAGTAGGGAGAACAACCTCTGCTCCATAGACCAAAAAGAAAGGGGTGAATCCCGTGGACCGGTTTGGGGTAGTCCGAATACTCCACAGTACTGAAGGTAACTCTTCAACCCAACACCATGGAGTCCTTTCCAGGGGAACCATGAGTCGGGGCTTGATCCCTCGCAAGACCTCCTGATTCGCCCGCTCTGCTTGCCCATTGGATTGCGGGTGAGCGACTGCAGAAATATCAAGTCGGATATGTTCTCGACGACAAAAATCCTGCATCGCCACTTGGGACAAGTTAGTACCATTATCAGTGATAATACTGTGCGGATATCCAAACCGGAAAATCAGCTTCTTCAAAAATTTGATCGCTGTCTCTGCATCGCAAGCTCCAACAGGTTCCGCCTCAACCCACTTGGTGAATTTATCAACTGCCACCAATAGGTGGGTCTTCTTGTTGGAGGACATTTTAAAGGGACCAACCATGTCCAGCCCCCAGACTGCAAAAGGCCAAGTAATGGGAATCATTCTTAATTCTTGAGCCGGTACATGAGCCAGCCTCCCATAACGTTGGCACCCCTCGCACCGACGAACTATGTCTTCTGCATCTGCATGAGCCGTCAGCCAAAAGAAACCATGACGAAAAGCCTTTGATACCAAAGAACGTGACCCGGCGTGATGTCCACAGTCTCCGAAATGAATGTCATTTAGGATTGCGCAGCCTTCTTCGAGGGAAACACATCGCTGAAAAACCCCAGAAGTGCTCCGTTTATATAACTCGCCATCAATGATGACCATGGATTTGCTGCGCCGAACGATCTGGCGAGCCAAAACTTCGTCAGCGGGTAACTCGCCGCGAGTGAGATAAGCCAGATAAGGGAGAACCCAATCCGGAGTGACACGGAGAGCAGCCACAAGCTGAGACTCGGGATCTGGTATCGCCAATTCCTCCTCTGAGGGTAAAACCACGGATGGTTTATGCAAGATATCTAGAAAAACATTAGGGGGGACCGGTTTTCTCTGGGAGCCGAGTCGCGAGAGGCCATCAGCTGCCTCGTTGAGGCGCCGGTCAATATGGTCCACCTGATAGCCATGAAAATGACCCGCCACATCAGACACAGCTCGTCTGTAAGCCGCCATCATGGGATCCCGAGAGTCCCAGGTACCCGAAACTTGCTGCGCCACCAAATCGGAGTCACCAAAACACCTGACTCGTGTTAGGTTCATCTCTTTTGCGAGTCGCAAGCTGTGAAGCAAAGCTTCATATTCCGCCGCATTATTAGTGTAGGGAAACATGAGTCGGAGGACGTAACGGAACTTATCTCCTTGAGGGGATACTAACACCACACCAGCCCCCGAGCCTTCCAGCTGCCTGGATCCATCAAAGTAAATAGTCCGGTAGGTAAGGTCAGGCCGGTCTTCCGGAGCCTGCAGCTCTGTCCAGTCGTTCACGAAATCAACTAATGCCTGGGACTTGATAGCCGTGCGAGGAGTATATTGTATATGATGAGACCCAAGCACTATCCCCCACTTGGCGATTTGCCTTGTTGCCTCCCGATTCTAGATGATGTCACCAAGGGGAGCAGAACTAACCACTGTGATCGGGTGTTCCTAGAAATAATGCTTAAGTTTTCGACTCGCCATAAACACCACATATACCAGCTTTTGCCAATGCGGGTATCGTTGCTTGGAAAGAGTTAACACCTCGCTGATAAAATACACTGGGCGTTGCACTGGGTATTCCTTCTCTTCTTCCTTTCTTTCAACGACCACTGCCACACTTACTGCCTTGGAATTTGCCGCGATATACAGAAGCATAGGCTCCTTTTCAGTTGGGGCTGCCAGGACCGGCGGGTTAAGCAATTGGCGTTTCAGGGCCTCGAGCGCCTCGTCTGCCTCATTTGTCCACACGAATCGATCGGACTTCCTCAATAATTGATAGAGAGGAATCGCCTTTTCCCCTAGGCGACTCACAAAACGACTTAAAGCCGCAATGCGACCCGCCAGTCGTTGAACTTGATTAACATTCGTCGGCTTTCCGAGAGAGGTAACCGCTTCGATCTTGTCCGGGTTAGCTTCGATGCCGCGCTCTGATACCAAGAAACCCAGCAATTTTCCTGCAGGTACACCAAAAACACACTTGGTAGGATTTAGCTTCATCTGATATACCCGTAGATTATCAAAAGTCTCCTTAAGGTCTTCCAATAGTGTCTCCCCCTGGCGGGTCTTGATCACAATATCGTCGACATAGGCATGGACGTTGCGACCAATTTGGTTACGAAGACAGTTCTGGATGCAGCGTTGATAAGTCGCCCCCGCGCTTTTGAGTCCAAAAGGCATGGACACATAACAAAAGGCCCCGAAAGGGGTTATGAAGGCTGTCTTCTCCTGATCCTCTACGGCCATCTTGATCTGGTGATATCCTGAATAGGCATCCAGAAAACACAACCGTTCACATCCCGCCACCGAGTCAATGATTTGGTCGATGCGGGGAAGAGCGAAGGGATCTTTGGGACAAGCTCTGTTGAGATCTGTATAATCAATACACATACGGAAAGTACCATTCTTCTTGAGTACCAACACCGGGTTAGCCAGCCATTTGGGGTGAAAAACTTCCACGATGAACCCGGCGGCTAAAAGACGGGCGACTTCTTCTCCAATCGCCTTGCGTCGTTCCTCGTTGAATCTGCGAAGGTATTGCTGGACAGGTTTGCATTTTGGGTCAACGTTAAGATGGTGCTCAGCGAATTCTCTCGGTACACCAGGCATGTCAGAAGGTTTCCATGCGAAGATGTCCCGATTCTTCACGGATGAATTCGATGAGCGCGCTTTCCTATTTGGGGTCCAGACCCGTCCCAATGGTGAACTGCTTGGATGAATCGCCAGGTACAAAATCGATTGTTTTAGTGTCATCCGTTGGTTTGAACTTCAGGGGCGACTCAGAATCCGTAGTTGGCTTCTTGAGTGGTGACATGTCCGCCGGGTCAACATTGGCCCGATGGTGTTTGAGCTCTTCCGCCGCACAGGCGACTTCCGCATAAGCCGCGTCCCCTTCTTCGCATTCTTTTGCGATCCTTCTATCTCCATCCACTGTGATGGGTCCTTTGGGACCAGGCATTTTAGCTTGAGGTAGACATAGCACGGGCGGGCCATGAAGCGGGCGTAAGCCGGTCGCCCGAACAGTGCATGGTAGGGGCTTTTCAGCTTGACCACCTCAAAGATTAGAGACTCCGACCTGTAATTCTGCGTAGTTCCAAACGCCACTGTGAGCCTGACCCGGCCTATGGGATAAGCCGACTTGCCCGGGACAATTCCATGGAAAACCGTGGTTGAAGGCATCAAGTCCTTCTCCAATAGATTCATCCTCTGGAAGGTGTCGAAGTATAGGATATTGATGCTGCTGCCACCATCCATTAATAACTTTGACAGGGTGTAACCCCCCCACTTGGGGAGCCACGACCAACGCCAGATCGCCCGGGTTATCTACTCTTCGCGGGTGATCTTCCCTGCTCCATGTTATGGTCTGCTCAGATACACTGTACACCCGATGACTTACCTTTTTCTCACGCCTGCAAGCATTAGTAGTGAAAACGTGGTACTGCCCATTACTTAGCTGTTTGGGGTTGCTGCGGAAGCCCCCATTATCGTCCTGGTCCTGCGGAGCCCCTATGGAGGCGGCTGCTGGAAGGCTCCCGGCGGGTTGTACCGCCGCTGGTGGTGCACCGAGTACTAGCCGCCGCCTAGCTGCGGGCCTCCCTGAGCCCCCTGTTCGGGAAAGCCGCCGAAAGGGTTCTGTCTTTGATTGGACGCGGCGAGCTGCTCCTGGCGCCGGTCTGGATCTTCGTTTTGACTCTTCTTGATTGCCTCTGCCCGAAACTCTCGCATCACGAAACAGTTTTCCCAAGAATGACTCGCCGGGCCGTCAGCCGTGGCGTGGTGCGGGCAGGGGCCCTTGAGTAGCTCCTCATAGTTACGCGGTCTTTTCCCGCTGAAACCCCGATTCTTCTTTTTGCCGTCGTTAGCATTGGTGTTGGCGACCAAGTCCGAGGGCTCCTCCTGCGGTCTACGCTTGCCATTGGTCCCCTGATTGTGACGGTTGCGCCCCTGGAAACGGGTATGATTTTTGGATGACTCGCCCTTTTTGGGCGAGTTAACCTTTCCATCCTCGCCGGGATCCTTAGGATCATCGGCCTCGGCATATCAGGTGAGGGTGTCCATCAGTTCGCCCATGTCTTGGACCTTCCGTTTGAGTCGCCCCAATTTCTGCACCAAGGGCTCGTAATGACAATTATGCTCGAGGATAAGCACAGCCTGAGCCACCATAATACCATCTGACGAATGAATAATTTCTGCAACCCGCTGTGACCAATGGTTTGCCGACTCATTCGGGCGCTGAACACAGTGTTGTAGATCGACAATCATCATCGGACATTTGCAGGTTCCCCGGAAGTTTTTGATGAAACGCTCTTTTAACTCGGCCCAGGACTGGATGGAATTGGGAGGCAAGTTTTTCAACCAAGTGCGTGCCGACCCCTCGAGCATCATCATGAAGTACCTGGCGCAAACCGCCTCGTTTACGTCGAGCATGTCCATGGCAATCTCATAACCCTCGATCCATGACGTTGGTTCCAGGTCCGGTGTATAATTAGGCACTTTCCTTGGTCCCTTAAAATCCTTGGGCATCTTTTCGTTCCGAAGGGCCGGGGACAAGCACGGTACCCCAACTCGCCCTCCGCCCCCGAGGGGGCCGGGGCGTCTTGGATGTTCGGGAGATCCCGGCCCGGCGGGTTCCGTTCGGGCGGGTTGTCCTGCGGGAAGTGTCGCGGCCCACTGTTTACGGCAGGCTGGTCCTCCGGCCTGCTTCTGGTATAGCTCGCCTGAGGGGTGGAGTGCAACCTCTCGAGGCTATGCGAGAACTGGACGTTTTGAACCACCGCCGTCTTCAACATCTCGATGGCATTCCTTGCTTCTATCTCGGTTGGGGTGTTGCCGTGAATCGGAAGAGACTCCAGGTGGCGAGTTGCAGCAAGCACGTTATCCACCTGGTTGGAGAAGTGGCCTTGAGGCATCCGGAAACGCGGAATTTGACCCTCAATCGGCTGAGCCGGCAGGTTAGGTGGGCGGTCCGGTCCTCCTGCCGGGGCGGCTCCCATCCCGGGGGTTCGTGGCGTGTCGAACAGGCGAGTCGTATTGAGGTCATAGGGCAGGCGACCCTGGTGCCTCCGCTGATGGACGACGTCAGACGCGCGCCGTTGTCTCTCGAGCCGCCAGTTGTCAGTGTTTAAGTGCATCCTTTCGGCCGCAATTTGGGCTTGTCGAGTCTCGATCCTAGCGGACTCCGTCTCAGCGTCCCGGTGAGCCTTCGCCACCGCCTCTCTCAGCTTTGCTAATTCTGCGTTTATCTCCTCTTGGTTCTCGGGCGTGAGGGGAGTCGCCATTAGTCTTGTGATTTCCGCCGCTAAATCCACCAGGACCGCGGCTGGACTTCTGGACGTCTCGCCGGTCCCATCGCCTCCGGTAAGGTTTTGTGTGGGTTGAGTCGCCCCCGCCATGTATATGGCGATCTGGCGGCAGGTTCGGTCAAGGACTTCCGGATCCATGGCCAGCGACAAGCCTCCAAGACCATCCCCATGAAGAGACCGGATGGAATCTGAGTCGCCCATGGATGACTCGTCGTCAGAGTTGACCGGGGTAACTTCCTGAGTCGCCAAGTGTTCTGGCTCCTCCGATCCCTGCGTGAATACCACAGACCGGGCGACTTAACATTTGTGTTATGACTGGGCGGACGTACCTGGCCGGCTCGACGATGTCGGTGGAGATGTCCGGCTCAGGAACGGATGATCCGATCATGCCGATGAACATGTTGATCTTGCCGAAGGGGACCCTATAGCCAGACTCAATTGTATTCGCTTCAGGTCCCCATTTCTGGTTGTCGATGTAGGTTATCCCGCGGCGGCTCCGAGTCATGAGCGCCGTCGCGTAACTCCCAAACCCTGGCAGGGCTCCCTTTGAGAACTCAACTCCACCGTGCGCAGGCCCTACAGTGGGCGCCAACTGTCGTGGTTTTTTCACGGCACATGTCCTCATGAAAGGACTTATTACTGGAGCCATCGCACCTTGGTGGCGACTCAAAGGGGTTAAGCGGGAGAGACACGGCGATTTACCCAGGTTCGGCCCCTCGAGAGGAGGTAATAGCCTACGTCCTGCTTTGGTGTGTATTGATATGGATTCGATTACAAGGAAGGCGTAACTCGCCTAAACCTAGCACTCGATGATTTCTAACCCTCCTCTGTCCCCCGGGACTTTGCTTTTATATATAGGTCGATTCCCTAGGGTTTACAAGGATTCCTTCCTTTCTACAACTCGTGACCATTGCGATCTCTAAATCGCCATCTTCCAAAGCTGGGAGACCCGCCAAGAGCCATACTCGTCGTGCGACCTTGATTCGGCCAAAACGAGGCCCTGCTAAACACTTAGATGAATCACCCAATGGATAACCCGGCCCAACTAGGGCGGGTCATCCACTGGTTACATCCCCAACAGGGTCCCTGGTGGCCCCCTGCCTTGGTTCTCAAGTTTCCCGATCTTCTTCTGTTTCGGAAAAAATCTTTTTGGAAGTTTCGTTCCGTTTGGACTCTGTTTCAAATCCTCCTCGGAAAGGGGTCAAAAACACGGAAAAAACAGGAACTGGCACTTGGCACTGAATTAATAATTTAGTCCCAAAAAGATATAAAAAGGCATACAAAACATCCAAAGTTTGACAGGATAATAGCATGAAACCATCAAAAATTATAGATACGTTGGAGATGTATCAACCATCCCCAAGCTTAATGTTGGGGAACGTCGCATGGGAAACAAAAATTTTCCTACGCACACGCAAACCTATCATGGTGATGTTCATCTACGAGGGGGATTTCAGATCTACGTACCCTTGTAGATCGCACAGCAGAAGCGTTAATAAATGCGGTTGATGCAGTGGAACTTCCTCACGTCCCTCGATCCGCCCCGCGAACCGTCCCATGAACCATTCCGCGATCCGTCCCACGATCCGCTCCGATCTAGTGCCGAACGGACGGCACCTCCGCGTTCAGCACACGTACAGCTCGACGATGATCTCGGCCTTCTTGATCCAGCAAGAGAGACAGAGAGGTAGATGAGTTCTCCGGCAGCGTGACGGCGCTCCGGAGGTTGGTGGTGATCTAATCTCAAGAGGGCTCCGCCTGAGCTCCGCAGAAACGTGATCTAGAGGAAAAACCGTGGAGGTATGTGGTCGGGCTTCCGTGCAAAAGTTGTATCAAATCAGCCCTAAAACCTCGGTATATATAGGTGGGAGGGGAGGGGCCTTGCCTTGGGGCACAAGAGGCCCCAAGGGGTTCGGCCGAAGGGGGGGAGGAGGATTCCTCCTCCAATCCTAGTCCAACTAGAATTGGAAGGTGGAGTCCTTCCCTTCCTTCCCACTTCCCCTTCTTTCTCTTTGATTTTCTTATCTCCTGCGCATGGGCCTCTCTGGGATTGCCCACCAGCCCACTAAGGGCTGGTGCGGCACCCCTAAGGCCTATGGGCTTCCCCGGGGTGGGCTGCCCCCCCCCCCCCCCGCCGGTGAACTACCGGAACCCATTCGTCATTCCCGGTACATTCCCGGTAACTCCGAAAACCTTCCGGTAATCAAATGAGGTCATCCTATATATCAATCTTCATTTCTGGAACATTCCGGAAACCCTCGTGACGTCTATGATCTCATCCGGGACTCCGAACAACATTCGGTAACCAACCATATAACTCAAATACGCATAAAACAACGTCGAACCTTAAGTGTGCAGACCCTGCGGGTTCGAGAACTATGTAGACATGACCCGAGGGACTCCTCGGTCAATATCCAATAGCGGGACCTGGATTCCCATATTGGATCCTACATATTCTACGAAGATATTATCGTTTGAACCTCAGTGCCAAGGATTCATATAATCATGTATTTCATTCCCTTTGTCCTTCGGTATGTTACTTGCCCGAGATTCGATCGTGAGTATCCGCATACCTATTTTAATCTCGTTTACCAGCAAGTCTCTTTACTCATTCCGTAATATAAGATCCCGCAACTTACACTAAGTCACATTGCTTGCAAGGCTTGTGTGTGATGTTGTATTACCGAGTGGGCCCCGAGATACCTCTCCGTCACACGGAGTGACAAATCCCAGGCTTGATCCATACTAACTCAACGGACACCTTCGGAGATACCTGTAGAGCATCTTTATAGTCACCCAGTTACGTCGTGATGTTTGATACACACAAAGTATTCCTCCGGTGTTAGTGAGTTATATGATCTCATGGTCATAGGAACAAATACTTGACACGCAGAAAACAGTAGCAATAAAATGACACGATCAACATGCTACGTCTATTAGTTTGGGTCTAGTCCATCACGTGATTCTCCTAATGACGTGATCCAGTTATCAAGCAACAACACCTTGTTCATAATCAGAAGACACTGACTATCGTTGATCAACTGGCTAGCCAACTAGAGGCTTGCTAGGGACAGTGTTTTGTCTATGTATCCACACATGTATATAAGTCTTCATTCAATACAATTATTGCATGGATAATAAACGATTATCTTGATACAGGAATTATAATAATAACTTTATTTATTATTGCCTCTAGGGCATAATTCCAACAGTCTCCCACTTGCACTAGAGTCAGTAATCTAGCCCTCACATCATCATGTGAATTACATTGCAATAAATCTAACACCCATACAGTTCTGGTGTTGATCATGTTTTGCCCGTGGAAGAGGTTTAGTCAGCGGGTCTGCTACATTCAGATCCATGTGCACTTTGCATATATTTACGTCCTCCCCTTCGACGTAGTCGCGGATGAGGTTGAAGCGTCGTTTGATGTGTCTGGACTTCTTGTGAAACCGTGGTTCCTTTGCTAGGGCAATGGCACCCGTGTTGTCACAGAACAAGGTTATTGGATTCAGTGCGCTTGGCACCACTCCAAGATCCTTCATGAACTGCTTCACCCAGACACCCTCCTTAGCCGCCTCCGAGGCAGCCATGTACTCCGCTTCACATGTAGAATCTGCTACGACGCTCTGCTTGGAACTGCACCAGCTTACCGCACCCCCATTAAGAATAAATACGTATCCGGTTTGCGACTTAGAGTCGTCCGGATCTGTGTCAAAGCTTGCATCGACGTAACCTTTTACGGCGAGCTCTTCGTCACCTCCATACACGAGAAACATCTCCTTAGTCCTTTTCAGGTACTTCAGGATATTCTTGACCGCCGTCCAGTGATCCACTCCTGGATTACTCTGGAACGTACCTGCCATACTTATGGCGAGGCTAACGTCCGGTCTAGTGCACAACATTGCATACATGATAGAACCTATGGCTGAAGCATAGGGGACGGTGCTCATATGCTCTCTATCTTTATCAGTTGCTGGCCACTGAGTCTTACTCAATCTCGTACCTTGTAAAACTGGCAAGAACCCCTTCTTGGACTGTTCCATTTTGAACCTCTTCAAAACATTATCAAGGTATGTGCTTTGTGAAAGTCCTATCAGGCGTTTTGATCTATCCCTATAGATCTTAATGCCTAGAATGTAAGCAGCTTCTCCTAGGTCCTTCATAGAGAAACTTTTATTCAAGTAATCCTTTATGCTCTCCAAAAACTCCAGGTTGTTTCCAATCAGCAATATGTCATCCACATATAATATTAGAAACGCCATAGAGCTCCCACTCAATTTCTTGTAAATACAAGATTCTCCAACCACTTGTATAAACCCAAATGCTTTGATCACCTCATCAAAGCGTTTATTCCAACTCCAAGATGCTTGCACCAGTCCATAAATGGATCGTTGGAGCTTGTATACTTTGTTAGCATTTCTAGGATCGACAAAAACTTCGGGTTGCATCATATACAACTCTTCCTTAAGAAAACAGTTAAGGAACGCCGTTTTGACATCCATCTGCCAGATTTCATAATCGAAAAATGCAGCTATTGCTAACATGATTCTGACTGACTTAAGCATCGCTGCGGGTGAGAATGTCTCATCGTAGTCAACTCCTTGAACTTGTGAAAAACCCTTTGCCACAAGTCGAGCATTATAAACGGTCACATTACCGTCAGCGTCAGTCTTCTTCTTAAAGATCCATTTGTTCTGAATAGCCTTGCGGCCCTCAGGTAGTACTTCCAAAGTCCACACTTTATTTTCATACATGGATCCTATCTCGGACTTCATGGCCTCGAGCCATTTGTTGGAATCCAGGCCCACCATTGCTTCTTCATAATTCACAGGCTCATTGTTGTCTAACAACATAATGATAAGACGGGATTACCGTACCACTCTGGAGCAGTACGCGGTCTCGTCGACCTGCGAGGTTCGATAGGAACTTTATCCGGAGTTTCATGATCATCATCATTAACTTCCTCCTCAACCGGCGTTGCAGCGACATGGGTTTCCCCTTGCCCTGCGCCATCATCCAGAGGGATGAGAGGTTCGACAACCTCATCAAGTTCTATCTTCCTCCCGCTCAATTCTCTCGAGAGAAACTCCTTCTCGAGAAAAGCTCCTTTCTTAGCAACAAACACTTTGCCCTCGGATTTGAGATAGAAGGTGTACCCAAGTGTCTCTTTTGGGTAACCTATGAAGATGCACTTTTCCGCTTTGGGTTCCAGCTTTTCAGGCTGAAGCTTTTTGACATAAGCATCACATCCCCAAACTTTAAGAAACGACAACTTTGGTCGTTTGCCATACCACAGTTCGTATGGTGTCGTCTCAACGGATTTTGATTGTGCCCTATTTAAAGTGAATGCAGCTGTTTCTAATGCATAACCCCAAAACGATAACGGCAGATCTATAAGAGACATCATAGATCGCACCATCTCTAATAAAGTACAATTACGACGTTCGGACACACCATTACGCTGTGGTGTTCCAGGCGGTGTCAACTGTGAAACAATTCCACATTGTCTTAACTGAGCACCAAACTCGAAACTCAGATATTCACCCCCACGATCAGACCGTAGGAATTTGATCTTCTTGTTACGATGATTTTCAGCTTCACTCTGAAATTGCTTGAACTTTTCAAATGTTTCAGACTTGTGCTTCATTAAGTAGAAATAACCATATCTACTCAGATCGTCAGTGAAGGTGAGGAAATAACGATATCCGCCGGGTGCCTCCACGCTCATCGGACCACACACATCGGTATGTATGATTTCCAACAAGTCACTTGCATGCTCCATTGTTCCGAAGAACAGAGTTTTAGTCATCTTGCCCATGAGGCATGGTTCGCACGTGTCAAGTGAATCAAAGTCAAGTGACTCCAAAAGTCCATCTGTATGGAGTTTCTTCATGCGCTTTACACCAATATGACCTAAGCGGCAGTGCCACAAAAACATGGCACTATCATTGTAAACTCTAACTCTTTTGGTCTCAATGTTATGTATATGTGTATTATCACTATCAAGATTCAATATGAACAATCCTCTCACATTGGGTGCATGATCATAAAAGTTATTACTCATAGAAATAGAACAACCATTATTCTCTGACTTAAACGAGTAACCGTCTCGCAATAAACAAGATCCAGCTATAATGTTCATGCTTAATGCACGCACTAAATAACAGTTATTCAAGTTCATAACTAATCCTGATGGTAACTGAAGTGAAACTGTGCCGACGGTGATTGCATCAACCTTGGAACCATTTCCCACGCGCATCGTCACTTCATCTTTTGCCAACCTTCGCCTATTCCGCAGTTCCTGTTTCGAGTTGCAAATATGAGCAACAGAACCGGTATCGAATACCCAGGCACTGCTACGAGAGTTGGTTAAGTACACATCAATAACATGTATATCAAATATACCTGATTTTTCTTTGGCCGCCTTCTTATCAGCCAGATACTTGGGGCAGTTGCGCTTCCAGTGACCCATACCCTTGCAATAATAGCACTCCGTTTCAGGCTTAGGTCCAGCTTTGGGTTTCTTCGTCGGATTGGCAACAGGTTTGCCGCTCTTCTTTGAATTACCCTTATTTCCTTTGCCATTTCTCTTGAAACTAGTGGTCTTATTCACCATCAACACTTGATGTTCTTTACGGAGTTCTGACTCTGCGACTTTCAGCATCGCGAACAACTCGCCGGGTGACTTGTTCATCCCTTGCATGTTGTAGTTCAACATAAAGCCCTTATAGCTTGGCGGCAGTGATTGAAGAATTCTGTCAGTGATAGCCTCTTGCGGGAGTTCAATCCCCAGCTCAGCTAGACGGTTTGAGTACCCAAACATTTTGAGCACGTGTTCACTGACAGACGAATTCTCCTCCATCTTACAAGCGTAGAATTTATCAGGGGTCTCATACCTCTCGATCCGGGCATTCTTCTGAAAGATAGACTTCAACTCCTGGAACATCTCATATGCTCCATGACGCTCAAAGCAATGTTGAAGTCCCGGCTCTAAGCCATACAAGACTGCACATTGAACTATTGAGTAGTCCTCCTTACGTGCTAACCAAGCGTTCTTAACATCCTGATCAGCCGTAGCGGGTGGTTCATCTCCTAGCGCAGCATTAAGGACATAATCCTTCTTTCCAGCTTGTAAGATTAGCTCATACCTCTCGATCCGGGCGTTTTTCTGAAAGATAAACTTCAACTCCTGGAACATCTCAAATGCTCCATGATGCTCAAAGCGACGTTGAAGTCCCGGTTCTAAGCCATACAAGACTGCACATTGAACTACTGAGTAGTCCTACTTACATGATAACCAAGCGTTCTTAACATCTTGGTCAGCCGTGGCGGGTGGTTCATCTCCTAGCGCAGCATCAAGGACATAATCCTTCTTCCCAGCTTGTAGGATCAACTTAAGATTACGAGCCTAGTCTACAAAGTTGCTTCCATCATCTTTCAACTTAGCTTTCTCTAGGAACGTATTAAAATTCAGGGTGACTATCGCGTGAGCCATGATCTACAACACAAATATATTCAAAGTGGACTTAGACTATGTTCAAGATACTTAGAGTTTAACTTAATCAAATTACTTGCTAAACTCCCACTCAAAAAGTACATCTCTCTAGTCATTTGAGTGGTTCATGATCCAATTCCACTAGCTCAAGTCCGATCATCACGTGAGTTGAGGATAGTTTCAGTGGTAAGCATCCCTATGCTAATCATATCAACTATATGATTCATGATCGACCTTTCGGTCTCATGTGTTCCGAGGCCATGTCTGCACATGCTAGGCTCGTCAAGCTTAACCCTAGTGTTTCGCATGTGCAACTGTTTTGCACCCGTTGTATGTGAACGTTGAGTCTATCACACCCGATCATCACGTGGTGTCTCGAAACGACGAACTGTAGCAACGGTGCACAGTCGGGGAGAACACAATTTCATCTTGAAATTTTAGTGAGAGATCACCTCATAATGCTACCGTCGTTCTAAGCAAAATAAGGTGCATAAAAGTATTAACATCACATGCAATTCATAAGTGACATGATATGGCCATCATCACGTGCTTCTTGATCTCCATCACCAAAGCACCAGCACGATCTTCTTTGTCACCGGCGCCACACCATGATCTCCATCAACGTGTCGCCATCGGGGTTGTCGTGCTACTCATGCTATTACTACTAAAGCTACATCCTAGCAATATAGTAAACGCATCTACAAGCACAAACGTTAGTTTAAAGACAACCCTATGGCTCTTGCCGGTTGCCGTACCATCGAGGTGCAAGTCGATATTAACTATTACAACATGATCATCTCATACATCCAATATATCACATCACATCGTTGGCCATATCACATCACAAGCATACCCTGCAAAAACAAGTTAGACGTCCTCTAATTGTTGTTGCATGTTTTACGTGGTGACCATGGGTATCTAGTAGGATCGCATCTTACTTACGCAAACACCACAACGAAGATATATGAATTGCTATTTAACCTCATCCAAGGACCTCCTCGGTCAAATCTGATTCAACTAAAGTTGGAGAAACCGACACTCGCCAGTCATCTTTGAGCAACGGAGTTACTCGTAGCGATGAAACCAGTCTCTCGTAAGCGTACGAGTAATGTCGGTCCGAGCCGCTTCGATCCAACAATACAACGGAATCAAGAAAAGACTAAGGAGGGCAGAAAATCGCACATCACCGCCCACAAAAACTTTTGTGTTCTACTCGAGAAGACATCTACGCATGGACCTAGCTCATGATGCCACTGTTGGGGAACGTCGCATGGGAAACAAAAAAATTCCTACGCGCAGGCAAACCTATCGTGGTGATGTTCATCTACTAGGGGGATTTCAGATCTACGTACCCTTGTAGATTGCACAGCAGAAGCGTTAATAAACGTGGTTGATGTAGTGGAATGTCCGCACGTCCCTCGATCCGCCCCGCGAACCGTCCGACGAACCATCCCACGATCCGTCCCACGATCCGCTCCGATCTAGTGCTGAACGGACGGCACCTCCGCGTTCAGCACACATACAGCTCGATGATGATCTCGGCCTTCTTGATCCAGCAAGAGAGCCGAAGAGGTAGATGAGTTCTCCGGCAGCGTGATGGCGCTCCGGAGGTTGGTGGTGATCTAATCTCAGCACGGCTCCGCCCGAGCTCCGCAGAAACGCGATCTAGAGGAAAAACCATGGAGGTATGTGGTCGGGCTGTCGTAGAAAAGTTGTTTCAAATCAGCCCTAAAACCTCCGTATATATAGGTGGGAGGGGAGGGGCCTTGCCTTGGGGCACAAGAGGCCCCAAGGGGTTCGGCCGAGGGGGGAGGAGGATTCCTCCTCCAATCTTAGTCCAACTAGGATTGGAAGGTGGAGTCCTTCCCTTCCTTCCCACTTCCCCTATTTTTCTTTTCTCTTTGGTTTTCTTATCTCCTATGCAGGGGCCTATCTGGGCTTTCCCACCAGCCCACTAAGGGCTGGTGCGGCACCCCTAAGGCCTATGGGCTCCCCCCCCCCCCCCCCGGTGAACTCCCGGAACCCATTCGTCATTCCCGGTACATTCACGGTAACTCCGAAAACCTTCCGGTAATCAAACGAGGTCATCCTATATATCAATCTTCGTTTGTGGACCATTATGGAAACCCTTGTGACGTCCTTGATCTCATCCGGGACTCCGAACAACATTCGGTGACCAACCATATAACTCAAATACGCATAAAACAACGTCGAACCTTAAGTGTGCAGACCCTGCGGGTTCGAGAACTATGTAGACATGACCCGAGGAACTCCTCGGTCAATATCCAATAGTGGGACATGGATGCCCATATTGGATCCTACATATTCTATGAAGATCTTATCGTTTGAACCTTAGTGCCAAGGATTCATATAATCCCGTATGTCATTCCCTTTGTCCTTCGGTATGTTACTTGCCTGAGATTCGATCGTCAGTATCCGCATACCTATTTTAATCTCGTTTATGAGCAAGTCTCTTTACTCGTTCCGTAATACAAGACCCCGCAACTTACACTAAGTCACATTGCTTGCAAGGCTTGTGTGTGATGTTGTATTACCGAGTGGGCCCCGAGATACGTCTCCATCACACGGAGTGACAAATCCCAGTCTTGATCCATACTAACTCAACGGACACCTTCGGAGATACCTGTAGAGCATCTTTATAGCCACCCAGTTACGTTGTGACATTTGATATACACAAAGCATTCCTTCGGTGTTAGTGAGTTATATGATCTCATGGTCATAGGAATAAATACTTGACACGCAGAAAACAGTAGCAACAAAATGACACGATCAACATGCTACGTCTATTAGTTTGGGTCTAGTCCATCACATGATTCTCCCAATGATGTGATCCAGTTATCAAGCAACAACGCCTTGTACATAGTCAGAAGACTCTGACCATCCTTGATCAACTGGCTAGCCAACTAGAGGCTTTCTAGGGACAGTGTTTTGTCTATGTATCCACACATGTATCTAAGTCTTCATTCAATACAATTATAGCATGGATAATAAACGATTATCTTGATACAACAATTATAATAATAACTTATTTATCATTGCCTCTAGGGCATAATTCCAACACTTAACTCCTGCTCATCCTTGAGTAGGGAAGTGATAAAGACTGAATTTTTGATGTGGAATGCTACCTAGCATAGTTGTCCTTTGTAACTTCTTTCATGTGACATGAATGTTCAGATCCGTAAGATTCAAAACAATAGTTTGCTATTGACATGAAAATAATAATACTTCGAGCAAACTAGCAAGGTAATCATGAACTTTCGAAATAACAAGGCCAAAGAAAGTTATCCCTACAAAATCATATAGTGTGGCTATGCTCCATCATCCTCACACAACTAATTTAAATCATGCACAACCCCGGTATTGGCCAAGTAATTGTTTTCGCACTCTTACTTTCTCAAACCTTTTATAACTAGCATGCAATACATGAGCGTGAGCCATGGATATAGCACTATAAGTGGAATAGAGTGTGGTGGTGGTTGTGAGACAAAAAGGGAGGAGATGGTCACATTGACTCGGCGTATCAAAGGGCGATGGAGATGCCCATTAATAGATATCAATGTGAATGAGTAGGGATTGCCATACAAAGGATGCACTAGAGCTATAAGTATGTGAAAGCTCAAAAGGAGAACTAGTGGGTGTGCATCCAACTTGCTTGCTCACGAAGACCTAGGGCAATTTTGAGGAAGCCCATCATTGGAATATACAAGCCAAGTTATATAATGAAGATTCCCACTAGCATATGGTGGTGACAAAACGAGAGGCTCTCAATCATGAAGAACATGGTGCTATAATGAAGCACAAGTGTGGAAAAAGATAGTAGCATTGTCCCTTCTCTCTTTTTCTCTCTTTTTTTTATTTGGGCTCTTGGGCCTCTTTTTCTCTCTTCTCCTTTTTTGGGCTATTTGGCCTCTTTTTTTTATTTCCTCACATGGGACAATGCTCTAATAATGATGATCACCACACTTTTATTTACTCACAGCTCAAAGCTCAGAACGATGACAACTCTATAGGAAATGCCTCCGGCAGTGTAGCGGGATGTGCAACGATCTAGCTTGGCGTATGACGTTGAAACATGTCGCTAGATATCTTACGATCATGCAATGGCAATATGAGAGTGACGACACAAGTCATGAGACGGAACGGTGGGAGTTGCATGGCAATATATCTCAGAATGGCTATGAAAATGCCATAGTAGGTAGGTATGGTGGCTGTTTTGAGGAAGACATATGGTGGGTTTGTGCACCGGCGAGAATTGCGCGGCACTAGAGAGGCTAGCAATGGTGGAAGGTGAAAGTGCATCTATACCATGGACTCACATTAGTCATGAAGAACTCACATACTTGTTGCGAAAGTTTTTATTAGTAATCGAAACAAAGTGCTAAACGTATACTCCTAGGGGAAGGCACTACAGGAATCGGCTTCTTTGTCGTCTGCCATCATAGGCGGCAAAGACTAAATCCCGGATGGCAAAGAGAATACCACAGACGGCAAAGAATCTCACGGCCGGCAAAATTTCTGCGTCAGCCTACGACGGCATCGTACCTTCTTTGCCGTCTGCCTCCCCAAAGCGGACGGCAAAGCTCTTTGCCGTCAGCTTTCCATAGGAGCAGTCGGCAAAGTGCTCGAGACGGCAGCCGACAGGCGTTGCCTCCGTTAGGGGTTAACGGAGGCTTTGCCGTCTGCCTCCCCCTTATTCTTTGTCATCTGCCTCCCCCTTATTCTTTGTCGTCCTCCTCCCCCTTATTCTTTGCCGTCTGCCTCCTCCTCCTCCCCCCCTCCACTCTTTGTCGTCTGCCTCCTCCTCCTCCCCCCCCCCTCCACTCTTTGCCGTCTGCCTCCTCCTCCCCTCCTCCTCTGTGCCCTCTTCTTTGTCGTCTGCCCACCCTGGAGGCAGACGGCAAAGAGCCTATATAGACACCCCAGGATGCACAGCTGGGTGCCATGTGGCACCTTTGCCATCTGCCAGCTGATGGCACAGGTCTTTGCCATCAGCTGGCAGACGACAAAGATCCCATATAGTACCTGCTTTTTTTGTTTTATATTATTTCACATCACATATATATATATATATATATATATTACAACACATTTATATAATTCACCATAAATATATGATATATAGTTCACCACACATATACTTGCCAACACATATATATAATTCACCACACATATATGATATACATATAAATCAATGTACATCCCCATATATCGAAAGAACCAACATACAAAGTATTGCACTGTTTATCCATATATACATATACATATAGTTCGACATTGTTCATCAACTCAAATGAAAACTAGATTATATACATATAAAGTTCATCCATCGACATTGTTCAACTCCATGAATGCCAGCTTCCATGCATGTAGTATATCCAATCTGCAAAAATATGAATAAGAAAGTTAGAAGAAGAACAAAATATGATGTTTTTGAGCTAATTATGTCATTTTTAGCGGAAAACAAGCTAAGAATATAATATTCATGAGCTAACCAAGGTTCTTATGCCATTTTTAGCTTATTATGGCATTTTGGAGCTAAATGGGTTAATTATATCATTGTTGGGGAAATTAAAGCAAGGATAATATGAAAGAGGAGAAGAAAGAGGAGGAGGAGGAGAAGAAGAAATCAAGAAGAAGGAGGAGAAGGAGGAGGAGGAGGAGGAGGAGAAGGACTAGAAGGTCCTTGGCCTTCACCTCCTCCTCCTCCTCCTTCTCCTTCTCTTCTTCTTCTTCTTCTTCTTCTTTCTTTCTTTTCATTTTTCCTATTTATTCTCCTCTTCTCCTCTTGTTGGAGCAAAATTACCTAATTATGTCTTTTTGGAGCTATATGGGCTAATTATCCCATTTTAGAGGAAAACAAGCTAAGAATATAATATTCATGAGCTAACCAAGGTTCTTATGCCATTTTGAGCTTATTATGGCATTTTGGAGCTAAATGGGCTAATTATGTCATTGTTGGGGAAATTAAAGCAAGGATAATATGAAAGAGGAGAAGAAATAGGAGGAGGAGGAGAAGAAGAAGAAATCAAGAAGAAGGAGGAGAAGGAGGAGAAGGAGGAGGAGGAGAAGGACTAGAAGGTCCTTGGCCTCCTCCTCCTCCTCCTCCTCCTTCTCCTTCTTCTCTTCTTCTTCTTCATCTTCTTCTTCTTTCTTTTCATTTTGCCTATTTCTTCTCCTCTTCTCCTCTTGTTGGAGCTAAATTACCTAATTAAGTCTTTTTGGAGCTAAATGGGTTAATTATCCCATTTTAGAGGAAAACAAGCTAAGTATATAATATTCATGAGCTAACCAAGGTTCTTATGCCATTTTGAGCTTATTATGGTATTCTGGAGCTAAATGGGCTAATTATGTCATTGTTGGGGAAATTCAAGCAAGGATAATATGAAAGAGGAGAAGAAAGAGGAGGAGGAGGAGAATAATAAGAAATCAAGAAGAAGGAGGAGAAGGACTAGAAGGTCCTTGGCCTTCTTCTTCTCCTCCTCATCCTTCTCCTTCTTCTCTTCTTCTTCTTCTTCTTCTTTCTTTTCATTTTTCCTATTTCTTCTCCTGTTCTCCTCTTGTTGGAGCTAAATTACCTAATTATGTCTTTTTGGAGCTAAATGGGCTAATTATCCCATTTTAGAGGAAAACAATCTAAGTATATAATATTCATGAGCTAATTAATAAGAATGAGGGTAAGGAGGACAAGGAGGAGGAGGAGAAGGACTAGAAGGTCCTTGGCCTTCTCCTCCTCCTTCTCCTTCTTCTCTTCTTCTTCTTCTTCTTTCTTTTCATTTTTCCTATTTCTTCTCCTCTTCTCCTTTTGTTGGAGCTAAATTACCTAATTATGTCTTTTTGGAGCTAAATGTGCTAATTATCCCATTTTAGAGGAAAACAAGCTAAGTATATAATATTCATGAGCTAACCAAGGTTCTTATGCCATTTTGAGGTTATTATGGCATTTTGGAGCTAAATGGGCTAATTATGTCATTGTTGGGGAAATTAAAGCAAGGATAATATGAAAGAGGAGAAGAAAGAGGAGGAGGAGGATAATAAGAAGAAATCAAGAAGAAGGAGGAGATGGAGGAGGAGGAGAAGGACTATAAGGTCCTTGGCCTTCTCCTCCTCCTCCTCCTCCTTCTCCTTCTTCTCTTCTTCTTCTTCTTTCTTTCTTTTCATTTTTCCTATTTCTTCTCCTTTTGTTGGAGCTAAATTACCTAATTATGTCTTTTTGGAGCTAAATGGGCTAATTATCCCATTTTAGAGGAAAACAAGCTAAGTATATAATATTCATGAGCTAACCAAGGTTCTTATGCCATTTTGAGGTTATTATGGCATTTTGGAGCTAAATGGGCTAATTATGTCATTGTTGGGGAAATTAAAGCAAGGATAATATGGAAGAGGAGAAGAAAGAGGAGGAGGAGGAGAAGAAGAAGAAATCAAGAAGAAGGAGGAGAAGGACTAGAAGGTCCTTGGCCTTCTCCTCCTTCTCCTCCTCCTCCTCCTTCTCCTCCTCCTCCTCCTCCTTCTCCTTCTTCTCTTCTTCTTCTTCTTCTTTATTTTAATTTTTCCTATTTCTTCTCCATTTGTTGGAGCTAAATTACCTAATTATGTCTTTTTGGAGCTAAATGGGCTAATTATCCCATTTTAGAGGAAAACAAGCTAAGTATATAATATTCATGAGCTAACCAAGGTTCTTATGCCATTTTGAGGTTATTATGGCATTTTGGAGCTAAATGGGATAATTATGTCATTGTTGGGGAAATTAAAGCAAGGATAATATGAAATAGGAGAATAAAGAGGCGGAGGAGGAGGAGAAGAAGAAGAAATCAAGAAGAAGCACGAGAAGGAGGAGAAGGAGGAGGATGAGAAGGACTAGAAGGTCCTTGGCCTTCTCCTCCTTCTCCTCCTCCTCCTTCTCCTTCTTCTCTTCTTCTTCTTCTTCTTTCTTTCTTTTCATTTTTCCTATTTCGTCACCTCTTCTTGGAGCTAAATTAGCTAACTATATCTTTTTGGAGCTAAATGGGCTAATTATCTCATTTTAGAGGAAAACAAGCTAAGTATATAATATTCATGAGCTAACCAAGGTTCTTATGACATTTTGAGGTTATTATGGCATTTTGGAGCTAAATGGGCTAATTATGTCTTTTTGGGGAAATTAAATCAAGGATAATATGAAAGAGGAGAAGAAAGAGGAGGAGGAGAAGAAGAAGAAACCAAGAAGAAGGAGGAGAAGGAGGAGAAGGAGGAGGAGTAGAAGGACTAGAAGGTCCTTGGCCTTCTCCTCCTTCTCCTCCTCCTCCTCCTCCTTCTCCTTCTTCTCTTCTTCTTCTTCTTCTTCTTTCTTTTCGTTTTTCCTATTTCTTCTCCTCTTCTCCTCTTCTCCTCTTCTTGGAGCTAAATTAGCTAACTATGTCTTTTTGGAGTTAAATGGGCTAATTATCTCATTTTAGAGGAAAACAAGCTAAGTATATAATGTTAATGAGCTAACCAAGGTTCTTATGCCATTTTGAGGTTATTATGGCATTTTGGAGCTAAATGGGCTAATTATGTCTTTTTGGAGCTAAATGGGCTAACTATGTCATTGTTGGGGAAATTAAGGCAAGGAGAATATGAAAGAGGAGAAGAGAAACTTACCGTAGTGGTCATCAAGGAGGAGAAACACCTGGAGAAGGGTTGTGTTATGCCGCTCGGGAGTTATTCTGCAGAATAGATATTTTGCAATGTCTCAGTTAGCATGATGACACTCAATTATTAATACTAGTTTATAATGAAACTCACCGTGCAAATCGAAGAGAAGACGGGCATCGGCGGAGGGACTTGACCGCTCTTCTCGCACAGACCCTGAAGAGTGGGTCGTATTAGTTAGTAATGAAACAGACATTACACACATGATTTGGCTAATGTGAAAAAAAACTTACCACAAAAAGCTCGTACAGGGCCCGTTGACCTGCCTCATTCCGGGACCTCTCCTCCTCAGTCAATCGTGTCGTGGTCTGGTCCCTCTCATCAAGAGCAGCCTGACTTGCCAATCTCTCTTTCTCAAGAGCAGCCTCAAGAGCAGCCTGGCTTGCCAATCTCTCTTTCTCAAGAGCAGCCTGGTTTGCCAATCTCTCTTTCTGAAGAGCAGCCTGAAACACCATTCCTCGTTACCACAGTAATGATCTATGGTGACACACATAATGAAATGGATGAAAGTGTTGTTAGTCCGTAGAACTAACCTCGATGGCAAGTTCGACTGGCCGTGGACGACGTATTATGTCAGGACAGCTGCTCGACTGGCGCGCCTTGATCTCCGGAAGAGTGAGTGGACAACGTATTATCCCATCTCCAATGGCTATCGAGCCATGGGGCCTCCCGCCACCAGATATCATCACCAGCTCTGGATCCAAAGGTTCCTGGCTAGGGTTAAAGTCATCCCCTTTCGTAGCCTTCCCCGCGTCCCTGTATGCCACGAGCTTCTGGTGGGATGATATGTTGGTGAAGTTATTGGGATCATCCAGGTCAGACTCAGAGAATGCCTTCGCCTTCTTGTACGAGGCAGTATGGGCCATGCCATAAAGGTCGTACAAGTGTGGCATCTCCGTCTTACTGTGATGCGCCTAAAAGAGAGGAACAAAATATTAGCATCAAGAATGAATTGCATGAATCATGAAGCAAATCACATACCCAGTTTCGTCCAAACTGAAGTAAGTTGGCGCTGCCTTGATGGTGTGGCACACCAACCATTTGGCTACGCCGATCCTTCGCATTCTCGTGGACGGCTCGCCAGCTGCCTGTGCACCACTCATCAACCAACGCCTCCCAACAATCCATCTTATCCGCACACCATATCGGGGGCACCTGTAAGTTATTAGAAAGAATTTTCAGCGCTACGCTTATGAATGAAATCAAGAAAACTACGTAGAAGGACTTAAGAATAGGTAATTACCTTAATGTATTGCTCCTTCTTCAGAAACTTTCCGCGGCAATCCTTCTTCTGCTTCTTAATACCACGCGTGGCGTAGTAATCTCGAATAGCCTGCGGCCGAGCCTCGTGGCGAAAGTTCTGTAGTAACTGCCTACACTCGGCCTCGAGAACCCTGGCCGCCTCCTCCTCATATCCATCCTCACACCTATAGAAGGTCTGCAATCAAACGTGAAAACACCGATTAGTACAATAATTAGCTATATTGTTAATTTTAGATTATGTAAAAGGATAATTTACCCAAAAGCTCTTGATCACCATCTCGGCCCTCGTGTGGCACAAGACACCATCTATAATCTCCTCCGACGGGGCCTGCGCAGCCTGGTAGTGCTCCCAGGAAAATCCTAGTGTAGGAACCTGACCCTCACCAAGCAACGTGACAAACCCCGGGAAATTTGTCCGGCAAAGCACACCAAGGACGGAGTTCGTCCTGCGGACTCCAAGAGGGTGTACCCATCCCCTGCAGTATGATAAGGTCAACGCATTAGATATTTGAACAAACTTGAAGGCAAAAGCTAAAAAAAGAGTAAATGTACTTACCTATCTCCTTCAGGTTTAATCACCGGCCTCTGCTCGCGGGTAGGCGGCGTGGCCGGGAGACATGTACTACCACGCTTGTACACGGTGGCCCCATCCACCTGCACATCGCCCTCACTATCTGTAAGCTCATCCCCGCCATTCCCGCCCCCTGAGCCACCCGGACCCTCGGTCCAATCCGGCAACTTGGTACGATCCGGCCAGGTGTCCCATCCGGGCCTCTCCATGTCGAGTAAAGCCTCTGGAACCGTAGTCTCCTCCGGCTGCTCCTGGGCCGAATGCACCTCGACCCGAGGCTGCTCCTGGACCGGAGTCTCATGGGACGAATGCCCGTCAACAACAGGCTCCTGGAACGGAGTCCCCGTAGCCTCCTCCGCAAACGGGTCGACCATAGTAGTCCTATGCTCGGGTGAATGAGCTGGTGGTGGTGGCGAGGACGGCTCAACAGTCCTCCTGGATCTTCCGCGGCCACCACCTCTCCCTGTACCCTTCCCCTTCTTCCCTACCCGACCAGCACCTCACCGAGTGGGCGATGCCGCCGACAAAGAAGAACCACGGGTGGTGTCGACAGACTGTCTGCCAAGGCTCTATGGAGAGATAGGGGTGGAAGGGAAGTACCACCCCTCGTGTGGGGCGCCTGGGAAGAACCGGTCGAGCGATCTGGACCAGCGCCCACCATCTTTCCACACCTGGTGACCTGCCATGATAAGGATTAAAATAAATTATTACAACATAAAAAAATTGAATAACTGACATGAATAATAATATGTACATGAATAATAAAGATTAAAATATATATAATTTAAGTTGAGAATCTTACAAACTAATAATCATCATCAATAAATGCATCATCATCATCACTATCATGCATGTCTTCATGAATGACGTGCTCGTCGGGTTCAACGGCGTGAAGTTGTAAAAGGCCTTCCTTTAATCGTTGAAGCATTGATAGGTCATCCGCATCAGTAACCTCTACGAGTTCCAGGTCTTCTGGTTCCGGCTCAGGGCTGGAGTCGGATTCATTGTCGCTGTCTACTTCCATGTTCTTGGGTGAAGCACGGCGGTTCTTGAAACGTTTCTTGGAAAGACGTGTTTCTTGGAAGAATTCTCCATCATATGTGTCTGGGCTAATGTGAGGTTCATAATCCTGTTCATTTGGGAGAGGTGGTCTGACATGTGGCGGCACTTCATAAACAACATAGCAACCTTCCAGGTTCTTATCCGTTTGGCATGCCCACGGTAGATAGAAAACTTGGGTCGCCTGTTGGGCCGTAATATAGACATCCGGAACATCTAAATGGGTGTTTGGATTGATTTCGACTAGTCCCATATGTTCATGAGTCCTTCTAGTCTTTTTCGGCTGGAACCAATAACATTTGAAGACTATGACGTTCGGTGGGTTTTCACCATAGAATTGAAGTTCATAAATTGCTTCAACTCTTCCATAATACTCGATAACACCTTCGCTGATAGCAGAGACACCACAATTTGTAGATTTCCGGTCGGGCATAGATAGCTCTTTGCCAAAGGTACGAAAGAGATACCCGTTGATGTTGTATTTCTCAAATGAACGGACCTTATAGTCAAAACCATTAGCGACTTGTCTCAATTCGGCGTCCATAGACTCTGAATTAGCCTACAAGTTTAATACGAAATGGTTGTTGCATTAGCCACAAGTTAGACCAAGAATGAAATGGTCCATTATTGATAATTACCGTTTGTTTGAACCAAGAGATGAAACCGGGATAGCCGCCTCCTGTCTTTGGCAAAAGCTCATACTCTTCGACGGAATCATTTTCGATCACCGCTCCATCCGAGAATTTGGCGACGTAATGGCTGTTTGAAATATCCGGGAATAAGAGCAGTTCAAATGAATTAGAAGTTACGGGGAAATGTGTCGAGAACTCACTCGATGTACGCCCGCACTTCTGTTAGGTTGTTGAAGATATACAACGAAATGTTCCGCCATTCTTCGACATCCAACATTATTGGTTTCGAAGCACCGGCTGGTGCGAGCTTCCCTTTGAATAGGCTGAGGTTGGACCCACCTTTTTTAGGGTCTGCATCATTGTGCCGAGGCTTCGGATTATGCAAATGATGATTTTTGGCTTCGTAGTATGCTGTCACAAAGTTTGCCACCTCCTCAGTAATGAATGCCTCAGCCATCGATGCTTCAATTCTACGCTTATTTTCACATTTAGCTCGAAGGGTCTTCTACATCCTCTCAGTTGCATAGCACCAACGATCTTGCACGGGCCCACCCAATCTTGCCTCGGTCGGTAGATGTAAAATCAAATGCTGCATTGGATTAAAGAAGCCCGGTGGAAAGATCTTCTCTAACTTGCACAACAACTCCGGTGCAAACTCCTCCATGTCTTCTACCACGCCAAGCGACAATGCTTTCGCACAAAGAACATGGAAGAAACAGCTCAACTCCGCCAGTACTAACCATTCATCCTCGGGAATAAAGCCACGTAACATCACCGGCATTACCCGCTCTAGCCATATGTGCCAATCATGACTCTTGAGACCAAAGATTTTTAATTTTTCAAGACTCGCTCCCCTCTTTAGATTCGCTGCATACCCATCAGGGAACATCAAGTGCATTTTGACCCACAAGATAATTTCCCTCATAGCTGGCCTTCCAAGATTGAACCAGGCCTTTGGCTTCGACCACTTCTGCTTTCCTTTGCCTTCTCGCATGTTTTGTAACGGTCTATGACATAGTGTCTCTTGATCGACTCTAGCCTTAATATTATCCTTTGTCTTCCCATCTATGTCGAACAATGTACCAAAAATAGCCTCTCCGATATTCTTTTCAGTGTGCATCATGTCGATATTGTGTGGAAGAAGGAGGTCTTTGAAGTAAGGCAGATCCCAGAAGCATGGCTTGTGAGTCCAGGCGTGTTTTGAATTATACCCCTTGAAATACCCTGGACGCTCTAGATCAGGCTCGAGGACGTTTAACTGATCCAGGATCTGTTGGCCTGTGAGCGCAAGTGGTGCCAAGTTTTTGACAACTTTACCTTTGGTAAAGTTCTTCTTGTCTTTCCTGAACTGATGGTCAGGATCCAGGAACTGTCTATGCAAGTCAAAGCAAGAATACTTCCGAACCTCCTGCAACCAATGAAACTGAAGAGCTGCCTTGCATTGGGGGCACAGGAACCTTCCATGCACACACCATCCAGAGAATAGCGCATACGCTGGCAAGTCATGCGTAGAGTACATGTACCACACATGCATTTTGAAGTTTTCTTTTCTAGCGTCTTGACCCCATTATCCCAAGCTTCTTCCAATTCATCCTTAAGCGGTTGCAGGTACACATTCATATTCTTCCCCGGATAATTGGGCCCTGGAATTATCAACGTCAGAAATATGTTCTTTCTTTGCATAATCTGCCCGGGGGGAGATTGAGTGGAATGACAAATACAGGCCAACAACTGTATTGGGTTGCCTTCATGCCGAAGGGATTAAAACCATCCGTGGAAGCGCAGACTCGAGGATTCCTTGGATCTTCCGCTTTATCCTGATGCAATCCATCGAAATGTTTCCATGCTTCCCCATCCGATGTGTGTACCATCATCTTATTCCCATCCGCATCAAGTTCGGTTCTTTTGCCCAATTTGTGCCATGTCATCTGTCTGGCTGTCTCTTCGACCATGAAAACACGTTCAAGTCTTGGTACGATTGGCATATACGGAAGAACACTAACTGCGATTTTGGTCTGCCTCTTCTCACCCATACTGTTGTCTACCACAAGATACCTGCAAGACTCGTAATTGGGACAATAGTCCAAGTGTGCATACTCCTTCCTAAATAAGACACATCCTTTCTCACATGCATCTATCTTCTCATAGGGCATCTTAAGTACACGAAGTATTCTGTCCGACTAGTACAGGTTTGCAGGCATGACATGGCCTTTGGGTAGGAAGCGTCCAAATAGTGTCATCATCGCGTCGTAGCATTCTCTTCCCAAGTTGAACTGAGCCTTCAGAGCCATTACTTGTGCAATTGCATCCAGCTGACAGTGTTCAGTGTGCTCATGGAGAGGACGTTTTGAAGACTCCAACATTTCATAAAAGGCCTTTGCAGATTCCTCCATCTCATCTTCCGAATCCCGAGCATCATCAAAGTCTTGCACCATGTCTTCGATCCCGGTAGCATGCTCGTCCGTGCGACGACGGACCACCTCAGCTCTTGTGCGTTGTATAGACTCACCATGAAATGTCCACACCGTATAATTAGGCTTAAAACCCCTCCTCTGCAGGTGTTTAATCATTACAGCCTCTGTCGTCTTTTTATAGTTGTCGCATCCAGGACAGGGGCAATAGTTTCTTTCCTGGCCATTTGCGAATGCGGCTTTCACAAATTCCTTTGTTTTTACAAACCATTCTTTCATCATCTCTTTCTGACTAGGGTGACCGGTATACATCGACGCATGATCACTCATCTTGCGTAGCTACTAAAGACAGAAGAAATATATTTATATATAATTTAGCATTTATATTCATCGGTTAATAAGGTTCGCCATTTTTATTACGTCCACGCAACCTACATGCTAATAGGTGAAGATAGGTCATAATACCACCCGAGTATGTGTAGATTGGGTTCGTTTTCCCATGCTTTGCTCCAGATCCAACGCAATATTTCGGCAGCACCTCCCCGTTGTTCTCCTGATACACGTCTCCGCAATAAACAGAGAGGATGTGCATCTGGAGAACAACAGGGAGGCACTGACGAAATTCCGCATCGGATCCAGAGCACAACATACGGGAAAACGAACCCAATCTACACATACTCGGGCTGTCCATGGATAATGTTGGAAAATTCGAAAGGATGGCGGTTATAAATATGCAAAGACATGCATATTTATAGATGTCACCCTTTCGAACGGGAGACGCATACTGGTCATGCATACTGATAAATTAATTGAATTACCTAAATCTAGAAAGTTTCATCCGGAAACCGAGCCACAGTAAATGAAGGGGCGGGGAGGAGATGAAATTTGTACTGACCCACGAATGCAGGGGCGGAGCTCGTACAACGCACGGGCAGGTCTTCGCATAGCAGACCTCACAGCGACGAGGCAACTATCACATGTAAATCCACCCGATCAACACAAATATTCCAATTATGTCATTTTAGAGGAAAACAAGTTAAGTATATAATATTCATGAGCTAACCAAGGTTCTTATGCCATTTTGAGGTTATTATGGCATTTTGGAGCTAAATGGGCTAATTCTGTCATTGTTGGGGAAATTAAAGCAAGGATAATATGAAAGAGGAGAAGAAAGAGGAGGAGGAGAAGAAGAAGAAGAAATCAAGAATAAGGAGGAGAAGGAGGAGAAGGAGGAGGAGGAGAAGAAGGAGAAGGAGGAGAAGGTATTTTTCTTCTCTTCTTCTCTTCTTCTTCTTCTTCTTCTTCTTCTTTCATTTTTCCTATTTATTCTCCTCTTCTCCTCTTGTTGGAGCTAAATGATCTAATTATGTCTTTTTGGAGCTATATGGGCTAATTATGCCATTTTAGAGGAAAATAAGCTAAGAATATAATATTCATGAGCTAACCAAGGTTCTTATGCCATTTTGAGCTTATTATGGCATTTTCGAGCTAAATGGGCTAATTATGTCTTCTTCTCTTCTTCTCTTCTTCTTCTCTTCTTATCTTCTTATTTTCTTCTTCTCCTCATTATTGTCTTCTCTTCTTCTTCTTCTTCTACTTCTTCTTCTTCTTCTTCTTATTCTTCTTCTTCTTCTTCTTCTTCTCCTCCTCCTCCTCTTCTCCTTTGCTCCTCCTCCTCCTCTTCTTCTTCTTCCTCTTCTTTAAATTAAGCTAACTAACTAACTAACCTAACTAACCAAGCTAACTAAACCTATCGCTAAACCTATATAGCACTAAACAGCAAAAAAATAACAAAAACAGAATCTATATCACTAAGTAATTAAAATATAGCTCCTTCTTTTCCTTTCTCCTCTTCTTTCTTCTCCTCCTCCTCTTCTCTACTACTCTTCTTCTACTCTTCTATTTTTCTTCTTCTTCTTCTTTCTCTTCTTCTTCTTCTTCTTCTTCCTTTTATTCCTCTTCTTCTTCTTCTTCTCCTCCTCCTCTTCTTATTCATTTTCTTCTCATCTTGCACTAACCGAATTAACCTAAACTAGTAGTAACCTAATAAACTAACTATCTACATTAACTATCTAATTTAAAAGAAAAAAACTGAAAAAATAGGGTACCGGAGGCACTCACCGAAGTTGGGGACGGCCGGTGAGGGGAGGGGCGTCGCCGGGAACCGGTGAGGGGAGGGGCGTCACCGGGGACCAGTGAGGGGAGGGGCCTGCGCAGGGAGCCGGTGAGGGGAGGGGGCGGCGCTGGGGCAGGTGAGGGAAGGGGGCGACGCAGGGGGTGGCGCAGGGAGCCGGTGAGGGGAGTGGGCGGCGTCGGGCAGGTGAGGGGAGGGGGCGGCACAGGGGGTGGCGCAGGGGTCGGCGCAGGGGTGGCCGGCCGCCGGTGGTGCAGGAGGGAGGCGCGCACGACGGTGGAGAGAGACAGAGTGGGGAGTGGGGTAGTGGAGCGAGGCGCTAGGGGGAGACGACCGTTATAGGGACATCAGCTTTGTCGTCTGCCCCCGGACGGCAAAGGGCCCCACGGCTGGTGGCAAAGGACAGGCGGACGGCAAAGAGCCCGTCCATTGGACCTGGCGAGGCCCAAGGTCTAATGGGACCCATCTGCCCTCTTTGTCGTCTTCCCTAGGTCTCTTTGCCGTCCGCAGGCAGACGGCAAAGCCCTGGCCGATGGAAAACATTTTGTTTACCATCAGTGAGCCCTTTACCGTCCGCTTTAGGTCAGCTGACGGCAAAGATCTTCTTTGCCATCAGCCAGCAGACGGCAAAGAACTCGTTGATGGCGAATTACTGGATTCCAGTAGTGAGGGTTGGTAGGTGTTAACCATCGCGCGATCCCGACCGCAACACAAAGGATGACAATCAATAGATCAATTATGCTCCGACTTCCAAACATAGCGGTTCACCATACGTGCATGCTACGGGAATCACTAACTTCAACACAAGTATTTCTAGATTCACAACACCCTACTAACATAACTCTTAATATTACCAAATCCATGTCTCAAAACTAATTGAGAGGAATCAAAACTTCTCTTTCTACTCAATGCACATGAAGATGGAAGTTTTTGTATCCTCTCTGGGTACCTATCACCTTTGGGGACTACTTTCATAGCACAAGCCAACTACCAAGTCACGCACTGTCATGCTCTAAAAGATCTAAGTGAAGCACATAGAGCAAAATTATCTAGCTCAAAAGATATAAGTGAAGCACTATGAGCATTCTAGCAAAATCAAGATGAGTGCATGTCTCTCTCAAAGGGTGTGCAGCAAGGATGATTGTGAGACAACAAAAATCAAAGACTCCTACGATACAAGACGCTCCAAGAAAAACACATATCATGTGGTGAATAAAAATATAGCTCCAAGTAATGTTACCGATGGATTGAATACGAAAGAGGGGATGCCTTCCCGGGGCATCCCCAAGCTTAGGCTTTTTGGTGTCCTTGAATTTGGCTTGGGATGCTTTGGGAATCCCCAATCTTGAGCTCTTTCCACTCCTTATCTCTTTGTCCATGAGAACATCACCCAAAAATTGAAAACTTCACAACAAAAACTTAAACGGAAACTCGTGATAACATTAGCACAAGAAAACAAACTACCACCTCTTTAGGTACTGTAGCAATCTTGATTTCAATTTATATTGGTGTTGGATTACTGTATTCTCACTTTTCCATGGCTAGTACCCCCCGATACTATCCATAATTTCATCAAAACAAGCAACCAACTCAACAAAAAACAGAATCTGTCAAAAACAGACCAGTCTGTAACAATCTGTATACTTCGTATACTTCTGGTACCTCAAAACTTCTGAAAAATTATGACTGCATGGTAAAAAGGCATATCAACCAGCAGCAAAACGAATCAACTCAAAAGCTCTTTCTGAATAAAAATGAAAAATAATCTCGTGAGCGAAAAGTTTCTGTCTTTTTCCAGCAGGATCAAACAACCATCACCAAGACTAGTCATAAAGGTTTTGCTTGGCTCAAACACAAAAAAGAAACACAAAAGACACAATCACAACAGAATTATGATAGTGTGGACGCAACAAAACAGAAAGAAAAAAGATAAATTCATTGCGTTGCCTCCCAACAAGCGCTATTGTTTAATGCCCTTAGCTAGGCATAAGGTGATGGAATCACGTATCGTCGTCTTTGGTGCTCAACCCATAAGTAGCCCTCATCATGGATTCATAAGGCAATCTTATTTTCTTTCTAGGAAAGTTCTCCATGCCCTTCTTTAAAGGAAATTGAAATCTGATATTCCCTTCCTTCATATCGATGATAGCACTGATAGTCCTTAAGAAAGGTCTACCAAGAATAATAGGGCATGTAGGATTGCAATCAATGTCAAGCACAATGAAATCCACGGGTACATAGTTCCTATTTGCAATAATAAGAACATCATTGATCCTTCCCATGGGTTTCTTGACAGTAGAATCCGCAAGATGCAAATTAAGAGAACACTCCTCAATCTCCTTAAAACCCAGAACATCGCATAAAGACTTTGGAATCGCAGAAACACTAGCACCAAAATCACACAAAGCATTGCATCCATAGTTTTTGTTTTTGATTTTTATAGTAGGTTCCCACTCATCATGAAGCTTTCTAGGGATAGAGACTTCTAATTCAAGTTTCTCTTCAAGAGATGTTATCATAGCTTCGACAATATGATCGGTAAAGGCCTTGTTTTGGCTATAAGCGTCTGGAGAGTTTAGCATGGATTGCATCAAGGAAATGCATTCAATCAAGGAGCAACTATCATAATTGAATTCCTTGAAATCCATAGTAGTTATTTCATTACTAATCAAAGTTTTAATATCTTCTACTCCACTTTCAATGCTTTTAGCATCAAGATAGATGAACTCCGAATCATTGGGGTGTTTTTCAACCAAGGTGGATTCATATCCAGCCCCGTGATCATTAGGTTTGACACAAGAAAACAAAGATTCAACGGGATTCACACCAAGCACTTTAAGATCTCCGTGATTCTTATCACGAGAACACGCATTTTTAAGCCATTCATGTCTAGCACGAATTTGGGCGGTTCTTTCTTTGCTCTCACTCATGGAAACACGCATAGCTTTCAAAGTTTCATCCATAATGATCTTGGGAGGAGCACATCTAACTTTAAAAGCATCAATATCACTAGACATTCTATCAACGCTCCTAGCCAAATCGTCAATTTTGAGTAGTTTTTCCTCTATGTATGCATTGAAAATCTTTTGTGAGTTAGTAAACTCTTTGATATTACTCTCTAGATCAGAGGGTAATCTATTGTAATTTCCATGAGTATTGTTGTAGGAGTTGCCAAAGTTATTGGAGGAGTTACTAGGAAAAGGCCTAGGAACATAGTTTCCTCTAAAAGCATTGTTGTTGCCAAAATTATTCCTACCAACAAAATTAACGTCCAAGCTAGCGTTGCTACTCTCAATCAAGGAAGACAAAGGCATATCATTAGGATCTAAAGGAGCACTTCTACTAGCAACTAAATTCATTAACTCATCCATCTTATCACTCAACGAGTTAATTTCTTCTATAACGTGTACCTTCTTACTAGTAGGTGACCTTTTAGTGTGTCGCTGAGAGTAGTTCGTCATGATATTATCTAGGAGTTTTGTGGCTTCTCCTAACGTGATTTCCATGAACGTTCCACCGGAGGCGGAGTCCAAGATGTTTCTAGAAGTGAAATTCAAGCCAGCGTAGAAGATTTGTATAATCATCCAAAGACTCAAGCCATGAGCGGGACAATTTCTAATCATCAATTTCATCCTCTCCCAAGATTGTGCAACATGTTCATGATCAAGTTGCTTAAAATTCATGATATCATTACGGAGAGAGATAATCTTAGCCGACGGAAAATACTTGGATATGTAAGCATCTTTGCACTTATTCCAAGAATCAATACTATTTTTGCGCAAAGACGAAAACCAAGTTTTTGCTTGACCTCGCAACGAGAAAGGAAAAAAGCTTCAATTTAATCACATTATTATCCACATCTTTCTTATTTTGCATATCGCAAAGCTCAATGAAGGTATTAAGATGGCATGCGGCATCTTCACTAGGAAGGCCGGAGAATTGCTCTTTCATAACAAGATTCAGCAAAGCGACATTGATTTCGTATGACTCCGCACTAGTCGCGGGAGCAATCGGAGTACTAATAAAATCATTATTATTAGTATTCGAGAAGTCACAAAGTTTGGTGTTTTTTGTCATGGTGACTTCAGCAAGCAAGCAAGCACACAAGCGAACAAAGAGCAAGCGAGAGAAAAGGGCAAACAAAAAAGGCAAATATTTTTTGTCAATTTTTGTTTTTCAGAAGTGGGGGAGAGGAAAACGAGAGGCAAAAAAGGTAAATGCAAGAGATGAGTGTGCGACACTTACTTGGATGAGTTCTTGACTTGATCCTCCTCGGCAACGGCGCCAGAAATTCTTCTGCTACAGCGACAGAAATCTTCTGTCGTCTCTTGAGATTGCATTGGTTTTTTCCCTTGAAGAGGAAAGGGCGATGCAGCACAAGATCAGTAAGTACTTCCCTCAGTTTGAGTACCAAGGTAACAATCCAGTAGGAGAATCTTGTCAAGTCCAGAGTACCTGCACAAACACAAAAGATCTTGCACCCAACGCTATAAAGGGGTTGTCAATCCCATCAAGATTGATTGCAAAGTGAAATCTGACGGCGGAAAGTGCAACGAAAAAAAGTGTAAGGCTGAAAATATGGTGTGAAGTAGACCCGGGGGCCATAGTGTTCACTAGAGGCTTCTCTCAAAATAGAAAATATTACGGTGGGTGAACGAATTACTGTCGAGCAATTGATAGAACCGCACAAAGTCATGACGATATCTAAGGCAATGATCATACATATAGGCATCACGTCCGAGACAAGTAGACCGATACTTTCTGCATCTACTACTATTACTCCACACATCGACCACTATCCAGCATGCATCTAGTGTATTGAGTTCATGACGAACAGAGTAACGCCTTAAGCAAGATGACATGATGTTGAGGGATAAACTAAAACCAATGATGATAACCCCATCTTTTTACCCTTGATGGCTACAACATGATGCGTGCCTCACTACCCCTTCAGTCACTGGGTGAGGTCACCGCACGGTATGAACCCAAAACCAAGCACTTTTCCCATTGCAAGAATCATAGATCAAGCTGGCCAGACAAAACCCACAACTCGAAGAGAATTACAAGGATATGAAATCATGCATAAGAGAGATCAGAAGAAACTCAAATAAGATTCATAGATAATCTGATCATAAATCCACAATTCATCAGATCTCAACAAACACACCGCAAAACAAGATTACACTGGATAGATCTCCATGAAGATCATGGAGAACTTTGTATTGAAGATTCAAGAGAGAGAAGAAGCCATCTAGCTACTAGCTATGGACCCGTAGGTCTATGGTGAACTACTCACGCATCATTGGAGAGGTCATGGTGTTGATGAAGAAGCCCTCCGTATCCGGATCCCCCCTCCGGCAGGGCACCAGAACGTGCCCCAGATGGGATCTTGCGAAGACAGAAGCTTGCGGCGGCGGAAAAGTACTTTCGATGATCTCCTAATTTTTTCTAGAATTATTGGGAATATATAGGCGAAAGACCTAGGGAAGAGGTGTCCCAGGGAGCCCACAAGCCTGGGAGGCGCGGGCCCCCTGGCCGCGGCTAGGGGGCTTGTGGGGTCCCTGGTGGCCCCGTGCTTTGGTTCTCAAGTTTCCCGATCTTCTTCTGTTTCGGAAAAAATCTTTTTGGAAGTTTCGTTCCATTTGGATTCCGTTTAAAATCCTCCTCTGAAAGGGGTCAAAAACACAGAAAAAACAGGAACTGGCACTTGGCACTGAGTTAATAAGTTAGTCCCAAAAAGATATAAAAAGGCATACAAAACATCCAAAGTTTGACAGGATAATAGCATGAAACCATCAAAAATTATAGATACGTTGGAGACGTATCACTTACCCATCCATCGGGTGAGATAGTTAATGTCATGTATGACTTATCCATCCATCGGGTGAGATAGTTAATGTCTCAACTCGAGTTGCCAAATGCCAACTCTATTCCCTCAATGCTAGTCCTCTTCCAGAACTTGAAGACATTCCGGTAGTCCGTGACTTTCCGAATGTTTTTCCAGAAGAACTGCCAGGAATTCCACCTGACAGGGATGTAGAGTTTGTGATAGATCTTGTTCCGGGAACTGCCCCAATAGCCAGAAGACCCTATAAGATGGCACCCTTAGAGCTAGTCGAACTTAAGAAACAAGTAGATGAGGCCTTGAATAAAGGTTTCATTCGTCCTAGCTCTTCTCCTTGGGTTTGTCCCGTCCTCTTCGTCAAGAAGAAGGATGGAATGGACTGGATGGTTGTAGATTATCGACCAGTTAATCTGGTCACCATAAAGAACAAGTATCCAATCCCCAGGATCAACGATCTGTATGATCAGCTCGCTGTATCCTCAGTCTTATCCAAGATGGATTTGAGGTTGGGATACCATCAAATCAATATCAAGAACGGGGACATTCCGAAAACGGCCTTTGTCACTCGTTATGGCCAATACGAGTACACCGTCATGTCCTTCGGTTTAACCAATTCCCCAGCCACCTTCTCTCACTTGATGAATTCGATCTTCATTGAGTATCTGGATAAATTCGTCGTGAGATACCTTGATGATATTCTTATCTACTCGAAGAACGAACAAGAACATGTCGAGCATCTAAGGCTGGTATTGATGAAACTTCGAGAGCATCGCCTTTATGCCAAGTTTTCAAAATGTGAATTTTGGTTACCAGAAGTGACCTACCTAAGCCACGTAATATCTGGTAAAGGTATTGCTATCAATCCCGAGAGAGTTCAAGCCATCCTTGATTGGACTAAACCTGAATCGGTTAAGCAAGTTAGGAGTTTTCTTGGTCTAGCGAGCTATTGTCGCCGCTTTGTCGAGAACTTCTCTAAGGTTGCAAAGCCTCGAACTGAACTCCTCAAGAAATATAAAAAGTTTGAGTGGACACCACAGTGTGAGCACATTTTTCAAGAACTGAAAAGACGCCTGACTTTCGCACCTGTGTTGCTACCACCAGATTTCTCTAAGGACTTTGTTATCTATTGCGATGCCTCGCGACAAGGATTAGGTTGCATTCTCATGCAGGATCGTCATGTGATTGCATACGCATCTCGACAGTTGTGTCCACATGAGGATAATTATCCCACACATGATCTTGAGCTTGCAGCTATAGTCCATGCACTAAAAACCTGGCAACACTACCTTCTTGGTAATCATTGCAAAATTTTCACTGATCACCAAAGTCTAAAATATATCTTCACCCAGCCGGATTTGAATCTCAGGCAAAGACGGTGGGTCGAGTTGATCACAGATTACGACTTAGGGATAACTTACACCCCGGGGAAGGCCAATGTCATAGCTGATGCACTAATTCATAAGTCTTATTGTAAGAATCTGATGTTACAACGAGGTCAACCACGTCTCTATGAGGAATTTAGGAAGTTAAACCTCCACATTGTTCCTCAAGGATTTCTTTCCAACCTGTTGGCGAAACCTACTCTTAGGGATCAAATCATAGCTGGCCAAAAGCGTGATAAGGGTATATCACGGATCAAGGAGAATATTACTAGCGGAAACGCTAAGGAATTCTCTATGAATTATCAAGATGTTGTGTTCTTGGAGAACCGTCTAGTGGTTCCTAAGAATCCACATCTGAGGCAGTTGATCCTTAAGGAGGCTCTTGAATCTCCTCTCACGATTCATCCTGGTAGTACTGATACGTCTCAAACGTATCTATAATTTTTGATGGTTTCATGATGTTATCTTGTCATCTTTGGATGTTTTGTTTACCTTTTATATCTTTTTTGGGACTAACTTATTAATTCAGTGCCAAGTGCCAGTTCCCGTTTTTCTGTGTTTTTGACTCTTTTCAGATCTGATTTTCGAACGCAGTCCAAACGGAATAAAATCCCCGAAATAAAATTTTCCAGAATGAAAGAAGATCAGGGGACTTGAGGGCCAAGGCAGGAGAGCCACAGGGGGCCCACAAGCCCTGTAGCCGCCACCAGGGGGCGGCGGCTACCAGGCTTGTGGCCTCCCTGGCACCCCCTTACCTAGCTCCTTCGCCTATATATTCCCTAAAATACATAAAAAATAGGCGAATCCACGAAAACACTTTTCCGCCGCCGCAAGCTTCCGTTTCCGTGAGATCTCATCTGGAGACCCTTCCCGGTGCCCTGTCGGAGGGGACTTTGGAGTTGGAGGGCTTCTACATCAACATCATCGCCCCTCCAATGACTCGTGAGTAGTTCACTTCAGACCTACAGGTCCGTAGTTAGTAGCTAGATGGCTTCTTCTCTCTCTTGGATCTTCAATACAAAGTTCTCCATGATCTTCATGGAGATCTATCCGATGTAATCCTCTTTGGCGGTGTGTTTGTCGAGATCCGATGAATTGTGGATTTGTGATCAGATTATCTATGATATATATTTGAGTCTTTGCTGATTTCTTATATGCATGATTTGATATCCTTGTAAGTCTCTCCGAGTCTTGGGTTTTGTTTGGCCAACTAGATCTATGATTCATGCAATGGGAGAAGTGCTTGGTTTTGGGTTCATACCGTGTGGTGACCTTTCCCAGTGACAGAAGGGGCAGCAAGGCATGCATCGTTTTGTTGCCATCAAGGGTAACAAGATGGGCTTTTATCGTAGATATGAGATTGTCCATCTACATCATGTCATCTTGCTTAAGGCGTTACTCTGTTCTTTTGGACTAAATACACTAGATGCATGCTGGATAGCGGTCGACGTGTCGAGTAATAGTAGTAGATGCAGAAAGTATCGATCTACTTGTTTTGGACGTGATGCCTATAGATATAATCATTGCCTTAGATAACGTCACGACTTTGCGCTGTTCTATCAATTGCTCAACAGTAATTCGTTCACCCACCGTCTACTTGCTTTCATGAGAGAAGCCACTAGTGAACACTATGGCCCCCGGGTCTATTCACACCCATCGTTTCCACTTTCGCTTTTACTTTGCTTTGTTTCTTTTTTATTTCGGTTCTCACTTGGCAAACAATCTATAAGGGATTGACAACCCCTTCATAGCGTTGGGTGCAAGCTCTTTGTGTTTGTGCACGTACTTGTGATAATCCTTCACTGGATCGATACCTTGGTTCTCAGAACTGAGGGAAATACTTACCACCGCTGTGCTACATCACCCTTTCCGCTTCGAGGGAACACCAACGCAAGGCTCCAAGGCCATGGGGGAATCCTTTGAATATTTGCCAAGGAAGTCCCTAAAGGCGTAGCCGTAGCAGAAGGATTCCTGGTGCCGTTGCTGAGGAGTATCAAGACAAGAATAGTCTCCCGTCAGCACGCTTGTTTCTGGCGCCGTTGGAAGGTCTTCTGTTGCAGTAGCAGAAGTATTTTTGGCGCCGTTGCCGGGGAAGGAGAGATCTATCCAAGTAGGTCTCACAAACTCATCTCTTGCATTTACCTTTTTTGCCAGTTGCCTCTCGTTTTCCTCTCCCCCACTTCACATTTGCCGTTTTCTTTTGCGTTTCTCCTTTGCCTTTTTCGTTTGCCTTTTTTGTTCGCCTTTTTTCTCGCTTGCTTTCTGTTCGCTTGTGTGCCATGTGCCTTCAATATGCTTGCATCTTCGCTTGCTGAAAATCTAGTGATATGGATCCTCATCCACTTGCTCATCTCTTTAATACATCCAATTATGTTGATCCAATTGCTAGTGAGTTAAGTCACTTGACTATCTTTATGGAGTTTTGCTTGAGATGCGTGAATCTGAAAATTGTGAGGAAGAAATTTATGAAGTGATTCATGAAGGCTCCTTGGATGAAAAGCATGATTGCAATGGTTTCACTATAAATTCTATTAGTGACAATCATGCTAAAAATATGCAAAACCCTAAGCTTGGGGATGCTAGTTTTGCTATGTCCACTACTTGTTGCAATATCATGATTGGGGTGATGATCATTCTTATGATCTTGAAAATTTGTTCAAACCTCATGATGAGTATGATATTTGCAACAATATTGAAAGTGGGATTGGAGAAGTCATGACTTTATTTGATGATAATCCCACTATTTTTGAAGAGCGTCAACTTTGCATGCATGTGGATCATGAAAAGAATATCCTTTGTGATAGCTACATTGTGGAATTTGAATATGATCCCACATGTAATTATTATTAGAGGGGAAAATATGGTGGTAGAAACTTTCATATCACTAAATTACCTCTCGTTATATGGAGACTGCTATTGTCTCTTTCTTCTTCCTTGCATATGGCAACTATTGGTTGTCTTGACAATCTGTTTACCTATAAAATGCCTATGCATAGGAAGTATGTTAGACTTAGATGTTATTTTCACATGCTTTGTGATGCTCTCGTTGTGCTTCAATTCTTGTCTTTTGTGTGAGCATCATTGAATTATCAATGCCTAGCTAAGGGCGTTAAACAATAGCGCTTGTTGGGAGGCAACCCAACGAATCTATCCTTTTTATTTCTGTTTTGTGTTTTCCACACTTTCATAATTCTGTTATGATTGTGTTTTTTGTGTTTCTTTTTGCGTTTGTGCCAAGCAAAACCGTTATGATTAGTCTTGGGGATGATCGTTTGGTCATGCTGGAAAAGACAGACACTTTCTGCTCACAAAAAGAATTTACATTTTTTTCTGTAAGAGATTTTGAGTTGATTATTTTTGTTGCTGATTGCTACACAAATTCTTCAGACTGCCGTAATGTTTCAGAATTGTTTAGGTACCAGAAGTATACGAAGTATACAGATTTCTACAGACTGGTCTGCTGTTAACAGATTCTGTTTTTTGTTGAGTTGGTTGCTTATTTTGATGAAACTATGGATAGTATCGGGGGGTATTAGCCATGGAAGAGTGAAAATACAGTAACCCAACATCAACATAAGTAGAATTTAAGTTTGCTACAGTACCTAAGGAAGTGGTGGTTTGCTTTCTTATACTAATGTTATCACGAGTTTATGTTTAAGTTTCGTGTTGTGAAGTTTTCAAGTTTTGGGTAAAGTTCTTATGGACAAAGAGATAAAGAGTGGCAAGAGCTCAAGCTTGGGGATGCCCAAGGCACCCTAAGATGATTCAAGGATGTCGTAAAAGCCTAAGCTTGGGAATGCCCCAGGAAGGCATCCCCTCTTTCGTCTTCAATCCATCGGTAACGTTACTTGGGGCTATATTTTTATTCACCACATGTTATGTGTTTTGCTTGGAGCGTCTTGTATCATAGGAGTCTTTTATTTTTGTTGTGCCACAATCATCCTTGCTTCACACCTAGAGAGAGAGACATGCACTCACCGTGATTTTGTCGAGCTTCACTTATATCCTTTGGTAGACTATTCAGCTCACATGTGCTTCACTTATATCTTTTGAGCTAGTTGATTTTGCTCTGTGTGCTTCACTTATATCTTTTAGAGCACGGCGGTGCGTGGCTTGGTAGTTGATCTATGCTTTGAAAGTAGTCTCAAAATGGGTAGTTATCCAAAGGGATATGAAAACTTCCACCTTCATGTGCATTGAACAGTTAGAGAAGTTTGATTCATCTCAATTAGTTTTGATTTGTGGTTGTGGTAATATTGAAGTTATGCTAGTAAGGTGTTGTGGATCTAGAAATACTTGTGTTGAAGTTAGTGATTCTCGTAGCATGCACGTATGGTGAACCGCTATGTGATGAAATCTGAGCATGATTAGCCTATTGATTGTCATCCTTTGTGTGGCGGTCGGGATCGCGCGATGGTTTATACCTACCAACCGTTCCCCTAGGAGTATGCGTTGAATGCTTTGTTTCGATTACTACTAAAACTTTTGCAACAAGTATATTAGTTGTTCATGACTAATGTTGAGTCCATGGTTTAGATGCACTTTCACCTTCCACCATCACTATCTTCTTAGTGTCGTGCAACTTTCGCCGGTGCACAAAACCCACCATTAGCCTCCCTCAAAACAGCCACCATACCTACCTACTATGGCTTTTTTTCAAAGTCATTCCGAGATATATTGCCATGCAACTACCACCATGACATGTGCCACCACTTCTACATTGCCATTGCATGATCGTAAGATAGCTAGCATGATGTTTCCATTAATGTATATGACATGCTAGATCATTGCCACGATACACTACCGAAGGCATTCCATATAGAGTCATTATTGTTCTAAGTTTTGAGTTGAAAGTGTGATGATCATCATTGATGCAGCATTGTCCCATGTGAGGAAATAAAGAGGCCAGCGAATCCCATATACAAAAAGAGGCCAAAGATGCCCACCAAAAAAAGAGGCCAAAGAGCCCACCAAAAAAATGATGAGAGAAAAAGAGAGAAGGGACAATGCTACTATCCTTCCACACTTGTGCTTATTAAGAACCATGATCTTCATGATTGAGAGTCTCTCGTTTAGTCACCACCATATAGCTAGTGGGAAATTTTCATTATATAACTTGGCTTGTATATTCCAATGATAGGCTTCCTCAAATTTGCCTTAGGTCTTCGTGAGCAAGCAAGTTGGATGCACACCCACTAGTTTTCTTTAAGAGCTTTCACATACTCTTAGCTCTAGTGCATCATTTGTATGGCAATCCCTACTCATTCACATTGATATCTATTGATGAGCATCTCCAGAGCTCATTGATATGCCTAGTTAATGTGATCATCTTCGCCTTGTTTGTCTTGCAACCTCCACCACACCCCACACCACTTATAGTGCTAAAACCATGGCTCACGCTCATGTATTGCGTGAGAGTTGAAAAGGTTTGAGAAAGTAAAGGTGTGAAAACAATTACTTGGACAATACCAGGGTTGTGCATGATTTAAATTCGTTGTGCAATGATGATAGAGCATAGCCAGACTATATGATTTTGTAGGGATAACTTTATTTTGGCCTTGCTATTTTGAAAGTTCATGATTACCTTGCTAGTTTTCTTGAAGTATTATTGTTTCCACGTCAATAGCAAACTATTGTTTTGAATCTAATGGATCTGAACATTCACGTCACATAAGAGGAGTTACAAAGGACATCTATGCTAGGTAGCATGAAAGCATCAAAAAATCATTCTTTATCACTTCCCTACTCGAGGACGAGCAGGAGTTAAGCTTGGGGATGCTTGATACGTCTAAAACGTATCTATAATTTTTGACGGTTTCATGTTGTTATCTTGTCATCTTTGGATGTTTTGTTTACCTTTTATATCTTTTTTGGGACTAACTTAATAATTCAGTGCCAAGTGCCAGTTCCTGTTTTTTCTGTGTTTTTGACTCTTTTCAGATCTGATTTTGGAACGGAGTCCAAACGGAATAAAATCCCCGAAATAAATGTTTCCGGAACGGAAGAAGGTCAGGGGACTTGAGGGCCAAGGCAGGAGAGCCACAGGGGTCCCACAAGCCGTGTAGCCGCCACCAGGGGGCGGCGGCTACCAGGCTTGTGGCCTCCCTGGCGCCCCCCTGACCTAGCTCCTTCGCCTATATATTCCCTAAAATACAGAAAAAATAGGGGAATCCATGAAAACACTTTTCCGCCGCCGCAAGCTTCCGTTTCCGCGAGATCTCATCTGGAGACCCTTCCCGGTGCCCTGCCGGAGGTCACTTTGGAGTTGGAGGGCTTCTACATCAACATCATCGCCCCTCCAATGACTCGTGAGTAGTTCACTTCAGACCTATGGGTCCGTAGTTAGTAGCTAGATGGCTTCTTCTCTCTCTTGGATCTTCAATACAAAGTTCTCCATGATCTTCATGGAGATCTATCCGATGTAATCCTCTTTGGCGGTGTGTTTGTCGAGATCCGATGAATTGTGGATTTCTGATCAGATTATCTATGATATATATTTGAGCCTTTGCTGATTTCTTATATGCATGATTTGATATCCTTGTAAGTCTCTCCGAGTCTTGGGTTTTGTTTGGCCAACTAGATCTATGATTCTTGCAATGGGAGAAGTGCTTGGTTTTGGGTTCATACCGTGTGGTGACCTTTCCCAGTGACAGAAGGGGCAGCAAGGCACGCATCATGTTGTTGCCATCAAGGGTAACAAGATGGGATTTTATCGTAGATATGAGATTGTCCATCTACATCATGTCATCTTGCTTAAGGTGTTACTCTGTTCTTTTGGACTTAATACACTAGATGCATGCTGGATAGCGGTCGACGTGTGGAGTAATAGTAGTAGATGCAGAAAGTATCGGTCTATTTGTTTTGGACGTGATGCCTATAGATATAATCATTGCCTTAGATAATGTCACGACTTTGTGCGGTTCTATCAATTGCTTGACAGTAATTCGTTCACCCACCGTCTACTTGCTTTCATGAGAGAAGCCACTAGTGAACACTACGGCCCCCGGGTCTATTTACACCTATCGTTTCCACTTTCGCTTTTACTTTGCTTTTTTTCTTTTTGCTTTCAGTTCTCACCTGGCAAACAATCTATAAGGGATTGACAACCCCTTCATAGCGTTGGGTGCAAGCTTTTTGTGTTTGTGCACGTACTTGTGATAATCCTTCACTGGATCGATACCTTGGTTCTCAAAACTGAGGGAAATACTTACTGCCGTTGTGCTACATCACCCTTCCCACTTCGAGGGAACACCAACGCAAGGCTCCAAGGCCACGGGGGAATCCTTTGCATATTTGCCAAGGAATTCCCTAAAGGCGTAGCCGTAGCAGAAGGATTCCTGGTGTTGTTGCTGAGGAGTATCAAGACAAGAATAGTCTCCCGTCAGCACGCTTGTTTTTGGTGTCGTTGGAAGGTCTTTTGTTGCAGTAGCAAGTACCAAAATGTATCAGGACCTACGCTAGAGGTTCTGGTGGCCTAGGATGAAGAGAGAAATTGTTGAGTTTGTTGCTAACTGCGTTGTTTGTCGTCGACTTAAAGCAGAACATCAAAGGCATGTTGGAACCGTTCAGCCCTTAGCTATTCCTAAATGGAAATGGGATAAAGTTAGTATGGATTTCATCACCGGATTTCCCAGGACCAAGAAAGGGAATGATGCTATATTTGTGGTCATTGACCGTCTGTCAAAGTAGCTCATTTTCTTCCAGATCGTGAGAGTATAATAGCTAGCCAGCTAGCAGAGTTATATATCTCTCGAATAGTATCTCTTCATGGTGTTCCTTTGGGGACTGATTGAGATTGTGGAAGTATTTTTACTTCTCGTTTCTAGGAAAGCTTTCAAAATGCCATGGGGACTCACCTATCTTTTAGCACTGCTTTCCATCCCCAATCAAGTGGTCAAGTAGAACGAGTAAATCAAATTCTAGAAGATATGCTTTGAGCTTGTGTTATATCGGTCGGTATGAATTGAGAGAAGTGTCTTCCATTCACTGAATTTTCTTATAACAATAGTTATCAATCAAGCTTGGGAAAAGCCCCTTTTGAAGTTCTCTATGGACGAAGATGTCGAACACCTCTTAATTGGTCAGAAACCAGAGAGAGGAAACTCTTTGGTCCGAATATGATCCAGGAAGCAGAAGAGCAAGTTCGCACTATTCGTGAAAAGTTGAAAACAACCCAATATCGTTAAAAGAGCCAATATGATCGTCATCATAAGGCTGTGACCTTTGAAGTTGACGAGAAGGCTTACCTTCGGGTTACACCTTTGAAGGGTACCCATCGATTCGGTATCAAAGGCAAATTGGCTCCTCGTTACATTGGTCCTTTTCACATTCTTGCCAAATAAGGAGAAGTTGCCTACCAATTGGAACTTCCTTCGCATCTTTCCAAGCTTCATGATGTTTTCCACGTCTCGCAACTCATACGTTGCTTCTCGGATCCTATCCGTGAAGTGGACCACGAAACTCTTGATCTCCAGGATAACCTTTCATACCGAGAATACCTTGTTCGTATTCTTGATCAAGCTGAGCGTACCACTCGACGTCGAAACCTCAAGTCTCTTAAAGTTCAATGGTCAAATCATTCTGAAAAAGAAGCAAAATGGGAAAGAGAGGATCGTCTATGACTTGAGTACCCCGCGCTCTTCCCGACGACTTCCAAATCTCGGGACGAGATTCTTTTCAATGGGGGTGAGTTGTCACGTCCCTAGATTTCTTATTGGTGATTAGCAAGATTGTTCTCATGTTTTTATTCTTGCTTTAAAAATGAAATAGGGATGAAAGAAACCCTAGCACCTCACCTTGTTTAAACCAAAATAAAAAGAGTGTGATTTCCATGAACCCAAGATAGCCTTCATAAAAGCCCACCCTTTTGATAAATATTGGAAACTATATTTCAGGGTTGGGTATTATTTTTAAAATATTTTTGGCATTTTATTTAAACCACCAAAGCCACTGATATTACCCAAATATGTGGTTTTAAATATCTCAAGATATTATAAAATGTTGAAATATTTTTGGTGGACTTGGAAATATTCCAAATAACACCCACAATTATATTGCATGTTTTAGAAATAGTTTGGAGCCAAAAAAATAAATGAAACAAATGTTAGAATTGCAAATAGAAAGAAATATAATAAAATGGGAAGAAGAAGCTTACGAGTAGCCGGTGTCCCAGCTACGACCTGGCCCCTTTCAGAAGGGATCTGTAGATAGTCAGGCTTTATGCCTTTTCCTTTCAACTATCTATACTCAGACAGCTTGAATGCTTCTGCATGGCTTGTATGACTTTGTTTGTATAACTTGAGTGTCGGGTCATGTGACTCCTACCTGTATGCACTTATTGTGCAAGACCCTTCCGAGTCTTCTAAATAAATGTTGTGATGTTGTATGGTTATGTTGTGATGCCATTGTTGTATCCATGCATATCGAGTATGTCATGCGTATGTGTGATGTATTGTGATATGTATGGGGTTCAACACCTAGTCGTATGCCCTTAGTAGCTCTCTATAGAGAGAACTGCCCCTTTGTGCTTCCACCGAGCCTTGGTAGTTCGCTACTGCTCCGGACACATTGGTTGACCGGCATGTATCCTTCTTAGTTGTTGTGTCTGTCCCTACGGGGAAATGTCACGCGATCTAATGGAGTCCTTGTAGCTTGCTACGACTCGTCTACACTCGCTGATGACCGACACCTGCTTTGCTGGGTTATGTATGTTTGTCTCTGTACAGTTGAGCCACTTGAGTTTATGACTAGTTATGTCAACTCGGGTTCTTTGACATTGGAATGCTAGCGACACAATTGCATACGTGAGTCAAAAGGCGCAAACGGTCCCGGCTAAGGTAAGGTGACAGCCATGGGGTTAACCATGCGTGAGACCGCAAGGGGATGCGTTGTGTTACAGGATGGATTCCTATGGCTTAGGATCGGGATCCCGACAATGAGCTTGTTATGCTCATTTGAATGCAAAATGTCAAAGAAACATATATCCCTTGTGTCGTGTGTGGATTGTGATTATCTCCTTAAAAAGCGGGCACCACAACTTGCTATTGGTGTACGTGTTTCAAATAAGCTTACTCCTTGATAACACTCTAAATCTAAGAATGCCGTGAGTATGTGATGTATTTTTTCCTGATATGCATGCTAATACAATTGGATAGTTGTTTGAGACAATTATGTGTGAAATTCAAGATGGTATCATAAAATTATTTGCTCGGATATTTTGAAGTTTCTTGGTAAAGTGTAATATATTCGACCCTTAGAGACACTTCTTCACCGCAAGGCATAAATGTACCATGATATTATTTCCTAAAATCAACTTGAAATTTTTATCCATTATGACTAATAAGTAAATTGTTTAGGTTGATCAAATTTGTATATTTTGAAAGTGTTTCCCAATATCATGGTTGGAAGAGTGTTGTTTAATTTATATATAATTAGTATACTTTAGTTCGGTTCTGTTCAAGACATAGTAACTATGCTTTAGAATAAATAATTAATATTATTTGATGCGAACAACATGCGAGGCTTGCATTTTCAATCTCCGTGTACTTTCATTGTTCCAAATATTGTCCTATAGGTGTTCTATATCTTGTCTACTTGTAAAAGTGTGATCAAGTTAGTTTGATCTTCAATAATTATTCATTTGTTATAACATTGTCAGTTTGTGCTTACTTGTGATTGCTAAAGGCAATTCAAAGAGATGTGCACAAGGAGCTTCAACATCCATGGTGGTTCGACAACCATAACCTCGCAAGGCCATCCCCATGGCCCAATAAAACTTTTTAGGTTTGGCGCTCGCTCCCTACCTAACAACTCTCCATTGGATACTATTATTGTGGTTACTCCATGGACAATTTGTTGTGGTGCACTTGTGGTAGGGCCATTTTTTGTATCTCATGGATGCTAGTGAGGTATTCTATTGTTTCCATGGCCATAATAAACAGATTCTTCTTCTTCTTCTCAGTACACATATTCAGACTAAAATGTTGTATAATGTCCATATTATCGGTAAAGGTTGTAAATTGACCACATTTTTACCATGATCGCAAGTTTACTCTCAAAATTCATATCCATGTAGCCTTGCTCAAAATACCATTGGGTATGTTGAATACCTCTTAATACTTGATGGCTTAGTTACCTTATTTGTACGACCATTGGCTTCTTTTTCTTTGAAGAATAAACCATTGATCCGGTTCATAAGGGAATCATGTAGCAGTGGTCGTTAAAATGCTTTTCAATATACATCAAACTCCATGATATGGACGGAATTGTTATTGGCGTGACCTCGTACTGATTGACACTATTTCAATTTTTCTTCTAAAAATCGGAATTACTTTTCTTCTCTTACTTTTATGGTTATGATATATGCTTCATCAACTATTTTTTCAAACTTCAAATATTCCAGCAAGAAAAATTAGTTGTATTGACTTTGACATGTATTGTGATGGAAAAATGGATGATCAAGTTAATCTTTATGATGTGAATTGAAGAAAACTCACAATTGAAAGAGAGCGGGAGGGAGAGGGAGAGGACGATGGAGTGGGGATGGTGGGAGGGAGAGAGATAAAGAGGGTTTTACCACGACGTGAAGTATTTCCAAACTACATGGTTTCATGATTGAAAATTAAAATTGTAGGGGTGGAGGTGGAAGGGATTGCAATTTAGTGCTCTGCTATCAGGGTACAATGGAGTGGACTTTCATGGGTTGAGGAAGGCAGGGATGGAGGGAGTGGATGAAGGAGGAGAAGGTTGATGGGGCTACATACACTACAAGAGTCATCTTTTATGTCGTATGTCGTAGCGTACGGCAAAGGACCGGGTCACAGATGGCAAAGACCTTTTTCGTCTACTCGCTGACGGCCCCACTTTTGGCAATGAAAGTCATGATAATGTCATTCTTTGTCATCAGCTAGGATGTAGCGCAGGGCAAAGATCTTTTTCATCGGTCTTCCTAGAGAGGCAGAGGGCAACTGGGCTAGATAACAAAGCATCACCGTCAGCCCCATTAGGTGGCTAACGGCAACCATTTCTACGTGTCTGCCTTTGTCGTCTGCCAACCCTGGCCTTTGCAGTTTGCCAGCATGCCTGCCACCACGAGCGGCTGCTTCCACGTGTCTATCTTTGATGTCTGACATTCGTGCCCTTTGTCGTGTGCATGTGGCCAGCAGACGGCAAAATGACCAAATGGGTCACACTTGGTGCTCCAAGGTTGCACAGGTTGCTGCCACGTGTCACCTTTGCCATGAGATGGCAGACGGCAAATGCCTTTGTCGTCGGCTCGCAAACGGCAAAGTGCCTATATTACCCCTATTTTATTTGTTTTCTGTTATTCTCCTGCATTTTCACAACACATATATAATATATAGAGTTCACAACACATATATGATATATAGTGAGCTAGGCCAGATCAAAAGACCAATACATATTAAAAGAACCAATATATACAAAGTTTGACATTGTTCATCCATATATACATACATGTAGTTCCATATTGTTCATCAACACAAATAAAAAAATAAAGCACTCCATCAATGCGAGCTTCCATGTAGTCAATCAAATATGCAAAATGGGAATAAGAAAGTTAGAAGAAGAAGATTAGTATATGACATTTTTGAGCTTATTATGTCATTTTGGAGGAAAATAAGCTAAGTATATGACATTTATGAGCTAACCAAGGTTATTATGTCATTTTTTACCTAACTAAGCTATTATGTCATTTTAGAGGAAAATAAGCTAAGTATATGACATTTATGAGCTAACCAAGGTTATTTTGCAATTTTGACCTAACTAAGCTAATTATGTCGTTTTAGAGGAAAACAAGCTAATTATAAAACATTTATGAGCTAACCAAGGTTATTATGTTATTTCTCACCTAACTAAGCTAATGATGTCATAAATGAACTAAATAAGCTAATTATGTCATTTGGAGGATAAATAGTTAAGAAGAAGAATAAGAAGACTAGAAGAAGAAGAAGGAGGAGGAGGAGGAGGAGAAGGAGAAGAAGAAGAAGAAGAAGAAGAAGAAGAAGAAGAAGAAGAAGAAGAAGAAGAAGAAGAAGAAGAAGAAGAAGAAGAATAAGAAGAATAAGAAGAAGAAGACTAGAAGAAGAAGAAGAAGAAGAAGAAGAAGAAGACTAGAAGAAGAAGAAGAAGAAGAAGAAGAAGAAGAAGAGGAAGAAGAAGAACACTAGAAGAAGAAGAAGAAGAAGAAGCAAAAGACTAGAAGAATAAGAAGAAGAAGAAAGAGAAGAAAAATAATAAGAAGAAAGGAAGAAGAAATTCATTCTTCTTATTTTATTCTTTCTTTTTCTTCTCTTTCCTCTTCCATTCTTTCTTTTTCTTTTTATGCTATTTTTCGCTTATTATGTCATTTTGGAGGAAAATAAGCTAAGTATATGACATTTATGAGCTAACCAATGTTATTATGCCATTTTTGACCTAACTAAGCTAATTATGTCATTTTAGAGGAAAACAAGCTAAGTATATGAAATTTATGAGCTAACCAAGGTTATTATGCCATTTCTAACCTAACTAAGCTAAGTCATAAATTAACTAAATAAGATAATTATGTCATTTTGGAGGATAATTAGTTAAGTATGTCTTTCTTAGTGAAAATAAGCTAAGTATGTGGCATAATAGGGCTAACTAGCATGTATGAAGCTAAGTATGCATTTGTTAAGGAGAACACTAGAGAAAACGTACCATCGTCGCCATCACGGATGTGAAGCAACGGGGTTGCTCAGGCAGGTTTCACCTGGAGAAGGGTTGTGCGATGCGGCTTGCTACTACAACAAAAGACCTTCCAACGGCGCCAGAAATAGGAGTATTTCTTGATACTCCTCAGTAGCTGCACCAGGAATCCTTCTACTACGGCTACGCCTTAAGGGACTTCCTAGGCAAATATGCAAAGGATTTCCCCCGTGGCCTTGGAGCCTTGCGTTGGTGTTCCCTCGAAGCGGAAAGGGTGATGTAGCACAGCGGTGGTAAGTATTTCCCTCAGTTTGAGAACCAAGGTATCGATCCAGTGAAGGAGTATCCCAACTGCCTCCACAAACACAAAAAGCTTGCTCCCAATGCTATGAAGGGGTTGTCAATCCCTTATAGATTGTTGCCAAGTGAGAACTGAAAAGCAACAAAGTAACAAAGCAAAGTAAAAGCGAAAGTGGAACGATAGATGTGAATAGACCCGGGGGCCGTAGTGCTTACTAGTGGCTTCTCTCATGAAAGCAAGTAGACGGTGGGTGAACAAATTACTGTCGAGCAATTGATAGACCCGCGCAAAGTCGTGACGTCATCTATGGCAATGATTATATCTATAGGCATCACGTCCAAAACAAGTAGACCGATAATGTCTGCATCTACTACTATTACTCCACACGTCGACCGCTATCGAGCATGCATCTAGTGTATTAAGTACAAAAGAACAGAGTAACGCCTTAAGCAAGATGACATGATGTAGATGGACAATCTCATATCAACAACACAGCCCACCTTGTTACCCTTGATGGCAACTACTTAATGTGTGCCTTGCTGCCCCTACTGTCACTCGGAAAGGTCACCACATGGTAAGAACCCAAAACCAAGCACTTCTCCCGTTGCATGAATCATAGATCTAGTTGGCCAAACAAAACCCAAGACTCGGAGAGACTTACAAGGATATCAAATCATGCATATAAGAAATCAGCAAAGACTCAAATATATATCATAGATAATCTGATCACAAATCCACAATTCATCGGATCTCGACAAACACACCACCAAAGAGGATTACATCGGATAGATCTCCATGAAGATCATGGAGAACTTTGTATTGAAGATCCAAGAGAGAGAAGAAGCCATCTAGCTACTAACTACGGACCCGTAGGTCTGAAGTGAACTACTCACGAGTCATTGGAGGGGCGATGATGATGATGAAGAAGCCCTCCAACTCCAAAGTCCCCTCCGGCAGGGCACCGGGAAGGGTCTCCAGATGAGATCTCACGGAAACAGAAGCTTGCGGCGGCGAAAAAGTATTTGCGTGGCTCCCTTGATTTTCTTTCTGATTTTTAGGGAATATATAGGCGCAAGATCTAGGTCAGGGGGCGCTCAGGGAGGCCACAAGCCTGCCCACCGCCGCCTCCCCCTGGTGGCGGAGTGGGGGCTTGTGGGCTCCCTACAGCCCTCCTGTCTTGGCCCACAAGCCCCCTGCTCTTCTTCCGTTTGGGAAAAAACAGGAACTGGCACTTGGCACTGAATTAATAAGTTAGTCCCAAAAAATATATAGAAGGTACATAAAACATCCAAAGATGACAAGATAACAGCATGAAACCATCAAAATTATAGATACGTTTGAGACGTATCAAGCATCCCCAAGCTTAACTCCTGCTCGTCCTCGAGTAGGGAAGTGATAAAGAATGAATTGTTGATGCTTTCATGCTACCTAGCATAGATGTCCTTTGTAACTCCTCTTATGTGACATGAATGTTCACATCCATTAGATTCAAAATAATAGTTTGCTATTGACGTGGAAACGATAATAATTCAAGCAAACTAGCAAGGTAATCATGAACTTTCAAAATAACAAGGCCAAAAGAAAGTTATCCCTACAAAACCATATAGTCTGGCTATGATCTATCATCATTGCACAACGAATTTAAATCATGCACAACCCCGGTATTGGCCAAGTAATTGTTTCACACCTTTACTTTCTCAAACCTTTTCAACTCTCACGCAATACATGAGCGTGAGCTATGGTTTTAGCACTATAAGTGGTGTGGAGTGTGATGGAGGTTGCAAGACAAAAAAGGAGAAGATGGTCACATTAACTAGGCATATCAATGAGCTGTGGAGATGCTCATCAAAAGATATCAATGTGAATGAGTAGGGATTGCCATACAAATGATGCACTAGAGCTAAGAGTATATGAAAGCTCTTAAAGAAAACTAGTGGGTGTGCATCCAACTTGCTCGCTCACGAAGACCTAAGGCAATTTTGAGGAAGCCTAACATTGGAATATACAAGCCAAGTTATAAAATGAAAATTTCCCACTAGCTATATGGTGGTGACAAAACGAGAGACTCTCAATCATGAAGATCATGCTGCTTAATATGCACAAGTGTGGAAAAGTGGTAGCATTGTCCCTTCTCTCTTTTTCTCTCATTTTTTTGTGGGCTCTTTGGCCTCTCTTTTTTTATTTTGGTGGGCATATTTGGCCTCTTTTATTTCCTCACATGGGACAATGCTCCATCAATGATGATCATCACACTTTCAACTCAAAACTTAGAGCAACGGTGACTCTATATGGAATGCCTTCGGTAGTGTACCGTGACAATGATCTAGCATGGCATAGACATTAATGGAAACATCATGCTAGCTATCTTACGATCATGCAATGGCAATGTAGACGTGGTAGCACATGTCATGGTGGTAGTTGCATGGCAATATATCTCAGAATGACTTTGAAAAAGCCATAGTAGGTAGGTATGGTGTCTGTTTTGAGGGAGGCTAATGGTGGGTTTTGTGCACCGGCGAAAGTTGCACGGCACTAAGAAGATAGTGATGGTGGAAGGTGAAAGTGCATCTAAACCATGGACTCAACATTAGTCATGAAGAACTCATATACTTGTTGCAAAAGTTTTATTAGTAATCAAAACAAAGCATTCAACGCATACTCCTAGGGGAATGGTTGGTAGGTATAAACCATCGTGCGATCCCGACCGCCACGCAAAGGATGACAATCAATAGACTAATCATACTCAAATTTCATCACATAGCGGTTCACCATACGTGCATGTTACGGGAATCACTAACTTCAACACAAGTATTTCTAGATCCACAACACCTTACTAACATGACTTCAATATTACCATAACCACAACTCAAAACTAATTGAGATGAATCAAACTTCTCTAACTATTCAATGCACATGAAGGTGGAAGTTTTCATATCCCTTTGGATAAATACCCCTTTTGAGACTACTTTCAAAGCATAGATCAACTACCAAGCCACGCACCGCTACGCTCTAAAAGATATAAGTGAAGCACATAGAGCAAATGTATCTAGCTCAAAAGATATAAGTGAAGCACATGTGAGCTGAATTGTCTACCAAACGATATAAGCGAAGCTCGACAAAATCACCGTGTGCATGTCTCTCTCTCTAGGTTGCAGCAAGGATGATTGTGACACAACAAAAATAAAAGACTCCTACGATACAAGACGCTCCAAGCAAAAACACATAACATGTGGTGAATAAAAATATAGCCCCAAGTAACGTTACCGATGGATTGAAGACGACAGAGGGGATGCCTTCCCGGGGCATCCCCAAGCTTAGGCTTTTACGGAATCCTTGAATCTCTTGGGGTGCCTTGGGCATCCCCAAGCTTGAGCTCTTGCCACTCTTTATCTCTTTGTCCATAAGAACTTCACCCAAAACTTGAAAACTTCACAACACAAAACTTAAACAGAAACTCGTGATAACATTAGTATGAGAAAGCAAACCACCACTTCCTTAGGTACTGTCAAACTTAAATTCTACTTATGCTGATGTTGGATTACTGTATTTTCAATCTTCCATGGCTAATACCCCCCGATACTATCCATAGCTTCATCAAAATATGCAACAAACACAACAAAAACAGAATCTGTTAACAGCAGACCAGTCTGTAGCAATCTGTATATTTCGTATACTTCTGGTACTTCAGAAATTCTGAACAATTACGAAAGTCCGGAGAATTTGCGTAGCAATCAGAAGCAAAAAGAATCAACTCAAAAGATCTTACAGAAAAAAAAATGAAAATTCTTTCCATGAGCAGAAAGTTTCTATCTTTTCCAGCATGACCAAACGATCATCCCCAAGACTAATAATAACGGTTTTGCTTGGCACAAACGCAAAAAAACACAAAAAACACAATCATAACAGAATTATGAAAGTGTGGAAAACACAAAACAGAAAGAAAAAGGATAGATTCGGTGGGTTGCCTCCCAACAAGCGTTTTTGTTTAACGCCCTTAGCTAGGCATTCAATGATGCTCTCACAAAAGACAAGAATTGAAGCACAACGAGAGCACCCTAAAGCATGTGAAAATCACATTTAAGTCTAACATACTTCCTATGCATAGGCATTTTTTAGGAAAACAAATTGTCAAGACAACCAATAGCTGCCATATGCAAGGAAGAAGAAAGAGACAAGAGCAATCTCAACATCACGAGAGGTGATTTAGTAACATGAAAGTTTCTACCACAATATTTTCCTCTCTCATTACATGTGGGATCATATTCGAATTCAATGATATACCTATCACATAGGATATTTTCTTCCTGATCCACATGTATGAAAAGTTGACGCTCTTCAAAAATAGTGGTATTATCATCTAAAGTCATGACTTCTCCAAACCCACTTCCAATAATATTGCAAATATCATATTCATCTTGAGGCTAGAACAAATTTTCAAGATCGAAAGAAAAATCATCACCCCAATCATGATCTTTGCAACAAGTAGTGGTCATTGCAAGACTAGCATCCCCAAGCTTAGGGTTTTGCATAATTTTAGCATGATTGTCACTAATAGAATTTATAGTGAAACCATTGCAATCATGCTTTTCATCCAAGGAGCCCTCGTGAATCACTTCATGAATTTCTTCATCACGATTTTCGGATTCACGCATCTCAAGCAGAACTCTATAAAGATAGTCAAGTGCACTCAATTCACTAGCAATTCGTTCCGCATAAGTGGATCTCTTAAAGAGATTAGCAAGTGGATGAGGATCCATATCACTAGATTTTCAGCAAGCGAAGATGCAAGCATATTGAAGGCACATGGCACACAAGCGAACAGAAAGCAACCGAGAGAAAAGGGCGAACGAAAAGGCAAACGAAAAAGGCAAAAAGGCAAATGAAAACGGTAAATGTGAAGTGGGGGAGAGGAAAACGAGAGGCAACTGGCAACAAAATTAAATGCAAGAGATGAGTTTGTGAGACCTACTTGGATAGATCTTGATCTCTCCTCCCCGGCAACGGCGCCAGAAATGGGCGTGTTGACGGGAGATTATTCTTGTCTTGATCTCCCTCGGCAAGCGATCCTCCTCCCCGGCAACGGCGCCAGAAATACTTCTGCTACTGCAACAAAAGACCTTCCAACGGTGCCAGAAATATGAGTATTTCTTGATACTTCTCAGCAGCTGCACCAGGAATCCTTCTGCTACTGCTACGCCTTAAGGGACTTCCTAGGCAAATATGCAAATGATTTCCCCCGTGGCCTTGGAGCCTTGCGTTGGTGTTCCCTCGAAGCGGAAAGGGTGATGTAGCACAGCGGTGGTAAGTATTTCTCTCAGTATGAGAACCAAGGTATCGATCCAGTGAAGGAGTATCACAAGTGCCTGCACAAACACAAAACGCTTGCTCCCAACGCTATGAAGCGGTAGTCAATCCCTTATAGATTGTTTGCCAAGTGAGAACTAAAAGCAACAAAGTAACAAAGCAAAGTAAAAGCGAAAGTGGAATGATAGATGTGAATAGACCCGGAGGGCGTAGTGTTTACTAGTGGCTTCTCTCATGAAAGCAAGTAGACGATGGGTGAACAAATTACTGTCGAGCAATTGATAGAACCGCGCAAAGTCGTGACGTCATCTATGGCAATGATTATATCTATAGGCATCACTTCCAAAACAAGTAGACCGATATTGTCTGCATCTACTACTATTACTCCACACGTCGACCGCTATCCAGCATGCATCTAGTGTATTAAGTCCAAAAGAACAGAGTAACGCCTTAAGCAAGATGACATGATGTCGATGGACAATCTCATATCAACGACAGAGCCCACCTTGTTACCCTTGATGGAAACTACTTAATGTGTGCCTTGCTGCCCCTACTGTCACTGGGAAAGGTCACCACAAGGTAAGAACCCAAAACCAAGCACTTCTCCCATTGCAAGAAGCATAGATCTAGTTGGCCAAACAAAACCCAAGACTCAGAGAGACTTACAAGGATATCAAATCATGCATATAAGAAATCAGAAAAGACTCAAATATATATCATAGATAATCTGATCACAAATCCACAATTCATCGGATCTTAACAAACACACCGCCAAAGAGGATTACATCGGATAGATCTCCATCAAGATCATGGAGAACTTTGTATTGAAGATCCAAGAGAGACAAGAAGTCATCTAGCTAGTAACTAAGGACCCGTAGGTCTGAAGTGAACTACTCACGAGTAATTGGAGGGGCGATGATGATAATGAAGAAGCCCTCCAACTCCAAAGTCCCCTCCGGCAGGGCACCGGCAAGGGTCTCCAGCTGAGATCTCGCGGAAACGGAAGCTTGCGGCGGCGAAAAAGTATTTTCGTGGCTCCCTTGATTTTTTCTGATTTTTAGGGAATATATAGGCGCAAGATCTAGGTCAGGTGGCGCTCAGGGAGGCCACAAGCCTGCCCACCGCCGCCTCCCCCCTGGTGGCGCAGTGGGGGCTTGTGGGCTCCCTGCAGCCCTCGTGGCTTGGCCCATAGGCCCCCTGATCTTCTTCCGTTCGAGAAAAAAATCATTTCGGGGATTTTATTCCGTTTGGACTCCGTTCCAAAATCAGATCTTAAAAGAGCCAAAAACACACACAAAAATAGGAACTGGCACTGGCACTGAATTAATAAGTTAGTCCCAAAAAAGATATAAAAGGTACATAAAACATCCAAAGATGACAAGATAACAGCATGAAACCATCAAAAAATATAGATACGTTTGAGACGTATCACGGCTCATGAGTTATTCCGCACCAAAGATCATTTGCAATGTCTCATTAGCATGATGAAACTCAAATGTTAAGACTAGTAACTAATGACCATTCAAATGAAACTCACCGTTCCAACCACAGAAATGACTGGCATCGGCGGAGAGGTATGACCGGTCTTCTCGCACATAGACTGCATATTTGGTTTTGACGAGTCAGTCATATTAGTTAGTAATGAAATTGACATTACATGCATGATTTGGCTAATATGAAGAAGAAATTTACCACAAGGAGCTCGTACATGGCCCGGTGAGCCACCTCATTCAGTGCCCTCTCCTTGTCCAACAACCGAGTTGTCTTCTCCTCCGCGACCCGTTCCTTCTCTGCCGCCACCCGGTCCCTCTCTTGCATAAGCGCCTCGGTTGTCCCTCGACCTCTATGAAGAGCAGCCTGCAACACCACTCCTCGTTAGCATTGTAATCATCGATAGCCACACACACACAATGTAATTGAGGAAAGTTATCTGAGTCTGTATAACTAACCTCGATGGCGAGAACGACTGGGCGTGGACGATTCCTTATCTCAGGACAGGAGCTCGTTTGGTGCGCCTTGATCTCCGAGAGAGTGAGAGGACAAAGTATCAACCCATCTCCAATGGCTATCGAGCCATGGGGCCTCCCGCCACCAAATATCATCACCAGCTCGGGATCCAAAGGTTGCTCGCTCAGGTTAAATCCTCCCCTTTCCTCGCCTTCCCTTCCTCGTTGTACCTCACTAGCTTGTGGTGGGAGGAGATGTTGGTAAACTTCTGTGGATGATCGAGGTCAGACCCAAAGAATGCATTGACCTTCTTGTACGAGGCGGTATGGGCCATGTCATAGAGGTCGTACATATCTGGCACCTCTCTGTTATTGTGATGTGCCTAAAAGAGAGGAACAAATTTTTAGTAAAGGGCTCAAGCTAGCATGAAGAATGAATTGCATGAATCATGAAGAAAACCACATACCCAGTTCCACCCGAACTGAAATAAGTTGGTGCTGCCTTGATGGTGTGGCACACCAACCATTTGGGCATGTCGGCCTTCGCATTGTCATGGATGGCTCGCCATTGGCTTGTGCACCACTCATAAACCAACACCTCCTAACAATCCATCTTATTCCCACACCATATCGGGGGCCCCTATAATTAGTAAAGACAAATTTGAGCGGTGGTGAGGAACCGATAGAAGATGTGTCTAGAGGGGGTGAATAGACTACATGTCAAGATAAAATTTCAAGCCTAACCTAATTTCTAGGAGGGAAGAAATCTAGCAATTCTAACAAGTCTAGGCACCCTACACAAGAAGTTCTAAGAGTATAGCAGCGGAAAGTAAAACACGCAAGTGTAAAGTAGAGGAGAAGGGAAGGGAGATCAAACGCATGAGGTTGAGACGGCGATTTTTGCCATGGTTTCGATAGGTGGTGCTATCGTACGTCCATGTTAGTGAAGACTTCACCCACGGAGGGTAACAGATGCGAGAGTCCACGGAGGGCTCCACCCATGGAGGGTCCACAAAGAAGCGACCTTGTCTATCCCACCACGGCTTCCATCCACGGAGTACTAGCCTTACTCACGGTAGATCTTCATGAAGTAGGCGATCTCCTTGCCCTTACAAACATATTGGCTCAACTCCACAACACGAAGTAGGAGGCTCCCAAGCGACACCTAACCAATCTAGGAGGCACGACCCTCCAAAAGGTAATAGGTGTGGTAGATCAATGAACTCCTTGCTCTTGTGCTTCTAAATATAGTCTCCTCAACACAAATCTCTCTCCCACAGAATATGCATGTGTAGGAGAGGTTGATTTGGTGGAAAGCAGTTTGGGGATGCTAGAGATCAAGATTCAAATGATTGGGTTGGAATATCTTGGTCTCAACACATGAGTAGGTGGTTCTCTCACAGAAAATGCATGTGGAAATGAAGTGTGTGTTCTGAGTGCTTCTCCCACAAATAAGAGGTGGGTGAAGGGGTATATATAGGGATCAGCCAAAATCCAACTGTTACACACAAAAGAGCAAACTCGCTGACATCGAAGTGGACAACTCGGTGGTACCAATTAGCACTAAAGTGTTGAACTTTTGAATCTCGGTAAGAGCGATATATAGAACTCGATGGTACCGAAAAGGTGACTAACAGTCAGATGCCCAAACTCGGTGGCACCGATACTCAAACTCGGAAATTCCGATTTTGTGTATCTTGGCCACAGAATGTTGGTCACACTGAACTCGGTAGCACCGATGCAGTTTCGGTTGCACCGATGTGGTGGGAATGGATAGGGTTTTGTCTTAGGTTCAAACTTGGTGGGTTCGATGTGGCAATGTTGGTGACACCGAATTTTTGAATGTGGAACCTGACAGAGTGGATATGTGGAAAAATGACTGAGTGTTTTGGTGGCTAACTTTGAGCATTTGAGCAATCAGTTCATTTTACTACCTCACCACCTTTTAATAGTATTGGCTTTTCTATGGACACAGAAGTGATTTTTCACAAATATAAAATGAAGATTCTTCTAGCTTGAAGCTTGAGCCAATATTATTCCTTTCTTGAATCCAGGGGCATCTCCACATAAACCTTAAGCCATAGCTCTTCATGGACTAAACCTGAAATATCTAGGTAAAAGTGTTAGTCCAAGAGGCAATATATGTTGTCATGAATTATCAAAATCACCAAGGGAGCGTATGTGCTTTCAATCTCCCCGTTTTTGGTAACTGATGACAACATACAAACAAAGCTTCAAATAAAGATACTCATAAGGATATGACAGCTTTGACACACATATGACTAGTACAAGCTCCACCTAAATGTGTGCAATCCCTTTAAAGGATAGTTGCTTTGGAATGCATGGTCACACACAAGGTAGAAGGATAGGACAAGTCATATGGATCTTGTCTATATGCATCAAACATATGTGAATGAAGGACTTCCATGTTCAAGACTCCCTCTTGCAAACAATATGTGCAAGAAACAAGAGGTCATCGTGAACAAGGATATGATGCATATACTTACCTTGAGAATCTTGAGCATCTTGACATAGAAGTACACTTGGGCAAACAAATGTTAGATAACACAAGAGTACCCTATTGTAAATATGCAAAGAACTTTAAATATACCAAGAAATTGAAGACATATTGAAGATAGGATTTTATGAAAGAATATGTCTCCAAGGAACAAGAACTTTTGTCCCCTAAAGATAAATATGTAAAGTTTCCTCTCCCCCTGAATCATAGCATGTAGATATTGGAAGTAGGCAGGGAAAATAAGTTCAAACCAATAAAGCCACGTTTATCTCTCTCCCCCTTAATGTGTAAGGTTTGATACAAGTATCTCCCCTTAATGTTGTTTCTCCGTCTTTTTGTATAAGCTTCTTGATGATATGTCTCCCCTATAAGTAGGTTCATTGAATGGAAGCTTTGATGATATTTCTCCCCCTTTGGCATAATTACCAAAAATAAAGGTGAGGGTAAGGGCTCATTGAGAGATAGGGATCCTAGATATTTCTCTCTTTTGTAAGGGTTCCTTGAATTTAGCTTTTCTCCCCCTTATATATTTTGTAGGGCTCATCGAATGTTCTCCCCCTTAGGTATGGATATGAGGTCCTTGAATGATCTCTCCCTATGGTAGGGATCCTTGATAATTCTCCCTCTTACATTGCATGGGATCACTAAGATTTTTCTCCCCCTAGAGAAGTTGTCTCCCCTAAGACAATAGTCCGGAAGAATTTATCAGAGTAACAAAGTCAGAAAAATCGGAGTCACCGAGGCATAATGATTCAGTAGAACCGAGATTAATATTTGGGCCTCTGGGAGAAATCGGTTGGACCGAGTTTCCCAATCCGGTGAAACTGAGTTGCAATGATAGTCAACTCTTTAACATAAACTAGGTTGATTGAAAGTATTGTTTCAAAAGTCTAGTGTAAAAAGAAAGATAATTCCAACTGAGACAGTTAAACAAAACAAAAATAAGAATAGAAAGATTTTTTTTGAAAATACACACATATAGATGAGAGAGGGATGGTTCTAAGAATGTGAAAGATCAAATGTGAACCATACGATATTATCCATCTAGATGTGGGGCGGTGACTAGGTCACCTATATTAGAGTACTTGACGTGAGGAGTCAAGCAAGGATGCTTGATCATAGGTCATACTCATCGTTAAGTGCAAAATGGGGTTACCATTTTTCGGTTAAGCATTTTTATGTCTTCATATCCCTTGAGTTCCTTTACTTCATTAATTGGTGTAGACCTTTATCAAGGATATGAGTACATACCTTCGAATGATGTTGTTGACGTAGCATGTAGGTAAACTTGTTGTGGATGCTCAAGGTTGATGAAGATCATCTTGTGTTGGGAGCAATCCATGTCGTTTTGGTTCACTTTTCACCTACAATGGTTAGTCACACAAGGAAGAACATAATATATCCAAATGACATGTGTGAATTCATAAGCATAGTGTTGTCAAGGATATGATTTTGTTGTCTTCTTCCTTCATCTCCGAAAAACTAGGTTGTTTATACTCGGCCAAGTCAAGATTGTTTTTGTTTGGAGTTGGTTGCAATCTTGTGGAGTGTATTGCATCCAAGTACCTACAAAAGGTTAGATACAATACAAGGGAGCATAGTTTCCAAGACATAAGATGGTCATATCAATGGAATCTAGGAATGGGCAGTCAAGCTCATGCCCCTGCATGCATCCGAGTGAGTCTAGCTCAAGTTTGAAGCATCAGTGATGTTCAACTCACTCCACAAATGACAGAACACTTTCTCATCAAGTGGTTTGGTGAAAATATCAGCCAGTTGTTTGTCAGTACGAACATGCGTGAGATCAATATCTGCTTTGGCAACATGATCACGGATGAAATGATGCCGCACTTGGATGTGCTTAGTTCTAGAATGTCACACGGGATTATATGCAATCTTAATAGAACTTTCATTGTCACACAACAATGGGACTTTTTCTAACATGAATGACATAATCCTTAAGCATTTGAGACATCCATAGTAATTGAGCACAGCATGATCCAGCGGCAATGTCTTTAGCTTCGGCAGTTGATAAGGATACCGAGTTTTGTTTCTTGGATGTCCAAGAGACAAGAGATATCGCAAGAAATTGACATGTACCCGAGGTGGATTTTCTATCAACCTTGTCTCCAGCATAATCCGAGTCGGAATAGCCAACAAGATCAAAATAAGATCCCTTCGGATACCATATGCCAAAGTTTGGTGTATGTATAACATATCTCACTGTCATTTTCACTGCCAATAGATGACATTCTTTAGGTGATGCTTGATAGTGGGCACACATGCAAACACTTAGCATGATATGAGGACGAGAGGCACACAGATATAACAATGATCCTATCATTGATGTATAAACCTTCGATCAACGGGTGCATCATCCTTAGTGAGGTCAAGATGTCCGGTAGTAGGCATGGGGGTTCTCATACCTTTGCATTCTTGCATGTTGAACTTCTTGATCAAGTCCTTGGTGTACTTGGTTTGAGAGATGAACGTACCTTCTCTCGACTGTTTGATTAGTAATCCAAGGAAGAACTTCAGTTCACTCATCATGGACATCTCGTACTTCTCTGACATCAGCTTTCAAAACTTTTCAGTAAAATGTGGGTTAGTAGAACCAAAGATAATATCATCCACATATATTGGACAAACAAATAGTTTGCCATTTACTATTTTAGTGAATAAGGTTGCATCAATTTTGCCAATCTAAAATCCCTTTTCAATGATAAACTTCGTTAGGCATTTGTACCAAGCTCTAGGTGCTTGTTTAAGGCCATATAAAGCTTTGCGAAGTTTTTAAACATGATCAGGTTTCTTAGGGTTCACAAAACCAGGAGGTTGTTTAACATAAACTTCCTCTTCAATTTCTCCATTGAGAAAGGCACTTTTAATATCCATTTGGTAGAGAGTTATATCATGTTGATTGGCATAAGCTAGAAGAATATGAATGGCTTCAAGTCTAGCAACAGGAGCATAAGTCTCACCATAGTCCATACCTTCGACTTGCGCGTATCCTTGGGCTACGAGACATGCTTTGTTGCGTACAACTAGTCCGTTTTCATCTTGCTTGTTTCAAAACACCCATCTTGTACCAATGATATTCTGCTCGCCTTCTGGTTTTTAACAAGTGTCCAAACTTGGTCCCTCTCGAAGTTGTGTAGCTCTTCACGCATGGCATTCACCCAATCTGGATCTTGGAGAGCTTCTTCTACCTTCAAGGGTTCAATGCTAGATATGAAAGAATAATGCTCACAAAAGTTAGCTAATCGAGATTTAGAGCGAATGATTCTCTCGTTGTTTATGTCGCTGTGGATTTGTTTCAGCGGATGATCTCTGTCCACTCTTGCTCTAACTCTTGACAGCTTCTTCTTGTTTGGTGGAGGAGTTTCTTCTTCTTCATCATCATCTTGAGCATTGTCGTTGGCGTCATCTTCTCCTTGAGGTGGTGGTGAGGAAGGTTGAGGTGGATCATCACGATGTACTTCTTCCTCTTCTTCATCGTGTTGTGTTCCGCTTGTGGATGCTTCCATGTCATTTTGCAGTTCACCTTGGCGCGAAGTAGAAGCTTCCACTTGAATTGATGAAGTGCTTTCCTTCACCTCCATGGGACGAATCTTGGCAATGGACAAATCGTTGATAGCTTCCGAAGGTTCCTTATCTCCTATATGAATTGGCAATTGTTCGACTTGCGAACCGTTAGTCTCATCAAACTTCACATCTATCGTATCTTCAACTTTTTGAGTGAAGTTGTTGTAAACACGGTAGGCGTGAGAGTTTGACCCGTAATCAAGAAGGAAACCTTCATAAGATTTAGGTGCAAATTTAGATCGACGATGCTTATCAAGAATATAGCACTTAGAGCCGAATACTCAAAAGTATCCAACTTGGGGTTTCTTACCAGTGAGTAGCTCGTATGTCGTTTTACCAAGAAGCTTGTGCAGGTAGAGTCGGTTTATGACATGGAAAGTTGTTTCACGGCTTCTGCCCAAAAGTATCTTGGAGTCTTGCATTCGTCAACCATCATTCTTGCCATCTCTATGAGCGTCCGGTTCTTCCTCTCAACAACTTCATTTTGTTGAGGTGTGTACGTCGCCGAGAACTCATGTGAGATACCTTCTTCGTCAAGAGAAGTATCCACATTAGTGTTCTTGAACTCCGTTCCATTATCGCTCTGAGCCTTCTTGATCTTCACATCAAACTGGTTTTGAGCTTTTCGAGCAAAGTTCTTGAAGATCATTTGTACCCGCGACTTATCATTGAGAAAGAACACCCACGTAAATATGGAAAAATCATCAACAATAACTAGACCATAAGAATTTCCACCGAGTCTCTTGTAAGTATTGGGACCAAAGAGATCCATGTGAAGCAGCTCGAGGGGTCTTCTTGTGGTCATGATGTTCTTCACCGGATGACTTCCACCAGCTGGTTTTCCTGCTTGACAGGAACTACAAAGTCTATCTTTGTCAAATATAACATCTTTAACACCAATAATAAGATCACCTTTGATAAGTTTGTCAAGATTATGCACACCAACATGTCCAAGCCTTCTATGCCATGACCAACCTTTAAAAGATTTTGCAACAAGGCATGTACGGGGTTTGTGTTGGAAATATGCCCTAGAGGCAATAATAAATTGGTTATTATTATATTTCCTTGTTCATAATAATCGTTTATTATCCATGCTAGAACTGTATTGACTGGAAACTCAAATACATGTGTGGATACATAGACAACACACTGTCCCTAGTGAGCCTCTAGTTGACTGCTCGTTGATCAAAGATGGTCAAGGTTTCCTGACAATAGACAAGTATTGTCACTTTATAATGGGATCACATCGTTAGGAGAATGATGTGATGGACAAGACCCAAACTATGAATGTAGCATATGATCGTGTCAGTTTATTGCTATTGCTTTTTGCATGTCAATGTATCTGTTCCTATGACCATGAGATCATGCAACTCCCGAACACCGGAGGAATACCTTGTGTGTATCAAACATCGCAATGTAACTGGGTGACTATAAAGGTGCTCTACAGGTATCTCTGAAGGTGTTTGTTGTGTTGGCATGGATCAAGACTGGGATTTGTCACTCCATGTGATGGAGAGGTATCTCGGGGCCCACTCGGTAATACAACATCACAACAAGCCTTGCAAGCAATGTGACTAAGGAGTTAGTCACGGGATCTTGTATTACAGAATGAGTAAATAGACTTGTCGGTAACGAGATTGAACTAGGTATAGAGATACCGACGATCGAATCTCGGGCAAGTAACATACCGAAGGACAAAGGGAACAGCATACGGAATTAACTAAATCCTTGACATAGAGGTCCAACCGATATAGATCTTCGTAGAATATGTAGGACACAATATGGGCATCCAGGACCCGCTATTGGTTATTGACCGGAGAATGTCTCAAGTCATGTCTACATAGTTCTCGAACCCGCAGGGTCTGCACACTTAAGGTTCAATGACGTTTCGGTATAGTTCAGTTATAGGTGTTGGTAATCCAAAGTTGTTCAGAGTCCCGGATGAGATCCCGTACATCACGAGGAGATCCGGAATGGTCCGAAGGTAAAGATTGATATATAGGAAGTCCTGTTTTGGTCACCGGAAAAGTTTCGGGTACTTCGGTAGTGTACCGGGAGTGCCGGGAGGGTACCGGGGACCATCTGGAGGGGTGTCACGCCCCGAGGGGCCTCATGGGCTGTTGGAGGAGACAAACAAGCCCCTAGTGGGTTGGCCTAAGCCCCCACTAAGGCCCATGAGGTTTGAGAAGCAAAAAACCCAAAGGTGAAAGAGGAGGAAAGGGTTTCCAAGTGGAGAGGAGGAATCCTACTCCTAGTAGGATTGGAGTAGGACTCCTCCACCTCCAATTTAGGACAAACCTTGAGGGTTTGGCGCTGCCTCCTCTCCTCCCCTCCCTCCCTCCTATATATACTAGAGGAATTAGAGGCAGCCCTAACCCTAATTGCCACGTGCTCCCTCTACTTCTCTCTAGATCTGTTTCTCCTCTACTCTAGTTCGGCGGTGCTTAGGCGAAGACCTGCTGGATTAGTTCACCACCACCACCACCACGCTGCCGTGGTGGATAACTCATATATCTCTTCGCCCCTCTTGCTGGATCAATAAGGTAGCGATCGTCATCGAGTTGTACGTGTGCTGGACGCGGAGGTGTCGTCCGTTCGGCACTAGATCGGGATGGATCGTGATCGGATTGCGGGACGGATCGTGATGAGATCGTGGGACGGGCTGCAATTTGGATCATGAAGATGTTCCACTACATCAACCGCGTTATATACGCTTCTGCTTAGCGGTCTACAAGGGTATGTAGATTCACTCTCCCCTTCTCGTAGATGATCATCACCATGGATAGGTATTGCGTGTGAGTAGGAATTTTTTTTGTTTCCGATGCTACGATCCCCAACAGTGGCATCATGAGCTAGGTTCATGCGTAGATGACATCTCGAGTAGAACGCAAAAGAGTTTGTGGGCTTTGATGTTCAAGTTGCTGCCCTCCTTAGTCTTTTCTTGATTCGGCGGTATTGTTGGATTGAAGCGGCCCAGACCAACTTTACTCGTATGCTTACGAGAGACCGGTTTCATCGACTGACATGCAACTTGTTGCATAAAGATGACTGGCGGGTGTCTGTTTCTTCAACTTTAGTTGAATTGGATTTGACCAAGGCGGTCCTTGGAGAAGGTTAAATACCAATTTGCATATCACCGTTGTGGATTTGCGTAAGTAACATGCGATCATACTAGATACCCATAGGAGCCACGTAAAATATGCAACAACAAATTAGAGGACGTCTAACTTGTTTTTGCAGGGTATGCATGTGATATGATATGGCCAATGGCATGATATGATATATTGGATGTATGAGATGATCATGTTGTAGTAGTTAAATATCGACTTACACGTAGATGCTACGGCAACCGGCAGGAGCCATAGGGTTGTCTTTAAATTTATTTTGCGATTGCAGATGCTCTTGCTATATCGCTAGGCAGTAGCTTTAGTAGTAACAGCATAGATAGCGCGACAACCACGATGGCAGCACGATGATGGAGATCATGGTGCAACGCCGGTGATGATGGAGATCATGTCGGTGCTTTGGTGATGGAGATCAAGAAACACAAGTTCATGGCCATATCAAGTCACTTATGATTTGCATGTGATGTTAATCCTTTTATGCACCTTGTTTTTCTTAGGATGACGGTAGCATTATAAGGTGATCCCTCACTAAAATTTCAAGATAAAATTGTGTTCTCCCCGACTATGCACCGTTGCGATAGTTCGTCGTTTTGGGACACCACGTGATGATCGAGTGTGATAGACTCAACGTTCACATGCAACTGGTGCAAAACAGTTGCACACGTGGAACACTCGGGTTAAACTTGACGAGCCTAGCATGTACAAACATGGCCTCGGAACACAAGAGACCGAAAGATCGAGCATGAATCATATAGTTGATATGATCAACATGGAGATGTTCACCATTGAAACTAATCTCAACTCACTTGATGATCGGACTTGAGTTAGTGGATTTGGATCATGTGCCACTCAAATGACTACAAGGATGTCTATTTGAGTGGGAGTTCTTAAGTAATATGATTAATTGAACTCATTATCATGAACATAGTCAAAAGGTCTTTGCAAATTATGTTGTAGCTTGGGCCGTAGCTCTACTGTTCAAGATATGTTCGTAGAGAAAATTTAGTTGAAAGTTGATAGTAGCAATTATGCGGACTAGGTGTGTAAACTAAGGATTGTCCTCATTGCTGCGCAGAAGGCTTATGTCCTTAATGCACCGCTCGGTGTGTTGAACCTCAAGCGTCGTCTGTGGATGTTGCGAACATCTGACATACACGTTTTTGGATACTACGTGATAGTTCAGTGCGTAATGCTTAACGGCTTAGAATTGAGGCGATGAAGACGTTTCGAACGTCATGGAACATATGAGATGTTCCAAGAGATGAAATTAGGAATTCATGCCTGTGCCCTTGTTGAGAGGTATGAGACCTCCGACAAGATTCTTTGTCTACAAAGTAAGGGAGAAAAGCTATTGTTGAGCATGTGCTCAGATTGTTTGAGTGCTACAATCGCTTGAATCAAGTGGGAGTTAATCTTCTAGATGAGATAGTGATGGTTCTCCAAAGTCACTGCCACCAAGCTACAGAGCTTCGTGATGAACTATAACATATCAGGGATAGATATGATTATCCTTGAGCTATTCGCGATGTTTGACACCACGAAAGTAGAAATCAAGTAGGATCATCAATTGTTGATGGTTAGTAAAACCACTAGTTTCAAGAAGGGCAAGGGCAAGAAGGGATACTTCATGAAACGGCAAACTAGTTGCTGCTCTAGTGAATAAACCCAAGGTTAAACCCAAACCCGAGACTAAGTGCTTCTATTATGAGGGGAACGGTCACTGGAGCGAAACTACCCTAGTTACTTGGTAGATGAGAAGGCATAATTTGGATATATTTCCTCTAAGTCTTTCCACAAAGTATGAGCACACTCAAAGTTTTGCAACTGATTAAGCACATTTCTTGGTAAACCTCTAATGATAAGATTGACGGTGTTGAGGTTGCCAAGCATGTTAACTTCAACATCATGAGAAGGATGTATGGGGTCAATGGGAGGCGCATAGGTATATTCAATATACTTGCGCAAACAGAACTCATCGAATATGTCAGGCATTTTGTATTTCCATTGTCTAAAGTACTCCCCATCAAGAATAGGCACTCTAAAACTAAAAATCTGGGAACTAGTCACATTCATCTTCCTCCAATGGCTGTTAAACCAAGGTTTTGGAGACCATGCTCTGATATGAATTGAGGGATCAATAGAAGATGTGTCTAGAGGGGGTGATTAGACTACTTGTCAAGATAAAATTTCTAGCCTAACCTTTTTTCTATGAGGACAAAAATCTAGCAGTTCTAACAAGTCGAGGCACACTACACAAGCAGTTCTAAGAGTGTAGCAGCGGAAAGTAAAACATGCAAGTGTAAAGTAGAGGAGAAGGGAAGGGAGGTCAAATGCATGAGGTTGACATGGCGATTTCTGGCACGGTTCCGATAGGTGGCACTATCGTACGTCCATGTTAGTGGAGATTTCAACCCACAGAGGGTAACGGCTGCAGGAGTCCACGGAGGGCTCCACCCACAGAGAGTCCACAAAGAAGCGGCCTTGTCTATCCCACCACGGCTTCCTTCCACGGAGGACTAGTGTGACAGCCCGATGCCGACGTTCCAGAAGATTCCCCTTTATTTCCGTTTCCGTCGTGTGAATATTTTGTTGGTTGCATCATCATTTAGTTTGCATCATGGCATCACGCATGGCATCATGTCAACTGTGTTTTGTCGGTGTTGCTTGTTGCTCCTTGTTGTTGGGTGTTAGTGCCTTGTGAGTGGTGTTGTTTTGTTGGAGTGATGAGAGTGGTTGCAACAGAGCCACTTCAAAACCATGTTGCATCGAGGATGTAAAACCCTTCTCTCCTCTCTATTCTATTTTTGTGGCTGCGATTGATTTCAGTTTTAACCCCTATTAAACAAGTTCGTCTTCTTTTAAAATCCTTTGTTAAATGTGGGGGCAACCCTTGGGTTTCCTTTATTTATTTTCTTTTGTTTATTTTCAAAAAAACAGAGTCTCATTTTCTTTTCTCCTTTAAAAGAGCTTTTATTTTATTCTTTAAAAAAAGGGTTTTATTTTATTCTTCAAAAGGTTTTATTTTATTCTTTAAAAAAATGCCCAATCTATTTTATAGTTGGGGTTTGTTTTAAAGAAGTAAAAAGGTATTTCTTTTATTTTTTATTTGTTTAATCCTTTTCGTTTGAGTGAGTTTGCTGTTTTAAAAAAAGAAATCAAAGAGGGAGAGAGGAGGAGGCCCAGCCCTTGTGTTGGCCTGCCCAAGGCCCAGTCGGCAAGGCCCAAGCAGCCCCCAAGCCTAGCGACACGGAGGGAACACCCTCGATCCCTCTCTGTTCCACCCCCGCGCCGTCGTGCTCCCCTAGCGATCCCCTCCTGTCCTGATGCCCTGTGCCCTCTCGATCCCGTTCCCCCCTCCATTCCGAAGACCGCGAGCCCCTTCTCCTCGCCCTCGCTCACCAGGGAGCAGCGCCCGCTCCTCTAGCCCCGTCGCCGGACACCAGGCCTCGCAGCAACCGTTCGCCAGCCCCGCGATGCCCGCCTGCGTCCTTGATGTTTGTTGTGTATCCCTGGCAATGGTGCCAGAAATACTTCTGCTACTGCACCAAAGACCTTCCAACGGCGCCAGAGATAGGCGCGTCGACGGGAGAATACTTGGCTTGATCTTTCTGTAGCGGCAGGGACTTCCTAGGCAAGTATGCGAAGGATTTCCCCCGTGGCCTTGGAGATTTGCGTTGGTGTTCCCTCGAAGCGGAAAGGGTGATGTAGCACAGTGACGATAAGTATTTCCCTCAGTTTGAGAACCAAGGTATCAATCCAGCGGAAGAGTATCTCAAGATCCTGCAGAAACACAAAAGCTTGCACCAAACGCTATGAAGGGGTTGTCAATCCCTTATAGATTGTTTGCCAAGTGAGAACTGAAAGCAACAAAGTAACAAAGCAAAGTAAAAGCGGAGTTGTAAACTATGGATGTGAATAGACCCGGGGGCCGTAGTGTTTACTAGTGGCTTCTCTCGTGAAAGCAAGTAGACGGTGGGTGAACAAATTACAATCGAGCAATTGATAGAACTATGCAGAGTCGTGACGATATCTATGGAATGATTATTTCTATAGGCATCACGTCTGAAACAAGTAGACCGATACTGTCTGCATCTACTACTATTACTCCACACGTCGACCGCTATCCAGCATGCATCTAGTGTATTAAGTCCATAAGAACAGAGTAACGCCTTAAGCAAGATGACATGATGTAGAGGGATAATCTCAAACCAATGATAAAAACCCCATGTGTTTACCCTTGATGGCAACTGCTTGATGTGTGCCTTGCCGCCCCTACTATCACTGGGAAAGGTCACCACATGGCAGAACCCAAAACTAAGCACTTATCCCATTGCAAGAATCATAGATCTAGTCGGCCAAACAAAACCCAAGACTCGCAGAGACTTACAAGGATATAAAATCATGCATATAAGAAATCAGAAAAGACTCAAGTATATATCATAGATAATCTGATCACAAGTCCACAATTCATCGGATCTCGACAAACACACCGCCAAAGAAGATTACTTCAGATAGATCTCCATGAAGATCATGGAGAACTTTGTATTGAAGATCCAAGAGAGAGAAGAAGCCATCTAGCTACTAACTACGGACCCGTAGGTCTGAAGTGAACTACTCACGAGTCATTGGAGGGGCGATGATGATGATGAAGAAGCCCTCCACCTCCAAAGTCCCCTCCAGCAGGGCGCCGGGAAGGGTCTCCAGATGAGATCTCGCGGAAATGGAAGCTTGCGGTGGCGGAAAAGTATTTTCGAGGCTCCCCTGATTTTTTGCGGAATATTTGGGAATATATAGGCGCAAGACCTAGGTCAGGAGGCGGCCAGGGAAGCCACAAGCTTACCCACCGCCGCCTCCCCCCTGGTGGCGTGGTGCAAGCTTGTGGGCTCCCTGGGGCCCACCTGGCTTGGCCCAAAGGCTCCCTGGTCTTCTTTCGTTCGGGAAAAAATCATTTCGGGGATTTTATTCAGTTTGGAATCCGTTCCAAAATCAGATTTGGAATGAGTCAAAAACACGGAAAAACAGGAACTGGCACTTGGCACTGAATCAATAAGTTAGTCCCCAAAAAAGATATAAAAAGATACATAAAACATACAAAGAAGACAAGATAACAACGTGAAACCATCAAAAATTATAGATACGTTTGAGACGTATCAATCCTCGCCTCCCTGTCCTATCCCAGTGGCTGGCCCGAGGTCCTCCGCCGGCGCCACCCCACCGTGGTCGCCTGCTGCGCCACCCCGCCGGTGCTCGCCCCGCCGGCGGCTTGCCCCTACTGCTGTTGCTCGTCGGTGCACCGCCCCGTCGAGCTCGCCGTTCCCCGCGCCGCCTCGCCAGATGTTCGCCGTCGTCTCGTTCCCGGGGTCCTCCGCCGTCCGCGCCCCTGGATCAGCCTCTGCCAAGGCCGCCGTTCCCGCGTGCCCATGCCGAGCCTGATGTGTGCCTGCCTGAGTTGCTGCCGGCTCCTGCTGTTGCATGCTGCGTGCCGTTTTGCTGTTGTTGTCGCTTGCTGTAGATGTCGTGGCTGATGCATGTTGCTACCAGCTTGCCCTGCCTGCCTGTTGCTCTTGCTGTCGGCTGCTGTTATTGCTAGTTTCTTAGGTGTTGCTTGCTGCGGCTAGGCAGCTTAGTGCTTGTTGCTGCCTTGCTTGCTTTGCTAGATGCTGCTAGCTGTAGTTGCTAGGCTAGCTTGCTAGATGTTAGTTGCTGCCGCTTGTAGCCGTGGTCTCCGCTAGCCTTTGCCTGTGTTGCCTGCCGCTATGTTGCTCGTCGCCGATGCCTGATGTTGCCGAGAGTTGCTTCTTGCTTGCGTAGCTGCTGCGTGCCGGTGTTGCTTGCTTGTGCTGCCGCTTGCCTTCGCCGCTTAGACCATCCCCGCCATCGTGGAATTGACAAGTTCACGAGTACCACGATGTCCTCGACGACCCCCGGACATCTTCGGAAACGTGTTCGACTACCGACGAGAAGACCCATGTATCGACGCCAAGAATACGACTACCATCGATGAGATCGTGAGTTCCACTACTTCCACGACGACCACGACGATCTTTGTTCGCCTTCACCGCTACGATCCGAACCCCTCCGATTCGCACACTTCGAAGGTATACCGTTGGAACGTGTCGTGACCGTGTGCTTATGATGTATGAGATGTATCGTATGTTTGCGCCATATGTTTGCCCATTGCACGTTGTCTTCCTTTTCGTCGTGCCCTTGACACATGGGAACCCGGTAGCGGGATCACCCCATCTTTATTTAGTGTTCCCGCACGCGATCCCTATTCGTTGGCGTTGATATCTCGTCGAGTTATCGGGATAGAAATGTTGACGTGGCATCGTTTCCATTTGGCCGCCTTGGTTCCCTTTCGCTCGCTGTGGCGACACTTGCTTCTTTCTTTTCTTGCCCGTGTTGTTGTAACTTGCATGCATGACGCATTCATGGCATGATAATCATGTGTTGCATGTTACTTGTGCTTAGCTCCGTTCTATGCTTCGCGTGTTAGCCGACTAGAATGTCATGTAGGATCACCGCTCCACCCCTTGCATGTTAACAACAATTTAACATTGTCGTGTAAATAAACGGGAGTGAACTAAATAATTAAACGTGGAGTTTCGTCGGTATGCTACCCGTTTCGTATCGAGCTTCACTTAATGTGTAGTGTTTGCGTGAGGTGAATTGCCATGCCATGCCTTGCATCATTGAACTGATCATGCATCATAGTAGGTTGTGCATCATGCCGTGCATCGTGTGGTGAATATTTGTGTTGATGTTTGTTTCCGGTTGGCTCCGTCTCGATAGAGTTCCGCAAGCGTGTCGAAATGTGAGGACCCGTTCGACTACGTTGGTTCGCCGACTTCACGGAGTTGTTCTTCTTCCAAGCGGGATCTAAGGCAAGATGACCATTTCCCCAGATACCATTACTATCATTGCCATGCTAGTTTTATCGCTTCTATCGGTTATGTCTCGTAGCCTAGCACATGTTAAATATCATCCTCTCAACAATGCCATGAAACCTTCAACCTGTTCAACCTAGCAAACCACTGATTGGCTATGTTACCGCTTGCTTAACCCTGTATTAGCGTTGCTAGTTGCAGGGGAAGTTGCTTCCATGTGATAACATGGGTTCCTTGTTATATCACCATATTAATTGCTATTTAATTTAATGCACCTATATACTTGGTAAAAGGTGGAAGGCTCGGAATTTCTAGCCTGGTGTTTTGTTCCACCTTTGCCCCCTTAGTTTCGGCTACCGGTGTTATGTTCCATAATTGAGCGCTCTTAAACCGACCGGGGTTGTTATGGGGACCCCCTTGATAATTCGTTTTAGATTAAAGCTCGTCTAGCAAGGCCCAACATTGGTACTATTTGCCCAACATAATAATTTAGTTAATAGTGAAAGCATAGGGCGTCATGAACCCGAGGAGTAATTTAACATAATACAGGGGGGGCAGTGCTGATGGTGTTGGTCCAACACTAGAGCCGTTTGCGGGGCCAACCCGAGGCAACTCGGGAGATTTCTATCAGGCCACCGTACGTTGTGCTTATCCGTCGTGTCCTGAGAACGAGATACGCGGCTCCTATCGGGATCGTCGACACGTCGGGTGGCCTTGCTGGATTAGTTTTACCTTTGACGAGATATCTTGTGCATTGGGATTCCGGTGATGCTTTGGGTATTCTCAGAGTTGAGGTTTTCCACTAAGGAATCCGACGAGATTGCGAGCTTCGTGATCGAGGATTTCTATGCGGCTTGTGGTAATTTGTGATGGACTAGTTGGAGCACCCCTGCAGGGTTAAATCTTTTTGGAAAGCCGTGCCCGCGGTTATGTGGCAACATGGAAACTTTGTTTAACACTGGTTCTAGATAACTTGAAGTAATTTAATTAAAATATGCCAACTATGTGTGTAACCGTGACTGTCTCTTTTGTGAGTTCCTTCTCCGGTCGAGGACACGGTGGGGTTATGTCTGACATAGGTAGGTGTTCAGGATCATTCATTTGATCATCAGTAGTCACGTCCGCTATGCGTAGATCTTCCCCCTCTTATTTCTTGTACTCGTAAGTTTAGCCACCAAATATATGCTTAGCCGCTGCTGCAACCTCACCACTTAACCTTACCTCACCCATTAAGCTTTGCTAGTCTTGATACCTTTGGAAATGAGATTGCTGAGTCCCCTGTGGCTCACAGATTACTACAACACCAGTTGCAGGTACAGGTAAAGGTTACTTGATGCGAGCGCGTTGATTGTTCATTTGGAGTTGCTTCTTCTTCTTCTTCATCGATCTAGGATGTGTTCCAGGCCGGCAGCCTGGGATAGCAAGGATGGACGTTGTTCTTCTTTTCTCGTTTGTTTTCGTCCGTAGTTGGACCCTGCTCTTATTCATGATGATCATGTATTGTATTGTTGTGACTCTGATGTAGCTTGTGGCGAGTGTAAGCCAATTCTATATATATATATATATATATATATATATATATATATATATATATATATATCTTCTTTTCAGTACATGTACTTGTAACGATATCCATTCTTGTGACACGACGAGATGCGCTTCTATCCCTGACGAGGCCCTAGTGCCAAATTGAGGATAGGGTCGCATCTTGGGCATGACAAGTTGGTATCAGAGCAGTACCGACCTAGGAGCCCCCTTGAATGATCGAACTTGGCCGAGTCGAGTCTAGTGAAAAACTACTTTGAGTCTAGTTATATATCGGAGAGTAGGATTCTTTTTTCTCCTCTTCTATGCTCTCATGAGGAATCCTGGCGTAATAATTTATTCTACTCCTCTTCCCACTCAAAAAAATTTAGGATCACGCGGATATTTTTGGAATCTATATGATGTTGATGTGACGGAGTTCTGTCTTGGTGCCTCCTGTTTGACTTGATTTCTTCCGGGGAGTTGAGCTCCATGGGATTCTCGAGCACATCGTTATCATTCAGATTTCTTAGTATCTCAGAACGAAGGATGTTCGTAATTGCTTCAATACTAGTAGTGGCGAGATAACCCCGATGTCCCCAGTACTGGTGCAGATTGTTCGGGAGTACTGCCATACTTTGTATCGTTGTGATCACGGGGGTCTGTAGTAGATGAAGGTCCGAGATTATGGTCGTGTGTTGACGGATGTGATACAGGTGACGGGTTAGTATAGGAGTTGTGTGATATTACTCCTTGTATCCGTGTACCAGATTGCATGACCAGATATTTCGGGAATTCTTAGGTGGGAATTCAAGTAGTTGCTTATAGGACAATTTTCCAACAAATGCATGATGTTAGGTTGGGGTTCGACATCTAGTGGATTCATTTGTTGACGGTCGACTTACAGCGGTTCTCGTTGTGTCTTAAAGAGTCCTTGTAGCTTGCTACAACTCGAGGACACTTCGTATGTCGTGTGCACTGCCTTGCACTTGATGGCTACTGTAAGGATCGAGCCCGTGCGATCCTGTCCACAAAAATATCGAACGGAAATCTTTCTCATGAGTTTGTTCTGGCTTGTTTCATAAGACGCATCCTTTGTGTTGTTAAATATGGTAATTCAAGTTGCTTCGATGTCAAGTGGTGATTTCAGATCTTTCCTAATCTGTGTTCTCATATTTTTATGTGAGCGCTAATTCTTTTTCTCAATCAATTCTCTTGTCAATTCTTGTCAACCGGAGTTCTTGTGTCAATTCTTTTGAACCGGTGTGTTTCTCTCCAAGTCAATTCTATCCTCTTCAATTTTGCAGGTTCAATATCTCATTTGTTTCCGGAGTTCATCTCATCTGTACCAAGTTGTCTTTGTTTTTCCTGCCCTCCCGCCCTTTTCTTCAATGTTTCAGTCATAATCCTAGTTCTTTTATATTCAGTGATGCTTCTGCTATCTCTTCTCCCTTTTGTAGCCGGTGATTCATTGTGAAGATCCTCAAGAGATTCGTGTCATATTTGTTCATTCTTGTCATCCTTACCGGTGAATTTAATTCAGTTGTCCGTGTTCATTATATCCTATTTATCCTTGCAATTCTTTCCCATGTTGGAGATTCTTTTCAGCCTATCTTGGTTATTCATTCCTTTCTTTTCTATCCAGAGTGTTGAAGATATCTCGGAAGTTTCGTGTTTTCAATTATTTTAATTATTTCGAGGTTCTCAACCTCATCTAGTTCTCTTCATCCGGTGTAATATCTCTCTTCTAAGCAATCTTTTCTAACGGTGGTTTCTTTGAGTGGGCCCATAACCCACAGGTTTTCCCAGGATCTTATCTGGCTCTTTTAATGTTTTCCCAGAGATCATTAATTCTTTTCAACTATGACGTAAGTATGGATTTCATCAGTCATATTCCTTCTTCAAGTTCAATTTGAATTAATTCTCATATTTGGCTCAACCTTTCATTCTTCTTTATTCCGAAGTGTCTCATTATTTCTTGGTGGTGTTCTCCTTTTCATTCTTAGCTTGGTTGTCTGAAAGAGTGTTTCTCTCAAGTCTTGTTCCATTCTTGTGAAGATTGTCATCTCAGCTTCGTGTTTCCTCTCATTTGTTGTCATTCATGAGCAATCCCTTTTGTGATATCCGGTGCTTCTCTGAGTTCTTTTCATTCTCGGTCCTCCGAAGGCCATCATTTTAGAAGATTTCTTCGTTCTCAGCTTTCAGCTTTCATCCTCAAATTCTTCTCAATTGTTGTCTCTTTGTTCGTCTCTCGTTTATCTGGTGCCTTGTTCTAGTTTTATTTCAGGTGGATCGTGATATCTTCATTCTCATGTATCTCCATTAATTCATGGTGTTCTCATTCAATTGTGAATTATTATCGGTGCTTCCTTCAATTATGCTTGAAGTGGTGTTTTTACTCTCTGTCTCTCCAAGAGTCTTTCAAGAAGAATAAGTGGTATGTTTAATCCGTTGCTTGTCATCAATTAAACTTGATGAAGGATAACCATAACATAATTCTTATTCTTGTTTCATCAAGTGATCTGAATTCTTCTTCTGGAGGGCTCTTGATATCAATTCCTTTTTCTCAAGTGTTCTATCTTTTCTTTTCCGTAGTTTCAAGTTTTCTCAAGTATCTCATCATGAAGCTTCATCGAAGTCTTTGCAAGGCTTCAATTTTATTCTTTCATCCTTCTTATCTTGCATCATCCTTTTGATATGGAGGCTCGTCATGGTGGTTCTTCAAGGATGTGATTTTTCTCAAAGTGTTCTTCAAGATTCTTGTTGGAGTACCTCAAGTATTATTTTCCCTTGCATTTCCAATGTGTTGTTCTCCTTTATCCTTTGAGGTGGTATTATAGCATTCTTGTTAGTGTAGGAGCCTCGAAGAGTTTTCCTTTCAAGAATAAGATAATTAAATCCACCAATTCTATGGTCATGAGATATTTCAACCCATGGTTTCTTCATTGAGCTATCTTGGTTTGGATTTCACCTAAAGCTTGTCTAAGGATGTTGCTATTATGGAGTTTATCATTGATCCAAGTTCTCAATGTATCATCTTGGTGTAAGAAGTTTCGATATCTTGGCTTTCAACTATCCTTGTTTCTTTTAGTGGTTGGTTGTCAACTCATAAATGTTGAGATGATTTTCATAAGCCCACTACTGTCTTCTTCTTCGTTGTTGGTTTTCCAACTACTACATCAATTCTCTGTCCGGAGGCTCTTCAATTCTATTGTGATGATAGTTGTCATTCTTTTCTTCATTCTCTTCTTCCGCTTGAGCTAGTTCATATTCTCTTGTTCCGGAGGCATTGTGATGTTGCTCTTTTGGGTCTATTATGTTGTTCTATCAAGATCATGTTGTTCCCTTGTTCTATTTAGTTGTTTGTTATGAATATTGTCTAATTCTCTCTTCTTATCGAATTTTTTGTCCAATTTTCCTACCGAAGTGTTGCCGAAATTTTCCGTCAATTCTTGCTTGTTTCTTATATCAGTCCTCATCTCTTTGCAACCTTCAAGGATCGTTGGTTTCACTCGTTTGTCAAGAAGCGACTAAATTTTACCACTTGTTCTTTCTCGTCCTCTCCCCTTTCATTATTGGATCTCGGGGGGGAGATCCTCTTGTAGTGTAGGAGAGTTGTGACAGCCCGATGCCGATGTTCCAGAAGATTCCCCTTTATTTCCGTTTCCGTCGTGTGAATACTTTGTTGGTTGCATCATCATTTAGTTTGCATCATGCAATCATGCATGGCATCATGTCAACTGTGTTTTGTCGGTGTTGCTTGTTGCTCCTTCTTGTTGGGTGTTAGTGCCTTGTGAGTGGCGTTGTTTTCTTGGAGTGATGAGAGTGGGTGCAACAGAGCCACTTCAAAACCCTGTTGCATCGAGGACGTAAAACCCTTCTCTCCTCTCTATTCTATTTTTCTGGCTGCGATTGATTTCAGTTTTAACCCCTATTAAACAAGTTCATCTTCTTTTAAAATCCTTTGTTAAATGTGGGGGCAACCCTTGGGTTTCCTTTATTTTTTTCCTTTGTTTATTTCCAAAAAAACAGAGTCTCATATTCTTTTCTCCTTTAAAAGAGCTTTTATTTTATTCTTAAAAAAGGGTTTTATTTTATTCTTTAAAAAATGCCCAATCTATTTTATAGTTGGGGTTTGTTTTAAAGAAGTCAAAAGGTATTTCTTTTATTTTTTATTTGTTTAATCCTTTTCGTTTGAGTGGGTTTGTTGTTTTAAAAAAAGAAATCAAGAGAGGGAGAGAGGAGGAGGCCTAGCCCTTGTGCTCGCGTGCCCAAGGCCGAGCCGGCAAGGCCCAAGTAGCCCCCAACCCTAGCGACAGGGAGGGAACGCCCTCGATCCCTCTCTGTTCCACCCCCGCGCCGTCGTGCTCCCCTAGCGATCCCCTCCTGCCCGATTCCATGTGCCCCCTCGATCCCATTTCCCCTCCCATTCCGAAGACCGCGAGCCCCTTCTCCTTGCCCTCGCTCGCCAGGGAGTAGCGCCCGCTCCTCTAGCCCCGTCACCGGACACCAGGCCTCGCAGCAGCGCTCGCCAGCCCCGCGATGCCCGCCTGCGTCCTTGCCTCCCTGTCCTATCCCGGTGGCCGGCCCGAGGTCCTCCGCCGGCGCCGCCCCACAGTGGTCGCGTGCAGCGCCACCCCGCCGGTGGTCGCCCCGCCGCCGGCTTGCCCCTGCTGTTGCTGCACGCCGGTGCGTCGCCCCGCCGACCTCGCTGTTCCCCGTGCCGCCTCGCCGGATGTTCGCTGTCGTCTCGTTCCCGGGGTCCTCCGCCGTCCGCGCCCCTGGATCAGCCTCCGCCAAGGCCGCCATTCCCGCGTGCCCATGCCAAGCCTGATGCGTGTCTGCCTGAGTTGTTGTCGGCTCCTGTTGTTGCATGCTACATGCCGTTTTGCTCTTGTTGTCGCTTGCTGTAGATGTCATGGCTGACGCATGTTGCTGCCAGCTTGCCCTGCCTGCGTGTTGCTCTTGTTGTCGGCTGCTGCTACTGCTAGTTGCTTAGGTGCTGCTTGATGCGGCTAGGCAGCTTAGTGCTTGTTGCTGCCTTACTTGCTTTGCTAGATGCTGCTAGCTGTAGTTGCTAGGCTAGGTTGCTAGATGTTAGTTGCTGCTTCTTGTAGCCGTGGAATCGACAAGTTCACGAGTACCACGACGTCCTTGACGACCCTCGAACATCTTCGGAAACGTGTTCGACTACCGACGAGAAGACCCGTGTACGGACGTCAAGAGTACGACTACCGTCGACGAGATCGCGAGTTCCACTACTTCCACGACGACCACGACGATCTTTGTTCGCCTTCACCACTACAATCTGAACCCCTCCGATTCACACGCTTCGAAGGTATACCGTTGGAACGTGTCGTGACCGTGTGCTTATGATGTATGAGATGTATCGTATGTTTGCGCCATATGTTTGCCCGTTGCACGTTGTCTTCCTTTTCGCCGTGCCCTTGACACATGGGAACCCGGTAGCGGGATCACCCCATCTTTATTTAGTGTTCCCGCACGCGATCCATATTTGTTGGCGCCGATATCTCGTCGAGTTATCAGGATAAAAATGTTGTTGTGGCATCGTTTCCGTTTTGCCCCTTGGTTCCCTTTCCCTCGCCGTGGCGACACTTGCTTCTTTCTTTTCTTGCCCGTGTTGTTGTAACTTGCATGCATGATGCATTCATGGCATGATAATCATGTGTTGCATGTTACTTGTGCGTAGATCCGTTCTATGCTTCGCGTGTTAACCGACTAGGATGTCATGTCGGATCACCGCTCCAGCCCTTGCATGTTAACAACGATTTAACATTGCCGTGTAAATAAACGGGAGTTAACTAAATAATTAAATGTCGAGTTTCGTCGGTATGCAACTCGTTGCATATCGAGCTTCACTTAATGTGTAGTGTTTGCGTGAGGTGAATTTCCATGCCATGCCTTGCATCACTGAACTGATCATGCATCATAGTAGGTTGTGCATCATGTCGTGCATCGTGTGGTGAATATTTGTGTTGATGTTTGTTTCCGGTTGGCTCTGTCTCGATAGAGTTCTGCAAGCGTGTCGGAATGTGAGGACACGTTCGACTACGTTGGTTCGCCGACTTCACGGAGTTGTTCTTCTTCCAAGCGGGATCTCAAGCAAGATGACCATTTCCCCAGATACCATTACTATCATTGGCATGCTAGTTTTATCGCTTCTATCGATTATGTCTCGTTGCCTAGCACATGTTAAATATCAGCCTCTCAACAATGCCATGAAACCTTCAACCTGTTCAACCTAGCAAACCACTGATTGGCTATGTTACCGCTTGCTTAACCCTGTGTTAGCGTTGCTAGTTGCAGGGGCAGTTGCTTCCATGTGATAACATGGGTTCCTTGTTATATCACCATATTAATTGTTATTTAATTTAATGCACCTATATAATGGTAAAAGGTGGAAGGCTCGGCATTTCTAGCCTGGTGTTTTGTACCACCTTTGCCCCCTTAGTTTCGGCTACCGGTGTTATGTTCCAAAATTGAGCGCTCCTAACACGATCGGGGTTGTTATGAGGACCCCCTTGATAATTTGTTTTAGATTAAAGCTCGTCTGGCAAGGCCCAACATTGGTACTATTTGCCCAACATAATAATTTAGTTAATAGTGAAAGCATAGGGCGTCATGAACCCGAGGAGTAATTTAACATAATATAGGGAGCCAGTGATGATGGTGTTGGTCCAACACTAGAGTTGTTTGCGGGTCCAACCTGAGGCAACTCGGGAGATTTCTATCAGGCCACCGTACGTTGTGCTTATCCGTCGTGTCCTGAGAACGAGATACGCGGCTCCTATCGGGATAGTCGACATGTCGGGTGGCCTTGCTGGATTAGTTTTACCTTTGACGAGATATCTTGTGCATCGGGATTCTGGTGATGCTTTGGGTATTCTCAGAGTTGGAGGTTTTCCACTAAGGAATTCGACGAGATTGCAAGCTTCGTGATCGAGGATTTCTATGCGGCTTGTGGTAATTTGTGATGGACTAGTTGGAGCACCCCTGCAGGGTTAAATCTTTTCGGGAAGTCGTGCCCGCGGTTATGTGGCAACATGGAAACTTTGTTTAACACTGGTTCTAGATAACTTGAAGTAATTTAATTAAAATATGCCAACTGTGTGTGTAACCGTCACTGTCTCTTTCGTGAGTTCCTTCTCCGATCGAGGACACGGTGGGGTTATGTCTGACGTAGGTAGGTGTTCAGGATCATTCATTTGATCATCAGTAGTCACGTCCGCTATGCGTAGATCTTCCCCCTCTTATTTCTTGTACTCGTAAGTTTAGCCACCAAATATATGCTTAGCCGCTACTGCAACCTCACCACTTAACCTTACTTCACCCATTAAGCTTTGCTAGTCTTGATACCTTTGGAAATGAGATTGCTGAGTCCCCTGTGGCTCGCAGATTACTACAACACAAGTTGCAGGTACAGGTAAAGGTTACTTGACGCGAGCGCGTTGATTGTTCATTTGGAGTTGCTTCTTCTTCTTCATCATCATCGATCTAGGATGTGTTCCAGGCCGGCAGCATGGGATAGCAAGGATGGACGTCGTTCTTATTTTCTCGTTTGTTTTCGTCCGTAGTCAGACCCTGCTCTTATTCATGATGTTCATGTATTGTTCTGCTGTGACTCTGATGTAGCTTGTGGCGAGTGTAAGCCAATTCTATATATATATATATATATCTTCTTTTCAGTACATGTACTTGTAACGATATCCATTCTTGTGACACGACGAGATGCGCTTCTATCCCTGACGAGGCCCTCATGCCAAATTGAGGATAGGGTCGCATCTTGGGCGTAACAAGTAGCTTTACTCATGGTAGATCTTCACGAAGTAGGCGATCTCCTTAACCTTACAAACATCTTGGTTCAACTGCACAACACGAAGTAGGAGGCTCCCAAGCGACACCTAAGCAATCTAGGAGGCACCATCCTCCAAAAGGTAGTAGATGTGGTAGATCAATGAACTCCTTGATCTTGTGCTTCTAAAGATAGTCTCCTCAACACAAATATCTCTCTCACAGAATATGCATGGGTAGGAGAGGTTGATTTGGTGGAAAGCAGTTTGGGGAGGCTAGAGATCAAGATTCAAATGATTCGTTTGGAATATCTTGGTCTCAACACATGAGTAGGTGGTTCTCTCTCAGAAAATGGATCTGGAAATGAAGTGTGTGTTCTGAGTGCTTCTCCCACGAATGAGAGGTGGTGAAGGGATATATATAGGCAGCAGCCAGAATCCAACCGTTACACACAAAAGAGCAAACTCGATGACACCGAAGTGGACAACTCAGTGGTACCGATTAGCACTAAAGTGGTGAACTTTTCAATCTCGGTGAGACCGATATATAGAACTCGATGGCATCGAAAAGGTGACTAGCGGTCAGGTGGCCTAACTCGGTGGCACCGATACTCAAACTCGGAAATTCCGATTTTGTGTATCTTGGCAACAGAATGTTTGGTTACACTGAACTCAGTAGCACCGATGCAGTTTTGGTTGTATCGATTTGGTGGGAATGGCTAGGGTTTTGTCTTAGGTTCAAACTCGGTGGGTCTGATGTGGCAATGTTGGTGACACCGAATTTGTGAATGTGGAACTTGACAGAGTGGATATGTGGAAAAATGGATGAGTGTTTTGGTCGCTAACTTTGAGCATTTGAGCAATCAGTTCATTTTACTACCTCACCCCCTTTTAATAGTATTGGTTTTCCTATGGACTCAAAAGTTATTTCTCACAAATATAAAATGAAGAGTCTTCTAGCTTGAAGCTTGAGACAATATTATTCCTTTCTTGCATCCAGGGGCGTCTCCACATAAACCTTAAGCCATAGCTCTTCATGGACTAAACCTGAAATATCTAGGTAAAAGTGTTAGTCCAAGAGGCAATGTATGTTGTCATGAATTTTAAAAATCACCAAGGGAGCATATGTGCTTTCAGCTAGCCTACGAATCAAATCAAGGAAACTAAGTACAAGGCCTTAAGAATAGGTAATACCTTCATGTACTGCTCATTCCTCACAAACTTTTTGTGGCACGATGACTTGTCCTTCTTAATATGATGTGTGGCGTAGTAGTCTGGAACAGCCTGTGGCCGAGCCTCGTGGCGTAAGTTTTGTAATAGGCGCTTGCACTCGGTATCGATAACCTCCACCTCAAATGGGTCTGATACGTCCATTTTGCATCATGCTTTTATATCAGTATTTATTGCATTATGGGTTGTTAATACACATTATGGTACAATACTTACGCCTTTTCTCTCTTATTTTACAAGGTTTACATGAAGAGGGAGAATGCCGGTAGTTGGAATTCTAGACCTATTCTACACAGCTCCAAAAGTCCTGAAAAGTTACGGAAAATTGTTTTGGAATATATAAAAAATATTGGGTGAAAGAAATACCAGAGGGGACCCACCAGGAGGTCACAAGCCAGGGGCATGGCCTACCCCCCCTGACCGCGCCATGCAGGCTTGTGGGCCCCCTGGCAGGCCTCTGGTTCCCATCTTCTGCTATATGAAGGGTTTTGACCTAGACAAAATCATATCAGAGCTTTCGGTACGAGGTGCCGCCGACTCGAGGCGGAACTTAGACAAAACCAATTTAGAGCTCCGATGGAGCTATTCCGCCAGGGAAACTTCCCTCCCGGAGAGGGAAATCGAAGCCATCATCATCACCAACGATCCTATCATCAAGAGGGGGTCAATATCCATCAACATCTTCATCAGCACCATCTCCTCTCCAAACCCTAGTTCATCTCTTGTATCCGATCTTTGTCTCAAAACCTCATATTGGTACATGTGGGTTGCTAGTAGTGTTGATTACTCCTTGAAGCTGATGCTAGTTGGTTTATTTGGTGGAAGATTGTATGTTCAGATCTTTAATGATTATTAATACTCCTCTGATTATGAACATGAATATGCTTCATGAGTAGTTATGTTTGTTCTTGAGGACATGGGATAAGTATTGTTATAAGTAATCATGTCAATTTGGTATTCGTTCGATATTTTGATAAGATGTATGTTGTATCTCCTCTAGTGGTGTCATGTGAGCGTCGACTACATGATACTTCACAATTATTTGGGCATAGGGGAAGGCATTGGTAAGTAATAAGTAGATGATAGTTTGCTAGAGTGACAAAAGCTTAAACCCTAGTTTATGCTTTGCTTCGTAAGGGGGTGATTTGGATCCATATGTTTCATGTTATGGTTAGATTTATCTTAATACTTCTTTCCTAGTTGCGGATGCTTGCGAGAGAGGTTAATCATAAGTGGGATGTTTGTCCAAGTAAGGGCAGCACCCAAGAACTGGTCCACCCTCATATCAAATTATGAAAGTAACGAACGCGAATCATATGAACATTATGAAAACTAGCTTGACATAAATTGCCATGTGTCCTCGAGAGCGCTTTTCTTTATATAAGAGTTTGTCCAGGCTTGTCCTTTGCTACAAAAAGGATTGTGCCACTTTTTTTCACCATTGTTACATTTATTAATTACTAGCCGTTACGAATTACCTTATCACAAAACTATCTGTTACCGATAATTTCAGTGCTTGCAGAGAATACCTTGCTGAAAACCGCTTGTCATTTCCTTCTGCTCCTCGTTGGGTTCGACACTCTTACTTATCAAAAGGACTACGATAGATCCCCTACACTTGTGGGTCATCAAGACTCTTTTCTCGCGCCGTTGTCGGGGAGTGAAGCGCCTTTGGTGAGTGGAACTTGGTAAGGAAATATTTATATAGTGTGCTGAAATTTACTGTCACTTGTCACTAGGGAAAATAATCCTTTGAGGGGCATGTTCGGGGTATCTTCACCCCGACCGGAAGCAAAAAGAGATGCTCCTCAACCTGCTGCACCTAGTGAAAATATTTATTATGAAATTCCTTCGGATATGACAAAAAAACTGCTAGCTAATCCTTATGCAGGAGATGGAACACTACATCCTAATTTGCATCTAATCTATGTGGATGAAGTTTGTGGCTTATTTAAGCTTGCAGGTCTGCCCGAGGATGATGTCAAGAAGAAAGTCTTTCCTTTATATTTGAAGGAAAAGGCGTTGGAGTGGTATAGTCTATGTGATGATATTGTATCAGGGAACTACAACCGATTGAAATTGGAATTTCATCAGAAGTTTTATCCTATGCATCTGGTTCGTCGTGATCGGGATTATATTTATAATTTTTGGCCTCGAGAAGGATAAAGAATCTCTCAAGCTTGGGGGAGGCTTAATTCAATGTATATTCATGCCCCAATGATGAGCTCCCGAGAGAAATTATTATTCAGAATTTTTATGCTCGGCTCTCTCGTAATGATCAATCCATGCTCGACACTTCTTGTGCTGGTTCCTTTATGAAGAAAGATATTGAATTCAAATGGACTTATTGGAAAGAATTAAACACAACTCTGAAGATTGGGAACTCGACGAAGATAATGAGTCAGGTATAATCCTTAAGTTTGATTGTGTTATATCCTTTATAGACACAGATGCTTTTCGTGGTTTTAGCACTAAATATGGACTTTACTCTGAGGTAGTAGCTTCATTCTGTGAATCTTTTGCTACTCATGTTGATCTCCCCAAGGAGAAGTGGTTTAAATATCATCCTCCCATTGAAGTTAAAGTGGTTGAACCTATTAAAGTTGAAGAAGAAACTATTGTTTATAATGTTGATCTTGTTATCCCTACTGCTTATATTGAGAAACCTCCCTTTCCTGTTAGGATAAAGGAACATGCTAAGGCTTCAATTGTGGTTCGTAAGAATTGTACTAGAACACCTATGCCTCCTGAACAAATTAAAGTTGAACCTAATATTGATATGGTTAAAGATCTCTTGATTGATAATACTGATGGGCATGTCATTCATTTCTGTGATGAAACTGCTAGAATTGCTAGACCTGATACTAAAGGTAAACATAGACCTATTGTTGGCGTGCCTGTTGTTACTGTTAAAATAGGAGATCATTGTTATCATGGCTTATGTGATGTGGTTGCTAGTGTGAGTGCAATTCCCTTTACCTTATACCAAGAAATTATGAATGATATTGCACCAGCCGAATTAGAGGAAATTGATGTTACCATCAAGCTTGCTAATAGAGATACTATTGCACCAATTGGGATTGTTAGAGATCTTGAAGTCTTGTGTGGGAAAATAAAGTATCCTACTGATTTTCTTGTTCTTGGTTCCTCACAAGATTATTTTTGTCCCATTATATTCGGTAGACCCTTCTTGAATATTGTTAATGCTAAGATTGATTATGAAAAATAAACGGTTACTGTAAGTTTTGGGGATGCATCTCATGAGTTCGGTTTCTCTAAATTTCATAGACAAACCCATGACAAAGAATTGCCTAGTAAATATGAAATTATTGGTCTCGCTTCTATCGGTGTGCCTCCTACCAATCCCTTAGAACAATATTTGCTAGACCATGAAAATGATATGCATGTGAATGAAAGGAATGAAATAGATAAGATTTTCTTTGATCAGCAGCCTATTCTGAAACACAACCTGCCTATTGAAATACTCGGGGATCCTCCTCCACCTAAGGGTGATCCCGTGTTTGAGCTTAAACAAATAACTGATACTCTGAAGTATGCTTATCTTGTTGAAAAGGAGATATATCTTGGTATTATTAGTGCTAACCTTTCAGAGCATGAAGAAAAGAGATTATTGAAAACTCTGAGGAAGCACTGTGCCGCTATTGAATATACTCTTTATGATCTTAAGGGCATTATTCGCACTCTATGTCAGCACAAAATCAATATGGAGTTGATCACCAACGACGATTAAATCCTAAAAGGAAGGAAGTGGTAAGAAATGAAATACTAAAGCTTCTGGAGGCAGGTATAATTTATCCTATTGCTGATAGTAGATGGGTTAGTCCCGTTCATTGTATCCCTAAAAAGGGAGGTATTACCGTTGTTCCTAATGATAAACATGAATTGATTCCGCAAAGAATTGTTACAGGATATAGAATGGTAGTTGATTTCAGGAAATTAAATAAGCCTACTAGGAAAGATCATTACCTACTACCTTTTATTGATCAATTGCTAGAAAGACTATCCAAACATACACATTTTTGCTTTCTAGATGGTTATTCTGGCTTCTCTCAAATACCAATATCAAAAGAAGATCAAGAGAAGATCACTTTTACTTGCCCTTTCGGTACCTTTGCTTATAGACGTATGCCTTTCGGTTTATGCAATGCACCTGCTACCTTTCAAAGATGTATGATGGCTATATTCTCTCACTTTCGTGAAAACATTGTTGAGGTTTTCATGGATGATTTTTTCGTTTATGGAACTTCTTTTGATGATTGCTTGAGCAACCTTGATCGAGTTTTGTAGAGATGTGAAGAAACTAATATTGTCTTGAATTGGGAGAAGTGCCAGTTTATGGTTAATGAAGGCATTGTCTTGGGACACAAAATATTCGAAAGAGGTATTAAAGTTGATAAAGCTAAAGTTGATGCCATTGAAAAAATGCCATGTCCTACAGATATCAAAGGTATAAGAAGCTTCCTTGGTCATGCTGGTTTCTATAGGAGATTTATTAAAGACTTCTCTAACATTTCTAAGCCTCTCACTAATCTTTTGCAAAAGGATGTTCCATTCATTTTTGATGATGATTGTGTAGAAGCATTTGAAATTCTTAAGAGAGCCTTGATCACTGCACGTGTTGGTCAACCACCTGATTGGAACCTACCCTTTGAAATTATGTGTGATGCTAGTGATTGTGTTGTTGGTGCTATTCTAGGACAAAGAGTTGATAAGAAATTAAATGACATCCATTACGCTAGTAAAACTCTAGACAATGCTCAAAGAAACTACGCTACCACTGAAAAGGAATTTTAAGCAGTTGTGTTTGCTTGCGATAAGTTTGGACCTTATATTGTTGATTCCAAAGTAACTGTTCACACTGATCATGTTGATATTAAGTACCTTATGGAAAAGAAAGATGCTAAACCTAGACTTATTAGATGGGTTCTTATGCTACAAGAATATTATTTGATATTATTGATAGAAAGGGCGCTGATAACCCAGTAGCAGATAACTTGTCTATGTTAGAGAATGTTCCTGATGACCCACTACCTATTGATGATAGCTTTCTCGATGAACAATTAGTTGTCATAAATGCTTCATGCAATGCTCCTTGGTATGCTGATTATGCTAACTACATCGTTGCTAAATTTATACCGCCTAGCTTCACATAACAACAAAAGAAAAGTTCTTCTATGCTTTAAGACATTACTTTTGGGACGACCCACACCTTTATAAAGGAGTAGATTGTATTATTAGACATTGTGTGCGTGAGCATGAACGGGGACAGATCCTATACAAGTGTCACTCCAAGGCCTACAAAGGACATCACGCTGGAGATAGAACTGCACACAAGGTATTACAATCTGGTTTCTATTGGCCTACTCTCTTCAAGTATGCTCGTAAGTTTGTCTTGTCTTGTGATGAATGTCAAAGAATTGGTAATATTGGTAGACGTCGGGAAATGCCTATGAATTACTCTCTTGTTTTTGAACCATTTGATGTCTGGGGTTTTGATTATATGGGACCTTTTCCAAATTCCAACGGGTATACTCATATTCTAGTTGTTGTTGATTATTTTCTAAGTGGGTAGAAGCTATTCCAACTAGTAGTGATGATCATAACACTTCTATTAAAATTCTGAAATAAGTTAGTTTCCCTAGATTTGGAGTCCATAGATATTTAATGACTAATGGTGGTTGACACTTTATTCATGGTGCTTTCCGTAAATTGCTTTCTAGGTATGATGTTAATCACAGAATTGCATCTCCTTATCATCCTCAGTCTAGTGGGCAAGTAGAATTGAGCAACATAGAAATTAAATTGATCTTGGAAAAGACTATTAATAGACCTAGAAAGAATTGGTCTAAGAAACTTGACGATGCATTATGGGATTATAGAACCGCTTACAAAAACCATATGCGTATGTCTCCTTATAAAATGGTTTATGGTAAAGCATGTCACTTACCTCTAGAGCTAGAACATAAAGCTTATTGGGCAATTAAAGAGCTTAACTATGATTTCAAACTTGCTGGTGAAAAGAGGTTATTTGACATTAGCTCGCTTGATGAATAGAGAACTCGGGCCTATGAGAATGGTAAGTTGTTTAAAGAAAAGGTTAAGAGATGGCTTGATAGAAGGATACAAAAGCGTGAATTCAATGTAGGTGATCATGTCTTGCTATACAACTCTCGTTTAAGATTTTTTGCAGGAAAACTTCTCTCTAAATGGGAAGGGCCTTACATTATCGAGGAAGTATATCCTTCCGGTGCCATCAACATCAACAACGCCGAAGGCACAAATCCAAAACTGGTGAATGGACAAAGAATCAAACATTATATCTCAGGTAGTCCCATATATGTTGAAACCAATATTATCAATACCATAACTCCGAAGAGTACATTAGGGAGACTTATCATAACGTTTCAGACTCCGAAAAGGAATAGGTATGTCTTACGGTAAGCAAACCGACTCCAAAACTTTTCCAATGGCATTTTTTTATCAGTTTTGGAATATTTGAAAAAATATGAAAATTTAAAGCAGTCCGAAAAGTGCACGAGGAGGCGACAAGCCAGGAGGGCACGACCAACCCGCCTGGGCACACCCTGCAGGCTTGTGGCCACCCCGTGCACCCTCCGAACTCTGTTTTCTCTTGGAATACTCCTTCAGGTTGGCGAAAATTCATTATATAATCTCCCAAAGGTTTTGACCTTTGTATCACGACAATATCTCCTGTTTTTGTTTCGAGTTGTTTCTGCAGGAGATTTAGAGCAAGATGTCTTTGCAAGAGTAGGTCGGGGAGAACCGTGCCTTTCACGTGACATTGGGGGCCGCGGCATTCAGGAAAGCCAACCTCTTCGGGCAGGCCACGGAGGAAAAGTTGGAGGCTGACTTGAAAAGGATAGATGCTATGGAGAAAGACCAAGAAGTTACCTCTCGTTTACAACCTGAAGCCATGTTGGAAGAACTTCAGAGATCAGCAATTCCGAATTCGGTTATCCCTCCCAATGCTAAATTTCTTACTTATGAAAATATGAAAAAGAGTGCTGCCTTTTCCCCCACAGCAATGGAACATCCATGGGTTATGGGAGCTCTAACCGTCACTGGAAAACTTTGCAAGGAAATAATGGATCTTAGACGGCGAAATAATAAGCTTGAGGAGAATCGCATTCTGAGGGGCATCATTGCCAAGAATATAAAACCACTACCTCCTAAGAAAGACAACTAAACACATGGGTATGGGCACTCCCCTTGGATTGTGCAAAGCTTGGGGGAGGTGCCCCGGTATCGTATCACCATCACACCTTTTTTACTTTCTTCGTTTTTCTTTGTTCAATCCTTTTGGTTATATCTTGATCTAGTAGAATAAAGTTTTAGTGTGATCTAGTTTTGAGTTTTTCTTTATGTTCCCCCTATGTAAGCAAGTTCGAGAGTTGTAAAATAAAGAGTAGTTTTGAGTCGAGGGCTTTGCTTGCTTGCTATGATATTGAGAAAAAGAAATAGAAAGAAGTATAGAATAAAAGCAAAAGAGCATACATAATGATCCTATGGGGAGTGATGACTTCACATATAAAAAGTATGTCGACTGAAATTTGTTGTGAGTTGACAAACAAAGCTATTGGTCATTGTTGCAATTATAAGGAAGTAATAAAGAAAGAGAGGTTCACATATAAATATATTATCTTAGACATCTTTTATGATTGTGAGCACTCATTAAAATATTATATGTTAAGAAGTTGATGTTGGACAAGGAAGACAACATAATGAGTTATGTTTGCTTTTCCGAATAGAAGGTATATGGTTATAGATCCTTCAACATGTGTCGCTCGCTTCCACCTCATATTAGCCAAAAACTTCTGCACCAAGTAGAGATACTACTTGTGCATCCAAAAAACTTAAACCCAGTTTTGCCTTGAGAGTCCACCATACCTACCTATGGATTGAGTAAGATCCTTCAAGTAAGTTGTCATCGGTGCAAGCAATAAAAAATGCTCTTTAAATGTGTGTGATTTATTAGTGTGAGGAAAATAAACATTATACGAACTTGTGATATAGAAGAAATAAAAGTGACGGACTGCATAATAAAGTTCTTTATCACAAGAGGCAATATAAAGTGATGTTATTTTGTATTAAGGTATTGCACATACAACTACAAAAGCGCATGACAACCTCTGCTTCCCTCTGCGAAGGGCCTATTTGTTAGTGATACGTCCATTTTGCATCATGTTTTAATGTTGGTATTTATCGCTTCTTGGGCTGTTATTTCACTTCACGGTACAATACTTATGTCTTTTCTCTCTTATTTTGCAAGGTTTACATGAAGAGGGAGAATGCCGGCAGCTGGAATTCTGGCCTGAAAGTGGAGCAAAGTTGAGATACCTATTCTGCGCAACTCCAAACGCCGTAAAAATCAACGAGGATTTTTTGTTGGATTTATAAAAAATACTGGGTGGAAGAAGCGCTAGAGGGGCGCCAGTAGGTGTCCACAAGCCTGCACGGCGCGGCCACCCCCGAGGCCGCGCCATGAGGGCTTGTGGGCAGCTTGCTGGCCCACTGGCCCCCCTCTTTTGCTATATGAAGGGTTTCGTCTGGAAAAAAATCAGGACGGAGCTTTTTCGTGGATTCGCCGCAGCCATGAGGCGGAACTTGAGCAGAACCAATCTAGAGCTCCGGCAGGACGATCCTCCCGGGGAAACTTCCCTCCCGGAGGGGGAAATCATCGCCATCGTCATCACCAACACTCCTCTCATCGGAGGGGACTCATCACCATCAACATCTTCATCAGCGCCATCTCATCTCCAAACCCTAGTTCATCACTTTTAACCAATCTCCGCCTCGCGACTCCGATTGGTACTTGTAAGGTTGCTAGTAGTGTTAATTACTCTTTGTAGTTGATGCTAGTTGGATTACTTGGTGGAAGAGTTTATGTTCAGATCCTTGATGCTACTCATTACCTCTCTGGTCATGAATATGATTATGCTTTGTGAGTAGTTACTTTTGTTCCTGAGGACATGGGATAAGTCATGCTAATAGTAGTCATGTGAATTTGGTATTCGTTCGATATTTTGATGTGTTGTATGTTGTTTTTCCTCTAGCGGTGTTATGTGAATGTCGACTACATAACACTTCACCATTATTTGTTCCTAGAGGAAGGCATTGGGAAGTATTAAGTAGATGATGGGTTGCTAGAGTGACAAAAGCTTAAACCCTAGTTTATGCGTTACTTCGTAAGGGGCTGATTTGGATCCACTAGTTTAATGCTATGGTTAGACTTTGTCTTAATTCTTCTTTCATAGTTGCGGATGCTTGCGAGAGGGGTTAATCATAAGTGGGATGATTGTCCAAGTAAGGGAAGTACCCAAGCGCTGGTCCACCCACATATCAAACTATCAAAGTAACGAACGCGAATCATATGAACATGATGAAATTAGCATGACAGAAATTCCCGTGTGTCCCCGGGAGCGCTTTTCCTCCTATAAGACTTTGTCCAGGCTTGTCCCTTGCTAAAAAAGGGAGTGGGCCACTTTGCTGTACCGTTGCTACTTTTGTTACTTGTTGCTTGCTCCGAATCATCTCACCACACAATCACTTGTTACCGATAATTTCAGTGCTTACAGATATCTCCTTGCTGAAAAATACTTGTCAGATCCTTCTGCTCCTCGTTGGGTTCGACACTCTTACTTATCGAAAGGACTACGATTGATCCCCTATACTTGTGGGTCATCAAGACTCTTTTCTGGCGCCGTTGCCGGGGAGTGAAGCGCCTTTGGTAAGTGGAACTTGGTAAGGAAACATTCATATAGTGTGCTGAAATTTATTGTCACTTATCACTATGGATACTAATCCTTTGAGGGGCTTGTTCGGGGTATCTTCACCTCGAACGGAAGCACAAATAGTTGCTCCTCAACCTGTTGCACCTACTGAAAATATTTGCTTTGAATTTCCTTCGAGTATGCTTGAGAAACTGCTGGCTAATCCTTTTACAGGAGATGGAACATCACATCCAGACTTGCATCTAATCTATGTAGATGAAGTTTGTGGTTTATTTAAGCTTGCGGGTTTGCCCGAGGATGAGGTCAAGAAGAAGGTATTTCCTTTATCTTTGAACGATAAGGCGTTGACATGGTATAGGCTATGTGATGATACTGGATCATGGGACTACAATCGGTTGAAATTGGAATTTCATCAAAAGTTTTATCCTATGCATTTAGTACATCGTGATCGGAATTATATTTATAATTTTTGGCCTCGTGACAGAGAAAGCATCTCTCAAGCTTGGGGAGGCTTAAATCAATGCTATATTCATGCCCCAATCATGAGCTCTCGAGGGAAATTATCATTCAGAACTCCTATGCTCGGCTTTCTCATGATGATCGCACCATGCTTGACACTTCTTGTACATGTTCTTTTATGAAGAGAGATATTGACTTCAAATGGAATGTATTGGAGAGAATTAAACGCAACTCTGACGATTGGGAGCTTGAAGAAGGTAAGGAGTCAGGTATGAATTTCATGTTTGATTGCGTTAAATCCTTTGTTGAGACAAATACCTTTAGTGATTTTAGCGCTAAGTATGGACTTGACTCTCAGATAGTAGCTTCATTGTGTGAATCCTTTGTTGCTAATATTGATCTCCCCAAAGAGAAGTGGTTTAAATATCATCCTCCTTTAGAAGTCAATCTAGTTAAACCCACTCCAGTTGAAGAGAAAGTCATTGCCTATAATGATCCTGTTGTTCCCAGTGCTTACATTGAGAAACCACCTTTCCCTGTTAGGATAAAGGATCATTCTAAAGCTTCAATTGTGATACGTAGAGGCTATATTAGAACACCTACACCCCCTGAGAAAATTAGAGTTGAACCTAGCATTTCTATTATCAAAGATATTCTGTCCGACGATGTTGAGGGACATAATATTCACTTATGTGAAGATGCTGCTAGAATTGCTAAACCTGACATTAGAGACAAACATAGGCTTGTTGTTGGCATGCTTGTTGTTTCTTTTAAGATAGGAGATCATTGTTATCATGGCTTATGTGACGTGGTGCTAGTGTTAGTGCAATACTTCAATCCTTATATGATGAAACCAAAGACGAGATTGCACCTGTTGAGATAGAGCCTATTGATGTCACTATTCAGCTTGCCAATAGAGATACTATCTGTCATGTGGGAATTGTTACGGATGTTGAAGTCTTGTGTGGTAAAACGAAGTATCCTGATTTCCTCGTTCTTGCTACTACACAAGATAGCTTTTGTCCCATCATATTTTGCAGACCTTTTCTCAATACTGTCAATGCTCATGTTGATTGTGAGAAGAAAACTGTCACTGTTGGCTTTGAAGGTGTGTCACATCAGTTCAATTTCTCTAAGTTTGGTAGACAACCTCATGAAAAGGAGTTTCCTAGTAGGGATGAAACTATTGCCTTAGCTTCTATTGTCGTGCCTCCTACTGATCCCTTAGAGCAATACTTGCTTGAGCATGAAAATGATATGCATATGGATGAAAGGGATGAGATGGATAGAGTTGTCTTAGAACAATATCCTATCCTTAAGAATAACTTGCCTGTTGAACTACTTGGGGATCCACCCCCACCAAAGGGTGATCCTGTGTTCGAGCTTAAACAGTTGCCTCATACTCTTAAGTATGCTTATCTTGATGAAAAAGAGATATATCCTATTATTATTAGTGCTAGCCTCTCAGAGCATGAAGAAAAGAAGTTACTAAAAACTCTGAGGAAGCACCGTGCTGCTATTGGATATACTCTAGGTGATCTTAAGGGCATTAGTCCTACTCTATGCCAGCACAAGATTAAAACCGATCCTGATTTCAAACCAGTTGCTGATCATCAAAGGAGGTTAAATCCTAAGATGAAAGAAGTAGTAAGAAAAGAAATACTAAAGCTCTTGGAAGCGGGTATTATCTATCATGTTACTCATAGCGATTGGGTGAGCCTGGTGCATTGCGTCCCTAAGAAGGGAGGCATTACCGTTGTCCCTAATGATAAGGATGAATTGATTCCACAGAGGATTATTACTGGCTATAGGATGGTGATCGATTTTAGGAAATTGAATAAAGCCACTAGGAAAGATCATTACCCTTTCCTTTTATCGACCAAATGCTAGAAAGGTTGTCTAAACACACACACTTCTGCTTTCTAGACGGTTATTCTGGTTTCTCCCAAATACCAGTTGCACAATCTGATCAGGAGAAAACCACTTCCACGTGCCCTTTCGGTACCTTTGCTTATAGACGTATGCCTTTTGGCTTATGTAATGCACCTGCAGCCTTTCAAAGATGTATGATGGCTATATTCTCTGACTTTTGTGAAAAGATTGTTGAGGTTTTCATGGATGACTTTTCTGTTTACGGGTCTTCCTTTAATGATTGCCTCAGCAACCTTGATCGAGTCTTGCAGAGATGTAAACACACCAATCTTGTCTTGAATTGGGAGAAGTGCCACTTTATGGTTAATGAAGGCGTCGTCTTAGGACATTAAATTTCTGAAAGAGGTATTGAAGTCGATAAGGCTAAGGTTGATGCAATCGAGAAAATGCCATACCCCACAGATATCAAAGGTATAAGAAGTTTCCTTGGTCATGCTGGTTTCTATAGAAGGTTTCATGAAAGACTTCTCTAAGACTTCTAGGCCTCTTACCAATCTCTTACAAAAGGATATTCCTTTTGTTTTTGACGATGATTGTAAGGAAGCCTTCGAAATACTTAAGAGGGCTTTGATAACTGCACCTATTGTTCAACCACCTGATTGGAACTTACCTTTTGAGATCATGTGTGACGCTAGTGATTATGTTGTTGGTGTTGTTCTAGGGCAAAGAGTCGATAAGAAGTTGAATGTTATTTACTATGCTAGTAAAACTCTAGAGAGTGCCCAGAGAAACTATGCTACTACGGAGAAGGAGTTTTTAGCAGTCGTGTTTGCATGTGAAAAGTTCAGGTCTTACATAGTTGATTCCAAAGTCACTATTCACACTAATCATGCTGCTATTAAATACCTCATGGAGAAGAAGGACGCTAAACCTAGACTTATTAGATGGGTTCTCTTCCTACAAGAATTTAATTTGCACGTTGTCAACAGAAAGGGTGTTGATAACCCAGTAGCAGATAACTTGTCTAGGTTGGAGAACGTTCTTGATGACCCACAACCTATTGATGATAGCTTTCCCGATGAGCAATTGAATGTCATCAATGCTTCACGTAGTGCACCGTGGTATGCTGATTATGCAAACTATATCGTTGCCAAATACATACCACCTAGTTTCACGTACCAGCAAAAGAAGAAATTCTTCTTTGACTTGAGACATTACTTTTGGGATGATCCTCGCCTTTATAAGGAAGGAGTAGATGGTGTTATTAGACGTTGTGTAACTGAACTGAACAGGGACAGATCCTACAGAAGTGTCACTCCGAGGCCTAGGAGGACACCATGCGGGAGATAGAACTGCACACAAGGTATTGCAATCAGGTTTCTATTGGCCCACTCTCTTCAAGGATGCCCGTAAGTTTGTCTTGTCTTGTGACAAATGTCAAAGAATAGGTAATATTAGCAAACGTCAGGAAATGCCTATGAACTATTCACTTGTAATTGAACCATTTGATGTTTGGGGCTTTGATTATATGGGACCTTTTCCAAAATCCAATGGGTATACTCACATCTTAGTCGCTTTTGATTACATCACTAAGTGGGTTGAAGCTATCCCCACTAGTAGTGCTGATCAGAACACCTATATCAGGATGCTGAAAGAAGTTATCTTCCCTAGATTTGGAGTCCCTAGATATCTAATGACCTACGGTGGTTCACACTTCATTCATGGTGCTTTCCGTAAAACAGTTGCTAAGTATGATGTCAACCATAGAATTGCGTCTCCTTATCACCCTTAGTCCAGTGGTCAAGTAGAGCTAAGCAACAGAGAGATTAAACTAATTCTGCAAAAGACTGTCAACAGGTCTAGAAAGAATTGGCCTAAGAAGCTCGATGATGCACCGTGGGCTTATAGAACTTCCTATAAGAATCTCATAGGCATGTCTTCGTACAAAATGGTGTACGGTAAAGCGTGTCATTTACCTCTTGAGCTAGAGCATAAAGCTTATTGGGCAATCAAAGAGCTCAACTTTAATTTCAAACTTGCCGGTGAGAAGATGTTATTTGACATTAGCTCGCTTGATGAGTGGAGAACTCACGCATATGAAAATGCCAAGCTGTTCAAAGAGAAGGTTAAGAGGTGGCATGATAAGAGGATACAAAAGCATGAGTTCAATGTAGGTGATTATGTCTTACTATATAACTCTCGTTTAAGATTCTTTGCAGGCAAGCTTCTCTCTAAATGGGAAGGTCCCTATGTTGTTGAGGAAGTATATCGTTCCGGTGCTATCAGGATCAACAACACGGAAGGTAATTGTCCGAGAGTGGTAAATGGGCAGAGAATCAAGCATTATATCTCAGGTACTCCCATAAATGTTGAGAGCAATATTATCAATACCATAACTCCGGAAGAATACCTAAGGGACATTTATCAGCCTGTTTCAGACTCTGAAAACGAAGAGGTATGTGATTCGGTAAGAAAACAGAGCCCAAAGCTTTTCCAGTAGGAAATTTTCTCCGTTTTGGAATTTTTGAAAAAATACAAAAATTGGAAGTAGTCCGGAAAGTGCGAGGAGGCGACAAGCGTGCACGGCGCGGGCCCGCCCCCTGGCCGCATCGTGAGGGCTTGTGGCCACCTCGTGCGCCTCCCGGACTCGTTTTCGTGCGGGGTACTCCTTCTGGTCTGAAAAAAATCATTATATATACTCTCGTATGGTCTGACCCCTGCATCACGCAGATCTCTTCTGTTTTTCATTTCGAGCCTGTTTTCTGCCGCAGATTTAGAGCAAGATGTGGTCCCAGGAATCTATGGGGGAGAACAATCTCCGTCAAATCTATGGAGAAGTTCATGCTGATCTCAAAAGGATGGAGGTCATGGAGGCTAAGGAAAGGCTACCTAAAGAAACCAAGGGCAAAGCTAAGGAGAAGGATCAGGCATGGGACGAAGTGCAATGTGTGCTCAACAAGGAAGAAGTTGAAGAAGTGGATTTCCTCCAACCCTACCTCCACCTACTGTCTCCATCTTTGATTGAACTCTTGAGGTTTTCTGAAACAACTCGTGCTCGCAATACTTGTCTCACTCGTGAAGTTGTTTTGCTGGAAAAACATATCGCAGATCTCCAAGGTATAAATCAAAGATTAATGGCCCTCTTGGAGTCAAAGGTTGCAACAACTCCACCACCATCACCTCCAAAGGAAGACAACTGAGCATTGGTATGGGCAATCCCCTTGGCTTGTGCCAAGCTTGGGGGAGTTGCCCCGGTATCGTATCACCATCACATCTTTTGCCTTTACCTTTGTTTTAGTTTGTTCCTTTTCAGTTTTCTTTCTTTTTCTCTAGTAGATTAAAAGTCTTAGTGTTGTAGTCTTGAGTTTTGCTTTGTGTCACCCCCGATGTATTCGAGCTCGTGAGCCATATAATAAAGAGTGTCTTAGTTGAAGGGCTTTGCCTCTTGCCATGATCAAAAGAGTGAGAATAGAACAAAAGCATGAAAGATCATGTAATGATCTTATGGGAAGTGATGGCTTCACATATAAAAGGGATGATGATTGAAACTTGTTGAGGGTAGACAAACGTAGACCTTGGTCATGGTTGCAATTAATAGGAAGTGATAAAGAAGGAGAGGTTCACATATAAATATATCATCTCTGACATCATCTATGATTGTGAACCCTCACTAAACTATTGCATGCCTAGAAGTACATGTTGGACAAGGAAGACAACATAATGAATTGTGTTTGCTTGGCTCTGAACAATGTTATTTGATTAGAGATCCATTAGTATGTGACGATTGCTTCCACCTCATATTAGCCAAAACTCCCGCACTAAGTAGAGATACTACTAGTGCATCCATAAACCATCAAACCAGTTTTGCCATGTGAGTCCACCATACCTACCTATGGATTGAATAAGATCCTTCAAGTAAGTTACCATCAGTGCAAGCAATAAAAATTGCTCTCTAATATGTATGATCTATTAGTGTGTGGAAAATAAGCTTTGTACGAACCTATGATGAGGAAAGCATAAAAGCGACAGACTGCATAATAAAGTTCTTTATCACAGGAGACAATATAAAGTGACATTCCTCCGCACTAATAGGACACGCATCCAAACCTCAAAAGCGCATGACAACCTCTGCTTCCCTCTCCGAAGGGCCTATCTTGTACCTTTACTTTTTTCCCTTGAAAGAGTCATGGTGATCTTCACCAATTCCTTATTTCGCTTTTGTCTTGGCTAACGTCATATTCTTGGGAAAGATCTATATTCATATGTCAACTTGGAGGTAAGTATTCATGAATTATTTTTGTTGACTTTACCCTTGAGGTAAGCAGTTGGGAGGCAAAACTGTAAGCCCCTATCTTTCTCTGTGTCCAGCTGAAACTTTGATCTCATGAGTACCACGTGAGTTGTAGCAATTGTAGAGAACGAAAGAATGATTGAGTATGTGGATTTGCTTTACAAGATCTTATTTGACTCTTTCTGATGTTGTGATAAATTGCAATTGCTTCAATGACTAAAGGCTATCGGTTGTTACTTCTTGGTAAGGTTTTTGATCCATGCTTTACTTTGTGAAGGAATTATCACTTTAGCATGAGAGATTATATGTTGGTATGGTTGTTCTGATCATGAACATGATGCATGCATGTTCGTATCTTGTTTTGTTGACACCTCTCTCCCTAAACATGTGGACATATTTATTGAGCTAGGCTTTCGCTTGAGGACAAGCGAGGTCTAAGCTGGGGGAGTTGATACGTCCATTTCGCATCATGTTTTCATGTTGATATTTATCGCTTCTTGGGCTGTTATTTCACTTCACGGTACAATACTTATGCCTTTTCTCTCTTATTTTGCAAGGTTTACATGAAGTGGGAGAATGCCGGCAGCTGGAATTCTGGCCTGAAAGTGGAGCAAAGTTGAGATACCTATTCTGCGCAACTCCAAACACCGTAAAAAAACAACGAGGATTTTTTTCGGATTTATAAAAAATACTGGGCCGAAGAAGCGCCAGAGGGGCGCCAGCAGGTGGCCACAAGCCTGCACGGTGCGGCCACCCCCCCAGGCCGCGCCATGAGGGCTTGTGGGCAGCCTGCTGGCCCACTGGTCCCCCTCTTCTGCTATATGAAGGGTTTCGTCTGGAAAAAAATCAGGGAGGAGCTTTTTCGTGGATTCGCCGCCGCCACGAGGCGAAACTTGAGCAGAACCGTTCTAGAGCTCTGACAGGACGATCCTGTCGGGGAAACTTCCCTCCCGGAGGGGGAAATCGTCGTCATCGTCATCACCAACACTCCTCTCATCGGAGGGGACTCGTCACCATCAACATCTTCATCAGCACCATCTCATCTCCAAACCCTAGTCCATCACTTGTAACCAATCTCCGTCTCGCGACTCCGATTGGTACTTGTAAGGTTGCTAGTAGTGTTAATTACTCTTTGTAGTTGATGCTAGTTGGATTACTTGGTGGAAGAGTTTATGTTCACATCCTTGATGCTACGCATTGCCTCTATGGTCATGAATATGATTATGCTTTGTGAGTAGTTACTTTTGTTCCTGAGGACATGCGATAAGTCATGCTAATAGTAGTCATGTGAATTTGGTATTCGTTCGATATTTTGATGTGTTGTATGTTGTTTTTCCTCTAGTGGTGTTATGTGAACGTCGACTACATAACACTTCACCATTATTTGGGCCTAGAGGAAGGCATTGGGAAGTAGTAAGTAGATGATGGGTTGCTAGAGTGACAGAAGCTTAAACCCTAGTTTATGCGTTACTTCGTAAGGGGCTGATTTGGATCCACTAATTTAATGCTATGGTTAGACTTTGTCTTAATTCTTCTTTCGTAGTTGCAGATGCTTGCGAGAGGGGTTAATCATAAGTGGGATGCTTGTCCAAGTAAGGGCAGTACCCAAGCGCTGGTCCACCCACATATCAAACTATCGAAGTAACGAACGCGAATCATATGAACATGATGAAACTAGCATGACAGAAATCCTCGTGTGTCCTCAGGAGCGTTTTTCCTCCTATAAGACTTTGTCCAGGCTTGTCCCTTGCTACAAAAGGGATTGGGCCACTTTGCTGCACCGTTGCTACTTTTGTTACTTGTTGCTTGCTACGAATCATCTCACCACACAATCACTTGTTACCGATAATTTCAGTGCTTGCAGATATTTCCTTGCTGAAAAGCACTTGTCAGATCCTTCTGCTCCTCGTTGGGTTCGACACTCTTACTTATCAAAAGGACTACGATTGATCCCCTATACTTGTGGGTCATGAGTTACCTTTACTTTCCAGTACTTACCCTTATGCAAGGGTCGTGGTGATCTTCACCATTTCCTTTATTTCGCCTTTATCCTTTGGGAAGCATCATGTGTTGGGGAATGATCTAGACAAATATATCCACTCGGATGTGGGTGATCATGAGTTATTACTGTTGACATTACCCTTGAGGTAAATAGTTGGGAGGCAAAATTATAAGCCCCTATCTTTCTCTGTGTCCGATTGAATCTTTGACCTCATAGGTACCGCGTGAGTGTTAGCAATTATGAAAGACCATAAGATGATTGAGTATGTGTATTTGCTTTACAAGCTCTTATATTGACTCTTTCCTACGTTGCGATAAATTGGAATTGCTTCAATGACTGAAATCATAGTTTGTTAGTTCTCAATAGAGTTCTTGATTCATATTTTACCTTGTGAATGAATTTTTACTCTAGCATAAGATATTCTATGTCAATATGTGTTGATGTTCTAAAGATAACCATGATGCCTTCATGACCATATTTTATTTTACTGACACCTCTATCTCTAAGCATGTCGGCATATTTATCGATCTCGGCTTTTGCATGAGGACAAGCGAGGTCTAAGCTTGGGGGAGTTGATACGTCCATTTTGCATCATGCTTTTATATCAATATTTATTGCATTATGGGGTGTTAATACACATTATGGCACAATACTTATGCCTTGTATCTCTTATTTTACAAGGTTTGCATGAAGAGGAAGAATGTTGGCAACTAGAATTCTGGACTGGAAAAGGAGCAAATCTGAGAGACCTATTCTGCACACCTCCAAAAGTCCTAAAAAGTTACAAAGAATTGTTTTGGAATATATACAAAATATTGGGCGAAAGAAATACCAGAGGGGACCCACCAGGAGGTCACAAGCTAGGGGCGCGAACTATCCCCCTAGCCGCGCCCTGCAGGCTTGTGGGCCCCCTTGCAGGCCTCCAGTGCCCACCTTCTTCTATATGAAAGGTTTTGACCTGGAAAAAATCATATCAGAGCTTTCGGGACGAGGCGTCGCCGTCTCCAGGCGGAACTTCGACAGAACTAATCAAGAGCTCTGGCGGAGCTATTCCACCGGGGAAACTTCCCTCTCGTAGGGGGAATCGAAGCCATCGTCATCACCAACGATCCTCTCATCGAGAGGGGGTCAATCTCCATCAACATATTCATCAGCACCATCTTCTGTCCAAACCCTAGTTCATCTCTTGTATCCGATCTTTGTCTCAAAACCTCAGATTGGTACCTGTGGGTTGCTAGTAGTGTTGATTACTCCTTGTAGTTGATGCCAGTTGGTTTATTTGGTGGAAGATTATATATTCAAATGGTTAATGATTATTAATACTCCTTTAATTATGAACATGAATATGTTTTGTGAGTAGTTATGTTTGTTCCTGAGCACATGGGTTAAGTCTTGTTATAAGTAATCGTATGAATTTGGTATTCGTTTGATATTTTTATAAGATGTATGTTGTCTCTCCTCTAGTGGTGTCATGTGAACGTCGACTACATGACACTTCACCATTATTTGGGCCTAGGGGAAGGCATTGGGAATTAATAAGTAGATGATGTGTTGCTACAGTGACAGAAGCTTAAACCCTAGTTTATGTGTTGCTTCGTAAGGGGCTGATTTGGATCCATATGTTTCATGCTATCGTTAGATTTATCTTAATTCTTCTTTCCTAGTTGTGGATGCTTGTGAGAGAGTTTGTTCAGGCTTGTCCTTTGCTACAAAAAGTATTGGGCCACTTTGCTGCACCATTGTTACATTTATTACTTACTAGCCGTTACGAATTACCGTATCACAAAACTATTTGTTACCGATAATTTCAGTGTTTGCACAGAATACCTTACTGAAAACCGCTTGTCATTTCCTTCTGCTCCTCGTTGTGTTCGACAATCTTACTTATAGAAAGGACTACGATAGATCCCCTACACTTGTCGGTCATCAGGTTCCACCCTAATAGTCCTGTGCTCGGGTGAATGAGCTCGGGGTGGCGGCAAGGAAGGCGTAGTAGTCCGCTTACCTCTCCCGCGGCCACGTCCTGTACTTCTCTGATTCTTCCTACCCCGACCTCCTCTCCTAGTGGGCAATGACGTCGTCGAAGAAACGCCCACGAGTGTCCCAATACTGTCTATCAACACTCTCCGGAGAGATAGTGGTGGAATGAAAGTACCCCTTCCGCAAGCCGCCGAAGAAGAAGTATCCGCGGAGCGCTCTCGACCCGCGCCCACCATCTTTCAACACCTGCCATGGCAAAGAGTAAAATAAATTACTACAACATAAAAAAATTGAATACCTGACATGAATAATAATATGGACATAATTTATGTCGGGATGCATACAAACTAATTATAGACTGGGTCGTCTATATATGCTCCAAGATCAATAAATGCATCATCATCATCACTATCACGCGTGTCATCATGAATGATGTGCTCATCGGGTTCAGCGTCATCAACATGTGGAAGGCCTTTTTGTAATCGGTCAAGCATTGACAGGTCATCTGCAACAGTAACCTCTTCTAGTTCCGGCCCTACTTGCTCCAACTCACGGGTGAAGTCGGATTCACTGTCGATGTCTACTTCCATGTTCTAGGGTGAAATAGAGTGGTTCTTGAAATGTTTCTCGGAAATACGTGTTTCTTGGAAGAATTCTCCTTCATATGTGTCTGGGTTAATGTGAGGTTCATAATCCCCTTCATTGGGGGAGGTGATCTAGCATGTGGCGGCACTTCATAAACAACATCCCAACCATTCAGATTCTTATCAGTTTGGTAGGCCCACGGTAGGTGGAAAACTTGGGTCGCCTATTGAGCCATAATATAAACACCGGGAACATCTAAATGGGTGACTTGTTTGATTTCGACTAGGCCTGTGTGTTTATGAGTCCTTCTAGTCTCCTTCTCTAGAACCAATAACATTTGAAGACTACGACGTTCGGTGCATTTTCACCATAGAATTGAAGTTCATAAATTGCTTCAACTCTTCCGTAATACTCGATACCTCCTTCGCCGATAGTAGAGACACCATAATTTGTAGATTATCAGTCAGCCATAGATAGCTCTTTGCCAAAAGTACGAAAGCGATACCCATTGATGTTGTATTTCTCAAATGAACGAACCTTATAGTCAAAACCATTTGTGACTTGTCTCACTTAGGCATCCATAGACTCTGAATTAGCCTACAAGTTTAACACGAAAGGATTGTTGCATTAGCCGCAAATTAGAACAAGAAATGAAATGGTCCATTAATGATAATTACCGTTTGTTTGGACCAAGAGATGAAACCGGGATATCCTCCTCCATGTTTTGTCAGCAGTTCATACTCTTCGATGGAATCCTTTTGGATAACCGCTTCATCCGAGAATTTCACGACATATAGATTGTATCAAATATCTGGGAATAAGAGCAGTTCAAAGGAATTAGAAGTTGCATAAAAATGTACCGAGAACTTACTCGATGTACAGCCGCACTTTGTTTGGTTGTTGAAGATATACAACGAAATGGTCCGCCATTCTTCGACATCCAGCGCTATTAGTTTCGAAGCACCGGTTGGTGCGAGCTTCCCTTTTAATAAGTTGAGGTTGGATCCACCTTTTTAGGGTCGCCAACATTGTACCGAGGCTTCGGATTATGCAAATGACGATTTCTGGCTTTGTAGTGTGCTATCACGAAGTTTGCCACCTACTCAGTAATGAATGCCTCGGTAATTGATGCTTCAATTCTACATTTATTTTTAAATTTTGCTCGAAGCGTATTCTGCATCCTCTCAGTTGCAAAGCACCAACGATTTTGCGCCCCCCCCCCAATCTTGACTGGGTTGGAGATGTAAAATCAAATGTTGGGTTGGATTAAAGAAGCCCGGTGGAAAGATCTTCTCTAACTTGCAGAGCAATTCTGGCGCCAACTCCTTCATTCATCTACCACGCCACGCGATAGTTCTTTCGCACAAAGAACACGGAAGAAATAGCTGAGTTATGTTAGTACTAGCCTTTCATCCTTGGGAATAAAGGCATGCAACATCACCGGCATTACTTGCTCAAGCCATATGTGCAAATCATGACTCTTGAGACCAAATATTTTTATTTTTTCAAGACTCGCTCCCCTCTTTAGATTCATCATACGTCTCCATCGTATATACTTTTCCAAACTCTTTTGCCCTTGTTTTGGACTCTAATTTGCATGATTTGAATGGAACTAACCCGGACTCACGCTGTTTTCAACAGAATTGCCATGGTGTTGTTTTTGTGCGGAAATGAAAGTTATCGGAACGTCCTGAAAATTTACGGAGAATATTTCTGGAAAATATGAAAAATACATGCGCAAAGATCCACCGGAGGGGACGGGCCAGTGGGCCACAAGCCCTGTAGCCACGGCCTCCCCCCCCCCCCGGTCGCGGCTACCAAGCTTGTGGGGCCCACGTGGCTCTGCCGCCCCCAATTCCAGTGCTATTTATTCCCTTTCGTCCCGGAAAAAATCAAGACAGAAGAGTTCATCGCGTTTCACGATCCAGAGGCGCCGCCACATCCTGTTCTTACCCTCGAGGGCAGATCTGGAGTCCGTTTTGGGCTCTGGATCAAGGAGATCGTCACCATCATCATCAGCAACCTTCTTCCCTCTCCAATTCCATGAAGCTCTTCATCATTCATGAGTAATCTATTCGTAGGCTCGCTGGGAGGTGATGAGTAGGATGAGATCTATCATGTAATCGAGTTAGTTTTGATGGGGATTAATCCCTAGTATCCACTATGTTCTGAGATTGATCTTGCTACTACTTTGCCATGCTTAATACTTGTCACTAGGGCCCGAGTGCCATGATTTCAGATATGGAATTATTATGTTGTCACCAATATATGTGTGTTTTAGATCCAATCTTGCAAGTTGTAGTTACCTACTATGTGTTATGATCCGGCAACCCTGGAGTGACAATAACCGGAACCACTCCCGGTGATGACCATAGTTTGAGGAGTTCATGTGTTCACCAAGTGCTAATGCGTTGGTCCGGTTCTTTATTAAAAGGAGAACCTTAATATCCCAGTATCCATTTGGACCCCGCTGCCACGGGAGGGATGGACAATAGATGTCATGCAAGTTCTTTTCCCTAAGCACGTAAGACTACACACTGAATGCATGCCTACATCACATTGACGAATGGGAGCTAGCCACATATCTCTCCGTGTTATAACTGTTGCATGATGAATGTCATCCGACAAATCACGGATCCATTGCCTACGAGTTTGTCCCAGTGCTGTTGTTACTTGCTTTGCTCTGCTGCTGTTACTACTGTTGCTGCTACTGTTACTTGTTGTTGCTGTTACTAGCTTTGTTGTGCTGCTGTTACTACTCTTGCTGCTACTGTTACTTGCTTTGTCCTCCTGCTGGTGCCACTACGGTTACTTGTTGTTGCTGTTACTTGCTACTGTTGCTACTTGCTACTGCTGTCACTATTGATGTTCCTTGCCACCGCTGTTACTCGTTACACTGCTACTACATGCTACAATACTTTACTGGCGCCATTGATACTTCAGTTAGGAATAATCTGCCGTCAACAGATTCCTTCCTAGCACCATTGCTATCATCCTACCTTTGCTTCTTATATCCTGCTTGCAGATACTAATCTTTCAGGTGTGGTTGAGCTGACAACTCAACTGCTAATACTGGAGAATATCCTTTCACTCCCATCGTGTCGAACTAACAAATTTGGGTTGAATACTCTACCCTCGAAAACTGCCGCGATCCCACACGCTGGTGGGCCATTGCAAGACAATTGCTAATTGTTGAGCAACTGGAAGCAGCTCTTTTCTGGCGCCGTTGCCGGGGAAGGATAGCTATATTCTCTGAGTCACTTGGGATTTATATCTGCTAATCACTATGAAGAATCTGAAAGATCCAAGAACCAAAGTCTTGCCCTCAACTACGAGGGGAGGTAAGGAACTGCCATCTAGCTCTGCACTTGATTCACCTTTAGTTATGAGTACGTTTGTGACACCACCTCCTTCTAGAAATCTTGATATTGTCGCCTGTGCTTGATGATGCTTATGATGCTGCTATGCCTGATACTGCTAGAGATGCTATGCCTGATACTTCTTTGCCTGATGATGGTAGAGATGTTATTTTGCATGATGATGCTATGCTTGATACTGCTTTGCATGATGATGCTAGAGATGCTATTTTGCCTGATGATGCTATGCTTGATACTACTAGAGATACTACTTTGCCTGATATGCCACTAGGGGTATTCCTTGATACTCATATTGCTAGAGTTACTGCCAATGCTCGTGATGCTTCTGAAACTGCCGATACTATTGAGATAGAATCTGCTTTTGCTCCTGCTAGATCTAGCTCTCCTAGATATGAATTGCCTGATATACCTAAGGGTTATGTTATGGAGGGAGAGATAGCTGAGGATTTTCTTGCGTGTAAGGATGCCTATGACGCTGAGAAATTACTTCTCAAGTGGAAGGAAAAATCTCTGAAAGCTAGGATGAAATACGACCCGAAGTTTGCCACTTCACCTATCTTTCTCACCGATGAGGATTATGAATTCTCTGTCGACCCTGAGATAATCTCTCCAGTCGAATCTAATCCTTTCCACGGTTATGAGTCTGAAACGGTCGTAGCCCATCTTACCAAACTACACGATATAGCCACCCTTTTCACTAGTGAGGAGAAGATCCGCTACTACTATATCCTTAAGTTGTTTCCTTTCTCTCTAAAGGATGACGCTAAAGCCTGGTTCACTTCTCTTGCTCCTGGATGTGTGAGTAGTCCCCAGGATATGGTCTATTACTTCTGTGAGAAATATTTACCTGCCCATAAGACGCAAGCTTCCTTGCAGGAAATATACAACTTTGCTCAACTCAAAGAAGAGAGTCTCCCACAAGCTCGGGGGAGGCTCATCCAGCTACAGAATGCTTTGCCTGATCACCCTCTTAAGAAGAACGAGATAGTTGATATCTTCTATAACATACTTACGGATGCTTCTAGAGACCACCTAGATAGTTGTGCTGGTTGTGTTTTTAGGGAACAAACTGTAGAACAAGCTGAGATCCTACTGAATAACATCTTGATCAACGATAATGCTTGGACTATTCCGGAACCACCTCCTAAGCCAACTCCTAAGAAAAGAGGTATTCTATTCCTCGGTCCCGAAGATATGCAAGAAGCCAAGAAATCTATGCAAGAGAAAGGCATTAGATCTGAAGAAGTCAAAAATCTACCGCCTATCGAAGAGATCCATGGTCTCGATAACCCGATACAAGTAGTAGAGGTGAATTCTCTGCGTAGATTCAATGAGAGTGATATTCCTTTTGACAAACCTGCTAGCCTATGCTTTGACGAATTTGACAACTTTGTTTCCAAACAACATAGTTTCAATGATTATGTTAGCACACAACTGGAATAAAGTACTCGTATGCTTAGTCATTTAAGTGCTTGTGTAGACAAAAATGTCAATGATCTGAAGCTTCTGAGTAAACATGCATCTATGATTACTACTCAGGTAGAACAAGTACTTAAAGCTCAGAATGACTTGCTCAATGAATTAAATGACAACTCTGTCAGAGTCATTACTAGAGGAGGCAAAATGACTTAAGAACCTTTGTATCCTGAAGGCCATCCTAAGAGAATTGATCAAGATTCTCAAGGAATTAATGCTGATACACCCAGTCATCCTAAGAAGAAGAAGAAGGATGATAGAAACCTACATGTCAGTTCACCAAATACTGTCACACCTGAAGAACCAAATGATATTTTTGCGTCTGATGCAGAAACACAATCTAGTGATGAACATGAACCTGGTGACAATATGGACATCAATGTTCATAATAATGCTCAACCTAGCAATGATAAGGATGTGGAGATTGAACCTACGGTTAATCCTGATAACCCACAACCTAAGAGATGCGATAAGAATGACTTCACTACTAGGAAGCATGGTAAAGAAAGGGAGCCATGGGTTCAGAGACCCATGCCCTTTCCTCCTAAGCCATCCAAGAAAAAGGATGATGAGGATTTTGAGCGCTTTATTGAAATGTTGAGACCCGTCTTTCTGCAGATGCGGTTAATTGATATGCTCAAATTGTCACCATATGCCAAGTACATGAAAGATATCGTGACCAATAAACGGAAGATACCAGATCTTGAGATCTCCACCATGCTTGCCAATTACACTTTCAAAGGTGGAACTCCTAAGAAACTTGGTGATCCCGGAGTGCCCACTATACCTTGCTCCATTAAAGGAAACTACATAAGAACTGCCTTATGTGACCTTGGAGCCGGTGTTAGTGTTATGCCTCTCTCTCTTTATCATAGACTTGAACTGGATAGGTTGACACCCACTGAAATTTCTCTGCAAATGGCCGACAAATCAACTGCTTTCCCTGTCGGCATTTGCGAGGATGTGCCTGTTGTGGTTGCTAACCTTACTATCTTAACGGACTTTGTTATCCTGGATATTCCTGAGGATGATGCCATGGCGATCATTCTTGGAAGACCAATCTTAAACACCGCAAGGGCTGCCATAGATTGCAGCAAGGGCAATGTCACCTTCCGTGTCAACGGTAATGAGCATACAGTGCACTTTCCGAAGAAACGATATCAAGTACATTGTATCAATGCTATTGAAAAAACTTCATCAATTCTTATTGGGAGCTTTGAATGCCCTATTCCTCGTGTTAAGATGAAGTATGATTTGCTTGTTGGGGAGATTCATGTCCCCATTGAGGTGACTTAGTGTCTATTCGACAATTCTCCGTTTCCTCTTGAGATTTGAAAAAGTTTTGTCATGAGGATTTGATCAACCCCATTGACGGATTTCTTTCGATGACCGTGAAATGGATGAATCAAGGAGTCACATACCTGTGTTTTAAGCTTTCACTTTCTGTTGCTTAGAAGGAAAATGATAGATTTAGTTTAGTTTTTCCTGTTTTCTGTTTTAGCGTCCCGGAGAAAAGTACCTCGAAAATAAAAGTTCTCCGATGGTCCTTAAAATCAAATATGATATTTGCTGGTTTTTTTGAAAAATACTGGGACTGAGAGCTGGCCTGAGGGCCACACCAGTGGGCCACAAGCCCTGTAGCCGCGGCCTCCCCCCTGGTCGTGGCTACCAAGCTTGTGGGGCCCACAAGGACGCCATCCACTCATTCCAGCTCCCATCCTCTTCTTCTACCTCCAGAAAAAATCGTTTCGCAGCTCAAACCCGTGTTCTTGCTCATTTGGCCGTGATTTTCGATCTCCTTGCTCAAAGCACCATTCTCCGAACCGTTTTGGGGAAATTACTTCTTGGTAAGTGACTCCTCCATTGGTCCAATTAGTTTCTACTCTAGTGCTTCATCCTTCGCGTATTCTTGCTACCTTGGTGACCCTGTTCTTGAGCTTGAAATGTTGATTTTAGCTGGTCCCAAGTAGTTTTAACGCGTGATACGGTCTCTAGGCACTAGTCGGAGTAGGTGCTACAAGGTGTGGTTGGTCTTTATTCACTTTTCTCTTGAACTTCAAAAATTTTAGCAAAAAGAAATTATGTTCAGGAGGAAGTTTCATGGTGGTTCCTCAAGTAAGAAGGGTCCCCGTCTTCCTATTCGGGAGCCCGATCCTTATCAACTAAGGGACGCACCGGTACAACCATGTGAATGGCCTTCCGATGAGTTCATGATCGAAGCAGGCTTCAAGGATGAGTTTGATACACTTGTCCGCAATGCCGGGTTAGAAGAATTCCTCTCAGATAAATGTGAATAGTATGCTATGCTCACTGCCTCTTTCGTGCGTAGATTTAAATTTTCAGTTGGTCGTGACTCATCCATACTGTTTGATCTGTATGATAAATCCTACACCATGGATTTGGAGGATTTCAATAGGATTTGCAAGATACCCGATGGGGTAGTCTTAATGATCCTGCTAAGTCTCTGGTTAGAGATTTTGTCTCTAGTATAACTGTTGGAGAAACTAGGGACATCACGCAAGCTACCATAGGAAGCATTCATTTCCCTGCCTTGCACTACTTTGCCCTCTTCATAGGTAGATGCATTAACGGCAAGGTTGAACATTGTCACCTATGCGCATCCGACCTTAGTATCCTTAAGAGCGCAGTAACAGGTGACAGGAGCTTCAACATGGGAGCTATAATAGCAAGGAGGCTAAATAATAATGCCATTGATGGGGACTTCTTTGGTGGGATTTATGCTATGCGCTTAGCAAATTTTCTTGGAGTACCCATCCGTGCAGGAGATTCCCCGCTCCATACAGCTTTCCTTGACCGCGTCGCTATGACACACTACCAGTTCCTTGAGAGGGGTGATGAATCCCTCCTATACCGATTGATATTTAACCGGCAGCATGTTTTCCATATTACCCTTCCTGCTCCTGCTTTCTTTGACTTTCAGGTAAAACGAAGATATTACATAACCAGAGGAGAGGCACAGGAGTATGAGAGGGAGGCGACGGTTGCTTGTCTCTGTGAGGCAGCTATTCAGGTAGTGGTTGCAGCGCTCCCGTATAACCCCGATTATGATTTTGGGTTTCGCCACGACCCTCCTTGGTAGTAGACCAAGCTAGGACAAATGCCTAAGCTTGGGGGAGTACGTGTTTGCACCAACTTTACATTCATGCTTATGCTTTCACTTTGTTAGTCGGTGTTTACACTTTGCCACTGTATTATCCATGCTAGTTTATTTTCGTCTTCTTGTTTTCTTGTTTTGTGTCCTTTTGAGAAAACCCAAAAAGGTTTTCATTTCTTCTTTTGCTTGTTGGGAGCTTTCCCGTGTAAATAGTTTTCTTTTTCTATGAGTCGAGGTAGAAGACCATGGTTACAATGTTTAGTGGCTCTCGCATGCATATCTGTTCATTTGTTAAAGAGCCATATTACTTTGTCTTCTCCTTTGTGTTTGCCTGCAGATTCAGCTTAGTCCAATGCACTAGCACTCTTATTATTATTCACATCGTTCGATCGTGCAAGTGAAAGGCAATAATGATGATATATGATGAAGTGACTGAGACTGGAAAAGCTGGTATGAACTCTATCTATTTTATTTTTGTAAATATGACTAGCTTGTCGTCCCAGATTCAGCTTTGTTGGGAGAGAACCATGTTTGCAATGACAACTTAGAGATCATAGTTTCTGATGCCATGCTTAATTAGCTAGGAGCTTATAATGGTTTGTCTTGAATGCCAACATAGATTTTGAGATGACTATGATGTAGTATGATAGGATGGTATTCTCCTTTGAATGATTCAAGTGGCTTGACTTGGCGCATGTTCATGCATGTAGTTGAAACAAAATCAACATAGCCTCTATGATGTTCGTGTTCATGGTGATTTATATCCTGCTCAAGCTTGCACTCAATGTTAGTCAAACTCTTTGCATCTTGATGACTGTTGTCGCTCTCTAGTTGGTCGCTTCCCAGTCTTTTGCTAGCCTTCACTTGTACTAAGCGGAATACTGCTTGTGCATTCACTTCCATAAACCCAAAAGTTTTTCCATGAGAGTCCACCATACCTACCTATTTGCGGTATCTACCTGTTGTTCCAAGTAAATTTGCATGTGCCATTCTCTAAACCTTCAAGAAATAATCTGTTTTGCATGCCCGAACCGTTCATGTGGTGACAGGGGGCTATTGATATATTCCATGTTAGGCGTGTTATCCTCGACATGTGTTTATTCACTGTCATTCACGAGAAAGGGGCCGGTAAGTGGAATGCCCAGTTCCATGCTTAAATCGAAAACATAACTGTAAAACAAGACTCCCCCCGGATTGATGTTAGTATGGACGGTACCCGAGGATTCGGCTAGCCGTGGAGTGTGATTGATTGGTGGTGGGGGAGTTAAAACTTTACTTTTCTGTTTGGGAACCGCCTATAGCATGAGTAGCATGGAAGATACTGAGAACTCTTGGTCATTGCGTTGACAATGAAAGCATGCCACCCAAAATTATTATCTCTGTTTTCAAAGCTTGAGCTCTCGCACCTCTGCAAATCAATGCTTCCCTCTGCGAAGGGCCTGTCTATTTATTTTCCTGTTGAGTCATCCTCTTCTTATATAAGCACCAATTAGAGAGCACCTCTGTCATTTTTATGCTTTGCTTTTGATTGATATTGAGTATGGCTATGATTGGATCTTCGTTGCTATGAATTACAATGTTTAGTCAGCCCTTGATCTTTGAAAGTGCTCTGCATTTATGTTTTGCGGTCTCAGAAAGATCTAGCGAGATACCATCTATTCATATTGCGTCATGCTTGTTTTGATTGAATTGTTGGTATTTGAAACTCATTATTATTTGCTCGCTAGCTGATTATGCCATTGATATTAGTTTACCGTGAGACCTATGTGTCACTTGCTTATGTGGTTAACTTGTGATCTTGCTGAAATTCTGGTTATGAGTTAGACATAGTTGCAACAACAAGATCAAATAGAGTTTGTCAAAGTTTTCTTTCTCTTTCAGTTTGTCAACTGAGTTGCTTGAGGACAAGCAAGGTTTTAAGCTTGGGGGAGTTGATACGTCTCCATCGTATCTACTTTTCCAAATTCTTTTGCCCTTGTTTTGGACTCTAATTTGCATGATTTGAATGTAACTAGCTCGGACTAACGTTGCTTTCAGCAGAATTGCCATGGTGTTGTTTTTGTGTAGAAATGAAAGTTCTCGGAACGTCCTGAAAATTTACGGAGAATATTTCTGGAAAATATGAAAAATACCTGCGCAAAGATCCACCGGAGGGGACGGGCCAGTGGGCCACAAGCCCTGTAACCGCGGCCTCCCCCCCCCCCCCCCCGCCCCCGCCGCGGCTACCAAGTTTGTGGGGCCCACGTGGCTCTGCCGCCCCCAATTCCAGTGCTATTTATTCCCTTTCATCCCAGAAAAAATCAAGAAAGAAGAGTTCGTCGCGTTTCACGATCCAGAGGCGCCGCCACATCCCGTTCTTGCCCTGGAGGGCAGATCTGGAGTCTGTTTTGGGCTCCGGATCAAGGAGATCGTCGCCATCGTCATCATCAACCTTCTTCCCTCTCCAATTCCATGAAGCTCTTCATCGTTCGTGAGTAATCTATTCGTAGGCTCGTTGGGCGGTGATGAGTAGGATGAGATCTATCATGTAATCGAGTTAGTTTTGACGGGGATTGATCCCTAGTATCCACTATGTTCTGAGATTGATGTTGCTACTACTTTGCCATGCTTAATGCTTGTCACTAGGGCCCGAGTGCCATGATTTCAGATCTGGAATTATTATGTTGTCACCAATATATGTGTGTTTTAGATCCGATATTGCAAGTTGTAGTTACCTACTATGTGTTATGATCTGGCGACCCCGGAGTGACAATAACCGGAACCACTCCCGGTGATGACCATAGTTTGAGGAGTTCATGTGTTCACCAAGTGCTAATGCGTTGGTCTGGTTCTTTATTAAAAGGAGAACCTTAATATCCCGTAGTATCCATTTGGACCCCGCTGCCATGGGAGGGATGGACAATAGATGCCATGCAAGTTCTTTTCCCTAAGCACGTATGACTACACACGGAATGCATGCCTACATCACATTGACGAACGGGAGCTAGCCACATATCTCTCCGTGTTATAACTGTTGCATGATGAATGTCATCCGACAAATCACTGATCCATTGCCTACGAGTTTGTCCCACTGCTGATGTTACTTGCTTTGCTCTGCTATTGTTACTACTGTTGCTGCTACTATTACTTGATGCTGCTGTTACTTGCTTTGCTCTGCTGCTGTTACTACTCTTGCTGCTACTGTTACTTGCTTTGTCCTGCTGCTGCTGCCACTACTGTTACTTGTTGTTGCTGTTACTTGCTATTGTTGCTACTTGCTACTGTTGTCACTATTGTTGTTCCTTGCCACTGTTGTTACTCGTTACACTGCTACTACCTGCTACAATACTTTACTGGCGCCATTGATACTTCAGTTAGGAATAATCTGTCGTCAACAGATTCCTTCCTAGCACCGTTGTTATCATCCTACCTTTGATGTTTATATCCTGCTTGCAGATAGTAATATTTCAGGTGTGGTTGAGCCGACAACTCAACTGCTAATACTGGAGAATATCCTTTCACTCCCATCGTGTCAAACCAACAAATTTGGGTTGAATACTCTACCCTCGAAAATTGTCGCGATCCCACACGCTGGTGGGCCATTGCAAGACAATTGCTAATTGTTGAGCAACTGGAAGCAATTCACTGCATACCCATCGGGGAACATCAACTACATTTTGACCCACAAAATAATTTCCCTCATATATCCCCTTTTTGGATTGAACCAGGCCTTTGGGTTCGACCAGTTCTGCTTTCCTTTCGATTGTCGCATGTTTTGCAACGGTCTATCACATAGAGTCTGCTGATCGACTCTAGCCTTAGGATTATCCTTTAACTTTCCCTCTATGTTGAACAATGTACCAAAAATGGCCTCTCCTATATTCTTTTCAGTGTGCATCATGTCGATGTTGTGTGGAAGAAGGGGGTCTGTGAAGTAAGGCAGATCCCACAAGCATGTCTTGTGAGTCCATGCATGTTCCGAATTATACCCCTTGAAATACGCTGGACGCTCTGGATCAGGCTCGAGAGCGTTTAACTGATCCAAGATCTGTTGGCCTATCAACACAGGTGGTGCCGAGTTTTTGACAATTGTATCTTTGATAAAGTTCTTCTTATCTTTTCAGAACTGATGGGGAGGATCCAGTAATTGTTTATGCAAGTTGAAGCAAGAATACTTTTGATCCGCCTGCAGCCAATGAAATTGAAGAGTTACGTTGCATGTGGGGCATGCGAACCTTCCATGCACACACTAGCCACCGAATAGCGCATACGTTGACAAGTCATTCATCGAGTACATGTACCAGACATGCATTTTTAAGTTTTTTTCCTAGCGACATCGTATGTCTTGAACCCATTATCCCAAGCTTCTTGCTATTCATCCTTAAGTGGCTGCATGTACACATTCATATTCTTCCCTGGATAGTTGGTCCCTAGAATTATTAGCGTCAGGAATATGTTCTTTCTTTGCATAATCTATCAGTGGGGTGGGGGATTGAGTGGAATGACAAATACGGGTTAACTACTGCATTGGGTTGCCATCATACGAAAGGGACTGAATCAATCCATGGCGACACACACTCGAGGATGCCTTGTATCTTACCCTTTACCCAGATGAAAGCACAATTGCTCCCTAGGGTGGTTTTGATAATTGATCACAACATATGCATTGTTGGACTAATATGTTTTCCAAGTATATTTCAGAAAAGTTCAAAACATCCTATGGCTAAAGGTTTATGTGGAGATGCCCTTGATGCAAGAAAGTAATAATATTGGCTCAAGCTTCAAGCTAGAAGACTCTTCATTTTCTATTTTGTGAGAATTCACATTTGAGTCCATAGGAAAGCCAATACTATTCAAAGGGGGTGAGGTAGTAAAATGGACTAATTGCTCAAAGTGCTCTAAGTTAGCCACCAAAATACCCAGTCATTTTCCCGCAAAACCATTCTGTCAAATTCCACATACGGAAATTCGGTGGCACCAACTTTCATATTTCGGACACACCGAGTTTGACCTCACACACAAACCCTAGCCACTGCAGCCAAATCGGTGCAACTCAATCCATATGGGTGCCACCGAGTTTGGGTGACTAACTTTCGGGTGCCTTGATATGCAAAATAGGAATTTCCGAGTTTGAGTATAGGTGCCACCGAGTTTGTCCATCTGACCGTTAGCTACCTTTTCGGTACCACCGAGTTTCGTATATCGGCCTCACCGAGATTCAAAAGTTCACACCTTTGTGCTAATCAGTACCACCGAGTTTTCAACTTTGGTGTCACCGAGTTTGCCACTTTGTGTGTAATTGTTGGATTTTGGCTGCTGCCTATATATACCCCTTCACTCACCTCTCATTCATGGGAGAAGCACTCAAAACACACACTTCATATCCAGATCCATTTTCTGAGAGAGATCAACCTACTCATGTGTTGAGACCAAGATATTCCACTCAATTCATTTCAATCTTGATCTCTAGCCTCCCCAAACTGCTTTCCGCCAAATCAACCTCTCATATCCATTCATATTCTGTGAGAGAGTGATTTTGTGTTGAGGAGACTATCTTTAGAAGCACAAGAGCAAGGAGTTCATTGATCTACAACATCTATTACCTTTTGGGGGGTGGTGCCTCCTAGATTGGTTAGGTGTCGCTTGGGAGCCTCCTACTTCACTTTGTGGAGTTGAACCAAGATGTTTGTAAGGGAAAGGAGATCGCCTACTTCATGAAGATCTACCGTGAGTAAGGCTAGTCCTCCGTGGACGGAAGTCGTGGTGGAATAGACAAGGCCGCTTCTTTGTGGACCCTCCATGGGTGGAGCCCTCTGTGGACTCTCACAACCATTACCCTCCGTGGGTTGAAGTCTCCACTAACATGGACGTACGATAGCGCCACCTATCGGAACCATACCAAAAATCGTCGTGTCAACCTCATGCGTTTGATCTCCCTACCTTACTCCTTTACGTTACACTTGCATGTTTTACTTTCTGTTGCTACACTCTTAGAACTACATGTGTAGGCTGTACTTGACTTGCTATAACTGCCATAGCTGCCTCTCAACTAAAATTGGGAAAAGGCAAAAAAATTATCTTGTCAAGTAGTCTAATCACCCCCGCCTCTAGACACACTTTCAATCCTACAAGTGGTATCACAGCTTTGGTCTCCATTGCATTGGTTTAGCAACCTAGGAGAGTATGGTGTCTAGTGAGGGAAATTATCATCGTAGAGGTCCTTAATTTGATGGCACTAATTTTTTTAGTTGGAAGCATAAGATGAAAATGCATATACTTGGCTTTAATCCTCATGTTTGGGCTCTTATTCGTGTTGATGTGCAAGGTGATTTCTTCGGAGAAGGGCGTGAACCGGATCGTGATGCGACAACTGATGAACTGAATATGTTGCAACTTAATGCACAAGCATGCGACATCATCTTCAACTGTCTTTGCCGTGAAGAATTCAACAAAATCATCCGCCTTGAGAATGCAGAAGAGATTTGGGATACTTTGATCGATATGCACGAAGGTACTGATTCTGTCATAGAATCTAAGTTGGATGTGCTTTAAAGTCAGCTTGACAAGTTCAAGATGAAGGATGGTGAAGGTGTCGCTGAAATGTACTCTAGGCTAGCTCTCATCACCAATGAGATTGCGGGCTTAGGAAGCGAAGAGATGACTGACAAATTCATCATCAAGAAGATACTCAGAGCTCTTGATGGCATGTATTACACAGTGTGCACATTGATCCAAATGATGCCAAATTACAAAGATCTCAAGCCAACTGAAGTCACTGGTAGGATTGTTGCTCATGAAATGTCACTCAAAGACAAAGATGAGCTGCACAACAAGTCAAACGGTGCTTATAAAGCTTCATTTGATGCTCCCGCTACTTCAAAAGACAATCTTGTCACCGATGAAAAGATAAGCCTCATGGTCAGAAAATTCAACAAGTTCTACAAGAGTGAAGGCAAAGATATAAGCTCAAGTTCAAGACATGATGAGAAGTGTTCGTCCAGTCGTGACCGAAACTACTACAATTGTGGGAAACCCAGACACTACTCAAATGAGGGCTCGGCTCCCTACAAAAGAAGAGAAGAGTCACCTCGAAGACGAAGCTCAAGAGATGAGTCACCTTGCAAAGAGAGAAGGAGTAGAGAAGATTACTATGAACGAAGACATTCACAGAGAGGCAAGGAATCGGAGAAGAAGGACAAATCCACCAAGAGCAGTTCAAGAAGAAGACATCAAGCTCATGTTGGTGAATGGGTTTTTGGCTCCGAATCTGATCACCACTCTGAGAGAAGCTATCACTCCCACTCCGACTATAGTCAAGATGAAGATGTTGTCGGCATTGCACTTTTTTCCTCCAACTCCTGTGACTTATTTGATTCACCAATTGAGGGAGTCGGAAAATGCTTCATGGCTAAAGGACCCAAGGTATCACACCCCGAGTATCTTGATTTCAATAGTGATGAGGATGACTTGTTAGGAGAAGATGACTTGCTCTTTGATAAAACTAGTGATTGCACTAAAAATGAACTTGCTAATTAGCATGCTAGTCAAGACAAATCGAATGATGACGATAATAAAGAGATTGAACGACTAACTCGAGAATTAAACACTCTTAAGTTAGCTCATGAAACTACTCAAGAAGATCATAGAGAGCTTGCAAGAACTCATGAGAAGCTACGCTTCGAGAAGCTCAATTTGGATCAAGAGGATGAGTTCCTAAAAGCAATCAATGATGATCTTCGAAAGAAGAATTCTTCTGATCTAGCCAAACGATTACTCTTGTCTACTTTTCTTCCACAAGTTAAACCTAGGAACACTAGTAACAAAGGCAACAAAGATTCTTCATCTAGTAACAAAAATGCTAAAGCTAAACCTAATATTGTTGCTAGTAGCTCTCTTGATTCCACTAATTATTCTCTTAGCCAAGTTACACTTGAGCAAGAAAATAATTTATTGAAAGGGATTATAGAGAGAGGTGTCTTCAAGAGTCTTGCTGGAAGTAATTTTTTTTGAGGAAATTGTATGCAAGCAAGGAGGACATCGGAAAAACAAGGTGTTGGCTACTTCAGCTGGAATCTTTTATATTTTGGGCCAGCCCAATAACAATTTCAGAAATTCCTAATAAATCCTAGAGGCCCACGCAGCCCATTCGTGTCAGGCAAGAGGTGGAAAAGTGTAGTCCCACATTGCTAGTTTAGTGGGAGTTAGATCTCCTTACAAGGGAGGGTGTTTCCACACATGTATGAGCATGAGAACAAGAGAGACATACACGCACGCTCCTCCTCCTCCGCCGTTCGACTCGTCACGATGCGCCACGGGTTGCGGGAATTAGTCGAGCCGAACTAAATTTTCGCCACACACGACTAGTATACAAAAGATTACTCGGAAGCTAATTTTTTGTTGTAGTGGACATTGAATACGAACGCTGCACCCTTTGGCTGCTGCCTATTCATTTCGTCTCTCTCGTTCCCTTCAGCTCCCTTCTCTTGCGCCTATAAAAGGGAGTTATCTCCTCGAGAGAGAGATGCATCAGAGCTTCCTCTTCCTCTGGCCACTGGTTCCAATCTCTGTGCTGCTGCTAAGTTCTTCCCCATCCCAGCTTGCGGTGTGCACTGTAGGTCGGGACAGTAGGCCTCTGAAACCCCGTCTCTTTGAATCATGTATGGGAGAAGGGCGATAATATTTTTGAGGAGCGCTCAGCGCGACTACTGGCTTTTCATCACGGACATCGACAACCACTTCTCAGATGACGACTTCTACCCATACGTCTCATACGTCTCCAACATATCTATAATTTTTTATGGTTTCATGCTATTATCTTGTCAAACTTCGGATGTTTTGCATGCCTTTTATATATTTTTTGGGACTAACTTATTAACTCAGTGCCAAGTGTCAGTTCCTGTTTTTTCCATGTTTTTGACCCCTTTCAGAGGAGGATTTTAAACGGAGTCCAAATGGAACGAAACTGCCAAAAAGATTTTTTCCGAAACAGAAAAAGATCGGGAAGCCTGAGAATCAGGGCATGGGGCCACCAGGGACCCCACACGCCCCCTAGCCGCAGCCAGGGGGCCCGCGCCTCCCAGGCTTGTGGGCTCCCTGGGCCTCCTCTGCCATAGGTCTTTCGCCTATAAATTCCCTAAAATCCCAGAAAAAATCAGGAGATCATCGAAAGTACTTTTCTGCCGCCGCAAGCTTCTGTCTCCGCAAGATCCCATCTGGGGCATGTTCTGGTGCCCTTCCGGAGGGGGGATTTGGATACGGAGGGCTTCTTCATCAACACCATGACCTCTCCGATGATGCGTGAGTAGTTCACCATAGACATACGGGTCCATAACTAGTAACTAGATGGCTTCTTCTCTCTCCTGGATCTTCAATACAAAGTTCTCCATGATCTTCATAAAGATCTATCCGATGTAATCTTCTTTTGCGGTGTGTTTGTCGAGATCCTATGAATTGTGGATTTATGATTAGATTATCTATGAATCTTATTTGAGTTTCTTCTGATCACTCTTATGCATGATTTCATATCCTTGTAATTCTCTTCGAGTTGTGGGTTTTGTTTGGCCAACTAGATCTATGATTCTTGCAATGGGAGAAGTGCTTGGTTTTGGGTTCATACCGTGCGGTGACCTCACCCAGTGACAGAAGGGGTAGCGAGGCACACATCGTGTTGTTGCCATCAAGGGTAAAAAGATGGGGTTTTCATCATTGGTTTGAGATTATCCCTCTACATCATGTCATCTTGCTTAAGGCGTTACTCTGTTCGTCATGAACTCAATACACTAGATGCATGATGGATAGCGGTCGATGTGTGGAGTAATAGTAGTAGATGCAGAAAGTATCGGTCTACTTGTCTCGGACGTGATGCCTATATGTATGATCATTGCCTTAGATATCGTCATGACTTTGCGCGGTTCTATCAATTGCTCGACAGTAATTTGTTCACCCACCGTGATATTTGCTATTTTGAGAGAAGCTTCTAGTGAACACTATGGCCCCCGGGTCTACTCCACACCATATTTTCAGCCTTACTCTTTTTCTTCGTTGCACTTTCCGCCTTCAGATCTCACTTTGCAGTCAATCTTGAAGGGATTGACAACCCCTTTATAGCGTTGGGTGCAAGCTCCTTTGTGTTTGTGCAGGTACTCTCGACTTGATGAGATTCTCCTACTGGATTGATACCTTGGTTCTCAAAACTGAGGGAAATACTTACTGCTCCTGTGCTGCATCACCCTTTCCTCTTCAAGGGAAAAGCCAACGCAAGCAAGTCTCCGTCAACGTGTCTATTTCTGGCGCTGTTGTTTGAGAAGTAGCAGAAGGATTTCTCGCGCCGTTGCCGGGGAGGATCAAGTCAAGAACTCATCCAAGTAAGTGTCGCAAACTCATCTCTTGCATTTACTTTTTTTGCCTCTCGTTTTCCTCTCCCCCACTTCTGAAAAACAAAAAAATACAAAAAATATTTGCTTTTTTTGTTTGCCTTTTCTGTTCGCCTTTTTGTTGCTTTGGTTGCTTGTTTTACCATGTGCCTTCAAAATGCTTGCATCTTCGCTTGCTAAGAATCTAGTGATATGGATCCTTGCCCACTTGCTAATCTCTTTAAGAGATCCAATTATGTTGATCCAATTGCTAGTGAGTTGAGTGCACTTGACTATTTTTATGGAGTTTTGCTTGAGATGCGTGAATCTGAAAATCGTGATGAAGAAATTTATGAAGTGATTCACGAGGGCTCCTTGAATGAAAAGCATGATTGCAATGGTTTCATTATAAATCCTATTAGTGTCAATCATGCTAAAAATATGCAAAACCCTAAGCTTGGGGATGCTAGTTTTGCTATGTCCCCTACTTGTTGCAATGATCATGATTGGGGTGATGATTTTTCTTATGATCTTGAAAATTTGTTTAAGCCTCATGAGGAATATGATGTTTGCAATAAGATTGAAAGTGGGTATGGATAATTCATGACTTCAGTTGATGATAATCCCACTATTTTTTAAGAGCGTCAACTTTGCATGCATGTGGATCATGAAAACAATATCCTATGTGATAGTTACATTGTTGAATTCGAATATGATCCCACATGTAATTGTTTTGAGAGAGGAAAATATTGTGGTAGAAACTTTCATGTTACCAAATTACATCTTGTTATGTTGAGATTGATATTGTCTCTTTCTTCTTCCTTGCATTTGGTAACTATTGGTTGTCTTGCCAATTTGTTTTCCTATAAAATGCCTATGCATAGGAAGTATGTTAGACTTATATGTGATTTTCACATGCTTTATGATGCTCTCGTTGTGCTTCAATTCTTGTCTTTTGTGTGAGCATCATTGAATTATCAATGCCCAGATAAGGGCGTTAAACAATAGCGCTTGTTGGGAGGCAACCCAATGAATTTATTTCTTTTTCTTTCTGTTTTGTTGCGTCCACACCATCATAATTCTGTTATGATTGTGTCTTTTGTGTTTCCTTTTGTGTTTGAGCCAAGCAAAACCTTTATGACTAGTCTTGGTGATGGTTGTTTGATCCTGCTGGAAAAAGACAGAAACTTTTCGCTCACGAGATGATTTTTCATTTTTCTTCACAAAAGATTTTGAGTTAATTCATTTTGCTGCTGGTTGATATGCCTTTTTCCTAGGAAGTCATAATTTTTCAGAATTTTTGAGATACCAGAAGTATACGAAGTATACAGATTGCTACAGACTGGTCTGTTTTTGACAGATTCTGTTTTTGTTGAGTTGGTTGCTTGTTTTGATGAAACTATGGTTAGTATCGGTGGGTACTAGCCATGGAAAAGTGAGAATACAGTAGCCCAACACCAATATAAATAGAAATCAAGATTTCTACAGTACCTAAAGAGGTGGTAGTTTGTTTTCTTGTGCTAATGTTATCATGAGTTTCTATTTAAGTTTTGTGTTGTGAAGTTTTCAAGTTTTGGGTGATGTTCTCATGGACAAATAGATAAGGAGTGGAAAGAGCTCAAGCTTGGGGATTCCCACGGCATCCCAAGCCAAATTCAAGGACACCAAAAAGCCTAAGCTTGGGGATGCCCCGGGAAGGCATCCCCTCTTTCGTCTTCAATCCATCGGTAACATTACTTGGAGCTATATTTTTATTCACCACATGATATGTGTTTTTCTTGGAGCGTCTTGTATCGTAGGAGTCTTTTCTTTTTGTTGTGTCACAATCATCCTTGCTGCACACCTTTAGAGAGAGACATGCACTCATCGCGATTTTTCTAGAATGCTCATAGTGCTTCACTTATATCTTTTGAGCTAAATAATTTTGCTCTATGTGCTTCGCTTAGATCTTATAGAGCACGGCGGTGCATGACTTGGTAGTTGGCTTATGCTATGTAAGTAGTCCCAAAGGTGATAGGTACCCAAAGAGGATACAAAAACCTCCATCTTCATGTGCATTGAGTAGAAAGAGAAGTCTTGATTCCTCTCAGTTAGTTTTGAGACGTGGATTTGGTAATATTAAGAGTTATGTTAGTAGGGTGTTGTGAATCTAGAAATACTTGTGTTGAAGTTAGTGATTCCCGTAGCATGCACGTATGGTGAACCGCTGTGTTAGGAAGTCGGAGCATAATTTATCTATTGATTGTCATCCTTTGTGTTGAGGTTGGGATCGCGCGATGGTTAACACCTACCAACCCTTCCCCTAGGAGTATGCGTTTAGCACTTTGTCTCGATTACTAATAAAAACTTTCGCAACAAGTATGTGAGTTCTTCATGACTAATGTGAGTCCATGGTATAGATGCACTTTCACCTTCCACCATTGCTAGCCTCTCTAGTGTTGCGCAATTCTCGCCGGTGCACTAACCCACCATATGCCTTTCCTCAAAACAGCCACCATACCTACCTACTATGGCATTTTCATAGTCATTCCGAGGTATATTGCCATGCAACTCCCACCGTTCTGTCTCATGACTTGTTTCGTCACTCTCATATTGCCATCGCATGATCGTAAGATAGCTAGCGAGACGTTTCAACGTCATACGCCAAGCTAGATCGTTGAACATCCCGGTACACTATCGGAGGCATTTCCTATAGAGTCATTTCTAAGCTTTGGGTTGTGAGTAAATAAAAGTGTGATGATCATCATTATTAGAGCATTGTCCCATGTGAGGAAATAAAAAAAGGAGGCCAAAGAGACCAAATAAAAAAAGAGAAAAAAAAGAGGCCTAAGAGCCCATAAAAAATAAAAATAAATAAAAAAGAGGGAAAAAGAGAGAAGGGACAATGCTACTATCTTTTTCCACACTTGTGCTTCATAATAGCACCATGTTCTTCATGTTTGAGAGCCTCTCATTTCGTCACCACCATATGCTAGTGGGAATCTTCATTATATAACTTGGCTTGTATATTCCAATGATGGGATTCCTCAAAATTGTCCTAGGTCTATGTGAGCAAGCAAGTTGGATGCATGCCCACTAGTTCTCCTTTTGAGCTTTCACATACTTATAGCTCTAGTGCATCCTTTGTATGGCAATCCCTACTCATTCACATTGATATCTATTAATGGGCATCTCCATAGCCCTTTGATATGCCGAGTCAATGTGACCATCTCCTCCTTTCTGTCTCACAACCACCACCACACTCTATTCCACCTGTAGTGCTATATCCATGGCTCACGCTCATGTATTGCGTGATAGTTATAAAAAATTTGAGAAAGTAAGAGTGCAAAAACAATTACTTGGCCAATACCAGGGTTGTGCATGATCTACATTAGTTGTGTGAGGATGATGGAGCATAGCCAGACTATATGATTTTGTAGGGATAACTTTCTTTTGCCTTGTTATTTTGAAGGTTCATGATTACCTTGCTAGTTTGCTTGAAGTATTATTGTTTTCATGTCAATAGCAAACTATTGTTTTGAATCTTACGGATCTGAACATTCATGTCACACGAAAGAAGTTGCAAAGGACAACTATGCTAGGTAGCATTCCACATCAAAAATTCAGCCTTTATCACTTCCCTACTCAAGGACGAGCAGGAGTTAAGCTTGGGGATGTTTGATACGTCTCCAACGTATCTATAATTTTTGATGGTTTCATGCTATTATCTTGTCAAACTTTTGATGTTTTGCATGCCTTTTATATATTTTTTGGGACTAACTTATTAACTCAATGCCAAGTGCCACTTCCTGTTTTTCCATGTTTTTGACCCCTTTCAGAGGAGGATCTTAAACGGAGTCCAAACGGAACGAAACTGCCAATAAGATTTTTTCCCAAACAGAAAAAGATCGGGAAGCCTGAGAATCAGGGCAGGGGGCCACCACGGACCCCATAAGCCCCCTAGCCGCGGCCAGGGGGCTCACGCCTCCCAGGCTTGTGGGCTCTGTGGGCCTCCTCTGCCCTAGGTCTTTCGCCTATAAATTCCCTAAAATCCCACAGAAAATCAGGAGATCATCGAAAGTACTTTTCCACCGCCGCAAGCTTCTGTCTCCGCAAGATCCCATCTGGGGCACGTTTTGGTGCCCTGTCGGAGGGGGATTCGGATACGGAGGGCTTCTTCATCAACACTATGACCTCTCCGATGATGCGTGAGTAGTTCACCATAGACCTACGGGTCCATAGCTAGTCACTAGATGGCTTCTTCTCTCTCTTGGATCTTCAATACAAAGTTCTCCATGATCTTCATGGAGATATATCCAATGTAATCTTCTTTTGCAGTGTGTTTGTCGAGATGCGATGAATTGTGGATTTATGATCAGATTATCTATGAATCTTATTTGAGTTTCTTCTGATCTCTCTAGTGCATGATTTCATATCCTTGTAATTCTCTTGGAGTTATGGGTTTTGTTTGGCCAACTAGATCTATGATTCTTGCAATGGGAGAAGTGCTTGGTTTTGGGTTCATACCGTGCAGTGACCTCACCCAGTGACAGAAGGGGTAGCGAGGCACGCATCGTGTTGTTGCCATCAAGGGTAAAAAGATGGGGTTTTCATCATTGGTTTGAGATTATCCCTCTACATCATGTCATCTTGCTTAAGGCGTTACTCTGTTCATCATGAACTCAATACACTAGATGCATGTTGGATAGCGGTCGATGTGGGGAGTAATAGTAGTAGATGCAGAAAGTATCGGTGTACTTGTCTCGGACGTGATGCCAATATGTATGATCATTACCTTAGATATCGTCATGACTTTGTGCGGTTCTATCAATTGCTCGACAGTAATTTGTTCACCCACCGTGATATTTGCTATTTTGAGAGAAGCCTCTAGTGAACACTATGGCCCTCGGGTCTACTCCACACCATATTTTCAGCCTTACTATTTTTCTTCGTTGCACTTTCCGCCTTCAGATCTCACTTTGCAATCAATCTTGAAGGGATTGACAACCCCTTTATAGCGTTGGGTGCAAGCTCTTTTGTGTTTGCGCAGGTACTCTAGACTTGACGAGATTCTCTTACTGGATTGATACATTGGTTCTCAAAACTGAGGGGAAATACTTACTACTCCTGTGCTGCATCACCCTTTCCTCTTCAAGGGAAAAGCCAACGCAAGCAAGTCTCCGTCAACGTGTCAATTTCTGGCGCTGTTGTTTGAGAAGTAGCAACGTCGACCACCTCTTCGGCAACATGGCCAACGACAATGCCAACACCAACCGCACTCCTGCTGCTCCAACTCACCATGTGCTCGTGTTCTTCTTGTTTGAGCATAACACCCAAGATGCGACCCTATCCTTATTTTGGCGCGAGGGCCTCGACAGGGATAGAAGCGCATCTCGTCGTTTTGCAAGAATGGATATCGTTACAAGTAGATGTACTGAAAAGATGAGTATATGGAATTGCCTTACACTCGCCACAAGCTCCATCAAGTTCACATCAATACAACAATATACAGTCATCATCGGGAAGAGCAGGGTCCGACTACACACAGAAAAACCAACGATAAAAGAACGACGTCCATCCTTGCTATCCCAGGCTGTCGGCCTGGAACCCATCCTAGATCGATGAAGAAGTAGAAGAAACTCCAAATATCCCAATCAGCACGCTCACATCAAAGTAACTCTTTACCTGTACCTGCAACTGGTGTTGTAGTAATCTGTGAGCCACAAGGGACTCAGCAATCTCATTCCGAAAGGTATCAAGACTAGCAAAGCTTAATGGGTGACGTATGTTAAGTGGTGAGGCTGCAGCAAGCGACAAAGCATTTATTTGAGGTGGCTAACTTACGAGTACAAGAATAAGAGGGGGATGATCTACTCATAGCGGACGTGATCTACTTATGATCAAAAGAATGATCCTAAACACCTACTTACGCCAGACATAACCCCACCGTGTCCTCGATCGGAGAAGGAGCTCACGAAAGAGACAATATGGTTACGCACCGAGTTGGCAAGTTTTAATTAAGTCTACTTCAAGTTTTCTAGAACCGGATGTTAAACAAAGTTCCCATGTTGCCACATAACCGTGGGCACGACTTTCCGAAAGATTTAACCCTGCAGGGGTGCTCCAACTAGTCCATCACAAACTCCCACACGATGCGCTGGAATGACCTCGATCAGGGAAAACCCGTGATCTCCTCGGGTTCCTATTGGAAAACCTCAACGTCAAGATAGACCAAAGCATCCTCGAAATCCCTCGCACAATACGCTCGAGAAAGGTAAAACAAGTCTAGCAAGGCTTCCCGGCGTGGCGACGACCCCGATAGGAGCCTCATATCTCGTTCTCGGGACACGACGGATAAGCTAGTGTACAGGACCTGATAGACATCACCCGAGTTGCCCCAGATTGGCCCCGCATAGTGCTCTATTTTGGACCAGCAACATCAGCACCGGCCCTCCATGTATTATGTTCAATTACTCCCCGTGTTCATGACGCCCTATGTTTTTCACTATTAACAAAATTATTATGTTGGGAAAATATAGTACCAATGTTGGGCCTTGCCAGACGAGCTTTATCCCAAAACAAAAGTCAAGGGGGTCCCCATAACAACCCCAAGCATGTTAGGAGCGCTCATTTATGGAACATAACATCGGTAGCCGAAACTAAGGGCAGCAAAGGTGGAACAAAATACCAGGCTAGAAGGCCAGGCCTTCCACCTTTTACCAAGTATATATGTGCATTAAGTTAAATAGCATTAATATGGTGATATAACAAGGAACCCATGTTATCACATGGAAGCAACTGCACCTGCAACTAGCAACGCTGTCAAAAGGCTGAGCAAGCGGTAACATAGCCAAACATGGTTTCCTAGGTTGTGGAAAGGTTAGAGGTTTTTCATGGCATTGCTCGGAGGCTGATATTTAACAGGTGGTAGGAAGCGAGACATAGCTATGGAAACAAAACAACTAGCATGGCAATGATAGTAATGGTATCTAGAGAAATGATCATCTTGCTTGATATCCCGCTTGGAAGAAGAACGACCCCGTGAAGCAGACGAACCGACATAGTCGAACGGATCCTCATATTCCGACACGCTTACGGAACTCTATCGAGACTAAGCAAACCGAAAACAAGAATCAACACACGATATTCACCACGGCACATGCACGATATGATGCACAACACATAAGATGCATGATCAGTTTCAAATATGCAAGGCATGGCATGGGAATTTACACAATCAAACACTAGACATTAAGTGAAGATGTTGTTAAACATGACAAGGGGTGAAGCATAATTAAACTACCTATCTAGGCATTTAAATGATGTTGGAAATGACATATAGCATCTCCAAAACGACCCCACGAGTTAACTTATAATATGTTGAGATCTGTCCTAACCGCATTTTATGTTTGTTAAATAGCAAAACAAAGTGGTTCACGTGATTCTACTCGTCGTTCTAGTCCATTTACATATATGGCTCATCTCCAACGAAGCTGCAGTTAAATAACTACAAACTAAAGCATTTCTAACATGTCAACACGCAAATCAATGCAAACAGCACATCTAACAGTTTTAAAAATGCATGAGAGTTGGAAAATATTAATCTACACAAAGTTCTACACGATCTAAATATATAACTTGTTGCGATCCAACGCACGGTTTAAAAACTACGGGTATTTGAAAATATGCATGTTTTTCTGAAATTAATAAATTCACAAACCTAAAAAAACTAAACGGGCCGAAATCTGCTACAAGCCGAATCGGACCATGGGCGCAAGATAGCTATCCTACACGAGGGCGAGGAATAGGCGCAAAGTGGGGGTCTCACCTTTGTGGCCACTTGGTCTGGCAAGGATTGGGAGGCCGTGGCCACCTTGGGCCGGCCTCGAGGCGAAGCGGGCTCGCGGTTGGTGGGCCTGGCGGAGCGAGTTTGCCCATCTGCGGTCAACGGCGGCGAGCGAGGCGCTGCAGGGGGCTCGATCCGATCTGGATCGGATCCATTGGCAGGAGGTGGTTGGGGCTCCGGCAGCAGCAGGATCGGTCGGCGGCGGCGCATCATGGGAGGAGGTTGCGGCGCGGCGCGGGCTGTTGTCCTCCGGTGACCGCGGTTGTGCGGGAGGAGCCAGGAGGAGCTGGCTCGGGCTCCGGCGAAGGCGCTCGCCAGCGGAGCTGCAGCTGCGGGGTGGCGCTGCTCCGGCAGCGGCCAACTCCGGCGGCGGCATGGGGCCCAAAGGGCGGTGGCCGGAGGTGTAGCTCGGGAGGAGCAGGGGAGGAGCCGGGCTGGCGGCTGCAGCTCAGGGCGCGGCCCGGTTCGGGCCAGGGGTGGGCTCCAGAATGGCTCGGCGGGCCTTGGTAGGGTGGAGGTGGGAGGAGAGGAGCTGGGTGGTGGCTGGTTTGGCACGGATCCTGGGGTGGAGATTAGGGTTTGTGTCCAAATTAGGCACAGATGGGTGTCTATACATAGACACGGGGCTAGGGTTAGCAGGTTCCATCCGAATTCGAACCATCGAATCACGATCGGACGGCTCCGATCGCGACTTCCGGCTAGGTGGCCTGTGTAGAATAGGCTAGGTGGGGAAGAGAGGGGGGTTTGCGACCTGGCAACGAGAGTTTTAAACACCAAAAACATCCTGCGATAAACCGATGGCGGTGCCCCTATGGTCGACTGTTCGGGTATCAAACGGACTCCGATTGCGATGAAATTTGGCACTCGGCCTAGCTACACTAAAACAAGACCGCACACCAAGTTTCAATCCAATCCTAGAATATTTTATACACACTTTTAGAAACAATATTTTATCGATACCGCAGGCACGTGCATGTGTGGTTGGTCTCAAAACGGTCTATGACGAGAACGGAGAGAACCGGCAACTAATAGCGAATGCAGGATTTGAAAACTGGCGGTAACAAAGTGTCGATGCAATGCAGATGATGCGCATGATGCGACGATGAATGCGACAACCAATCTAATCGCACGGCGGCAACGAAATAAAAGGGGAATCTTGTGGAGCGTCGGTCTTGGGTTGTCATAACTTTCCTACACTAACAAGAGATCTTGCCCCGAGATCTAAGAATGAAGAGGGGAAGAGGAAGAGAAGAACAAGAGGTAAAACTTAGTCGCTTCTTTGAAAAACGAGTGAAACCAATGATCCTTGAAGGTTGCAAAGAGATGAAGAATGATATGAGAAACAAGCAAGAATTCACACAAACTTTCGGCGGCACTTCGGTAGGAAAGAGGGTAAAATTTGATAAGATGGAAAGATCTTGAGAAGGTTCACCACAAACTAACTGAATTGATAAGCAAAGAAAGAATATGATCTTGACAAGAAGAGATGATTGACTCAAAAGAGCAACATCACAATGCCTCTGGAATAAAGAATAGAAACTATATCTCTTGGAAGAAAAGAACGGATAAGAAATGACAACTACCAACGCAATTGAATTGAAGAGACTCCCGACAAGAAGAATTGAACGGAGTTGTTGGAAAACCAACAACCAAAATAACAAGCTTGTAGTGGACGTATGAGAACCATCTCAAATAATGAGGTGACAACCAACCACTAAGGGAAACAAGGATTGATTTGATGCAACAAGAAAGGCAAACTTCTTACACCAAGTGGATATATTGAGAACTTGGGTCAACAATAATCACCATGTAGCAACAATCCTTAGGAAAAGCTTTAGGTGAAATCCAAACCAAGATAGCTCAATGAAGAAATCATGGGTTGAAATACCTCATGATTGAAGGAATTGGTGGGTTTACATACTTAATTCTTGAAACAACTTTTCTTCGAGACTCCTCCACTAACAAGAATGCTAGAACACCACCTCAAAGGATAAAGGAGGAAGAATTGCACTTTGAAAGGCACGGAAAGAATACTTAAGGTACAACCATAAGAATCTTGAAGAACACCTTGAGAATGAGGAGATCATGATCCACCTGAGAGAAATCTTGAACAAGGCACCGGAATAACTGTGATGCGAATGAAGAGACAACAATTGAGAAGAATTTGAGAATAAAATTTGAAACCTAAGAACGAAGAAATCTTCTGAAATGATGGCCTTTGGAGGATCGAGAAATGAAAACAACTCTGAAATGCACCAGATAGATATGGATAATTTCTCATGATCGAGAACAATTCAAGATGATAATACAATGTTGAAATGATGAATCTTCAAGAGAATGGACCAAGATTTGAGAGAAACACTCCTTCGGTATTCAATCATGAGAATGATGGCAAGAAGCATAATCAAGAATTACCGAGACACTCCGGAATAATGAAGAATGAAAGGTTGGGCCAATGATGAAAATAAATTCGAATAGATCTTGGAGAATGAACATGACTGATGAAATCCATACTTACATCATAGTTGGAAAGAATTAGAGATCTCCGGAAAAGATTACAAGAGCCAGATAAGATCCCGGGAAAGAACATGTGGGTTATGGTCCCACTCAAAAGAAAACTCCGTTGAAACAATTGATTAGAAAAGAGAGATGTTGCACCGGTATAAAGAAAACTTGATGGGGTTGGCAACCTCGAAATAATTGAAAGGATTGAGAACAAGAAACTCTGAGATATCTAGAACACTTCGGATAGAATGGAGAGAGATGAAAAAACAAGAAAGACTTGAATAAGAATTTCCAACACGGGAATCATTGAACAGAAGAAAAGGATATGATGAACACCGAGAGCTTGAATTGAATCCACCGGAAAGAGAACAAGAATGAAGAAGTGATGAGGTAGAACTCGTGAGAATCTTCACCAAGAATCACCGGAAACAATACAAAAGATAAGGTAGCGGAAGCAACATTGAAAAGGAAGGAACTAGGATGATAATCTAATCATTGAAGAAAAGGGCGGGAGGGCAGGAAAAACAAAGACAACTTGGGACAGATGAGATGAACTCCGGAAATAAATGATAGATTGATCTTACAAAAATTGGTGAAGATTGAATTGACTTGAAGAGAAGCACAACGGTTGAAAAGAATTGATAAGACAACTTGATTGAGCAAAAGAATTAGCATTCCCATAAAAATATGAGAACACCTCTTGGAAAAGATATGAAATCACCACTTGACATTGAAGCAAATCGAATTACCATACTCCAACAAAACAAAGGATGAGGCTTACGAAACAAGCCAGAACAAATTCATGACAGAGATTTCATCTTAAATTTTCATGGACAGGATCACACGGGCTCTATCCTACAGTAGCCATCATGTACAAGGTAGTGCACACGACATACGAAGCATCCCGGAGTCGTAGCAAGCTACAAGGACTCTTTAACACAAAACGTGAACCGTTTTAAGTCAACTGTGAACAAACAAATACACTAGATGTCGAACCCCAACCTCACACCATGCATCTGTTGGAAGATTTTCCTATAAGTAACTACTCGAATTCCCACCTAAGAACTCTCAAAATTTTCAGGTCATGCAATCGGGTCCACGGATACAAGGAGAAATTCATCACTCAACTCCTAGCAATAAGACTACCCGTCCAATGTATCACATCCGTCAACACAAAACCAGAGAACTCGAAAACTCAACTATCTCAGATCCTCGTGATCACAACGATACTAAGTATGGCGGTACCCCTGAACTCTCTGCACCAGTAGTGGGGGTGTCGGGCTTATCGCGCCAGTGCTAGTATTGAAGCAATTTCGAACATCCTTCGTCCTGAGATACTAAGAAATCTGAATGATAGTGATGTGCTCAAGAATCCCCTCGAGCTCAAATCCCTAGAATAAAATCAATACAGCAGGAGGCACCAGGTCAGAACTCCGTCACATCGACATCATATAGATTCCAAAAACATCCGCGTGATCCTAAAAAATTTGAGTAAGAAGAGGAGTAGAATTAAATATATTACGTCAAGATTCCTCACCAGAGCATAGAAGAGGAGAACAAAGAATCCTACTCTCCGATATGTAACTAGACTCAAAGTAGTTTTTCACTAGACTCGACTCGGGCAAGTTCGATCAATCTAGGGGGCACCTAGGTCGATACTGTTGTGATACCAACTTGTAACGCACAAGATGCGACCCTATCCTTATTTTGGCGCGAGGGCCTTAACAGGGATAGAAGCGCATCTCGTTGTTTTGCAAGAATGGATATCATTACAAGTACATGTACTGAAAAGATGAGTATATGGAATTTACTTACACTCGCCACAAGCTACATCAAGTTCACATTAATACAACAATATACAATTATCATGGAGAAGAGCAGGGTCCGACTACGGACGAAAAAACAAATGATAAAAGAACGACGTACATCCTTGCTATCCCAGGTTGCCGGCCTCGAACCCATCCTAGATCGATGAAGAAGAAGAAGAAACTCCAATATCACAATCAACGCGCTCACGTCAAAGTAACTCTTTACCTCTACTTGCAACTGGTGTTGTAGTAATTTGTGAGCTACACGGGACTCAGCAATCTCATTCCCAAAGGTATCAAGACTAGCAAAGCTTAATGGGTGAGTATGGTTAAGTGGTGAGGCTGCGGCAAGCGACTAAGCATTTATTTGAGGTGGCTAACTTACGAGTACAAGAATAAGAGAGGGGTGACCTACGCATAGTGGACGTGATCTACTGATGATCAAAAGAATGATCCTAAACACCTACTTACATCAGACATAACCCCACCGTGTCCTCGATCGGAGAAGGAGCTCACAAAAGAGACAGTCACGGTTACGCACTCAGTTGGCAAGTTTTAATTAGGTTTACTTCGAGTTTTCTAGAACCGGATGTCAAACAAAGTTTCCACGTTGCCACACAACCGCGGGCACGGCTTTCCGAAAGATTTAACCCTGCATGGGTGCTCCAACTAGTCCATCACAAACTACCACACGCTGCGCTGGAATGACCTTGATCAGGGAAAACCCGTGATCTCCTCGGGTTCCTATTGCCAAACCTCAACCTCGAGATAGCCCAAAGCATCCTCGGAATCCCTCGCACAAGACGCTCGAGAAAGGTAAAACAAGTCCAGCAAGGCTGCCCGGCGTGTGATGATCCTGATATCAGCCGCGTATCTCGTTCTCAGGACACGACGGATAAGCTAGTGTACAGGGCCTGATAGACATCACCCGAGTTGCCCCGGGTTGGCCCCGCACAGTGCTTTGTTTTGGACCAGCACCATCAGCACTGGCCCTCCTTGTATTATGTTGAATTGCTCCTCGGGTTCATGACGCCGTATGTTTTTTAGTATTAATAGAATTGTTATGTTGGTCAAATATAGTACCAATGTTGGGCCTTGCGAGACGGGCTTTATCCCAAAACGAAAGTCAAGGGGGTCCCCATAACAACCCCAAGCATGTTAGGAACGCTCATTTATGGAACATACCACCGTTAGCCGAAACTAAGGGCAGCAAAGGTGGAACAAAACACCAAGCTAGAAGGCCAGGCCTTCCACCTTTTACCAAGTATATATGTGCATTAAATTAAATAGCATTAATATGGTGATATAACAAGGAACCATGTTATCACATGGAAGCAACTGCACCTGCAACTAGCAATGCTATCAAAAGACTGAGCAAGCGGTAACATAGCCAAACAAGGTTTGCTAGGTTGTGGAAAGGTTAGAGGTTTTTCATGGCATTGCAGGGAGGCTGATATTTAACAGGTGGTAGGCAGCGAGACATAGCGATAGAAACGAAACAACTAGCATGGCAGTGATAGTAATGGTATCTAGGGAAATGATCATCTTGCATGAGATCCAGCTTGGAAGAAGAACAACTCCGTGAAGCAGACGAACCGATGTAGTCGAACGGATTCTCATATTCCGACACGCTTGCCGAACTCTATCGAGATGACGCAAACCGAAAACAAGAATCAACACACGATATTCACCATGGCACATACACGATATGATGCACAACACATATGATGCATGATTAGTTTCAAATATGCAAGGCATGGCATGGTGATACGTCTCCAACGTATCTATAATTTTTTATGGTTCCATGCTATTATCTTGTCAACTTTGGATGTTTTATATGCATGAATATGCTATTTTATATCTTTTCTGGGACTAACCTATTAACTCAGTGCCAAGTGCCAGTTTCTGTTTTCCGTATTTTTGGCCCATTTTCAGACGGAGTCCAAATGGAATGAAACTTTATGATGATTTTTTTGGACCAAAAGAGACCCCCGAAGCTTTGGAAGAAGGCCAGAAGAGCCACGAGGGAGTCACAAGCCCTGACGCCGCCGCCACCCCCCTAGGTGGTGGCGAACAGGCTTGTGACCTCCTCGTGGGCCCAACCGACGTAATTCCACCGCCATAAATTCCTATAAATTCAGAAACCCCCAAAAAGAAACGTAGATCGGGAGTTCTGCCGCCGCAAGCCTCTGTAGCCACCAAAAAACAATCTGGAGCCCGTTCTGGCACCCTGTCGGAGGGGAATCCATCTCCGGTGGCCATCTTCATCATCCCGGCCGGCCATCTCCATGACGAGGAGGGAGTAGTTCTCCCTCGAGGCTGAGGGTATGTACCAGTAGCTATGTGTTTGATCTCTCTCTCTCGTGTTCTTGAGATGTCTTGATCTCGATGTACCGTGGGCTTTGCTACTATAGTTGGATCTTATGATGTTCTTCCCCCTCTCCCTCTTGTAATGAATTGAGTTTCCCCTTTGGAGTTATCTTATCGGATTGAGTCTTTGAGAACACTTGATGTATGTCTTGCACGTGTCTATCTGCTGTGATCAACTTGCGGGTTTGTGACAATTGGGAACCTATGCATATGGGTTGGCACACGTGGATTCACGTGAGTACTTGATGTATGTTTTGGTGATCAACTTGCGGGTTCGTGACATTGGGAACCTATGCATAGGGGTTGGCACACGTTTTGACTCTCTGGTAGAAACTTTGGGGCACTCTTTGAAGTTCTATGTGTTGGTTGAATAGATGATTCTGAGATTATGTGATGCATATCGTATAATCATGCCCACGGATACTTGAGGTGATAATGGAGTATCTAGGTGACATTAGGGTCTTGGTTGATATGTATCTTAAGGTGTTATTCTAGTACGAACTCTATGATGGATCGAACGGAAAGAATAGCTTCGTGTTATTTTACTACGGACTCTTGAATAGATCGATCAGAAAGAATAACTTTGTGGTGGTTTCGTACCCGACAATAATCTCTTAGTTTGTTCCACACTATTAGTGACTTCGGAGTGACTCTTTGTTGCATGTTGAGGGCTAGTTATATGATCCAATTATGTTATCATTGTTGAGAGAACTTCACTAGTGAAAGTATGAACCCTAGGCCTTGTTTCCACGCATTGCAATACCGTTCGTGCTCACTTTTACCATTTGTTACCTTGCTGTTTTTGTAATTTCAGATTACAAAAACCTATATCTACCATCCATATTGCACTTGTATCACCATCTCTTCGCGGAACTAGTGCACCTATACAACTTACCATTGTATTAGGTGTGTTGGGGACACAAGAGACTCTTTGTTATTTGATTGCAGGGTTGCTTGAGAGAGACCATCTTCATCCTACGCCTCCCGCGGATTGATAAACCTTAGGTCACCCACTTGAGGGAAAATTGCTACTGTCCTACAACCCTATGCACTTGGTGGCCCAACAACGTCTACAAGGAGAAGGTTGCGTAGTAGACATCAAGCTCTTTTCTGGCGTCGTTGTCGGGGAGGTTAGCGCTTGAAGGTATATCTTTAGATCTTGCAATCGAATCTTTTTGTTTCTTGTTCTTTCGCTAGAAAACTACAAAAAAATGGAATCGAGGATGCCTCATATGCTCCACCTTTTCAATGTCTTTCGTGAGCATGACGGGAAGGAAAATTGTGCTCAAGTGCTGAAAGAAGAATTACATAGAATGCTTGGCATAGAATATGTGAATGATGAGCATGATTGCAATGTTGTTAGCATGAATTCTTTGAATAACCATGATGCTAATGATACGTAAAGCCACAAGCTTGGGGATGCTATATTTGATGAAGATGATCTTTTTAGTTCTTCTACTTTGAATGATCAAAATCATTTTGATGAAAGCATGCCCCCTATCTATGATTATTATTGTGAGGATACTTATGCTTTAAAGAAGAGGGATGATAAAACTTGTCATACTCTCAAGAACACTTTTGTTAAACCTTGCTTTTTCATTGTGGACACAATTTGTAGTGCTCAAGTCTTTTACGATACTCCCACTACTATTCTTGAGAATAGATTTCCTTATGTGGAGAGTAGTAAAATTCCTATGCTTATAGATCATGAAAAGAAAGCCTTAGGTGCTGGTTATATTGTTGAATTCATTCATGATGCTACTGAAAATTACTATGAGAGAGGATCATATGCTTCTACTTATTGCAATAGTATCAAGCTTCCTCTCCATAAGTTGAAATTTTTGAAGTTATGCTTGTTTTGCCTTCCTATGCTAGTTGATTCTTGCTCCAATAAATTGTTTGATCACAAAATCCATGTGCATAGGAAGTGGTTAGACTTAAATGTGCTAGCCATTTGCTCCGTGATGCTCTCGTTGTGTTTCAATCCTTACCTTTTATGTGAGCATCATTGAAATCAATGCCTAGCTAAGGGCGTTAAACGATAGCGCTTGCTGGGAGGCAACCCAATGAATAAATTTTTCTTTGCTTTTTTGCTTCCTGTTTTGTTTTCTCCACACCATAATAATTATGTTATGATTGTGTATTTTGTGTTTCTTTTTGTGTTTGTGCCAAGCAAAACCGTTATGATTAGTCTTGGGGATGATCGTTTGGTCATGCTGGAAAAGACAGGAACTTTCTGCTCACGAAAAGAATTTCATTTTTTTCTGTAAGAGCTTTTGAGTTGATTCTTTTTGTTGCTGATTTATACGCGAATTCTTCAGACTGTCATAATTTTTCAGAATTTTTGAAGTACCACAGGTATACGAAATATACAGATTGCTACAGACTGGTCTGCTGTTAACAGATTCTGTTTTTGTTGTGTTGGTTGCTTATTTTGATGAAACTATGGATAGTATAGGAGGGTATTAGCCATGGAAGATTGAAAATACAGTAACCCAACATTAGCATAAGTAGAATTTAAGTTTTCTACAGTACCTAAGGAAGTGGTGGTTTGCTTTCTCATACTAATGTTATCACGAGCTTCTGTTTAAGTTTCGTGTTGTGAAGTTTTCAAGTTTTGGGTGAAGTTCTTATGGACAAAGAGATAAAGAGTGGCAAGAGCTCAAGCTTTGGGATGCCCGAGGCACCCCAAGAGATTCAAGGATGCCGTAAAATCCTAAGCTTGGGGATGCCTCTTCAATCCATCGGTAATGTTACTTGGAGCTATATTTTTATTCACCACATGTTATGTGTTTTGCTTGGAGCGTCTTGTATCGTAGGAGTCTTTTTTTTGTCACAATCATCCTTGCTGCACACCTAGAGAGAGATACATGCACTCACCATGATTTTGTCGAGCTTCACTTATATCCTATGGTAGACAATTAAGCTCACATGTGCTTCACTTATATCTTTTGAGCTAGATACTTTTGCTCTATGTGCTCACCTATATCTTTTAGAGCGCAGCAGTGCGTGGCTTGGTAGTTGATCTGTGCTTTGAAAGTAGTCTCAAAAGGGGTAGCTATCCAAAGGGATACGAAAACTTCCACCATCATGTGCATTGAATAGTTAGATAAGTTTGATTCCTCTCAATTAGTTTTGAGATATGGTTGTGGTAATATTGAAGTTATGCTAGTAAGGTGTTGTGGATCTAGAAATACTTGTGTTGAAGTTAGTGATTCCCGTAGCATGCACGTATGGTGAACTACTATGTGATGAAGCCTGAGCATGATTAGTCTTTTGATTGTCATCCTTTGTGTGGCGGTCGGGATCGCGCTATGGTTTATACCTACCACCCCTTCCCCTAGGAGTATGCGTTGAATGCTTTGTTTTGATTACTAATAAAACTTTTGCAACAAGTATATGAGTTCTTCATGACTAATGTTGAGTCCATGGTTTAGATGCACTTTCACCTTCCACCATCTCTATCTTCTTAGTGTCGTGCAACTTTCCGGTGCACAAAACCCACCATTAGCCTCCCTCAAAACAGCCATCATACCTACCTACTATGGCTTTTTCAAAGTCACTCCGAGATATATTGCCATGCAACTACCACCATGACATGTGCCACCACGTCTACATTTCCATTGCATGATCGTAAGATAGCTAGCATGATGTTTCCATTAATGTCTATGCCATGCTAGATCATTGTCACGGTACACTACCGAAGGCATTCTATATAGAGTCATCGTTGCTCTAAGTTTTGAGTTGAAAGTGTGATGATCATCATTGATGGAGCATTGTACCATGTGAGGAAATAAAAGAGGCCAAAGATGCCCACCAAAAAAAAGAGGCCAAAGAGCCCACCAAAAAAAGAGAGAAAAAGAGAGAAGGGACAATGCTACCACCTTTCCACACTTGTGCATATTAAGCACCATGATCTTCATGATTGAGAGTCTCTCGTTTTGTCACCACCATATAGCTAGTGGGAAATTTTCATTATATAACTTGGCTTGTATATTCCTATGATGGGCTTCCTCAAAATTGCCTTAGGTCTTCGTGAGCAAGCAAGTTGGATGCACACCCACTAGTTTTCTTTAAGAGCTTTCACATACTCCTAGCTCTAGTGCATCATTTATATGGCAATCCCTACTCATTCACATTGATATCTATTGATAAGCATCTCCATAGCTCATTGATATGCCTAGTCAATGTGACCATCTTCTCCTTTTTTGTCTCACAACCTCCACCACACTCCATTCCACTTATAGTGCTAAAACCATGGCTCACGCTCATGTATTGCGTGAGAGTTGAAAAGGTTTGAGAAAGTAAAGGTGTGAAACAATTACTTGGCCAATATCGGGGTTGTGCATGATTTAAATTCATTGTGCAATGATGATAGAGCATAGCTAGACTATATGCTTTTGTAGGGATAACTTTCTTTTGGCCTTGTTATTTTGAAAGTTCATGATTACCTTGCTAGTTTGCTTGAAATATTATTGTCTCCACATCAATAGCAAACTATTGTTTTGAATTTAACGGATCTGAACATTCATGTCACGCGAGAGAAGTTACAAAGGACAACTATGCTAGGTAGCATGCAACATCAAAAATTCATTCTTTATCACTTCCCTACTCGAGGACGAGCAGGAGTTAAGCTTGGGGATGCTTGATACGTCTCCAACGTATCTATAATTTTTTTATGGTTCCATGCTATTATCTTGTCAACTTTGGATGTTTTATATGCATGAATATGCTATTTTATATCTTTTTGGGGACTAACCTATTAACTCAGTGTCAAGTGGCAGTTTCTGTTTTTCCGTGTTTTTGGCCCATTTTCAGACGGAGTCCAAATGGAATGAAACTTTACGATGATTTTTTTGGACCAAAAGAGACCCCCGAAGCTTTGGAAGAAGGCCAGAAGAGCCACGAGGGAGTCACAAGCCCTGATGCCGCCACCCCCCCATAGGTGGTGGCGACCAGGCTTGTGACCTCCTCGTGGGCCCAACCGACGTAATTCCACCGCCATAAATTCCTATAAATTCAGAAACCCCCAAAAAGAAACCTAGATCGGGAGTTCCGCCGCCGCAAGCCTCTGTAGCCACCAAAAACCAATCTGGAGCTCATTCTGGCACCCTGTCGGAGGGGGAATCCATCTCCGGTGGCCATCTTCATCATCCCGACGATCTCCATGACGAGGAGGGAGTAGTTCTTCCTCGAGGCTGAGGGTATGTACCAGTAGCTATGTGTTTGATCTCTCTCTCTCGTGTTCTTGAGATGTCTTGATCTCGATGTACCGTGGGCTTTGCTACTATAGTTGGATCTTATGATGTTCTTCCCCCTCTCCCTCTTGTAATGAATTGAGTTTCCCCTTTGGAGTTATCTTATCGGATTGAGTCTTTGAGAACACTTGATGTATGTCTTGCACGTGTCTATGTGTTGTGATCAACTTGCGGGTTTGTGACAATTGGGAACCTATGCATATGGGTTGGCACACGTGGATTCATGTGAGTACTTGATGTATGTTTTGGTGATCAACTTGCGGGTTCGTGACATTGGGAACCTATGCATAGGGGTTGGCACACGTTTTGACTCTCCGGTAGAAACTTTGGGGCACTCTTTGAAGTTCTATGTGTTGGTTGAATAGATGATTCTGAGATTATGTGATGCATATTGTATAATCATGCCCACGGATACTTGAGGTGACAATGGAGTATCTAGGTGACATTAGGGTCTTGGTTGATATGTATCTTAAGGTGTTATTCTAGTACGAACTCTATGATGGATCGAACGGAAAGAATAGCTTCGTGTTATTTTACTACGGACTATTGAATAGATCGATCAGAAAGAATAACTTTGTGGTGGTTTCGTACCCAACAATAATCTCTTCGTTTGTTCCCCGCTATTAGTGACTTTGGAGTGACTCTTTGTTGCATGTTGAGGGCTAGTTATATGATCCAATTATGTTATCATTGTTGAGAGAACTTCACTAGTGAAAGTATGAACCCTAGGCCTTGTTTCCACGCATTGCAATACCGTTCGTGCTCACTTTTACCATTTGTTACCTTGCTGTTTTTGTAATTTCAGATTACAAAAACCTATATCTACCATCCATATTGCACTTGTATCACCATCTCTTCGCGGAACTAGTGCACCTATACAACTTACCATTGTATTAGGTGTGTTGGGGACACAAGAGACTCTTTGTTATTTGATTGCAGGGTTGCTTGAGAGAGACCATCTTCATCCTACGCCTCTCGCGGATTGATAAACCTTAGGTCACCCACTTGAGGGGAAATTTCTACTGTCATACAACCCCCTGCACTTGGAGGCCCAACAACGTTTACAAGGATAAGGTTGCGTAGTAGACATCACATGGCAATTCACACAATCAAACACTACGCATTAAGTGAAGCTTAATATTCAACGAGTTGCATAATGACAGAACTCCACATTTAATTATTTAGTTCACTCCCGTTTATTTACAGGACAATATTAAATGTTGTTAAACATGTCAAGGGGGTGAAGCATAAATAAACTACCTATATAGGCATTTTAAATGAGGCCGGAAATGACATATAGTATCTCCGAAACGACCCCACCCGTTAACTCTGTAATCTGTTCAGGTCTATCCTAACCGCATTTTATCTTTGTTAAACGGAAAAACAAAGTGGTTCACGTGATTCTACTCATCATTCTAGTCCATTTACATACATGGATCATCTCCAACAGAGCTACGGTTAAATAACTACAAACTAAACATTTCTAACACGTTGACACACAAACCAATGCAAACAACACAACTAACAGTTTTAAAAATGCATGAGAGTTGGAAAATATTAATCTACGCGAAACTCTACACGATCTACATATATAACTTGCTGCGATCCGACACACGGTTTAAAAACTATGGGTGTTTGAAAATATGCATGTTTTTTTAAAATTAATAAATTCGCAAACCTAAAAAAACTAAACGGGCCAAAATCTACTACATGTCGAATCTGACCATGGGCGCAAGATAGCTATCCTACGCGTGGGCGAGGAATAGGCGTAAATTGGGGGTCTCACGTGTGTGGCCACTTGGCCCGGCGGGGCTTGCGAGGCAGTGGCCACCTTGGGCCGGCATGGCGGCGAAGCGGGCTGGCGGTTGGTTGGCGCGGCGGAGCGAGCCGGCAGATCTATGGTCAACGGGGCACAAGCAAGGCACTGCACGGGCTCGATCGATCTGGATCGGATCCACCGGCGGCGGCGGCGAAAGGCGCCGGCGGGGAGGGCCTCCAGCGGCGGTGGCTGGGGCTTCGGCAGCTCGGGATCAGTCGGCGGTGGCACATCACGGCGGGAGGCGGCGGCACAGCGCGGGCTGGTGTCCTTCGGTTGCTCCGGGTGCGCGGGAGGAGCCGGGAGGAGCTGGCTCGGGCTCCGGCGAAGGCGCTGGCCAGCGGAGCTATGGCTCCGGGTGGCGCTGCTCCGGCAGCGGCCAACTCCGGCAGCAAGGGTGCTCCGGCGGCGGCATGGGGCGCAGAGGGCGGTGGCCGATGGTGCAGCTCGGGAGGAGCACGGGGAGGGGCGGGGCTGGCGGTTGTAGCTCGTGGCGCGGCCTGGTTCGGGCCAAGGGCGGGATCCAGATGGGCTCGGTGGGCCCTGGTCGGGTGGAGGTGGGAGGAGAGGAGCTGGGTGGTGGCTGGTTTGGCACGGATCCTGAGGTGGAGATTAGGGTTTGGGTCCGAATTAGGCACGTATGGTTGTCTATATATAGACACGGGGCTAGGGTTAGCACGTTTCGTTCGAATTCGGACCGCATAATCGCAATAGGACGACTCCGGTTGCGACTTCAGGCTAGGTGGGTTGTGTAGAGTAGGCTAGGTGGGGAAGAGAGGGGGTTTGCGACCCTGCAACGAGAGTTTTTTTCACGCCCAAGATGAGATCCTATCCTCAATTTGGCACGAGGGCCTCGTCAGGGATAGAAGCGCATCTCGTCGTTTCGCAAGAATGGATATCGTTACAAGTACATGTATTGAAAAGATGAGATATATAGAATTGGCTTACACTCGCCCAAGCTACATCAGAGTCACATCAGTACAGTATATAAACATCACGAAGAAGAGCGAGGTCCGACTACGAATGAAAACAAACGAGAAAAGAAGAACGACGTCCAACCTTGCTATCCCAGGCTGCCGGCCTGAAACCCATCCTAGATCGATGAAGAAGAAGAAGAAGAAGAAGCAACTCCAAATGAACAATCAACGCGCTCGCGTCAAATAACCTTTACATGTACCTGCAACTGGTGTTGTAGTAATCTGTGAGCCACAGGGGACTCAGCAATCTCATTTCCAAAGGTATCAAGACTAGCAAAGCTTATTAGGTGAGGTATGGTTAAGTGGTGAGGCTGTTGCAAGCGACTAAGCATTATATGAGGAGGCTAACTTACGAGTACAAGAATAAAGAGGGGGATGATCTACGCTTAACGGACGTGAACTACTCATGATCAAATGAATGATCCTGAACCCCTAGCTACGTCAGACATAACCCCACCGTGTCCTCAATCGGAGAAGGAACTCACGAAAGAGACAGTCACGGTTACGCACACGGTTGGTATGTTTTAAATAAGTTAACTTCAAGTTATCTAGAACCAGTGTTAAACAAAGTTTCCACGTTGCCACATAACCGCGGGCACGACTTTCCGAAAAGATTTAACCCTGCAGGGGTGCTCCAACTAATCCTCGATCATGACACTCGCGATCTCATTGGATTCCTTAGTGGAAAATCTCAACTCTGAGATTACCCAAAGCATCACCGGAATCCCGATGCACAAGATATCTCGTCAAAGGTAAAACTAATCCAGCAAGGCCACCCGGCGTGTCGACGATCCCGATAGGAGCCGCGTATCTCGTTCTCAGGACACGACGGATGAGCGACGCGTACGGTGGCCTGATAGAAATCTCCCAAGTTGCCCTAGGTTGGCCCCGCACAGTGCTCTGTTTTGGACCAGCACCATCAGCACTGGCCCTCCCTGTATTATGTAAATTACTCCTCGGGTTCATGACGCTCTATGCTTTCAGTATTAACAAAATTATTATGTTGGGCAAATGTAGTACCAATTTTGGGCCTTGCCAGACCAGCTTTAATCTAAAACGAATTATCAAGGGGGTCCCCATAACAACCCCGATCGTATTAGGAGCGCTCAATTATGGAACATAACACCGGTAGCCGAAACTAAGGGGGCAAAGGTGGAACAAAACACCAGGCTAGAAAGGCCAAGCCTTCCACCTTTTACCAAGAATATAGGTGCATTAAAATAAATAGCATTTAATATGGTGATATAACAAGGAACCCATGTTTTCACATGGAAGCAATGCACCTGCAACTAGCAACGCTAACACAGGGTTAAGCAAGCGGTAACATAGCCATTCAGTGGTTTGCTAGGTGGTGAACAGGTTGAAGGTTTCATGGCATTGTTGAGAGGCTGATGTTTAACATGTGGTAGGCAACGAGACATAAACAATAGAAGCGATAAAACTAGCATGGCAATGATAGTAATGGTATCTGGAGAAATGGTCATCTTCCCTGAGATCCCGCTTGGAAGAAGAATGACTCCGTGAAGCAGACGAACCGATGTAGTCGAACGGGTCCTCACAATTCGACACGCTTGCAGAACTCTATCGAGACGGAGGAAACCGGAAACAAGAATCAACACAAGATATTCACCACATGATGCACAACACGTATGATGCATGAACAGCTGAAATATGCAAGGAATGGCATGGCAATACACATCACGCAAACGCTACACATTAAATGAAGCTCGATATGCAACGAGTTGCATACAGACGAAACTCCACGTTTAATTGTTTAGTTCACTCCAGTTTAGGAACATGGCAATATTAAAATATCGTTAACATGGCAAGGGGTGAAGTACAAATTAATCTACCTATCTAGGCATTTTAAATGAGGCCGGAAACAACTTATAGCATCTCCGAAATGACCCCACGCGTTAAATTCTAATTCTATCCAGATTTGTCGTAATCACATTTTATGTTTGTTAAACAACGAAACAAAGTGGAGCATGAGATTCTACACGTGGTTCTACTCAATTTACATATATAGATCATCTTCAACGGAGCCACGGTTAATTAACTACGACCTAAACCGTTTTCAATAGGTTGACACGCAAACCAAAACAAACAGCAAGCTAAACGGTTTTAAATATACATGAGTTGGAAAATATTATTCTACACGAAATTCTAGCCAAGTTACATATTTAACTTGATGCAATTCGACGCACAGAATAAAAATTACGGGCGTTTGAAAGATATGCATTTTCTTAAAATTAATAAATTCACACGACTAAAAAAATAAGGGATGAGCTGGGATCGAAACGAGGTCCCCATGGTTGCAAGCCTATAGGCTAACCAGCTGGGCTAGCCGAGGGCCCTTGAGCAAGATGGATATAACACAAAATGTAACCCATGCTCGCGCTAAATAGAAATAACTCAAAACAAAAACCCAAAATAGGGGCCAATTGGGATTTGATCCCTGGACTCCTAGGTGGAGGTGCGACGTAGTGGCCAGCTGGGCTAAGACATGCTAGTGGAAAAAATGGGTCTCTTCCTAGATGATTATACACACATGTTGAACCTGAACCTAAGCATAACTGAAACTGAAACGGGGCTGAACTGAACCTCGCTAAAACTGGTCGGCCATTGTTGTGCTCGCGGCAGCGCTAGAGGTCGGGGATGAGGCTCTCGTGTCCAGAACCGGCTGGGAACGGCGGGAACCGACTGGATCTGGGTCGCTGGACCCGTTCCTTGGCAGAGATCTCCCGCAGACGCGAGATCGGGCGACATGGCTGGCTCCTGGACAGAGAGAAAAACAAGTTCACAGAGAGTTAAGAAACGAGGGGAGGAAAAGAAAGGAGAGAGGACATGGGAAGGAGAGAGGTCACACAGCACGAGAACGGCGGGGCACGTCGGGTCCGTGCGGCAGGGACCGATTCCCGGCGTCACACGACCGCCTTGGAGCTTCGGCGATGACCTGCAGGCTCTAGTAAGGCACGCCCTACCCATGGCAGGGCAGTTCCTGCACATCACACACACAGAGAGAGTTGCTTGAGAGAGAGAGAGCAGGGGAAAGAGGATGAAGGAGAAGAGGGGTGAGGCAGCTTTGTCCTGTCCGGCTTTGGTGGCTCTCCGGCCAGCCGGACGCGGGGCTGCGGGCACAGCGACGGGGCCACGGCTGCGAGGCTGCGGCGACGCGGGGCTCCGGCTCGTCTGTCACCGGACGCACGCTGTTGTGCGCGTCGGACACATCCGGTTGGTGCAGGGGATCGGCTGGGGCACTAATTGGTTGGCTGGAGAAGAGAGGTGGGTTGGATCGGGGATGGAATTGGAGACACGGTTGGCGGCGCGGGGAGGAAAACAAGGAGGGTTGTCTGCCTAGGGCTAGGGGGTAGGTGGGCCTTGGGCCGACTGGGCTAGGATAAGGGTGGCTTGATCCGGATTGTATTTAAAAAAACACTATTACCAAGATGGTTTAATCGTCCCTCCGATCTAAATCGAACGTTGCGTAAAAATATACTAGGGGTCCTATTGAAAAAAAAACAAATGAAGATTTGCGGTAAAGCGGGGTTGATCCTGACCCAACGGTCACGACCGTACTTTCGGGTCCGAGGGGAGTTTCGAGATAGGTTGCGCGCAGGTCACTGCATTGTGCAGAGGGGCTAGGCAGGGATGAGAGGGAAAACTGCAACCCGACGACAACTTTTAACGACGTCGCGGCCATGTGCGTGTGTGATTGGTCTCAAAACGGTCAATGACGAACACGGAGAGAACCGACAACTACTAACAGATGCAGGTTCTTTGAAAACTGGCGGCAACTGAGTGCCGATGCAATACGTATGATGCGAATGAAGCAACAAATAAAAATAATCACACGAAAAAAATGGAATAAAAGGGAAATCTTCTGGAGCGTCGGTCTCGGACTGTCGCAGTTTTAAACACCGAAAACATCCGACGATAAACCGATGACGGTGCTGCTAGGGTCGACCGTTCGGGTATCAAACGGACTCCGATTGCGACAAAATTTGGCACGCGACCTGCCTACACTAAAACAAGACCACACGCCAAGTTTCAATCCAATCTAAAAATATTTTATACACACTTTTAGAAACAATATTTTATCAATGCCGCGGGCGCGTGCATGTTTGGTTGGTCTCAAAACGGTCTACGACAAGAACAAAGAGATCCGGCAACTAATAAGGGATGCGGGTTTTGAAAACTAGCGGCAACAGAGTGTCGATGCAATGCGCATGATGCGATGATGAATGCGACAACCAATCTAATCGCACAGCGGCAACGAAATAAAAGGGGAATCTTCTAGAGTCGGTCTCGGGCTGTCACATTGAGTCTGTGCCGCAAATTCTTGTTGTAGTTTCTCTTCTACATATGTTCCATTCATGCTCATCATTTCAGATGCTACTTGCATACTCTCTCTATAATCGCATGGCTAATCTTATAATTGCTATGGTAGTCATGATTTTTGTTATGGTAGTCGTGATTTATCTATTGTTTCTGCTAGTAAAATCACTTGGTAAATCGCTCATATGTCCAACAATCCAAAAACCTCATTTTAGGCAATTTACCCCGAGTGGTTTTGCTCCTTCCATGAGGCCTCCTATATCTGAGGGTGTGCACTATAAGAGGTGGCGCATGAGAGCCGTTATATGGTTTCAAACCATGAGCTGCTATGACGCCACGCTTAGCAAACCTAAAGGAGATTATGATGCTCAAGAGGAACAAGCTTTTCAGAAAATGGATACACTGTTTAAGGCTGCTCTCTTGAGTGTTCTTGGTGAGAACATAGTTGATGCTTATGCGTCAATTGATAATGGAAAAGATATGTGGGATGCACTCGAGGCCAAGTTTGGGGTCTCGGATGCTCGCACTAAGCCGTACATCATGGAACAATTCTATGACTATGGATGACTGAAGAGCGCTCCATGGTTGAGCAAGCTCACGAGATATAGTCATTTGCTAGAGAACTTGAGCACTTCAATTGTATGCTATCGGACAAGTTTGTTGCAAGAGGCATCATCACTAAGCTTCCTCCTTCGTGGAGGAACTTTGCTACCTTACTGAAGCATAAGAGGTAGGGGTTTTCCGTTCCGGATCTCATTTGTACTCTTTATGTGGAAGAAAAGGCGAGAGCAAAAGACACACGTGCTCGAGGTATTGAGGGGGGATCTAGTGCCAATCTGGTACAGAAGAAAAACTTCCAGACCCACAAGTTCAAGAACAAGGGCACGTTTGATGGTAAAGCAAAGTTTGATGGGAAGAACAAGGATGTACAACACACCAACTTCAAGAAGAAGAATGACAAGAAGAAAGGTGTTTGTCATGTATGCGGAGATCCTGGCCATTGGGCTCCTAGTTGCCCTAATCGTCATGACAAGCGTCATCTTGTGAAAGGCGGCAAGACCGCTAATGTTGTCATTGGTGACACTGACATGAAGGATGATGGGTATGGTATATTTCCCACTATTCTTTTAGTATGTCATTCTCCCGATTGGTTCATTGGCACGGGTGCTAATGTGCATGTATGCGATGATATTTCCATGTTTTGTCTTATCAGACTGCACGAACTTCCACCATGCTGATGGGCAACGGTTCAAGTGCTTCTGTTCGTGGTGTTGGCATGGTCGGTCTGAAGTTTACTTCGGGGAAGATCATGCGGCTGAAGAACGTGCATTATGTCCCCTCCGTCAATAAAAATCTTATTAGCGGATCTCTTATGTGTAGAGATGGCTACAAGCTTGTCTTTGAATCGAATAAATTTGTAATATCCAAGTATGGAACTTTTGTTGATAAAGGCTATGAGTCACGAGGCCTGCTCCGTTTATCCTTCTCAGATGTTTGTAATAAAGTTGTTAATCATGTTTGCAACAATAGTGAATCAATTGTGTGGCATTCGCGTCTCTGTCACGTTAATTTTGGTTGCATGTCGCGACTAGCCAAATTGAACTTAATCCCTAGTTTCACCACTGTCAAGGCATCTAAGTGTCAAGTTTGTGTGCAAGCTAAGCAACCTTGAAAGTCTCACACCACTATGAAAATGACAAATCTTGCACCACTAGAGCTCATACATTCAAATCTATGTGAAATGAATGGTATTTTGACAAAAGGCGGAAATAAATATTTCATGGCGTTAATTGATGACTCCACTAGATATTGCCATGTGTATCTTCTAAAATCTAAGGATGAGGCTTTGAACTATTTCAAGATCTATAAAGCTGAAGCTGAAAACCAACTTGATCTAAAGATCAAGAGGCTCAGGTCCGATCGTGGTGGAGAGTATTTTTCAAATGAATTTTATTCCTTCTGTGCGAAACATGGTATAATCCACGAGAGGACGCCTCCCTATTCACCTTAGTCAAATGGGGTAGCCGAAAGAAAGAACCGTACTCTAATTGATTTGGTTAATGCCATGTTAGACACATCGGGTCTCTCCAAGGCATGGTGGGGGAGGCGATATTGACTGCATGTCATGTCCTAAATCGAGTTCCCACAAAGAACAAAGAGATAACTCCATTCGAGGAATGGGAGAAGAAAAGATTAAAACTCTCTTATCTACGAACCTGTGGTTGTTTGGCGAAAGTTGATGTACCAATTCTGAAGAAGCGCAAGCTGGGACCAAAAACTGTGGATTGTGTTTCCTTGGGATATGCTTTTCATAACATTGGCTATAGATTCTTGGTTGGAAAATATGAGGTATCTGACATGCATGTCCGTACAATCATGTAGTCAAATGATGCGACTTTCTTCGAAGATATCTTTCCCATGAAGGATATGGTTACCTCATGTAATCACGAGATGCCTAGTTCATCAAATCATGAATTAGTTACGATTACTGGACCTACCATTTTGATGGAACACTTTGAAAACTCTATGGAGGAGAACAATGAAGTTCCTGCCAGGAGCAAGACACAGAGGACTCCAAAGTCCTTTGGTGGTGATTTTCTTGTGTATCTCATAGATGACACTCCCAGTTCAATTTCGGAGGCCTATGTATCTGAAGATGCTAACTACTGGAAGGAAGCGGTCCGTAGTGAGATGGATTCCATCTTGGCAAATGAAACTTGGGAAATCACTGATCGTCCTTATGGGTGCAAATATATGGGATGTAAATGGGTATTCAAGAAGAAGCTTAGGCCTGATAGTACTATCGAGAAGTACAAGGCATGACTCGTGGCTAAGGGTTATACCCAAAAGGAAGGTGAGGACTTCTTTGATACTTACTCACGTGTGGCTCGACTGACCACTATTCGAGTACTACTTTCACTAGCTACCTCACATGGTCTTCTCGTTCATCAAATGGATGTTAAGACTGCTTTCCTAAATGGAGAGTTGGATGAGGAAATTTACATGGAACAACCAGATGGGTTTGTAGTAGATGGTCAGGAAGGAAAAGTGTGCAAGTTGCTGAAGTCTTTGTATGGACTTAAGCAAGCACCCAAGCAGTGGCATGAGAAGTTTGAAAGAACTTTAATAGTTGCAGGCTTTGTTGCAAACGAAGCTGATAAATGTGTGTACTATCACCATGGTGGGGGCGAGGGACTTATCCTTTGCTTGTATGTTCATGACATACTGATTTTCGGAACAAATCTGGATGTTATTAAGGAGGTCAAGGATTTCCTATCTCACTGTTTTGAGATGAAGGATTTAGGAGTGGCCCATGTCATTCTGAACATCAAGTTGTTGAGAGACGATGATGGTGGGATTACATTGCTTCAATCTCACTATGTGGAAAAGATCTTGAGTCGCTTTGGATATAGTGACTGCAAGCCCTCTCCAATACCATATGATGCCAGCGTGCTGCTTCGAAAGAATCAAAGAATTGCTAGAGATCAATTGAAATATTCTCAGATTATTGGCTCGCTTATGTACTTAGCGAGTGCTACAAGACCTGACATCTCTTTTGTTGTTAGCAAACTAAGTCGGTTTGTCTCAAAACCAGGAGATGTGCATTGGAAAGCTCTAGAGAGATTTTTTGCTTTATTTGAAAAGCGCTGTGAATTATGGAATTCATTACACTAGACACCCAAAGGTGCTTGAAGGGTATAGTGACTCAAACTGGATCTCTCATGCTGATGAGATAAAGGCCACGGGCGGATATGTATTCACTCATGGAGGTGGCGCTGTTTCTTGGAAGTCTTGCAAGCACACCATCTTAACGAGGTCAATAATGGAAGCAGAACTCAGAGCACTAGATACAGCTATGATCGAAGTAGATTGGCTTTGCCAGCTCTTGAATGACTTGTCGGTTGTTAAGAAACATGTACCGGGTATCCTTATGAACTGCGACAATCAAACTGTGATTACGAAAGTGAGCATCTCAAAGGATAACATGAAGTCGTCAAGACACGTTCAAACAAGGTTAAAATCAGACAGGAAAATGAGAAACTCCGGAGTTATTGCATTGGATTATATCCAAACATCTAAAAATCTGGCAGATCCTTTTACTAAGGGTCTATCACGTAATGCGATAGATAATGCGTCGAAGGAGATGGGTATGAGACCCACAATATGAGTTGTTCACAGTGGTAGCCTATTCTATGTGATCGGAGATCTCGTGAATTAGATGTGGAAGACAAGATGTTGGTCAACTGAGAGGAAAGTATCCTTACCATTGATAATACCACTCCATGAAGATGCAATACTTTCCTAAACTGCATGGCAGGTTGATATACATCTTAATATGTTCTAAGTGGTTGATTGAAGCGGAGATGTTGTCCTACAGAACATCTTTTGAAGAATGCACCTATATGAGTTTGATTGTTAACGTTGCAATCTATGAGAGTAGGGTGCTCTCTAGTAAACTCATGAAAGGTCTCGAAGTATGACGCATAAGCTCCACCCGCGGGGAAGTCCCACGGTAGCCTAGTAGCGGTCAAGGCTTTGTGTGAAGCTAGATTGGCAGAAAACTTGCAGTTCAAGGCCTAGTCCACTGTTCAAGTTGCTTACTAGTGTAGCATAGAGTTATAGGTGGGAGTTCAATTTAATAGTCTCCACTGCAGTACTGGTATATAAAACAGTGTGTTGGAACCAAAGGCAAATTTTGTGTGCCTCTGGGATCTGGTGGGGGATTGCTGGAATTTTTGTCTATTTTGGGCCAGCCCAATAACAATTTCAGAAATTCCTAATAAATCCTATAGGCCCACGCAGCCCATTCGTGCAAGGAAAGAGGTGGAAAAGTTTAGTCCCACGTTGCTAGTTTAGTGGGAGTTGGACCTCCTTATAAGGGAGGATGTTTCCACACATGTATGAGCATGAGAACATGAGAGACATACACACGCGCTCCTCCTCCTTCGTCGCCCGCCTCGTCGTGACGCATTACGGATTGTGCGAATGAGCCGAGCCGAACTAAATTTTTTCCACACGCGACTGGTATACAAAAGGTTACTCTGAAGCTGAAAGTTTTGTTGTAGTGGACATTGAATACAAAAGCTGCACCCTTCAGTTGTTGTCTGTTCGTTTTGTCTCTCTCGTTCCCTTCCAATCTCTTGATTGCTGCTATGTTCGTCCCCATCCCGGCTTGCGACATGCACCGTAGGTCGGGACAGTAGGCCTCCGAAACCCCGTCTCTTTGAGTCATGTATGGGAGAAGGGCAATAAGTTTTTTTGGGAGCGCTCAGCGCGACTACTGGCTTTATATCACGGACACCAACGACCAGTTCCCAGACGACGACTTCTTCCCCGATGTCGACCACCTCTTTGGCAACATGGCCAACAACAACGCCAACACCAACCCCACTGCTGCTGCTGCAACTCAGTACGTGCTCGTGTGCTTCTTGTTTGAGTTCCTGTCGTAACTTCTTGTTGTAGTTTCTTTTCTACATATGTTCTGTTCGTGCTCATCATTTCAGATGCTACTTGCATACTCTCTCTATAATCGCATGGCTTATCTTATGATTGCTATGGTAGTCATGATTTATCTATTATTTCTGCTAGTAAAATCACTTGGTAAATCGCTCATATATCCAACAACTTCAACGTCAATGGAGATGATAGGGAAGAAGGTCCATGTCCCATTCCTAAATTTGTTCCTCGAGAGGAGAAGTATGATCCTACTCCTCCCAAGGGAACAAGCTCACAAGATGACCCTCCACCACAAGACCACAAGGGCAAGGAAAAGCTTCAAGAGGACATTGACCTTTAGGAAGAAGAACCCCGGGTCAAGGTCAAGTGGATTCCCAAAGACACTTCTAGCACTGCTTCATCTAGTGCTACCGCAACTCCAAGGATCCCCATCAAGTTGATGTGGATTCCCAAGAGGAAGAACCAGAGAGTTCTTAAGGGGTGACTCTGCCAATGAAATTCACTCTTATTCATTATGGCAAGAACTATATGCAATCAACCTCAACCATATGCATTAGTTCAAGGAGTCACACATTCCCTCAAAGGTAAGCAAAGGACAAGGTAATTAATGCATCTTTGGACATCATCCCATTTGTGTTTCACTCCATGTCCATATATATTCCTGCATATGTTCCTTTTGCTTTGGGACTAACCCATGTAGGTCAGAAGAGTAAGAAACAACAAGGATTTCTCCCAACTCAAGATGATCTTCATCAACAATGAGCATCCACTACTATTTCACCTACTTAAAGTCTTCTACGACAAAACCCAAGGTTAGTTTGTCCCTCTTAAGGGGGGTGTCATATCAAGGGGGAGCTTTACTCTAAATCTTGAGTAGTAGCATATCCTAAGGATATGAACACGTTAATGCTTATGTAAAAGGGGTAACCCCACTTGTGCTTAACGATGAGTATGACCTATGATCAAGTATTCTTACTTGGCTCCTAAGTCAATATACTCATATATAGATGACTTTGTAATTGCCCGTGTGCTTGATAGCTACTAGGATGTTTGTGCATGTCCACCATATTTTCTCTATCATTCTTATTGTGTGAGCATGTTGGTCTGCATGTGCTTGCTCATTTGAGGACATCCAATTGTTGTTATTTGGCTTTTGATTTATCTTTTGCCAATTGGATGGACAAGAATGACTGTGATGCTTCTCTAGCTATCTATGTTATCTCATCTCAAGTTCTATTCATGCTTCATCACAAAACTTGAACAAGCACTTGTTGATCCCTCTATGTGAAGGAGCACTCGGAGTTCCGTATCGTCAATGGCCGACCTCCAAAACCTCTCTGAAAATGAACTCGGTGAAACCAACTTCACAAACTCGGTTCCATCGATTCCCAGAGTTGATCTAGGCTTTCCTCTCGGTACCACCGGAATCGCAAACTCGGTTACACGAGTTTCCCTGTCAACTAACAGTAGAGGAACTCGGTGACACCGACTTCGTAATCTCGGTGACACCGACAGCGCAAGGGTATAAACTCCAGCGAACAGAATCTTTGATTTCCAACCGTCAAAGTCATTCTGTCCCAAAACCCTACGCTGCCTCTGGACCCTTGGTCGTCGCCCTTGACCTCCCGTGCGCCTCCGCTGTTGGGATTCACCGCCGATGTCGGGTTCTTCACCGCCGTCGCCGCCATAGCCAGACCATCACCGAGTTAGGGTATGGTTCGGATCCTCCTCTGCGTTCGTCCATCTAATTCCCACGCATTGGAAATATTTATCTATGTTCCACCATGTGCAAACCTCCCCATCCACCAGAAAATCCCGTAGATTAGCGGACGAGGAAGTTTTTAGGGTTAGCTATCCGCAAACCCCATCTCGGTGCCTCCGAGTTGCAAAACTCGATGCTACCGATTTTGGACCTAGGGTTCCTGAGAATTATCTCGGTGAAACCGAGTTGTCATTTTTGGTGCCACCAAAAATGATGACCAAGTTTCTGTTAATGAGATCATATGTCTCGGAGACTCCGAAAGTTCAAACTCAGTGCCACCAAAATGTGTTCTATAGAAAGTTAAAACTAAGGATTTCTTTGTTCAATGTTTTGAAAACATATGAATTTTGTGATGCTCAATCCTTTTGTCTTTCCTATATATTCTTCACATGATTTCCCTCTTGCTGCTGAGGTTCTGCTTGCTTGTCAGAAATGTCTGGTTCAGATGATAGTCAGAATGATTTCAGGGAACCCAATGTTTAGTTGAATTCAGGCACTAGTCCAGAGAAGTCTGACTCTGACCCTGGATCCTACAGCTCCCATGGCTTGCCCAAGGCAGCCACCAGGCAGAGGAAGAAACTTAACTCTGACGAAGAGGACTCAAATTTTGTGCTAGAAGAATCTTCAGCTCCTCCAAGGAAAGTTGACACGAAGATATCTGCCAGTGCTGCTAATACGAGAGCACGTGACTATGTGAAGAAAAACACAACACCTTCCACTGATGATGCCCCTAAGAAGGCTGGTACTAAGAGAGCAAGGAATAGGGCAGTTCGTGTTGTTGGAAGACAAACCTCCATGTTCGAGGACCGTTAAGAAGCTACTTTAGAAGAAGATGAGATTCTAGCTCCTCCCAAGGAGGAGCTCATGGCTGATGCTATGAAGTCTGCTCCAAAGCCTTCTAAAGACAAGAAGTTTGTAGCTCACTGGAAGACTACAAAGGACATTCCTGCAACTGCTAAGAAGAAAGGCCCTGCTTCTAGTGCCCATGTTGCAGAGGAAGAGGATGATGAGGATGCAACCATTCTCAAGAAGCTCAGACCACATCTGCCAATTCATAATGATGCTCATCCTATAGCTGAAGACATGAAGAAGAGAAATGATGCAGGTCTAAGGAAGTGGAGAGATGTTGACCCATATGCTGTCAAAAGAAGAACTGCTATTGATCCAAGGTTTCTCACCAAGGAACAACAAGAATTCTATGAGACTGTCTTGTATGACAAGAGTCTAGCTGTCAATGATATGTGGTGTGTTGACTAGGCATATATCAAGGAGAATGATAATTTCTTTCCCCATGTCCAAGAAAACTTCAGTCTAGTGGAGATTGAGAAGTTTGTTGGAAATGAGATGGCCCCATGGAATGATGAGCTGATCATGCAATTTTATGCAACTGTTCATTTATATGGAGATGGTTCTTTGGTCTGGATGACTGATGGTCACAAGTACGAAGCTTCAATTGATGAGTGGGCCATTATCATTGGTGCCCCTAAGCAAAAGGAGAGTGATGTTGATGTGTATTTTGAAGCGAAGAAGAGTCACAACTGCATGGTCAATATGTACAAGCCAATTCTTTATGATTATTTGGCTAGTCACAAGATGGGCTTAGTTTATTTCTTGCAAGCAGGAATAGCCACAACAAACACTGTTCTGAGATACACCTTGGTGCCTAAATCAGGTGATGAGAAGATGATCAGAGGACACTCCATCAACTTACTACACCACTTGGACACTCACACTAGATTAAGAGTGATGGATTTGATAGTAGAGACTATCTGAAGGACTGGTGCTGATCAAAAGAGACCATGTGGATATGCCCCATACATTTAGATTCTTATCAAGGCCAAGCTAGGCAAGCATGTATATCTACTTGATTGTCCCCATCTACCTATTCAAACAGAGTTTGAAGATAATGAAGTGGTGATGGATGAGAATGATCCTAGTTCTGCTGCAACCACGATGGCGGCAGAGGCAGCAGAAGCTGAGGCTGCTAGAAATAGGCCACCACTAGTTCCACAGCTCAGGACTCAAGCTGAGCAAATGGAATTTCTAGTTAGCACTGTCCAAGGCATGGAGAAGAACATCCAGGAGATTCTGCACAACCAGAAGAGCCTTGAGAGGGTTGTGGAGACAAAATTTCATGACATGGATGTGAAGGTCACGGAATTGAACACTACAGTCAAACAACTTCAACATGAAGTTGACTCTCAGAAAATTCCTCGCTCAGATGATGATGTCAATGATGATGACAGTGATGATGATGACGAAGATTCACCTCCTCGCACTACCACTCAGTTCAGCACCAAGCCTAAATTTGTTGTTGTACCTGCTCCGGAGACACGACAGACTTCATCAGCTCAAGCATCTACACCTTCGGCTCCACCTCCAGCATCAACTAAGGCACCTCCAGTATCCACTCCTCCAGCTCCAGGACAATCCGCAGAAGACTTCACGCACGCTCTTTTGTCAACCCCATCATCAGCTGCCCAAAGAGACAAGTAGTTCTATACCTTTTGAACTTTTTGGTAACTTGTTGCCAAAGGGGGAGAAATGTATAGATCATAGACTTTGTGTGAGAGAGCTTTTGACTTTATTTTCTCTCATTTGGTTTTAAAACTTTGATCTGTTGGATGACTTTATCTTGTGTGTGATCATACACTTTATCTTGTGTGATGCTACTATTTTTTAGCTATCCTTGTGATGATCATTGATTTATCTTGTTGGTGTCATGTGCTTACTATTCGTTCTTATCTTGTTTACACACCACCTAGATGTATGTGACATGGAAGAGTGACCCATGATCCTAATTGATTGTGCATTTGCATTCAAACGCAAATTTTAAATAATGCACAAATTTAGGGGAGCTCTTGCTTTTCACATACTTCTCAAAGCGCTGATGCTAATCATTGATTATATCTTTTGTCTAAGCTTTGATCTATGTGTTGTGATCAATTACCAAAAAGGGGGAGATTGAAAGCACAATTGTTCCCTAGGGTGGTTTTGATAATCAATCACAACATATGCATCATTGGACTAATATGTTTTCCAAGTATATTTCATAAAAGTTCAAAACATGCTATGGCTAAAGGTTTATGTGGAGATGCCCTTTGTTGCAAGAAAGGAATAATATTGGCTCAAGCTTCAAGCTATAATACTCTTCATTTTCTATTTTATGAGAATTCACATTGAGTCCATAGGAAAGCCAATACTATTAAAAGGGGGTGAGGTAGTAAAATGAACTGATTGCTCAAAGTGCTCTAAGTTAGCCACCAGAATATTCAGTCATTTTCACACATAACAATTCTGCCAAATTCCACATACACAAATTCGGTGTCACCAACTTTCATATTTCGGATCCACCGAGTTTGACCTCAGACAGAAGCCCTAGCCACTGCCACCAAATCGGTGCTACCGAGTTTGGGTGACCAAATTTCGAGTGCCTCGATACGCAAAGTCGAAATTAGCCGTCTGACCGTTAGCTACTTTTTCGGTACCACCGAGTTTCATATAGATTCAAAAGTTCACACCTTTGTGCTAATCGGTACCACCGAGTTTTCAACTTCGGTGTCATCGAGTTTGCCACTTTGTGTTTACCGGTTGGATTTTGGTTGCTGCCTATATATACCCCTTCACCCACCTCTCATTCGTGGGAGAAGCACTCAGAACACACACTTCATAGCCAGATCCATTTTCTGAGAGAGAACCACTGACTCATGTGTTGAGACCAAGATATTCCACTCAATTCATTTGAATCTTGATCTCTAGCCTCCCTAAACTGCTTTCCACCAAAGCAACCTCTCCTACCCATCCATATTCTGTGAGAGAGTGATTTTGTGTTGAGGAGACTATCTTTACAAGCACAAGAGCAAGGAGTTCATTGATCTACCACATCTATTACCTTTTGGAGGGTGGTGCCTCCTAGATTGGTTAGGTGTCGCTTGGGAGCCTCCTATTTCGTGTCGTGGAGTTGAACCAAGATGTTTGTAAGGGCAAGGAGATCGCCTACTTCGTGAAGATCTATCGTGAGTAACGCTAGTCCTCCGTGGACGGAAGTCGTGGTGGAATAGACAAGGTCGTTTCTTTGTGGACCCTCCGTGGGTGGAGCCCTCCGTGGACTCTCGCAACTATTACCTTCCGTGGGTTGAAGTCTCCACTAACATGGATGTACGATAGCGCCACCTATCGAAACCATGCCAACAATCACCGTGTCAACCTCATGTGTTTGATCTCCCTACCTTACTCCTTTATGTTACACTTTCATGTTTTACTTTCCGCTGCTACACTCTTAGAACTGCATGTGTAGGCTGTACTTGACTTGCTATAACTGCCATAGTGCCTCTCAACTAAAATTGGGAAAAGGCAAAAAAAAATATCTTGTCAAGTAGTCTAATCACCCCCTCTAGACGTACATTTGATCCTACACCGGATGTAATGCATCGAAGTGCTTCCACACAAAAGCATCCGATGTGTGTACCAACATCGTATTTCCATCCACATCTAGTTCAGTTCTTTTGCCCAATTTGTGCCAGGTCATCTGTCTGGCCATCTCTTCGACCATGAAAAGATGTTGAAGTCTAGGTATGATTTGCATATACCAAGAACATTAACGGGGATTTTGGTGTGCCTCTTCTCACCCATATTGTTGTCTAGCACAACATACGTGGAATACTTGCAAATGGGATAATAGTTCAAGTCCGCATACTCAATCCTAAACAAGACACATCCTTTCTCACATGCATCTATCTTCTCATAGGGTATCTTAAATACACGGAGTATTTTGTTCGACTGGTACAGGTTTGCAGACATGACATGGCCTTTGGGTAGAAAGCGTCCAAACAATGTCATGATCGTGTCGTAGCATTCTCTGCCCAAGTTGAATTGAGCCTTCAGAGCCATTACTTGTGCGATGGCATCCAGCTGACAAAGCTCAATGTGCTCTTGGAGAGGACATTTTGAAGACTCCATTTTTTCATAAAAGGCCTTTGAAGATTACTCCATCTCATCGTCCGAATCCCGAGCATCATCAAAGTATTGCACCATGTCTTCGATCCCAGTACCATGCTCGTCGGTGCGACGATGAACCACCTCAGCTCTGGTACATTGGGCACACTCACCATGCAATGTGCACACTGCATAATCAGACATAAAACCCCTCTTCTGCAGGTATTTACCCATTTCATCCTATGTCATCTGTTTAAAGTTGTCACACCGATGACAGGGGCACCTGGTTTTTATGTGGCCATTCGCAAATGCGGCTTTCACAAACCCCTTGGTTTTGTTAACCATTCTTTGGTCATCTCTTTCTGACTAGCGTGACCAGTGTACATCCATGCATGATCACTCATCTTGCCTAGCTACTAAACACACAAGAAATACATACATAATTCAGCATATATATATATATTCATCAGTTAATCAAGTTTGTCAATTCCCCCTTCTCATTCTCCTACTCCTCCTTCTCCTTCTCCCACTCCTCCTCCTCCTTCTCCTTCTCCTTCTCCTTCTTCTCCTCCTCCTCTTTGTTCTTCTTCTTCTTGTTGTTCTTGTTCTTGTTCTTGTTGTTGTTCTTCTTCTTCTTTTCCTTTTTCCTTTTTTCTATCCTAACTAACCTAACTAACCTAGTAACCTAATTAACAGAGAAAATAAAAAAGGTTTTTACCGGATTCTATTAGTAAGCCTTAGTAGTTGAGTTGTCAATTCAACTACACACGGAAAGCAAACTTCTGGCATCAATTTATTAATAACAAAGTGATATGATAGTTCTGATAGCAGCACTAACAATAGTAACAGTAGGAGTATCAACAATAGTGATTCGAGCAAGACAATGTTATGAGAAAGCGTAGGCATGGAGTAGCAATGTATATTTGGATGAAATCCATAATGTAACATTCACAACCTAGAGTGACAACGAACTAGCTCTAATTCATTATTCATATGTAGGCATGTATTCAGTATATAGTCATACGTGCTTATAGTAAGAACTTGCATGCCATCTTTTGTCCTACCCTCCCATGACAACACGATCCATAAGGAAATCTAAGAGATATTAAGGCCTTTTTTTAGTAGAGAACCGAAACAAAGTGAATACATGAATTTCTCAAATCACGGTCATCCCCGAAGAGTATCTCAATTATTGCCACCTTGGGGTATATGGATCATAACAAGTAATAAGTGCATACAACTAGCGAGATAAGATCTAAAACTCACCTATATCCATGAAACCATAATAGGTTCGGATTCAAAATCATGACACTCAACCCCTAGTGACAAACATTAAATATAACAAAGTCATACCAACATCAATTTTAGAACATAGTGTATGCTATGAATCAAGCCCTAACAAAATTGACTCAATTACATGACGAATTTCATACATTTGTATCTACCTCCAGTGTGCTTACGGTGAGATCACTCACTCCCGGTGGTGAGGTCCATGAGGTTGTTGTTGATGATGGCGACGATTTACCCTCTACCAGGGCCCGAATGGACTCCAGATCAGGCCTCTCGACAAAAAAACGAGATAACGGCTCCTTCCTATCATAAACCGCGATGAACTCTCTATTTTTTCTGAGAAAATGGTATATATGAAGTTGGAATTAGATCACAGAAAGATTGGAGGGCCCCACAAGGCACTAGGGCGTGCCCCTGCCTTGTGGGTAGGTGGTAACCCCCCCTCGGGTAATTGTTTGATTCCGTATTTTTTATTTTTATATATACAATACTCCTTTCGTTTCAAAATAAGCGTCTCAACTTTGTAATAGCTCTAGTATAAAGTTGTACTAAGCTTGAGACACTTATTTTAGGACGAAAGAGTATCCATCAAGTTTGGTGTGATTCCGAAATTTTTCATTTCTGAAAAAGTAACAACACCAAGGTAACATATGGGCCTGGCTTATTTATATAGCCCAACACAACAACTTCAGACCCACAACAGATGGTCCACAGATTTCCAATTCATTTTGGTCGCACGACGGACGGAAACCCTCCCAAGTCCCAACCTTTCAGTTTTCCCTCCCAAAACTCCCCCCAAGTCCCCAAATCCGCATCTCCCTCCCAGCCACTTCGACTTTCCCCAAAATTTCCCCACCACCAACTCGTTCCTCTGCAGAGTCTGCACACCTCGCCCAGGGGAAGCAGCGGCGGCGGCGGAGATCTCGTGTCGGGTCAGCGCCGTCGGCTGGCCGGGTAATACCGCTGCAGTGGCGCTCGTGCTCCGCTCTCCCGCGACTCCATTTTGAAATACCGAGGCATCTCAGTAACCCTCTCTTACATGGAGGCCTCGCCACCGCCGTCGCCTTCGCCGGCTAGCTCGCCGGGCAGGCCGGCGAAGCCGCGTCTGTTCATACGGGAGATGGTTCTCCGCAACTTTAAGTCCTACGCCGGGGAGCAGCGCATCGGTCCGTTCCACAAGGTATCTCCCTCTCTCGCGCAGATGCGAGCCCTAGCTAATTTCTACTTCGATGTGCTCGTCTTCTCGGCCCAGGTGAACGGAGCTAGGGCGGCCGTTGGTCGCACACATTGTGTTCCCCCTCTTCCGTTCCCCCCTTTTCGCCCGTTTTGGCAGCCGATTCGAGGTCATAGGCACATAATTTTGCATGATAGAGTTGCATTTTCCACTTGATCTATAATTCCGTAAAACCCTAGAAATGTCAACTGGCCAACAGTTAGTTTTACTTAGGTTTTAGCGTCTCGAGAGATTCTCTCTCGCGTCCGTACCCCCTCGCGTCGCCTCCCCTCGGGCGACGCTAGGGGCTCCCGAAGCCCTAGCCGCCAGAGCGGTCCCCTCCTTCCCCGGCCGCCGCTGCCGCTGGCAAGGGCTGCGGTGGCGGCGGGCCCTGCGCCTTCGAGCCAGGGCGGATGGTGCCGCGAGCCCCAGCGAGGCGGAGGGGCCGTCGCGCGCGGGGAAGACGGGGGCGGCGGTCAGGGCGGCGGACCTGATGTGCGGCGGCGTTCGTGGCCCCATGGCCGGCCGTGGTCAGGTTGGATGGCGGCGAAGGCGCTCCATCCGGCGAGGGCAGTGGCTGCGCGCAAGGGCTGTCATCGAGGGCTGCGGATTTGGCGTTTCCTGCCCAGATCCGTCACGGCTTGGACTTCTTCGGCCGGTGGCGCGAGGAGGATCGGTGTGGGGGCGGCGAGGCCCCTGCCGGCATGCCGACAGCGGTCTTCGTCTACATGACATGCCTCCCTTGGTTCCATCCAGCCACGAGATCGGGGGGTCACGACTTCCGGTGAAAACCGCGCCGACCTTGGTCATGGCGGACGATGGCGGCGTCTAGGACGTCGTTACCAGCCCATGGCATCGTTGTTGCAGGTCGTGGCACCACACTCGTGATGCTCCGAGGGAAACCTTAGATCTGGATCTACCGGTCGGACGATGATGGCATCTTCGATGTCATTTCCCTCCTGAGGGCATCGTTTTGGAGTACGTGCTGGGTGGACGGGACAAGAGGAGGAGCGGTGTTTGGTCTACCGTGAGCCATACGGTGTAGCCCGGCGGCATGGCGCTGCGGTGGTTCGTCGACATGCACGTGTAGGCGGATACGTGCAGGATGGTGGCGCTGTCTGGCACCGTGGTGGCGTCGACGGCAGACCTCGCAAGGATGATGCGTTTGTTCTAGCTCTGGAGAGGATACGGTGGTAGATGGTGGAGGCGGCCTCTGTGCCGGACCAGTTTGGGATCCAGTTTCAGTGGTGGCTAGGATGGAGCATCAGACTATAGATGTTAGGATTTGGTGCGATATCTGTTTGGTATTTGGCCCGGATATTCAGCACACCTTCATCAAGGAATAGGAGTAGCAACATGTGTTCTCTAGATGGTGGCTTCAGGCTGACTGATGTATTACTTTGTATGGTCTCTGTGAATAATTAATAAAATGGCTGTATGCATCGTCTAGATGCAGAGGCCGGGGGTATATCCTCCTTTTCTAAAAAAAAAGCGTCTCGAGAGAAGTTTTGTATGGTTTTGTTCTAAATATACATCTCTGGTCTCCCCCATATACCTACAGAATTCTAAATTAGCTGCACTATCTGTTGTTCCTTCGGCTTCAGTGCCTTGTTCTGGCTCGTTAGTTGTGATCCCATAAAATATGAACTGGAAATTTCGTATCCAACTACTTGCGCATGGTGATTCTGAAACCCTGGAGTAGCTCTTACATACTTGCAGCATTTTTGTTGTTCAAAATGTTTTTGTTGCACAATCGGCACCATGAAGCACAGACTCATGCTTAGATTCTGATACATTCAGCACACACTAAATGCTCAAAATAGTGTTTACAGGGTGGTTCTGAAGCCTTATGCCTTGATTTGTAGGGTTTAGTTGATTGCATCTTGTGAATATTTTCGTGCAGAAGCTGTAATTTGCAAAGACAAGAGAGATGCAAGTGCTGTTGACTGAACTAATACCATGAGCATCATTTAATCGCTGAAGTATACTTGTATCATTTTGTTAAAAGTATTAATGAACACAGGGTAGTTTTGAACGACATGCCTTGATTGTATGGTTTAGTTGGTTATCTGTTTTGGATATTTTCGTTCAGAGGCTGTAATTCGCGAAGACAAGGCAGATGCGAGTGCAGTTGACTGAAATAATATCATGAACACCATTTAATCGCTGAAGCACTGGAATATTCTGAGGATGCAGAACACCTGTATCATAATTTATACAGCCACAACACTAGTCAAATATAATCTTATAAGCAGAGATCCCTCAAAGTAAATTAGAGTTCCAGCCTTCTAGTTTTGTGCGACACAGAATTTCCGTGCTACAGATATGATTCATGCACAATAGATTTTTCTTGATTGCATGCTTTTTGTCTAGGTGCATGCCAAGTTACGATTCCTAGAGGCAAAACAAATTATGATAATGTTTTTTCTTGGTTGCAGAGCTTTTCGGCTGTTGTTGGGCCAAATGGCAGTGGGAAGAGCAACGTCATTGATGCAATGCTCTTCGTGTTTGGGAAGCGTGCAAAACAGGTGGATATCAATGCTCCATATTTTAGATGCTTTTATTTCATCAGGATATTTGTTTGAATCTTGGTAGTATCTAGTATGTACATATCACATCTTATTTATTTTGCCCTATCCAAGGGTTAAAGGCTGGCAATCCCTGTCAGCAAGTTACTGAGTTATTCCAAAGGTTGAGTTTAACAACCTACTGAGATACTTGTTTTGTATAACAGACGAAGTAAACACATCTTTGCTTAAAGGTATGATGTATCATATTGGTACTTTGATGGTACTCCCTCCGTCCCATAATATAAGAATGTTTCTGACACTAGTTTAGTGTAAAAGATGCTCTTATATTATGGGATGGCGGGGGTACTAATTTTGTGGTGGCTAAGTGGTATGTGCTCAATAGTTGGCTTGGCCTGACCCTGTCTTTATGAAGTATTGTCCTCCCATTTTCTATGGGCCATTTCGTGCACAGTTTTAAAGGTTTTCTTGGGTGTTTTGATTAACAATGTGAATTTCTTATCTCAAGCTCATGAAAGATGACCTCACATTCAGTAGATGTTATTTTGACTTGGAAAAATTTATTTATTGGTTGTTTTGCATTACGTATACTGTTTCTGATTAGTTCTCTCCTAACTGCAGATGCGCCTAAACAAGGTCTCAGAGCTCATACACAACTCTTCCAATCACCAGAACCTAGACAGTGCTGGTGTTTCTGTCCATTTTCAAGAAATCATTGATCTGGTATTGCTTGAGCCATGTCCTTACTGTTTCTTGCTTCATTGGGCCATAATTCCCTGTTTCTTTTTTCTCTGTTGCCATATGCAGGATGGTGGAAACTACAAGGTTGTTGAGGGCAGTGATTTTTCCATAACAAGAGTTGCGTTCCGTGACAACACTTCTAGATATTACATAAATAACCGTGGAAGCAATTTTACCGAAGTAACTAAAGTGTTGAAGGGCAAAGGAGTGGACCTTGATAATAATCGCTTTCTGATCCTTCAGGTTTTGTGCACTTTCCTCAGTTTGTGTTGCCATTATACGGATACTTAATGTTTTGTTAGATAACATCTTACATTTGATTACCTTCATAAATTTTTCACCCTTTGCATATTTCTTGGTTTAAGTCTACATGGAATTGCTAGGCAGTCATAAGGTGCTTTTCCAACTGTATTTTGTCGTATTACAACTACATGACTTCTGAGCTGGTCACTGTATAGGGCGAGGTTGAGCAAATCTCCCTGATGAAACCCAAAGCTCAAAGTCCACATGACGAGGGTTTTCTAGAATATCTAGAAGACATTATTGGGACAAACCAATATGTTGAGAAAATCGAAGAAGCTAACAAACAGTAAGTTATCAAAATTTTCAATGCCTGTTGTCATGATGAATGCGTGTTGTCCATGTAGTGTTATGTAATCATTCTTATGTTCTAACCCCTCTAGATTGGAAGTGCTCAATGAAAAGAGAACAGCGTCAGTGCAGATGCTGAAATTGGCTGAGAAGGAAAGGGACAGTTTAGAGGTGCTGATCAGATGTCATAAATTGATTCTTTTGGTTGATCAACAGTTTAACACTACTGATGGAGCTTTCTTCCTGTAGAATGCAAAAAATGAAGCTGAAGCATACATGCTGAAGGAACTTTTGCTTTTGAAATGGCAAGAAAAGGCAACAACAATGGCTTCTGATGATGCCACCTCACATGTTACTCAGCTAGAAGAGAATGTTACGGACCTAGCAAAGAACCTTACCTCCGAGAGGTGATTTATTGCCAAGCTTGTACATGAACATTAGTCATGAGTTCAGTACTAATTGTTTTGGTTATAATCCAGGGAAAAAATTAAACAGAACTCCCAGGAGCTGAAAGAAATGGAGAAAGCTTACAACAAACGTGTCAAAAAGCAAGAGGTATGGTCTTAAATTACATTTTCTGGAACCTCTATTGCTGTGAATTCGAAGTTGAATTTTCTTACATATTTAAGTGATTGATCTGCTAGTTTAACTTTTGGTCTAATTAAATGCCTGTCTTTAATGTTTGCTCTCTTTATATGCGCAGGAACTTGAGAATAACATGAAAGCCTGCAAGGATCAATTTAAGGAGTTTGAGAGGAAAGATGTAAAACACAGGGAAGATTTAAAGCATCTCAAGCAGAAGATTAAGAAGCTGGAGGACAAAGCTGAAAAGGTATTTTAAAATGATTTCAGTTGTAAGTCAAGCAACAGGGTCTAAAGTTTCACCTTGATCCAGGATACCTCAAAAATTGAAGGATCAGCAAAAGAGATTGAAGAATCATCCAATCTCATTCCACAGCTTGAAGAAAAGATACCAAAACTGCAAGAACGATTAAACCAAGAAGAGAAAGTGCTGGAGCAAATTAAACAAAGCTCTCGAGGTCATATTTTCCTCTCTCAGTATTTGCCCCCCCCTCCCTCTCTCTTCAGTGAACTGTTTTGTCTGATACCTATTTTTGGTAATCACAGAAGAAGCTGAAAAACTACTTGCTGAACTTGCCCAAGTAAGGACTGAGCTTGAACCATGGGAAAATCAAATTATCGAGCATAAAGGGAGGCTGGATGTGGCATCTGGGGAGAAACAAATAATGAAACAGAAGGTTAGCCATCCTTACCTTGTAGCATTTTAAACAGCGAAGACATGATAATATCACCTGGCTGCCACTTTGGACATGTCTTTCATTGAGGGCAAGAAATCCTATTTCCAATATGACACAGTTTTCAGTTTTGCCATCACAAAGTGGATCTGTTTTTAGGGAACGCAAGTATTCACTATTCAGCATCACATTGCAGGAGTCAGACTTTTTTGTGCCTGTTTTTTGTTTTTTAGCAAAGAAATGGTAATATATAATATTCTGACCTTTGATAATTCACATGAACCTTGTTACGTTTTTCAGCATGATGGAGCTCGAGCAGAATTAACTGATGCTCAAAACCAGATGGAAGTCATTAAGGAAAAAATAAAAACAAAGGACACATTTATTACGGAGCTCCAAGGAAAAATAGAGAAACATCAGAGTGAAGCATCTGAAGCTCGTAAAGTTGAACAGGTTAATCACTTCATATCAGTTCTGAGTCATTTCTTCTCCCTTCAACCATTAACTTCAGCAGCCTTATGTGGTTGAGGATCCTGGATCTCTAACTTGGAATCGGTAACAGGAATGCCTAAAACAAGAGGAATCCCTAATTCCTCTTGAAAAAGCAGCTAGGCAGAAAGTTGTGGAGATTAAATCGACAAGGGATTCTGAGAAGAATCATGGCACTGTTTTGAAAGCAATTCTACAAGCTAAAGAATCAAAGGAAATAGATGGCATTTATGGAAGGCTAGGTGATCTTGGTGCAATTGATGGTAAGATATAAACCATAGCCATAGAAGAATGACTTTTAAATGAATGCAGTTAAACTATTCCAACCTTTTCTGGACTATGCTGATTTTCTACATTTGGGTGCTGGAGAGTTGCCCTTTTAGTGCTTGGGAACACCTCTCGTTTCTTTTTTGCTCAGGAAACAAATTCTCATTTGCTTGAACATGAACAAGGTGATGGGGACGCTGCCCCCACACTTCCACTACGACCAATGAATCTGATATTATAGCTTTGAGCCTTTGACCAATGTTATCTGATGGAACAAATGAACTTGACGAGTTAATTTAACATGAGGTTTTTTTCGTTTCTCACTTGCACCTTCTTTCTAAAATGTGTTGTAATGGCATGATTTAATGAAATCTAGTTGTAATGTTTGGTACTCCTGACTATGGGGAGTGCATTTACTCTTACCAGAAGTTTTGATTAAGATGACTACTCCCTCCGTCTCAGTTTACAAGTCCGGCACATGTACCTAGGTCGTCAATTTGACCAACTTAATGAGAGGCGTATATAACAAAAAATATATCATTAGAAACTTTAGATGTTCTATTTTCTATTGATATAATTTTTATGTTAAACAATATATTTTGTATAAGTCAAATTGACGATCTAGGTACACGTGCATGCCTTCTAAACTGTGACGGAGGGAGTAATATTTATCGGGTTAGTGCTTTATAAATGATACACCATTATAAAATCCTGTTTGCTTGTATTATCCTGTTAGGTTAAGGTTTCTCCAGCCAGTATTTATCCCTTGGTACCAGTATGCAAAGCCCACAAACGTGCCAAGTTTGGGAACCCTCTGATTTTACTGATTGGTATTAGTTTTTGTGGTTCTCCAGCATGCTGTGTTTTGGTGCTGTTCTTTACATTCAAATCTGATATTGTAGGTACTGAGTTGGTCAACTCACTGGTCATCAAATAATTATGAAATTTCTATGGTTTATAATCTGAGGGGGCATTTATTTTACACAATATCTTGGTGGAAACATTTATTCAATTAAATATGATTTAATTTATAAACTATTGTGTTGCAGCAAAATATGATGTTGCCATATCGACAGCATGCCATGGGCTTGATTATATTGTTGTTGAAACAACAAATTCCGCCCAAGCTTGTGTTGAACTATTACGCAGAAGAAATCTTGGGATTGCTACTTTTATGATACTGGTAATGCTCTAGTTTGTTTCCTTTTTGTTTTTGTGTGTACTTGTATTCAAACTTTTAACTTGTTTGTTTTACTGCGATAGGCATGATTTTGTTATTTTACCATTACAGGAAAAGCAAGCACACCATCTTCGTAAGCTACAAGAGAAAGTAAAAACCCCTGAAGGAGTTCCACGCCTCTTTGATCTGGTAAAGGTTAAAGATGAGAAGCTGAAGTTAGGTTTCTTTGCTACCTTGGGCAATACTGTTGTTGCAAAGGATCTTGATCAGGTAAATCTTTAAGTTTGTCTGTTCCACTTAGTTTATTTGTGTATGTCTTAGCTGCTTGCAGTTATTATGTACCTTATTTGTTTGTTTCTCACTTTTCTCCCTAGCATTTTCGTGGAACTGCCATTCTGAAAATTACTTTATTCAGGAACATACCATATTCTGTTACCAAGCAATACCAGTCCTTCTGCTGCTTGCATTTAGGCAGTAACAGCAAGCATCTGTTTTTTGTTTTCAGGCTACTCGAATTGCATATACTGCTGCTAATGAATTTCGCCGGGTAGTTACCCTCGACGGTGCACTTTTTGAGAAGTCTGGGACCATGAGTGGTGGTGGTGGCAAACCACGAGGTGGCAAGATGGGCACATCCATCAGAGAAAGTGTTTCAGACGAGGCTGTTATGAATGCTGAAAATGATCTCAACAAACTTATTGACCAACTCAGTAGGCTGCATGGAAATATTAATGATGCTAAAAAACGCTACCGGTCCCTGGAAGATGCTAAATCTCGACTTGAGATGGAACTGGCAAAAGCGAAAAAGGAGGTATAAACTACAATGTTCTTATTCTTCAAGTTTTCTGTTATGTTGAGATCACCTTACCTTTATTCCTACTGTTAAAGGTTGAGAGTTTGAATGCCCAATACATTTACAATGAGAAGCGACTAGCTTCATTGGAGGCCGCATCAAATCCCAAAGATGACGAGATCGGCAGAATGAAAGAGTTGGATGAAATTATTTCTACTGAACAAGTTGCCCTAAAAAAGCTTGAGAAGAGTTCCAGCAAGCTCAAAGATCAGGCAAGTGCTTATACAAACCTTGAAGTCTCATTTTACAAAAAAAATGCAAACGCTCGTTAAATTTAGGCCCCTCCCAGTTGAATGCTTTGTTCCAATTTGTTGTAGCATTTTTGTTACAAATAGAGTCTCTATTACATAACTGTAACTTGAGTTCGCTTGAATTTACAACAGGCTTCAGAACTTCAGCAGAAAATTGAAAATGCAGGGGGGCAGGTGCTCAAGGACCAGAAGGCAAAAGTAGAAAAAATCCAATCTGTAAGTACATTCTTGCATGTTTATTTCTTTTATCTGGGGTGTGCGTGTGTGTTTCTCTTACTCTGACGTTTATGATTTCGTGCTTCAAATATCAGGAACTTGACAAAACAAGCTCAGACATCAATCGCCACAAAGTTAAAATAGCCACATGTGAAAAAATGATGAAAAAGTTAGCCAAGGCCGTTGAGGAGGCCAAAAAAGAAACGGAAAATCTTCTTGCTCAAAAGGAGAAGTTGATGTCTGTTTTTAAAGAGATTGAGAAGAAAGCTTTTCTTGTTCAAGAAGATTATAAGAAGACCCAGGAGGTAGTTTAGTTATGTTGCTCTACGGCCTGGACCTTGACTGGGTTGCATATTCAGAAGGATAATGTTAATCCTGTTTTGACTTGTAGATGATTGACACCCATAAAGAGGAGCTTGACAAGACAAAGGAAGACTATAATAAAACAAAGAAAGTGGTGGATGAACTAAGAGCCACTGAGGTCTCTTTTATTAATTTAGATCCTATTATACTTTCATGAACTTGGTCATGATGACTCTTGTAAGTTTTAATGAACAGAACTTTTCTTAATGCAAGAAAACATGAACTGTTTATGTGTAAAAACAGGTTGATGCAGAGTACAAACTGCAAGATACAAAAAAACTTGCCAAGGAGTGGGAAATGAAGGTGAAGGCATATAAGAAAAGGCTAGCTGACATTCAGACGAATCTTGCCAAACACATGGATCAGTATGTGCAAGTGCTATTTTTCAGTTACTTTATGAATCACGCATGCTTTCTTTGCTATTTTCAAATGATAATATGTGTTTTTCATCATCAGACTCCAGAAGGATGCAATTGATCCTGAGAAACTTAAAGAAACACTAAGTGATGAGCATCTCAATGAAATGTGTGACCTTAAAAAAGCCATGGAGATGGTGGCATTGCTGGAAGCGCAGATTAAAGACTCGAGTCCAAATCTGGATTCAATAGCAGAGTATGGACTAACTCTCTATACCTATTGACAAAACCTTTTCGCATCAATGTATTCATTGCTTATCTTTGGTCGAATCAGGTATCGCACGAAGGCTCGTTTATATGGCGAACGTGTTGATGAGCTAAATGCTACCACTCAGGAGCGTGATGATCTTAAGAAGCTATATGATGGGCTGAGGAAGAGAAGGTACTAGTTTTGATTTCGGTTTTAATAATAATATTGTCTGATTTGCTACCTTACATGCAATTATATATTATTGCAGGTTAGATGATTTCATGGCAGGGTTCAACTTAATCTCTCTGAAACTGAAAGAGATGTACCAGGTATGAATATGTATAACAAGCATGTAATTTGACGCTCCAACTTTCACTGTTCAAGTCCAACCACTCTATCACCATTTGACAAACGTGATTCATAATCCAAGAGTTGATTTGATTAGACTGTAATTGCCCCTATGAACTGAAATGTAACAATTATAATCAGTGCTTTCCTAGTACACATTTCTTGTGAATTGACAATTCTGAAAGGCGGAGTAGAAGAAAGAAAGCCTGGTGACTAAGTATATGACCTCATTGTTGGAACAATGATATGTTCACTACGTTGATGCTTATTTCTGAAGATACTGCATGGTTCCAACATATTATCTTGTCGTTTTAGATGATTACTCTTGGAGGTGATGCAGAGCTGGAACTTGTTGATTCGTTAGATCCATTTTCAGAAGGTGTTGTTTTCAGTGTAAGACCTCCCAAGAAAAGCTGGAAGAACATTGCCAACCTATCTGGTGGCGAGAAGGTATTTCTTTTTCCACACTTACAGTGTTAGAAAGTTAAGCTCTTTTATCGTTATGTTTATGAATAAAGATGTCAATCAGAAAGTCATTATTAGAACTTTTCATTTTTAGTGAATAATAGGTGCATATTGTTCATTGCTTTTCTAATACCTAATGATGGGCTTTACCAACGAGACCACATGAAAAATTTAGGACACCATAAAGATATCAGAAATATCGTACTGCATTATTGCTCATTTGGTATTGAAGATACTTTCTTGCTCTCACACTTCAGATGGAATATAAAGATGTTTAAGAGAAGTTGTGTGCCCTCATTTAGCAGACCAGGCACTTGCGTTAGCCTCCATCAAATCCGCAACCTTTTTTCAAGATGCACAGTGAGATTTTTAATGCAAATTTTAAAATAACACTATCCACTTATATTTGAATTGGTTTCCTGGTAAAAATGGCTGTACATTCATATTTAAGATAATGTAGTGCATAAAATATATATTTGATTATAGAGTAAAAAATTAGCTGTGACGTGTTTTGGCTTATGCCTGGTGTATTTCCAAAATTTCGCTGGCTTTGGAGTTTGGACCCTTGCTGTTTCCTTCACAAACTGTGCCAAAATTTTGGCCAGCAAAGGATGAAGTGCTCCTTCGCCAAAAAATTTGTTAAGCCAATTCTTTGGCTGGGAAGGTTGGCAGGAACCAAACATATGCCCAGCCCCACTGTATCCCATTCAGTCAAGTGCTAAGGTGCTAGTATGCACATTTATCTTTCTTTTACCTGTTTATTGTTAGGAAAGCAACTTATCTGTATTGAAGGCCCAAGGGGCATATATATATTACACATGACTTGAGGTGCAAGGAAAGTAAACATAGACTAATAAGGACTCCTAGACTAATACTAATACTTCCTAACACCCCCCATATGCAATAGCATTGCATTTTGAAGAAGTGTAATACTAAAAAAAATGATAATCCAAATCCGCGTCTTGAGTGTCGTCGTAGCATGAAGAGTCTTCAAAACTTGTCGAGTCGCCGAAGGAGATAACGAAGAGATGGCACATCAGAGGTAGACACCGCATCACTTGAAGATACAAGATAAATATCAAGAGAAGATGGGTTGTCAAAAGAAGATGGCACATCAAGAGAATAAAACATTGTGCAGAAAATCATAGTCCACGACAACCGTCGGCGAAAGAAGCTCGGCGGATAAGGCACGATGGACGTAGATTGACAATGCAAAAGAAGTCCAGAAAATCCTATAGAAAACAACAATGGCAAATAAGCCACAAAAGTTGCATGGAAAGGATCAGGACCGGAGAAAGGCTGACGGACTAAGGTATGGTGGACTCGCATGACATGAGAAAACACAAAATATCAATGGATTTGGTGGACGCAGCGGAAAACCCAAATAAAAACTAGACTAGGGATGATGGTAGCGGAAGTAGCTACGAGAAAGAGATAACACACGAAGCAGCAAGCATGTAGGCAAGCAACACATGATAGCAACAGGAGAGTTGCACGGATGAGCGGCAGCCCAAACAGCAAAAGAGCAGCACGCAGACAAGCATGCAGCAGCAGCCAACATAGCAGAGGCAGCGGCGGCCAAGAGGAGCACCACGTAGTAGCAGGAGTAGCACCACGTAGCAGCAGTAAGCAGCTAGTTGCTGCATGTAACCATGCGTTGTAGTGATGATGCCGATCACGGACGCCAGCGAGTTGATTGTGGAGGTGAGGCGCGCGTCGGACATGGCCAGCGTGGAGGTGCAGATGAGGACGACGACGGCGATGGGATCGAGCAGATTGAAACCTTCAGCGAGCACCGGGAAGTGGATGCGGAGTGCGTCCGTATCGAGTCCAAAGAGCGCGGCGAGGTAGGACGTCCAGGAGCGCCCCAGGCCGGCCGCCCCCACGACGGCCTCAAGCAGTATGTTCCCGGCGGCGAGGAACGCCGCCATGTCGCCGAGCTCGACCCGCAGGTATGAGAAGGAGCCCTCGGCAGATGGGATCTCGGTGGCAAGCTCCGCGTAGCAGAAGGACGAGAGCAGAGCGGGGAAGCCCGCGGCGGCGTAGGCCTCGGAGCTCTGGAACGAGGGCTCCGGGAAGAAATCGGCCTTCTCCACCGCCAGTACCGTCGGCCCCACCACGTAGCAGCAGGAACGACTGTCCACGCCGAAGGAGCCTGCCTCGATCTGGAGTTGCGACAGCAGGGAAGGAGCCTGCCGCGATCTGGAGCAGGAAGACGGGATCCAATCGAGGCGATGGATTCAGCAGGGCGAGACGGGATCCAGCGGGGGGCTGAGACGGGATCCGGCGGGGGGCAAAGACGAGATCCAACGACGGGAACTGGATCCAACGGGGGGCAGAGACGAGATCCAGCGACGGGAACGGGATCCAACGGGGGGCAGAGACGAGATCCAGCGACGGGAACGGGATCCAACGGGGGGCAGAGACGAGATCCAGTGACAGGAACGGCGGCTGGAGCAGATCGAGGCGGACGGGCGGCGCCCTGAGACCTAAACCTAGGCTCTAATACCATGTTAGGAAAACAACTTATCTGTATTGAAGGCCCAAGGGGCATATATATATTACACATGAATTGAGGTGCAAGGAAAGTAAATATATACTAATAAGGACTCCTAGACTAATACTAATACTTCCTAACATTTATGATTTGCCTCGTGTTACACAGCGATACCACTATTGCATATTTTGCAGATTGCATGAAATTTGCAACTTGATTAGTTGTGTTTGATATTGTATAAAATGTATAAATCCCTTACATGTACTCTTTTGTTGTGCAATCAACATGTTACACTGACTGCAAACATTTCTCATGATAATACTCCCTCCGATCCATATTACTTGTCACATATTGATACATCCGTATCTAGACAAATCTAAGACTAGTAATATGGATCGGAGGGAGTATTACTCTTTTGGATATATATACCTATTGAAACATTTGTTGTCGTACAGACGCTCAGCTCCCTGGCTCTAGTGTTTGCTCTTCACCATTATAAACCAACTCCATTGTATGTTATGGACGAGATAGATGCAGCATTGGGTAAGTCTTGTGACTTTCTTCTGGAACTAATAATCTTACACTTCAAATGGGCTAAATGAAACTCCTGTTTGCAGATTTTAAAAATGTATCCATTGTTGGACATTATGTGAAAGATCGTACCAAGGATGCTCAGTTCATAATTATTAGGTATGCTTATTTCAGCCCACTTCTTTCAAATTTACCTTTTCTCTTTGATTATATATCTTTTATTCAACCTGGAAAATCCTGGTAGGGGTTGTAAATGCTTTGTTATTGGGCTGTCCCTTTCACGTTTGATAGATTACTAGAAGGGTTGTACATGCTTTGCCGCACCGTTGAATTTGATGGGATTCTTAATTTTTTTACCCACTCTATTTAAAAATATATGGTGTACTACTTTTTTGAAAAGTTAATCCTCATTAAGTTTGATCAAATTTATAGAGAAATGTATCAAAATTCATAATATCAAATCGGTGTTATTTGATTCATCATGAAATGAATTTTCATATTTTTTGTTTAATATTCTGGATGTTGATATTTTTGGTTCTGAACTTGGTCAAAATTAAAGAAATTTGACTTTCAAAAAGACTAATAACCCTTATATTTCAAAATTGATGGAGTATTTAGTTTATCCGGTGAGGGAGACGATGAAATGTGTTTTACGTTTATTTATAATGCAATTATTTGTTCGGTCTTTCACGGTGTATTTTATGTTATCCACTAATCAAATCCATATTTATGTGGGGATATTGTTTCATCGTTGGTTGTATGTACTATATTCGTGCTATAGTATCACATGGTGACACTTTTTTATGGGTGATAGGAATCTGCGAGGGGTTGATATGTTTTTATAGGCCAGTTGCTGCTGATTGATTTGAAACATTGTTGGCCCGATCAAAATTGAATACCTTGATCGAATGAAAAAGCTTTAAAATTAGGGAGCATAGGGAATTTAAATAATTAAATAGGAAGGCTCCTTGAGAAATTGTTGACCCGGTGAAAATTGGGTGACCAAAGTCTAAATTGAAGTCTCAACCTATTGTAAAATTTTTTAAATTAGGAAGCATAGTGTATTGTATAAAAATTAAATGAGAGGGTTTGAGAAATTATTGACTGGGTCAAAATTGGATTATCAATTTCAATTGAAAACCTCAATTGATTGTGAGGCCTCCAATCCTATATAGTATATATTAACTTATGTCTGTCATCCTTTCTGCAGTCTGAGAAACAACATGTTTGAATTAGCTGATAGGCTGGTTGGCATCTACAAGACTGATAATTGCACAAAGAGTATAACCATCGACCCCGGAAGCTTTGCCGAGAGCTGAAACCAACAACTCCTCGAAGCTTCGCCGAGAGCATGAAGGTGACCTGGTCTGCACGGTGGAATTTCATCCATCTCAATGTGATCTTTTTTTGTGCCATCATGGAACCGAGGTTCCTTTGGCATCGAGCTTGATTGTACTGCTAAGATGGTTTTTTGTCATGTAAGAATGAGAATGACGAGGCTAGAACATTTGGTCACCTAAGGTACTTGATGTATGTAGGCCTAACTGAATGGGAATCACTAATATTTTCTTAGTTCCCAATCGAACCTATTGTTCAACGAAGAAACTGCACTCCCAGTATGCCCTTATGTGTCTTTCAGAACAAACATTACTCCCTCCGTCACGGTTTAGAAGGCTTGCATGCAAATTTTCTATGACCTAGGTGGTTATTGATTTGCTGTAAAATGAGTTAAAAAATAGCATTCATACTACGTATGTATATAAAAATAGTACAACGGAGTATTAATTAGCTGCTAGGAGTAAATGCAACGTGCCTTAACCTTTGTTTATTTTAAAAACGCACGCAAGTCTAATTGTGCCTTCTAAATGTGACGGAGGGAGTATGTTCTGTCAGAATGGTTTGAGGTATGGTCAGATGAGCGTTTATGTACAGAACCTACTGTTCAGTGTCTGGGAAATGTTAAACTTTTGGTTTTGTGCTTGCTTGAATATCAGATTCGTAACTGATTATGGGTGAATCAGTTGCATCGTTTTTTTTAGCCTTGAAGGCGAAAAGTTGTTTTTTGAAACTGAAGGTGACAATTCTTTGTACGTATCATTAATGGCATATCTGCAGTCGGAATTATATTCTTTATTATAGTAATAATTCTGTCGTAGTGCATTGAAATTGAAGAGAAATTGGAATGCAGGGATCATAGTTTTCTATAACTGCTCGGAAACGATAACAAAAATAACAATATCAAAACATAAAGTTGAAACATAGCGCAAAAGATAGTAAGTTGAAATGCTTGCAAGTTTCACTTATACTCCCTTTGTAAACTTTTATAAGAGCGTTTAGGATTTTAAGACACAGCCGACAAATGGTGAATTAGACCATTCTACCCTCAATTTAAATTTCGGATCGTCTTCCTCCTCCAGGAGCTCACGCGGTCCCCATCCTCCAGGAGCTCCTGTCGTCTTCCTCCTCCAGGAGCTCACGTCGTCCCCATCCTCCAGGAGCTCGCGCCGCCGTCTTCCTCCAGGATCTCACGCCGCCGTCTTCCTCCAGGAACTCGCGCCGGCTCCTCCTGCAGAAGCTCGCGCCGCCCACCTCCCCCAGGAACTCGCGCTGCTCACCTCCCCCAGGAACTCGCGCCGGCCCCTGCTGCAGAAGCTCGCGCCGCCCACTCCTCTAGGAACTCGCGTCGCCCCCTTCCTGCAGAAGCTCGTGCCGCCCCTCTTCTCCAGGAGCTCATGCCGCCCGCTTCTCCAGGAGCTCGTGTCGCCCCCTTTGTGCCGGCCCGTGCTGCCCCCCTCGTGCAGGAGCTCGTGCGTGAGCTTGGTCCTCGCCGTGCCTAGCCCATCTGGCTCGTCGCTGCCGCACGCAGAACGTGGTCTCCAGGCAGGTTCTCCTCACCTGGCCCATTGCACAACAACATAAATTACTTCATCAGTTTACAGAGCACACAGTCTTCATCAGTTTACAGAACAACATAAATTACTTCATCAGTTTACAGAAGAATTTACTCCATGTTCTTATGCTGTAGTTACAGTAAAATCTTGCTCAAACATAAATTACTCCACCAGTAATGTGATCTTGCTCCCTGTAATTTTACTGTAAATTCTTCAAATAGACTGAAAGTTAGATTCAGCATAGATTTAGTTAAATGCACAGTCACACATGAGATGTGTTCATTATTTACAGAAGTTACAGAAAAATTCACTATCACATGCTGCACTTGTCTGTCAAAATACAGACCATTGTACTCCTACAACACAGTACACCTTGTCTAAACCATTACTGCATCATTGACAATAATTTACAGAAGAATTGAGTACTTTTATCTGTATTAAAATGCATAGATTCGACAGATTGACCACGTAGCAGACTTTACAAATGGATTAGTTGAATGATCATACTCTGCATTTCAATATTACAATGACATGTCTGTATATAACTTAAATGTGTATTAAACTTGTTGCGGAAAATTTCAGTAAGAGGAGAAGCAATAGGAGAATCAGTAGGAGCAGCACAGCATGGTGCTCCCAGACTTGAATTGCACACCACCTGCAGGAGAAGAAGCACATGATGATGACAATATGATCCAAGAAGAAGATGAGAATATGCTCCAAGAAGATGACAATATGCTCCAAGAAGAAGCAACAAGTACAGTTCAAATACATAGGCAAAGAAAGTCAATGACAGATGAGCAAAGATACGCTGTCTACATGGCACTACGTACCTTGAATCTGGCCAGGGGTGGCAAGTTCAAAAGAAATGACAAGAAGGATGTCGCTCAAATTTTTCAAGTTGGTGTCCAACACATTCGAAAAATCTGGATGACAGCAGAAAGACAAATATCGCTTGGCCAGGAGGTGGATGTATCCAACAGAAGGAAAGGAAGATGTGGAAGAAAGGGAAAGGATGATGCTCTAAACAAAATCCCCACGGTTCCATTGAATAGAAGGTCAACTCTTAGGTCACTTGCTTGCCAATTAGCTGTCAGTCACACTACACTGTACAAGAAACTCAAGCTTCGCAAGATTAGGAGGCACTCCAATCGTTTGAAGCCATTCTTGAAAGAAAAGAATAGAAGAGAAAGGATCAAGTTTTGTTTGTCAATGCTTGACGAGACAACCTTAGCAGTTCCAAGACCTAAATTCATCGGTATGCACAACATTGTGCATATTGACGAAAAGTGGTTCTATATGACAAAAATGAATAGAAACTACTACCTCCTCCCCCAGGAAGATGACCCAGTCAGAACTGTTCGAAACAAGAACTGTATTGGGAAAGTGATGTTTCTGACCGCTGTTGCTCGACCCAGATTTGACACTGAAGGCAATGTCACATTCTCTGGTAAAATTGGTGTCTGGCCCTTTGTGCAAGAGATCCCCGCTGCTAGAAGAAGTGAATATAGAGCACGAGGGACCATGGAAATCAAGTCTGTCAACGTGAACCGGCAGGTAATGAGGAGGTATATGATAGAAAAAGTGGTTCCAGGAATAAAGGAAGTGTGGCCCGTAGATGATATTAATGCAATATTGATCCAGCAAGATAACGCAAAAACCCACATTCTTCCTGGTATACAGAGTTTGCAGAAGCTGTGGCTACTACTGGTCTGGACATTAAAATAATAAACCAGCCTCCAAATTCTCCTGATCTAAACGCACTTGATCTTGGATATTTCAGATCCCTTGAGTCTTTGACCGACTGTAGAGCTCCGACGACTATCAAAGGATTGATTCAAGGTGTTCATGAAGAATTTGATGAGTATGATGTCGGGAAACTCAATAGAATATTTGTAACACTTCAGACCATCATGGTCGAAGTGATGAACCATGGAGGAGAAAATTCATATAAAATTCCACATTTGCGGAAGGAGAGATTGGAAAGGCAAGGAATCCTACCACCTAGAATCCATTTTCCTCGTGAAGTGTATGAAAATGCCATGGAGTTGTTAGAACAAGATGTCATGGAGTAGTGGAGTATGTTGAGACTTGTAGTGCTCTGATGGAACTTGTTTGTGGAAATGCATTATTGAGACTTGTATTGTTTGTGGATATGTATTATTTATAAGTATGAAATGGATTATTCCATATGTGTTGTCTGAAATTATATGCAAGTTTCTAAACTTTATGGAAGTTTCTGAATTTTACATGAAAGTTCCTGATTTTTTGAATAGTGAACCACCAGTAGGAGTAACTAGTGAAGCTTGCTGGAGTATTTTGAATCTCTGTTGAAGCTGGAGTATTTTGCAAAAAATGACTCAGGATCTTGTATGCAGGATTTTATTCCTAAAGTTTGAACAATGAAACCTTGTGTATGCTTGCAAGACAAAAATGATGGCTCTCTCCTCTTGTATGCAAGATTTTATTCCTGAAGTTTGAACAATGTGTATACTCCCTCCATATTCCTAAAGTTTGAACAATGAAACCTTGTGTATGCTTGCAAGACAAAAATGATGTCTCTCTGCTCTTGTATGCAGGATTTTATTCCTTAAGTTTGAACAATGTGTATACTCCCTCCATATTCCTAAAGTTTTACCTTGTGTATACATCTACTACTCCCTCCATATTCCTAAAGTTTCACCTTGTGTATACATCAGCAGCAGCAAAACACAAAATCTGCAGTGACATCATCAGCAGTGATCTACAATGCATGAAGATCCTATCCCAAGTCTGTCTTGATCATCATTGAACAGTGATATCATCAGCAACAGAATGAAATAATCATAAGAGCACACAGTGTGAAGCAGAGCACACAAGCAGAGCACACAGTCTGAAGCAGAGCACACAAGCAGAGCATAAACAAGTTTTTTCTTAGCATCTCAGAAGCAGAACACACAATCTGCACACAAGGGAACGAAGATGAAGTCTGACCTGATCTGCACATGAAGATGAAGTCTGACCTGATCTGCACATGAAGATGAAGTCGCCCGGCAGCTTGAACTCCCCCTCGTCCGGCAGAGCATCTCCAACTCCACATCTGCAGGACCTCCTCCGCTCCTCGTCATGCAGACCCATATGCAGGACCTCCTCCGCTCCTCCACAACAACAACTACATCTCCAATATCGGCGCTCCTCCTTGCATGACGAGGAAGACGCGAAGCACCAGCGTTCCTCGCCGTCGGTCGAGCAGGACAAGGCTGTCTTGCTCGCGCTCGTCTCGCTCCTCCTCGACCTCGGTAAAAAACCCAGCTTTACCTCAAGCAGGAGAAGGGAGCGAAAGGGAGAAGCGGCGCGGGTGAGGGGGAGCGGCGTGAGCGAGAGGGAGAAGCGGCGCGGGCCAGGGGGAGCCGCGCGAGCGACGGAAAGCGGCGCAGGAGAGCGGCGCGGGCCAGAGGGAGAGCGGCGCCGGCGAGCTAGGGATTTTGGAGTGAGGGGAATCGCGAGTGAGCGAGTGAGGTGACGGAGGGGCAAAATGGGAAACAACAAGATTTTCGTAGCGTTACGAAATTTGAACTGCAATTCCTAAACGCTCTTATAAAAGTTTACAAAGGGAGTACTTCCTTCGTCTCAACATAATGTTTCAAATTCAATATAAATTTGTACTATGGCTACAATAAAGTTGAGACACTCCCTCAGTTCTAAAATAAATGTCTCAGCCATAGTACAACTTATAATAAAACTAGTATAAAATTAAAACACTTATTTTTAAGACGGAGGGAGTATAATCTGTTTACGCCGTGTATTCTGTTGGAACATCATTGCGCCAGGAAAAATTTACAAACACATTGACGGAATGACCACACAACCACGCAGTGGTTAACAAACTTTGCACAGCCAAAACTGACGCATTCGTGCACCCACCGCACGTACGCTTGGGCTCACGGGTGAGCACCTGGGCCACATGCAACTCAGGGAAGCATGTCCATGGAGACCGCACGAACACAAACTAAGTTTAGAAGCGGCAAAAAAAAAAAAAAATCAATTTTTACATCATTTCACGAAATCTCGGGTTAAAGTGTGTTGCAAAGAGATACTAGCAAGGAGGCCAGAAGTGCAAGAGATGAGCAAAAACGAACACCAGCCAAGGCGACAGCGACACAATGTGAAATTTTGCTGAAATGGGCAGCAGTATATGTACACAAGACACGGACGAGTCTTCTCCACCACCCCACTAAATTACCTCTACTCTACTCAGTACTCACTACGTACGTAGTACTCTACTACCTACCATGATCCTACGCCTGGAAGCTGGAGCTCTACACCCTTGCGCGGCGAAAGAGATCAGGACCCAAACAGCAGCGACGGCGGCTCGTTGAGGTCGAACTGGGGGCAGCTGCTGGGCCCCGTCCGGAGCTCCAGCACCGTGGACGGCAGCGACGGCGCGGCGTGGGCCGGGAGCGGCTGCGCGAGGAACTCCTGCAGCCTGGACGGGAAGTAGACGAAGTGCCAGGGGGACGGGTTTGCGACGTCGAGGCGCCCGCCGAAGGGCCGTGCCGGCGGCCGCGGAAGCAGGCACGGCTGCTGCTGCTGCTGGTGCTGGTGGTGGTGGTGGTGGTGCGGGGGGAGGTGGCCGCTGCCGAAGTTGGTCCGGGCCTTGGACCCGCGCAGCGCGACGGCGGCGCGGTCGTAGGCGAGCGCGGCGTCGACGGCGGTGTCGTAGGTGCCGAGCCACACCCGCGTCTTCTTCCACGGGTCGCGGATCTCCGCCGCGTACCGGCCCCACGGCCGCTTCCGGACCCCGCGGTAGTGCCCCTGCGCCTGCGACCGCCCCACCGCCTCCCCGGCACCGCCTCTCTGCACCACGCCCCCGCCTCCGCAGCTGCTGCCGCGCCGCCCCCTCATCTCCGGCGGCATTTGCATGGTGCCTCGCTCGCTTCACGGAGCTGGTTGCTTCTACTACTGGCAAGTGCGAGTGTCAAGAACACAGACGGCCCGGTGGTGGCTCTTATACGGAGCGAGAGGAGGCCGGGATGGGCTGGCTCGCAGCTTGAGCTTGGCCACTGGCTCTGGCTCTCCCACACGGATCCACCCTTGCTGCCGAACCTATGGCTACTATGGCTATGGCGCGCCTCGTGAAGTGGGGAGGCACAGTGGCAGGAGTGGCATAGGGGCTCCGCGGGGTAGGCGTCGGGGGGTTTGAGGGAGGGCTGTCGCTGACCGCGCCTCGTGCGGTGCCTCCGCCCCAGCAGCCGCCGCGCGATTTGACGCTGCGCGGGGCCCTGCCGCCCTGCGCACTGCCACGGCCGTGACGCAAGCCCTACACCATCCTTCATGCATCCAACCCCGTGCCGTCCCGTCCGCCCCATCCCGCCGTACTGCGCCCGCGGCTATGGCCGGCCTAGGTTGTAGTACTAGGTTCTTGACGGTAGTAGTAGTAGCCGCGCTCATTGACCCTCTGCCGCATCTGTGCGCTGCCGTGCGCGACCGGGCAAAGAGACCTGAGCCTGGCCTGCACGTTGCGTTGTGTCACCTACGTCCCGTCGTACGAGTGCCGCCCAGTGGCAATGTACGTACGTGCCACCAGACCTTTTTATCCGTGTGGCCCTGCTTGGGCACGGGCACGGTCGTTCGCCCCGGCAGAATATCAGTTTTTTTTTATTTTGCAAAAACGAAGCAGAATATCAGGTGCTAGCGCTACCATTATTCACAAAATACATTTTAATGTTTTAAAAAGAGTTAAATACACTACGGGTGTCTTAATTAATCTATCATGATCACATTGACGCTTATAAAGTTATAAAATACACAAAACTAATGCTTGGCATGGCAGAGAAACATAAAGTTGCGGGGAGGAGTTCCAACCTCGGACCTCGCGAACAAGGGTTCTATGGCATGCTCAAACTGACCACCACATGAGGCTCTGCTAAGTAAACATATTTGAGTAGAACTGTATATGCCGTGTTGCTATTTTTACCTCTTCAAGCATTTCTCTTATTATTTATTTGAATATATAATGCTTTTATGGGCATGTACAAGTTATTTTATTATTATTTTCATGTGTTTTTTTCTTTGAAAAAGAAATGTAAGAAAATATTACAACTGCCATAAACTCAAAGAAAGTGTTAGTTCATTCAAAACAAATGTTCAACATATTTTTGGAAAATCCTCAGGTTTCTGAAAACGTGTTTTTGAAAGTGTTCGTGATGCATTGAAAATATTGACAACATCTATTTAAAAAAAATCAACACGTATTTTTTCTATAAAAACACTTTAAACATTCTTGGCACATTGATAGATTTTTTTTATTACACAACGACTTTAATACATACTGAACAGTTTTGAAAATACAATGTTGTAGATTTTTCAATAATTATGTATTCTAAAAATACAAAAAAAGATAAACAATAATTGTATGTACTTGTGGTCGTGAAACAAGATACAAAAAGTTAACAATATTTGATACTATACATTGAACTGTTTAAATCAACATAATAGTTTGAAAAGTTCATGTTTACCTCCTCAAACTACACAATAATGAAAAATAGAATAATGGTCGCATATTGATAATTATTTTATTTTTATATGAAAAGATTTATATATATCATAAATACTAAATTGTAACATGTACAAAGAACAATAAATAACGTACAGTGAAATTGCACATCAATAGGTAGAAAAAATCTATATAAGTTTCCGACGAACAGTTGTAGTTTGCTTGCCGTTCGTCAGGATCGATAGGCCCTATGTTTCATGTGTCTCGTGGTTGCCGCCTCTCTTGGCGGCACCAGCAAGTGGGACAAATTGGTGCGGGTACAAGGTTGGTGGCCCGACGGCGGTGGATTTGGTGTTGTTCCCCGACAACAGCGGTGGAATGCGTCAGATCTGGATCCGCGGGGAACATCTTCGGCTGACACGCCACATCGTCAAGCGCGTGTTCCGGAGGGCTGGCCTTTGGCTCACAACGCCTACAAGGCTACAACGCTAGCGTGGATTTTGTTTGTTGGTTCTCAACCTCTTCCCTTGGTGTGCGTCTCGACGACGCTCACGATCGACGACGGCTTGAGATTTGGTTGTTTGTAGGGATTTGAGTGAGCTTATTTGTAATAATCTTTTATGTGCATTTTTTTTCTGCAATGTTTCATCGACATTTGTCATGTCCCGGTATTTCTGGTAGTTCCACATCTACTAGAAGAGTTTAGCACGCTTTCCTGTGCCAAAGAATGTTTCACGTGTATGTTTTCTTAACAAATCCAACTAACACTACAAGAATATGCTTCTTTGCCATCATCCGTGGCAGACGGCAAAGGGTTACTCCACGGATAGCAAAGGCCTTTGCCGTTCGCCGGTAGTCGGCAAAACTTCTACGGTTGCTTGCATCGATAAAGGGCCTTCTTTGCCGTTTGCCTCCACGCAGTGGACGGCAAAGGCTTTTGCCATGAGTCATCGATGGCAAGGAGACGACAAAAGAGGTTAGACGACAGCCACATGCACCTACTCCGTTAGGTGGCTAACAGAGTGTTTATCATCTGCTTTTTATGGCCATCTTTGTCGTCTGCCGGCATGGAAAACTTTGCCGTCTCCCATGGCTGTCGTCGGCCGACATGGCCATATTTGCTGTCTGCCGGCTTGGGCATCTTTGCCGTCTGTCGCCGTTGTCGTTCGCCCGCTTGGGCACCTTTGCGTCTGCCGGCTTGGCAACCTTTGTCGTCTGCTAGCGTGGCCATCATTGTCGTCCGCCGGCCGGCGTGGCAGCCTTTGCCGTCTGCCGGGTGGCCTCCTTTGCCATCCGCCTGGTTAGCCCTTTGCCGTATGCCGCGGACGGCAAAGTTACCATATGGTCCAGCCGGTTGCCCAGGTTGCACATGTGGGTGACACGCGACACCTTTGCCATCTCCCGGCTGATGACAAAGACCTTTGTCGTCCGCTGGCAGACGGCAAAACACCAACATTGCCACTGTTTTGTTTGCTTTTAGATATTTTCCTGCATTTTAAAAATACACATATGATATATATAATTTCTAACACCCACATAAGCTTCAAAATACACATATCATATAAGCAGCAAATAGGCCATGTATCAAACATCATATAAGAGCAAAACAACAAATAGGCTAGCTTCCAATACATACAAAGTTTCAATCATCATATATACACATACTTATCTTCATACATAGACATAGTTTCACACTGTTTATCTTCTCGAAACATAAAGTAAATAGTAGCATTCCATCAATGCTAGCTTCCATGAATGTCATCTTCCATGAAGTGAATCAAATCTGCAAAATGAAAATAAGAAAGTTAGAAGAAGAACAAAACAACAAGAAGAAGATGAAGAAGAAGCAGAAGGTGAAGATGATTACTTATCTTATTTTGAGCTTATTATGTCATTTCGGAGGAAGCTACGCTAAGTTATGAGCTAACCAAGGTTCTTGTGCTATTTTTTACATAACTAAGCTAATTATGTCATAAGTGAGCTAAATAAGCTAATTATGTCGTTTTGGAGAAAAATTAGCTATGTCATTTTGGAGAATAAAACTAGAAGGAGGAGGAGGAGGAGAACACTAGAAGGAGGAGGAGGAGAAGAACAAGGAGAATGAGAAGGTGAAGATGATTACTTATCTTTTTTTGAGCTCGTTATGTCATTTTGGAGGAAGATACGCTAAGTTATGAGCTAACCAAGGTTCTTGTGCTATTTTTGACCTAACTAAGCTAATTATGTCATAAGTGAGCTAAATAAGCTAATTATGTCATTTTAAAGGATAATTAGCTAAGTATGTCATTTTGGAGAATAAAACTAGAAGAAGAAGGAGAAGGAGGAGGATAAGACTAGAAGAAGGAGGAGAAGAAGAAGAAGGAGGAGGAGGAGGAGAAGAAGGTGAAGATGATTACTTATCTTGTTTTGAGCTTATTATGTCATTTTGGAGGAAGATACTCTAAGTTATGAGCTAACCAGTGTTCTTGTGCTATTTTTGACCTAACTAAGTTAATTATGTCATAAGTGAGCTAAATAAGCTAATTATGTCATTTTGAAGGATAATTATCTAAGTATGTCATTTTGGAGAATAAAACTAGAAGAAGAAGAAGGAGAGGGAGAAGACTAGAAGAAGGAGGACAAGAAGAAGAAGGAGGAGAAAAAGATGGTGAAGATGATTACTTATCTTGTTGTGAGCATATTATCTCATTTTGGAGGAAGATACGCTAAATTATGAGCTAACCAAGGTTCTTCTCCTAATTTTGACCTAACTAAGCTAATTATATCATAAGTGATCTAAATAAGCTAATCATGTCATTTTTGAGGATAATTAGCTACGTATGTCATTTTGGATAATAAAACTCAAAGAATAATAAGGAGGAGGAGGAGGAGACTATAAGAAGGAGGAGAAGAAGAAGGTGAAGATGATTACTTATCTTGTTTTGAGCTTATTATGTCATTTTGGAGGAAGATATGCTAAGTTATGAGCTAACCAAAGTTCTTGTGCTATTTTTGACCTAACTAAGGTAATTATGTCATAAATGAACTACATAAGCTAATTATGTAATACTGGAGGATAATTAGCTAAGTATGTCATTTTGGAGAATAAAACTAGAAGAAGAAGGAGGAGGAGGATGATATATCACTTGATAGAGGCGAGGGTGTCCCGATCTTTCGGTGAGATGATAACTATCAATTTGGTGGAGATGAGTTTGACGATCCGACTACAAACATGCACAACGTCGCACCTTAGCAATCGCTAAACCAATCTCTAAGAGGTTATTGACCACGCCGGAGCACGATCAATCTGACCACGAAGGTCTATTCCTACAAGCAATCGAAGAACAAGCAAGAATATGATATTGCAATCTGAATATTGGGAATATATATGAAATATTGATAAGGGTGGGGATCCGAAAGCGGTCTTAGTCTGGTTGTTGGACACAAACGAAGTACACGAAGTTGCAATGGCTAACTTTTAACTATACAAATCCCAACCAAAAATCTACTAGCTTGATCTACTTATATAGGAACAAGAGGTGGCGGCCAAGGAGGTGGGAGGACATCCCAAGGCAGCATAAAACTAACCCTAGGTCGTACAAGGCCTATGGGCCCAAGTGGACATGGTGCAACACCTTTGGACTTGTTGTTTGACTCGGATTCTGGTTTAACGTCATTTTGTTTGGTCGATATCTGCATGCTCCGTACGAATTTGAAAATGATTTCAATTGGGCCTGAAAACCAGGAAAATCTACTGTGCAGCCCAAAAAGAATCACGCAATTCGGAGTACGGATGAAAAAGTTGAAGGCGTTTTGATACACGTATGTCTGTGCAGTCTGAATCTGAGTCCAGAACGTGAAAGACTTGAACTCTATCTTCTCTTGGACTAAAAGTGACGTGAGAGAACTTCTTGAACAACAACTAATTATTTCCTTTGACATGAGAGGACCTCTTGAATAACATCCAAACAATTTCCTCTTACCTTGTCATGACACGTGATTCATACAAGTGTTCGGCCATTCTGCATTTAGGCATAAAATAAAAACAGGTGAAGTATTTTTGTTCTGGATAACATAAATAAATTATTGCATGAGTTTTATCAGAAATCACCTCAAATAAATATGCATATGCAATGATTGTGATAATATCAAAGGTAGTCATCTCCTCATCATCCTCTCCTTTTTGAAAATAAAGTTGTCCTCGGCGCTGCTTAATCTGAAATTTGGCTAACAAAAGAGACAAGTTGTACATGTTGTATATGTATATGTCATACATTTTTACTTCCCTTGGTTTTTGCACATATGACACATGTATACATGAGTAACTTTCATATGTTATGAAATATAAAGCCAAAATATTATCACAAGTAGTAGAAAGCATGAAAATATTGCAAGTCAGTTTGCACATATAAGTGAAGGTCTTATTTATTCAAAAGGTTGACAATGCTCATCACTATACCATCCCAACATTGGTGAAGAAAATTGAATTGTTTCAAATGTACATGCTACAACAGGTTGAACTAAGCAAACATGCAACATGCCATTTGACATAGAATTATTACCAAGATTGGAGGTCATATCAAAATGATTAAACATTGGAACAATTATTTTCAAACATATTTGATCCAAATGTGATTTATTGCCTTTTTCACATGGTTCTTTCTCAACAATAGTTAATTCAATGGTTGCACTCAAAATTGTTGATATTGTAGTTGTTTGAGCACACGACAAAGTCAAATCATCAACGTAGTTCTCTAAAATAGGTGGTGTGATCAAAGCATAGGTGGCTCATCACAGGGTACATTGCAATTGACAAGGCATTCATCATACTCATGTGGAGGTGGAAGATAGGTACCTTTTTCATTACCTCTTATGATCAGCTCAGATGATGTAGGCACTCTCGATGGTAACATGTCACATGGTGAAGGTGATGTATCCCTCACAACAATTGATGTGATTGTCATAGTACGCCCAGTAGTTCAAGGAACAACCATATCAACTCTTGGAATAAGCACCTTGCGCTCGTTCTCCTTGTGGGAAATACGTCATTTTATTTCCTGTTCAACTTTGCAAGCAAGACAAAACAAACGATCCATAGGATAACACTTTTCATGAATTAGTATCTTCTGAATATCATGGTTTAACCCTCCCAAAATCTATCCATAAAATCTTCTTCACTTTCTTCTAATGAGGAATGCAACAAGGTTGTTTGTAAATCATCATAATATTTTGTTACGGTGTCACTACCTTGTTTTAAATGTTGTAGCTTTTTTAATCATGCAACAAGTATAATAAGTAGGAACGAATGCGTGTCTCATGGCAAGTTTCAAATCATACCAAGTAGTAGGTCTATAATCAGGGTGTAACCGACAATATTCGCTCCACCAAACTGAAGCATAACCGGTGAAAGAACCAATCGCGACCTTAACAATCTTATGTTCAGCAAAATTATGGGAAGCAAATGTATCATTTATTTCAAATTCCTATTCAATGTATAAAGAAGGTCTAAAACGGCTATTAAATGGTGGTATAGAAACATTAACCTCATTATGTGCATTTGTATCTCTCTGCACCTCTCGTAACTGTTGTTGTGGTGGCACGTCTCCCACGATCGAAGAAGCCCATGAACTAACAACTATGGATCCTGTCATGACTAGTAGAAACAAGAAGCAAAAATCCAAGAATATTGTTCCTATGAACTATGAGGATGTGGTGGTAAAACGCTCACAGTAAAGCAAATATCAATGTCTTACAAATTCTTACCATGCAGCAGGCGGTGACCGGCAACCGACGGTGTCAATATCTCCGAAGATTGAGTAAAGCGATTACAACGTAAACGTATTTATACACGGTGTAGAAGTATGTGGACCTAGTAAGGTAAACGTATGTATGGTAGCAAAAGATTACCAATAATCAACTCAGATATGCAATGCTGAGTAAACACTCAATGATGGTACTGTGCTGGTCTTAGGCTAGACCGTACTAGAGACGCGAGCCAAGAACACTAATGGAGTCACGTCAAAGCACAAATAGTAGCAATGAATGATATGAAGTAGCTCTGGATAGGAAGATATAAGTGAAGATCACAATGGCAGTAAAGATAGTGATGATAAATGACCCCAAGCAGGATAAACCAAAACTATCTCTAGAACTTCCCTCCTGAAAATATTATGTGAAATTTCTGGTATTTTTTTCTCAAGAATGCTACTGACTCAAGCTTTCGAATGCAAAAAGAATCACTCGATTCCGAGATCGTATGAGGACTCAAAAAATTCGGGAACTGACTTGAAAAATATTGACAAACTCTGTTCCTGACGTTCGGAGGGCAAAAAGTCCTATTTAGAAGCCGATTTGGAGTTAACAATTATGAACTAGCTTGATCAACTATTCAGATGCGGCTCGTCGATAGCTCGAATTTGAGTACTCGTGGAGCCAAAACGCTCATATATTGCGTGAGTAATAAAAAGTTGAAGCATGTTGAAAAGTATGATCCAATTGTGTGAGTTGACACTCTCGTGCTTAACATTTGTATTTATGTGATGAAAACGGAGCCATGCCATGTTAATATTATAAAATGAATAGGGGGCGAACATTATTTAAGAATCGTATATTTTGAAACTTGATGATTATGTTGCTTATATTCATGAATATTATTATGCTCATGTTTATTGATTCATCATTTCTCAATGACAATACCTATATTTGATTACATGCTCCATAGCATGTCACATCAAAAATTCTGCTTTTATCATTTAACTATTCGAGGAGGAGCACGAATTAAGCTAGGGGATGCTGATACGTCTCCAACATATCTACAATTTTCTATTTGTTCCATGCTATAATATTATCATTCTAGGATACTTTTTGGGTATTTATTTAGTGATTAATATTATTTTTGAGCACTAACCTATTAACCAAGTGCCCAGTGCCACTTGTTGTTTTCTACATAATTTTGGCTTTTCAGGTTACAGTACCAAACAAAGTCTAATTGCCCCAAAACTTATTGATGTTTTTTTGGACCAAAAGAATACCTGGAAGCTTAACGAGGAGACTGAAGGCCACACGGGGGAGCCACCACATACCAAAGCGCGTCCAGGGTGGGGGTCATGCCCTAATGTTTGGTGGGCCCCCTGGGGCCTATTGATGTCCCTGTTAGAGCATATATCTCCATATGTGGTTTTGGTAATTGATGATAATTCCTATGGACTAATGGTTGCCTTAAGTTATATTTATAGGATTTGTCCATAGGCACTTCTTGAGGTCCATCTGTTGGGTTCAAGGAGTTTATATGATGACCAAGATGGTATTCAAGGTATTATCCAAAGAATGGTCATAGAGACACAAGGTTGACCAAGATCTTAGACAAAGAGTAAATCAAGATGATCAACACACAAAGCGTACAAGATGTACCGAGAGGGATCAAGTGATCCCATGGTATGGTAAGCATTGTCCATTACGTGTTTGTGTACTAACCCATGGTCTTCGTGAGAGTTCTATGTGTGGGTTAGGTGTGTTTCCATGGGCTTGCGTCAAAAGGAAGATCTCATACAACCCATGAAGGATGATGTCAAGTGGCGATCGTCATCAAGATTGCGGTGTGCAAGTTCAAGAGGATCAACACGAATATATCGTGCTTGAAGCTTGCCGTCCATTGTGGTGACAATGGACTTGTGAAGGTATGTTGAAGAGTGGCTCACCCATAGTGAGTATGGGGCAACAATCAACTAGTCTTCATCAAGACGACGCAATCAAGAAAGGTGGTCCATCTTGAGGAAGCCAAGATCATCATCATCTAGCTCAAGAGGTCGAGGTGCAAGGTATAGGTTTGCCCTTGATAGGTTTTGTGTTTAGGATAGAATGTTGTACTGTCAAGGGGGGCTCTCAAGTGATTAGCTTGACCGTATCGTTCGTTGAGAGCTCAAACCATTTGCATCCTTGCATCATACTTCTTGGTTCTTATTTTGTGTTTCTCTTTGTGAGTTTTAGAGCTTATGGTCATCTTCATGACAAGCTCGAGTTCATCGAAAACGGAGTCCATATGCAACTACTATGATGTTTTCGATGTTGGAGTTTTTGCCGGTTCTTAATTCATAGAGGTCTCACATCTCTAGATCATTGGCATTTTCATATCAGCATGGTCTTAAGATTGCTCTTGTCGTCCTGAATCCAACAAGCTTGGGTTTGCTCGATTCGGAGCTCGTATGCGAAAGTTATGGTTGTTTCAGTGGCGAGCGGTAGTACCGCTGGACCTAGCGGTAGTACCGCTGGCCCTACCGGTAGTACCGTTAGAGCTGTCGGTAGTACCGCTGGCCCTAGCGGTAGTACCGTTAGAGCTGGCGGTAGTAACGCTGGCCCAGCGGTAGTACCGCCTCTGGTCAGCGGTAGTACCGCTCGAGGACTTTAGTACCGTCATCTTTGCGGTTGTACTGCGTCGGACTTTTTGCGAAGACTTTCTTGGCGGTGGTTGGCCCGGTAGTATCTTTGCGCTACCATGGGCTCAGCGGTAGTACCGTTGCAGCCATCGGTAGTACGCTCGAGGGTCAACGGTAGTACCGCTGCAGCCAGCGGTAGTACTGCTGGAGCGAGTGGTAGTACCGTTGGGCTCGGGCTGTAAGTGGGGGTAACGGTCTGATTCCTTCCCCCACTATATAAAGGGGGTCTTCTTCCCCCTTGGACTGATCCATCCATTGAGCTCTTTTTCTACCTCCATTGTTGACATTCTTAGAGCTTGCTAACTCTCAATCCCTCCAATGATTCTTGCTTGTTCTTGAGGGAAAAGAGAGAGGAGATCTAGATCCACATCTCCACCAATCACTTTCTCCTCTATGTGAGGAGAACCCCTTTTATCTAGACCTTGGAGTTCTTTGTGAGCTCCTTGTTCTTCCTCTCATATCTCTCCATAGCTTTTGTTGTTGTGGAGGGATTTGAGTGTGAGGGACTTGACCACTTTGTGTGTTCTTGCCATTGCATGAGTTGCATCGGTTTGAGTTCTCCACGGTGATTCGTGGAAGTGAAGTTTGAGAAGCCCTATTACCTTTTGGTACTTAGTACCCTAGAGATTGTTCTTCGTGGATGCTTTGGCGCCCTAGAAGCTTGGTGGTGTCTTGGAGCTCAATCATTGTGGTGTAAAGATCCGGGTAAGCGTCGGGGTCTCCAATTAGGTTGTGGAGATTGCCCCGAGCAATTTGTAAGGGTATCGGTGACCGCCCCCAAGGTTTGCCATTTGTACGGGTTCGGTGACCGCCCGCAAGGGTCCGTTAGTGGAATCACGGCATCTTGCATTGTGCGAGAGCGTGAGGAGATTATGGTGGCCTTAGTGGCATCTTGGGGAGCATTGTGCCTCCACACCGCTCCAACGGAGATTAGCATCCGCAAGGGTGTGAACTTCGGGATACATCATCGTTTCCGCGTGCCTCGGTTATCTCTTACCCGAACCCTTTACTTATGCACTTTACTTTGTGATAGCCATATTGTTTATTATCATATATCTTGCTATCACTTAGTTGTTTATCTTGCTTAGCATAAGTTGTTGGTGCACATAGGTGAGCCTAGTTGTTGTAGGTTTTGTGCTTGACAAATTAAACGTTAGTTTTATTCCGCATTTGTTCAAGCCTAAACCGTAATTATTTTAAAGCGCCTATTCACCCCCCCTCTAGGCGACATCCACATCCTTTGAGTCCCTCTTTTTCCTACGAATTCTAATAACTCCCCAAAACCCTAAGGAGCATCCCGAAACACTTTCCCCCCCATCGCAAGTCTCTTTTCTGTTGTGTGCCCATATGGAGCTCCTCTCCAGTGCCTTGTGGTGTGGGAGATCGATCATGCAGGGCCTCTACATCATCCTTGTTATTCCCAAGGTGATGTATGCGTAGTTCAACACCGACTTACGGGTCGCTAGTTAGTACCTAGATGGCTAGATCTCTCTCTCTCTCTCTCTCTCTCTCTCTCTCTCTCGATCTTCAATACAATGATCATAGCATCTTCGCTTTGATCTATCTGATGTAATTCTTTTGTGCGGTGCGTTTATTGGGATCTGATGAATTGTGGGTTTGTGTTAAAATTATTTATGATGAAAGATTTGAGTCTTCTCTGAATTATATATTTGATTCTTATTTGCATGATTATTATATCTTCCTAAATTTCTGTGAACTATTGTTTTAGTTTGGCCAATTAAATTGATCTTTTTCTTCAGTGGGAGGTGTGTGTTGTAGTGGGTTCAATCTAGCGGTGCTCTCTATCTTAGTGACATAGTAGGGGACAAGACACGTCTTTGTATTGTTGCTGCTCAGGATAAAACAATGGGTTAATTCATATTCATTGAGTTCTATTTGTCTACATCATGTCATTGTTCTCCAAGCATTACTCTGTTTTACTTAATACTCTAGACGCGTGCTGGATAGTGGTCGATGGGTGGAATAATAGTAATAGGTGCAGGAAGGAGTTGGCCTATTTGCTTATGGACGTGATGCCTATATAAATATGATCATTGACATGAATATCACATAAATATGTGTTTTTCTATCAATTTCCCAACCGTAATTTGTTTACCCACTGTATGCTTACTTTATGAGAGATGCCACTAGGGAAAACTATGGCCCCGAGGTCTATTCGATAATATATTTACAAAAGCTACAATTACCTTGCTGCCTTCATTTACTTTTTAGTTATTCTACAATTGTCAACTATCATCTACACACTTTACTTGCTTGCAAATAACGAGTCCAAGGGGATTGACAACCCTCTTGCACGCGTTGGGTGCAAGTGTTTGTTTCTTTGTGTGTAGTTGTTGTAGACGGGGGTTGCATGTTACTCATATTGGTTTGATAACCTTGGTTCTCAGTGAGGGAAATACTTATCTATCCTATGTTGCATCGCCTATTCTTCTTCATGGAAAACCCAACGCAGATACAAGTATCAACCACCTTCTAAATTTCATCGCATTCAGAGTCGGTTGATACTCGAACCGATAAACATATAACAACACTATAGTCAGTTTAAATCGCGGATGTTTTCGGTTTTACAAAAACATTGACGGGCCCCAAACCTACCTCTCTTCTCATCCAACCCGTCCAGCCCATCTAGTAGTGCCCTGAGAACAAGATACCCGCATCTCCTATCAAGATCTGACCCGCCGGGCGGTCTTGCTGGATTTGTTTTACCATTCTCGAACGTCTTGTGCACTGGGACTCCGAGGATACTACGTGCTATCCCGCGGTTGAGGTTTTGCACGTAGCTTGCAGCTAGTTTGTGATGGATGAGTTGGAGCACCCTTGTAGGGTCGAATCTTTTTTATAGTCGTGCCCGGGGTTATGTGGCAACTTGGAAATTGTTTAACATCCGCTTATATCAAACTTGAAGTAAAATCAATTACGATACACCAACCATGTGCATAACCGTGACTGTCTCTTCTTGTGGGGTTTGAACCAAGAAGAGAACACGGTGGGGTTACGATTGACTCGCAAGTAGGTGTTCAGGGTCACTTCTTGATCATTACTAGTTCACGTGTGTTTTTGTGTAGATCACTCTTATGATTCTTGTACTCGTAAGTTAGTGAGATATCAAATGCTTAGTACTTGTTGCAGTCTGACCGCTTAACCATACCTCATCCAGTAAGATTTGCTAGTCTTGATACCATTCGAAATGAGATTGATGAGCTCGGGTATGCGATGCTTGTTTGATTTGGAGTTCTTAATCTTCTTCAACGATCGTAGGATGGGTTCGAGGACGTCAGTCTGGGATAGCAAGACGGATGTCATTATTATCGTTTGATTTCGTGTGTTGTCGGACCCTGTTTTTATGTATGATGTTTGTTGTGGATGGTTGTATTTGAGGTGTTCATGGTTTAGCTTGTCGCGAGCGTAAGCTAATTCCATATAATCATCTCCTCTTTACATGTACTTGTAAGGATGTCTATTCTTGCGAAACGACAATATGCGCTTCTATCCTTATCAAGGCCGTCGAGCCAGGATGAGGATAAAACCGCATCTTCGGTGTTATACCCCCCCCCCCCTCAATATACTCTCTAAATTCGGGAAAAGACAAGAGAGTCACCCGAAATACCTTATTTGCCACCGCAAGTCTCTGTTCCGCCATGATCCCATCTGGAGCCCTATTCTGGTGCCCTACCGGAGGGGTTACCAATCACGGAGGGGCTCTACATCAACCTTGCTGCTCCCATGATGTTGTGTGAGTAGTCTACCACAGACCTACGGGTCCATAGTTAGTACCTAGATGTCTCTCTCTCTCTCTCTCTCTCTCTCTCTCTCTATATATATATATATATATATATATATATATATATATAAAGTTCTTCGTGATTCTTGTAGTGATCTATTCGATGCAATCTTCTTTGCGGTGTGTTTGTTGGGATCCGATGAATTATGGGTTTATGATCAGATTATTCATGAAAATATATTGAGTATTTACTGGATTCTTATATGCATCATTGTTATAGCTTCGTATTTCTCTCTGATCTATCTTCGGTGTGAGAGGTGTGTTGTGGTGGGTTCAATTTTGTGGTGCTCAATCCGAGTGATAGAAGGGGGCATGACACGTATTTTTATCATTGCCATTAAGGGTAAAACGACGGGGTTGATTCATATTAGTTGATTTTACTTTATCTACATCATGTCACCTTCCTCCAAGCATTACCCGTTTTATACTTAATACTCTAGACGCATGTTGGATAGAAGTCGATGAGTAGAGTAATAGTAGTAGATGTAGGCAAGAGTCGGTCTACTTGCTTTTAGACGTGATGTCTATATACATGATCATTGTTGTGAACAAATATAGCATAACTATGCGCTAGTGTGTCAATTGCCCAACAGTAATTTGTCCACTCTATGTTATCTTCGAGAGAGATGCCACTAGCAGAAACCATGGCCCCCGAGTCTACATAAAATATATTACCAAAACCCTAAAAATATTGCTGCAATTTATCTTTTTCTATTTCATTTTATATTTATATTATCTATGTATTAGTATTTAATCCTTGAAAGTAACGAGTTCAAGGAGCTTGACAACTCTCTTGCCCGCGTTGGGTGCAAGTGTTTGCTCTTTTTTGTGTAGGTACTGATGACGAGAGTTTGCGTGATTCTCCTATTGGTTCGATAACCTTGGTTCTCACTGATGGGAATACTTATCTCTATTGTGCGGCATCTCCTCTACTCTTGGTGGGAAACCCAATGCAGTTTACAAGTAGCACTGGTCTATGTGGATGATATCATTGATATTAGCTCATGTGCTTCAATTGTCACTCGTTTAACCACAGATCTTGACACTGAGTTTCCTCTCAAGGACCTTGGTGATCTTCACTTCTTCCTGGGCACTGAAGTGCATCAATCAGGGGAGGATCTTGTCATGAGTCAAAGAACATATGTAGTTGATTTGCTTGGCAAAGCAAGTATGAGCGAGTGTAGTCCAATCACCTCACACATGACAGTTACAGATAAACTCTCACATGAGGGTGGTGTTGCTTTGTGTGCTGATGATACCACCAGGTATCACAGCATGGTTGGAGCATTGCAGTATCTCACGTTGACTCGCCGTGACATCTATTTTTTGTGGTAAACAAGGCGTGTCAGTTTTCGCTTGAGCCCACATATGATCACTGTATGACAGTTAATATGATTCTTCGGTATGTGCAACACACCATGCATACTGATCTTCGTATTCGCAAGTCCACATCCTCCCTAGTCAGTGGATTCTAAGATCATGACTGGGTGGCTCCTCCTCTCACAGACGATGCACTAGTGGTTTTGCAGTGTTCTATGGAAGTAATCCCATCTCATGGAGACCACACAAACAAGCCACGGTGACAAGATCCATCACAGAAGCAGAGTACAAGCATTAGCTAATGCTACGACAAAGATCATCTCGCTACAGTCTTTGCCCGGCGAACTTGGAGTCTACCAAGCATGTGTGCATGTTCTTTGGTGTGGCAATCTTGAAGCCACGTATCTTTCTGCTAATCAAGTATTCCATGCACCGACTAATCATATTGAGATTGACTTTAATTTTGTATGAGAGCATGTGGCAAGTAAGGCCTTGGAGATACGGTTCATTCCTATGCAAGACCACCTAGGAGATAGCCTAACAAAATCAGTCGGTGTACGGCAACTTCGGTTCTTCGGACACAATCTCAATATATTCGGTTGTGGTTGAGGGGGCGTGTTAAACAACCAATATGTATTATTCCTTGTACATCATGTTTAAGTAGTTAAGACTGTGACCTCTCTGTATCTATCGTAGATATGTTGATATGATCCCTTGACATCGATATGTATTCTATCCCTTCATGGATATAGATAGATGTGTAAGGCCCATCCATTGAGGTACGCCACAACCACAAAACTCACGTTTAACACAACTATGCTATGCTAAAGCCGAAGCTTTGCTTTCAGATTGAGGAGTAGATCTAGACAAGACGCGTCGCCCGCATCGCAAATGACCTGTCTTCGGACTCGCCCGAGTCGAAGGAGGAGAAAGAGGGGCAACATCTCGTTTAGTGCCGCTGCGGGTTTCGACATGAAGGACACCATTCATAGTTCATGGTCGTCCATGCGCCAAAGATGACGGAGCAACATGTCATCTTGGAGTCCATCTAGAATGATGTCTATCTCGAGGCCAACGAGCAGGAACCTACGACGACCAACGTATTTTTCATCGAACTTGACGCGAAGGCCGGGGCGAAGGAGCCACAGGAGCTAGCCGCCATGTATCCGAAGTAGGGCAAGAGTACAGTCGACATATCCGACGAGGATTAGGGTAATATATGAGAGCGGCGTTTCGGCTCGCGGGTGCATCTGCATCCGCGACGACGAAAAAAATTCAAAATAAATATAAAACAAATTCAAAAAATTGAATTGTTTTTTGTGTGGTAGATATTTTAATGCGTGAGGTCCGGTTTAATTTTTTAGTTGTTTGGACATCTGAGCATCTCTCGGCAAAAAAAACAAATTAGGGTATGTGAAAAAGGTGTACTGTTCACGATTTTTTTTGATCCGACTTATCTTTTTTGCCGAGAGTTGCTCAGATGTCCAAACAACTAACAATTTGAAGCGAACCTCACACATCAAAAATATCTAGCACATAAAAGAAATTTGATTTTTTTTAAAATTTATTTAGTATTTGTTTTGATTTTTTCTTGAGAGGGAGCAGATGAGCATGGACTCACAAACCATCTTTCATGAGTCTTGCATTGACTTTCCATTTGCATTTTTCTACCTCGCATTTCACGGTGTATCGCTTGTGGCAGTCCGAGTGCACAACTCTGAAAGGCCTGTAGTGTTTGACGGCATACTCACACAACCACATCTTCAATTCTAGAATGTCCTCGAACATCAAACATTTCTTTAGGTAAGACGTATAAATCGCGTTGGGTGTGCTACTTGGGAACATTCTAGCCTCAATTGTCTTGCTCATGCCACCGTCGACTAAAGCCTTATCTGCAAGGCTAACATCACAAAACAAGGGAACTTTGTGATCCCTATCGGTGATTTTTGTATACCACTCTGCTTCTTTCTCAGTGAAGCCATTCTCATCCAACTCATTCACTGGGCCTTCATGTCGGGACCCGATCCTAAGTCATAGGATTCCAGCCTGTAGCACATCGCATCCCTTTGTGGTCTCACGCACGGTTAACTCCACGGCTGCAGCCTTACCTTAGCCGGGACCGTTTGCGTCTTTTGACTCACGTATGCGATAGTGTCGCTAGCAATCCAATGTCAAAGAACCCGGATCGACATGTCTAGTCATAAACCAAAGTGGCAGTACCGCACAAGGACAGGCATACATGACCCAACAAAGCAGGTGTCGGTCATCAGCGAATGTAGACGAGTCGTAGCAAGCTACAAGGACTCCATTACATCGCGTGACATTTCCCCAAAGGGGACAGACACAACAGCTAAGAAGGACACATGCCGGTCAACCAATGGGTCCGGAGCAGTAGCGAACTACCAAGGCTCGTCGGATCTCAAAGGGGCATTTCCTTGTAAGGTGTGCTACTAAAGTTCACGACTAGGTGATCGAACCCCATACATATCAAATACGACACACGTACGCATGGCATACCGATATGTATAGATACATCGATGGCATCACAACATAACCATAAACATATAACCTTTATTTAAGAGGCTCGGAAGAGCCACACACATAATATTATACATCAAGGGTCTCATGACCCGTAATAGCAGTCATACAAATACAAGCCAGCGGAAGAGTTATAAACTGTCTGGGTACAGACAGGGCAACTAGAAGGCACATGGCCTGACTATACTACAGAGCCGACGTAGGGCCAGATCGTAGCTGGGACACCAGCTACTCGTCGTCGTCGATGTCTACGAAGAACCCTCCATTAGGGTCATTAGCAACCTCTGCAACATTTATTAAGCAAACATGAGTACGAAGGTACTCAGCAAGACTTTAGGAGATCTAACTACTCATGCAAGGTATCAAAGAGTATTGTGGGGTTTCATGCGGAAAGCCAGCATTTGACTCGTGGCTAGACAACTTGCATTTTTAAATTAGTTTTGACAACTTGATTTCTCGCACACGAGTCCACTAACACCACAACAATACACTATCGTGGAATCATTCCGTCTCCATACGGAAATGCAGTCCACGACACTCACGCTTATCTTGACAATTTTAGGAGTAGCCATTGAAGTTATCTATGAACAACATATGTCTCCAAGTAGTCCATATCCGCGGACGCGGCTATTCGAATAGATCATAACCCTGCAGGGGTGTACTTCGTCACACACGCTCTCGCCACTTATCGCCATGTGCACGTCATGCACCTCGGCAACCTTCAAGCGAAAGCCCAGCGAGGGAGTCGGCCACGACCGTTAACCACACTAGTACCTAGTCCAGGTTTATCGCCTATCTGAGAGTAACCCGTACGGAAGTCCGGCCGAGGTTTCCGCCACGGCCTCAAACGATGTGCGCAGGGTTCCCAAGCCCACCATCCGGGTGCCACTCGGTACACCGTGCCACTGCCTACCGCATCACGGTCCACCTCTCAGGTCAGCACCATGCACGGCCTCCAGCATTACTATAAACACCAGAAACTACTTGCAACTCCTGGACCGAGTACTACGCGATTAATAGGCCGAGCGGGGTCATATTTCAGGGCCCAGCATGTGGTAGTATCTAGTCTTGGATTACATACACGGAACTCAGTTCCTAAGGACGGTTCCAATGAAACAACCCGCCATGTACTCCTACACAGCCTTTCACCGGTACCTTTACCAAATCAAGTTCAACACACAACCTTTGCTTACCGAACACATTCCACATTTCTGTTCATCTCCCAGATGACAGACCATACACAACTCTAAGCATAGCATGCATAGTAGGATAAGGCACATCATAGCTCAAGCAACTACCAGGTATGCTAGGTTGCAAGGTTCGGCTATTTACTGTGACAAGGTTAAGCCATGCAAAGGAAGTGGGTACAACTATCGTGGCAAAAGCAGTTGAAGCATTTGATCCTGATGCAATAAATAGGTGCAGGAGCAAGAACATAGGAGTTATCGGGATGATCAAAAGGGTTGCTTGCCTTGTTGCTCAGAGGAGGAACGATATCCGTCAGACGGATATTCGGTGGAATCCGGGGGTGCGGAGCCTACCGAAATGAATGGCTAAATTCAATATCAATCATATGCACTCAAAATTATGCATGAGCATGGCATGAGAATGCAAGGTGATAAATTATTATTTTCAACATGTAATAGGTTTAGAGTTGATTTGAACCACATTCGAATAGCAATTCAAACGGGGTATTCTCGGATACCGGTTTAATTGATTCGACCTGATGCTCAAATCAACTTGATGTTAACATGCATGAAATGTCATGTTATGGTACTGATTTGTAATTAGGGCAGTGTGTGATCATTATATATATATAATGAAATTTGAATATTTTTGCAAATTCCATTTATAAAGTGATTAAAAGAATTGAATTATTCCTTATTCCACAATTTAAGGTTCTGTAACTTTTTCATACATAGTTGAAAATAGCATAATCAGAATCCTTGAATTTTTCTGATACTTTTTCATATATAAATTATTTTCATTGGAGTTACAGATTAATTTCTATGATTTTTACAAATTTTAGCAATTTCCTGAATTAATTTTATACTGGAAATTCTATTTACTGCCTCAGGCTGACGTCAGCAGGTCAGCCGACCTGTTCAGGTCAAACCTAACAGGGGGCCCCACTGGTCAGCCTCTCTGGGGCTAATCCCGCGCTGACCAGCCCCTAATTGGGGTTTGACCAGGCGTGGGGCCCTGTGGCAGCGACTGAGGGGAGGGCGATTACGCCCTAATGGTCGGCCACGTCGACGGCCACCGGAGGGTGGTCGCCGGCGACCAGACCCGCGGTGGAGGGCTCGCCGGAGGCGACCTAGACGGCGCTGCACAGCACCAAAATGCACGCGGTTTGCAGCTACAGCATGCTCGCTAAGTGGCCGATCTGGCAGGACCATCTGGGGAGGCTAGGGTCGCTGGAAGAGGCGTCGGCGACGAGCCGGAGCGGCGGCCGAAGCTCGGGCGTCATCGGGGTCTTGGAATCAGGGGGATCTACGCTCGGTTCTTAGCTGCTACGGCATCTACGCGTCGTCCTGGAGCTGCTGGTGCCCTCGGAAGGACGAGCTGATCATCGGAGGGCTACCGGCGACGAGCGGCAGCGGCGGTCCTCGTCGGGCTCCGGTGAAACTAGAGCTAGAGGAGGGGATCGACGGGGGAAACTTAGGGGAAACGACCGCATGCTCACGGTGAGTGCAGAGCAGAGCTTAGACGGCTCGGGGAAGGCCTGGGGGCGACGAATCGACGGAAGAGGTCCAGCGGCCGGAGGTGGAAGACGACAGCGTTGCGGGCGTTGCAGGGCTCGAGGAAGCTTCGGCTTCTGCAGAGACGATCAGGGCGACGAGGCGGAGCTAATGGCGTGCTCTGGGAGGGAATCCTATGGCCAGGGGCATGGGCAGCTCGAGCTCGAGCTCGGCTCTAATGGCGGCAGCAAGGAGAAGGAGGGGATCCGGGAGGAGGAGGAGAACCGAGGCGGGGAATGGACAGGGGAGGCTCTGGGGAGCTTATCCTCGTCGTCGCCAGCGCGAGGCGGCGGCCAGGCAGGCGCACAGGTGCGTGGCCGCGCCGGAAGAGGCGGCGGCCACCTCCTGCTGCCTACTGGCGCGAGGGAGGGGACGAGCGGGGAGATGGGCCGGGCCAGGCTTGGGCGACAGGTAAGCTTTTTTCCATTTTCTCTGTTTTTGTTTTTCTGTTTTGCTAATTATTGTATTGCTAATTAATTCAGCTCCAAACAAAAAGTAAAAACTATTTTAGACCTCCTGAAATATTTGTTATAATATCCCCAATCATTTCCAAGGTTTTCAACATTTTTGGAAAATTATAGTTTCTGATTTCAATTTTTAAATTTGAAACCAGTGGCTTTTGCATTTATTTAAAATGCTTAAAGTGTCAAGAAAATAGTTTTCTCCAATGCTCATTTACTTTCATGATTTATCAGAAAGTTTGAACATTTCTTGAGGCCATTTTGGGTTCATTGATTTTGAACTAGTTTGAGATTTCCTTTAATTGAAATGGTGGCTAAGGTTTGGGGTTTCTCCTTTGCCACTTTGTTGTTTTAGTTGAAACTTCTTAGATGTAAATGCAAAGAAGACATGAGCACAATGCTATCTTGCTTAAAGGTTAGGGATGTGACACATCATCATCCGACTCATCCACACAAGCACGCTGATAAACAACGTCAGGATCCATGTCATCATGCCTTACTTGAGCCTGTACGTCACCAACAATGTTGTGTTGCCTCTCATATTCTTCGTCGGAGTCATGACCATCATCTTTGATTGGTACACTACCTCCAAACTCATATTTGGGGATACTCATTGACTTGCACTTCTACTTTATGCTCAACAATAGGTGCCACACCATTATACGGGCTCAAATCATCTACTAAGGGTTGGTTCATGTCAACATAAAGAGGAGCATTGACCACCGTACTAGCAAACACTTCGAGTGACTTGTCTATCAAGGATGCAACAACCTCCTTGTATGCAACCCAATGCAAATTGGACTTGATAGGCATTGTCTTCATTGGACACTTGTGTGTCGACCCAACATCATATCTTCCTAATAATTCTACTTGGTCACTTGGATCAACCCACTTCAATCTTATCCGAATTTTTGCCACAACCTCTTCATAAGTAGGACTATCAAAAAATGTCAACACTTCCTCATATTTGTCAACAATATCAACATTCATGAATGCCTCTTTGTCAACATAATGCATATTCACAATCTTGTCCATCTAAAAAAGGAATAAAATTACCAATTCTAATTATAACAAAACAACTAACAAAACATTACCCTAACCATTGTCCATCCAAATTAGGCATTAACACAAACCCTAACCCTAACCCTTGTCCATCCAAATTAGGCATAACACAAAACCTAGCACTAACCCTAACCCTTGTCCAACCAAATTAGGCATAACCCTAACCATAACACTAAATCTTATCAATAATAATAAACCAACCAATACAATGCAACATAAATGGAAGACCTAGTGCAAAGAAAAGCTACACAAATACAAAGTCATTGCAAAAAACTAATTGGAGGGATTGGAGGAGCTTACCGGCCTCTTTGATTTGCCCCAAAGAACCAACTAAAAGGTTGAGGAGGAGGGAGATCGAAGGGGGGATCTTGAGGACAAGGGAGAGCTTTTTCGTCAAAGGAAGAACAAGAGAAGAGGAGAAATGGTGGTTGGTGGACGAGGGGTCGGGGTGGCAGAATATAAAGCCAAGAAACGCCATGGTACCTGACGTTTCACCTCAGGCCAAAAACGCCACATTACACAAGCGTTTCATAGAAGGGCTGCAACGCCATAATAGAGTGACGTTTCTTTATAGAGCTGCAACGTCACGGTTTATGACGTTTAAAAAAAATTTAAAACGTGAAATTATTTTCAAACGAGTTCGAGTTACTCCCTCGGATTAAAACAGTGAAAAAAATCTCACGGTTCGGCCGCGTGGTGGTGTCGTTGGTCCCCGGGGCGGCAGCACACGGTTGCATGGTGGGGGTCGGAGGCCCCGTCCATGCGTGCGGCGCCCAGCAGGTGGTGGTGGCGGGGCCCGGGTCGCGGCGCCGCGCCGTAAAAGGGTTCTGGGCTCGAGCCGCACAAGGCGTTGGCGTGGGCGGACGTCGTTGCCTGATTCGTTTCTCGTGCTTGCGCAGCAGGCTCGGGCCGGCCGTGGCGTGGGGTACTACCACCACAGTGCTCATTTTGGCGAGTCGTTTTCGGGACGGGCATGGCGACCTGCTGCTGCTGCTGCTGCGGCAGCAGCAGGGGAGGACTGAGATGGAGGAGGCATCGGGAACGCGCGAGAGGGCCATCCCTTTTTTTTTTCCTTCTGGCCGCTGCCGCTGCCCCTGTCGCGCTGCGTTGGGAAGAGGCGTACATTCAACTCGCTACACGTTCAGTGCACTGTTGATGCACGCACGCACGCAGCGGATGGGGTTTTTCCCTGCCGATACAAATATTTCCGGAATAGCATTACCAGCGCGCGCCATGGGCCGAGAGAGTTTAATTTTCTTCACTGCTGGCACCGGCGCCCGCAGCGACGTAGTCCTACTACTCCTCGCGGTGCTGCTCGCTGGAGGAGGTCCTGCGTTTCTAGGCGTGCTGGTGGCGGTACGCTCCATAGTAACTACTGATTGGATGTGAGCCGTCCAGCAGCTCGCATGAATTGCTGATTCGACGAGTGATGCGAGGTTTTCAATCTCGCAGCACCGCTCACTTGGAATAATCATTTCTGATTTTGCCTCACCTGGGATGCCCTACGACGTGCCAGTACCATACTGCTAACAGTGGCCCCGTTCAATCGTGCGTGCGTCCATCGCCTCCGTCCCGCCGTATTTGACATGCGGCATCTAAGGAGCGAAAGTCCACTGATTAGTAGTAGACACTGTACGGCATGTCGTTAACAGTACCGGCACGTCGAGCAAGGTTCTCCCTGCTAATATTGCTGGCGCTCCTTTTTCTTTTGCGGGATAATATTACTGGCGCTCCTACCAGCATGCACGACGAAACCATGAACTGCACTGTCAAATGGTTCTACGGGGTATCTCACGAGATTCGAATAAAACGCCGGCCCAGCTGCTGGCCTGGGCTTGGTGGCATCATCACACGCCACGGCAGAAAAGCCTTAAAACTTTGGAGACTCTACCACGCTCCTTCCATCCGTGGCCGCGTACCTAGGTACGTACTGTACCAAAGACGGACCCCTGACCAGTCTTGTCCGGTGACGAGCACCACACGTACGTACGTACGTACGAGAGGGGGCGCCTGCGCTGCGCGGCCCGATTCCGTCCGGCCGGCGCAATAATTCGGCGATGCCGTATGGCGCTCCGCTGCCGCCGTCTGACGCTGCCGCTGGCGCTGCCGCTGGCGATGGCGAGAGAGGGAAAAACGCAGCGCAGGCAGGCAGGGCCCGTGCGCGCGGTGTCGTGGCCCCGCCCCGGCTCGATCGGTCGCCCGCCCGCCGCTGCCTCACGTGAGCCTGCTGCCACCGCCTGATGTCATTTACCGCATTGCCTGCCCACGACTTGCTCCTTCTTGGCCTTGGCCTTGAAGATGCAGCTGCGCCGTATTCGGCGCCGATCGGCGCCTAGCCTGCCGCAGACGCCGTGCAGGGATGAGGCCATCGACGGGCACAGGGAAAGGCAGGCCTCTACCACGCACGCCAAAAACACAGTGATCAGAAAAGGCTCCATCGCTCTAGCATGCATCAGCGGCGAATCTGCACCATCAGTTGGGGCCCGAGGGCTAGCGGCGTAGCCAAAGCCAGGCACGGCCAACACGTGTGACGTGTCGAGTAGGCAGAGGTGGAGGCTGTTGGAGACGGGGCCCGTCGGCGGGAGCGAGACGGTCGATCCATCGGGGAGGCGATGGGGCCGCACGTGGGAGGTCAGGTCGAGGCGTGGTGTCGCCGTGGCGGGGGCAAGGACGGGCCGGCCGGCGTGCACGTGGATCGGGAAAATCTGGCCTTTTTGACCGCCAATGCCTTGCCGTTGCCGAGCTTGGTTTTCCGCGCGCGGGGGTCCGTGCGTAGTAGTACACCGGACGTATGGACCGTCTCCGTCACTGCGTCTGCATCCCCGGCCGCAGTGGATGCAGGTGCACCACCACCGTCTCGTATGAAATCATACAGTAGCTTTTTTTCACGCCAACTACTGGAAACTGGAGGAGTAGTAGAGTACTTTTTATTTGGTTGTGGTGGCAACTTGCGCACCTACCGGCGTTGAGATCGGCCGTAGGATGCTACGAGGCAGGCGCCGGCCACCGGCCAGCGTTTATCGGCGGCAAAAGCTCCTGTGACTGTGACCAGTTAAAGGCTTGACAGGACCTCACAGCCACAGGGGTATCGATGGCTCTGAATGACATCGGCTTACGACTCCCTGCCCGTCCTTCACGCATCTCCTGAAAAGAAAAGGCAGTGGTTGCCGTGTAAACTAACCTACCGTACCGCACGGCCTGAGCAGGCGCCGCACGGGCATAGCGGCCGGCCACCCTACAACTTTTCCTGCTGCAGCCTAGGGCAACTACAACGCACCACCCAGAATTGTCCGTCCGCTTCTGTTTACAGATAAACGGACATAAACCACAATCCAGTATGCGGGAACAAACACAGTTCGTTTTTGATCCATTTCTGATTTAAGTTTAGATCGTGTTTGCGGTCAAAAAGACAGCCCGCGGACGGGTGGGAAACATGCCCTGGTCCACCTGTCAGGGACGCAACCCTTTTTCTTTCTCTCCTTTCCTCGCTGTGTCCTTCGGCCCTCGCCCTCGTCGCTGCCACGCACGTCATCCATCTTGCTTTGCCGGTCGATGGAACAACCTTTTTTCCTCCCGTGTCATCGCTTCGCCCTCTGTCCGCGGTCGTCCACCTTGCTGCATGCGAAGGGCTTGACGTGTCTTTTTTCGTCCACGTCTCCACCATAACCGGAAGGTGTTCGACGCTTTGCTTGCGAGGTAGCATGGATAGCGGGGGTGAATATTTCTTTCACAAATTCATTTGTTCATCAGATAATTCGTCCTCGGACAGTAAGGACATAGTGATGATGGTATTGGTCGTCCATGACCACATCACTAGGATGCAGCCTCGGTTCACGGGATCAATCCCTGGCCATGCTCCGGCCTTGAACCGCGATAGGAAGAAAGGGCACGACCTCCTCTATTCTAATTACTTTCAGAGAACCGCACTCTACAAACTGCATCAAATTCGTCGCCGATTTCGAATGAGGAGGCATGTGTTCAATCGTATTCGACAGGAAGTGGTTGCATATGACCCATACTTTGAGTGTAAAGAGGATGCCCTTGGCAAGCTTGGCTTCTCTTCTTACCAAAAATGCACTACGGCTATTCGCATGATTGCATATGGAATTCTTAGTGATCTTGTGAATGATTATATTCGTATGAGTGAGTCCACGTGTCTCCAATCATTGTACCGTTTCTACAAGGCCGTGGTTGTTGTGTTTGGCCCCGGATACCTCAGGGAGCCAAATGCCACTAATACATACAAGTTGTTGGCGATCAATGTCGAGAGGGGCTTTCCGGAAATGCTTGGTAGTATCGATTGTATGCATTGGAAGTGGAAGAACCGTCCATTTGCTTGACAGGCACAGTACAAGGGGCATGTGAAAGGTGTCACTGTCATACTTGAAGTTGTGGTTTCAAAAGATCTATGGATATGACATTCTTTCTTTGGCATGACTGGTTCTTATAATGATATTAGCATTCTTCAGCATTCTGCAAGGCTTGCTGAAGGCCACTTCTCGGAGGTCAACTTTGAGATCAATGGCCATCATTACAACAAGGGATATTACCTAGTTGATGGTATCGATCCCTAGTGGTCCACTCTTGTGAAGACCATACCCAATCCGCAAGGAGAGAAGAGACAGAGGTTTGCTCAAATGCAGGAGAGTATTAGGAAAGATGTGGAGCGTGCATTTGGTGTGCTTCGATCCCGATGAGGTATCGTCTGAAACCATGCATTGACATGAAGCACTAAAAAGCTTTGGAAGGTGATGACTGCTTGTGTGAGCATGCACAACATGAGCATTGAGGATGAGCATAATGACAACATCGACCAAGGGTTTGATTTTCACGGTGACAATATTGACCGTGAGCACCCACCTCCTTCAAACTTTCAAAAGTTCGTCCAAATTCATCGGGAGATGCTCAATCGGAGCACTCATATGTAGTTGCAAGATGACTTAGTTGAGAACATGTGGGATCACATTGGCAATTAGTAGATCTATCGATTTAATCTCTTTTCGTGCACACAAACTTTGAGTGGATTTGTAAGACTATTTTATATTATTTTAAATTTTGATTGAATTGTAATAAAAGTTTATTTCGGACATGAAACTATTTGCTATGTTTTATTTGAACTATTTTTACTCTGCTTGATTTTGTTGTACTTGGCCTTTGGGAGACGGGGCCGATGATGCGGCCGCGCATTGGGCGCTCGGGTGGCGCAAACACAAATCCGGACAAACACGGCCCCATTGCCACCCCAAAAGGAAAAAGTTCAACCAAAACAGACGTCCATTTGGGGTCATGCCTTGGAGTTTCCCTTAGATGGCAAGTCCAACGCACGACTCCAAATCGTCCGTCCGCGTCCGTTTGGGAGTAAAAGGACACAAACCACGCCTCAACACGCGTGAGCAAAATGGACAAATGTTCATTTTCGGTCTGCTTTTGACCCATTCCCGACCCAAGTTTGGGTCGCGTTTGCGGCAAAATGGACACGCGCGGGCGGTCGTGTCGCATGCGCTTGTCCTCCCGCGGCCCGCCCATCGATGGCACAACCCCTTTTCTTCATCCCATGTCCTCGCTCCGTCTTCCGCCCTTCACCATCGTCGACGCCACCCACGTCGTCCACCTTTCTTTGCTTGTCGGTGGCACAACCCCTTTTCTTCCGCCCCATGTCCTCGCTCCGCCCACCGCCCGTGGTCGTCCACCTTGCTTTGCTGCATGCGAAGGGGCTCGACTTTCCCTTTCCGGCCGCGTCTCCACCACGGCCGCAAGGTGTTCGACGCTTTGCTCGTAAGGTACCATGGATAGGGGGATGAGTATTCCTTTCACAACTTCATTTGTTCATCGGATGATGAGGACACAGTGTTGGCAACATTGGTTGTCCATGACTACATTAGTAGGATGCAGCCTCAGTTTAGGGGATCAATCCCCGGCCATGCTCCGAGCTTGAACCACAATAGGGAGAAAGGGCACACCTTCCTCTATTCCGATTACTTTGAGAATACGGCTCTCTACAAATCGCATCAATTTCGTTGCCGCTTGTGAATGAGGAGACATGTGTTCAATCCTATTAGGGAGGGAGTATTAGCATATGTCCCATGCTTTAAGTGCAAAGAGGATGCCCTTGGCAAACTTGGTTTCTCTTCTTACCAGAAATGCATCGTGGCTATTCACATGCTTGCATATGGAATTCCTAGTGATCTTATGGACGAGTATGTTCGTATGAGTGACTCCACACGTCTCCAATCAATGTACAGTTTCTGCAATACCGTGGTGGTTGTGTTTGACGTGAATACCTCACAGAGCCAAATGCTGCTGATACAAAGAGGTTGTTGACAATAAATGCACAGAGTGGCTTTCGGGCGCATGCTTGGTACTATCGATTGTATGCATTCCAAGTGGAAGAACTGTCCATTTGTGTGGCACGTTCACTACATGCCGAAAGGTGACACTATCATACTTGTAGCCGTGGATTGACAAGATCTGTGGATATGAGATTATTTCTTCGGCGCAACTAGTTCTCACAATGATGTTAGTGTTCTTCAGCATTCTCCAGTGTTTGCAAGTGTTGCAAGAGGCCACTCCTCGAAGGTCAACTTTGAGATCAATGGCCACCATTACAACAAGGGATATTACCTAGGTGATGGTATCTATCCCCATTGGTCCACTCTTGTGAATACCATACCCAATCCGCAAGGAGAGAAGAGATAGAGGTTTGCCCAAACGCTGGAGAGTGTTAGGTGTGGAGCGTGCTTTTGGTGTGCTTCACTGTCGCTCGAGTATCATTCAAAATTTTGCATTGACAAAGAGCACTCAGAAGCTTTGGGAGGTGATGACTGCTTCTGTGATCATGCACAACATGATCATTTAGGATGAGCGTGATGACAGTAGCTACGACTAAGGGTTTGATTTCGAGAGTGAGAATGTTGAGCCCGAGCACCCGCCTCCTACAACCTTTGAACAGTTCGTCCAATTTCATCATGACATGCGTGATTGGAACACTCATATGCAACTGCAAGATGTCTTGGATGATCACATATGGGATCGTATTGGCAATCACTAGATCTATCGATTTAATCTCTTTTCGCGTGCACAAACTCTCACTGGTGCCAAGCATGATGGGAGGCGTGGACACCCACTCCTGGAGCTAACCTTTCCACTGATAGAGCTCCGACTGGCGCTCCTCCACCTCGACCTTAGGCTCGGGAAGCGTCGGAGGCGCCGACGGAGTAGGAGGCAGGACGCCGTTGCCCGTCGCGGACAACACGAGGGCTTCCTCGAGGCCCTTCCAGAGCACGTCTTCATCACACCTGCTCTCCTCGATGGCATAGGCCATTGGCTCCTCGAGGGCGGGTTGGTAAGCAACGTCCTCCTCCTCTTGCTTCACCTCACGGGGCGGCAGTGAGATGGCCAGATCAATTTGTACGCCGTAGAGACGCTCGTGCTCATGCTCCATGGCGAACCAATCCTTTCAGTTTAGGGAGTCGGTCGCATACGCTAGATGCCGCCGCAACTCGGGGGGTGAGCATCTCGCGCCGCCGGTGCACCTCCTCCGCGTTTGCGCGTAGACCGAGGCACCGTTGGCACGGGATGCGGTGGGTGTCTAGATGCCAACCACGCGGGAGGTTGATATCTGGGGTAGGGGAGGGCGTGTTGTACTGCGAGTGCCACAGAGCGTGGTGGATTGTGATGTACAGGAGCTCCCGCTCCCGCAATGGCGCACCACGGGGAAGTGGCGCCGGCGTCCGGGACGGGCTAGCTCTCGAGGTGAGTTTGCCCTTGCCCTTGTTGAAAAATCCCATGGCAGTGGTGCTGGGTGGCTAGGGTTAGGGTTTGTGGTCACCGAAGGGGAAGCAAGTATGACCAGATGGGGATGGGAAGGAGAAGTCGATGAGACCGACCCCGTCACACGGTTGGATTAAAAAGGACGACGACCTGTAGTTTCCACCTACTGCGAGGTGGGCCCGAGGTTGGTGGTCGCGTTTAATATGACCGCGAGTGGTGGTTGTGCGGTTGACAAGTGGATCCAAGGCGGACGCAGGGCGCGTCCGATTCATATTCGCAAGGACACAAATCCGATCTAAATTTAAGCGTGAGGGCAACTCCAACGGGCTGACCCAAACGGACGACGATTTTGTCTGCCTTTTGTTCGTTTGGGTCGGCCAGGCGAACACGAACGTCCGCTTCGACGTTTGGGTCGGCGCATGTGCCCAACACTGGCTCGACCCTTTTTTGTCGGTGTGCACCAAGCATGCATAATATTAACGAAAATGTCCACTTAAATATTAAAAAGCCGGCCACGAAGGCTAACGAGAGTCCACGCGTTACATTATTAATAAAAATAATAAGAAAAAAAACCTAAGCGTCCTCAGCGGCGGCGTCGAGGTCGGGCTGTGCCGGCGTGGGAGCGAGGTCGAGCTGTGCCGGAGCGGGGGCGAGCTCTACCGGCGCGGGTAGTGCTGGTGTCGGCGGTGGCGCAGCAGCACGGGCACGCTCGTGCGCCTGTTGCATCGTCTTATGAGCTTCAAGGTAGGTGGCCTCCTGTGGAAGAAACGCGCTGGCGTGGACGACGAGGGTGTTTGGGAAGAAGCCGGGCTTAACACGGGCGCGCTGGTAACGATGCATCGCCCTCATAGCCTGCAAGTAGGCGACCTCCTCTGGCAGCATCGCACTGGAATAGACGACGCGGTTGTCGCCGTTGTCCATGGCTGCTGGATCGTCGACGAGGAAACAAAGGGGTGGCGAGATGTGGACGGGCGGGCTTCTAGGAACACATGGCGGAAACCACCGCACGCTTGGATTAAAAAAGGCCGGCCGCGGTCGCCAACGCGTGAGCCCGAGGATGGCGGCGGTCATAAATTATATTGACCGCGTTGGTTAAGGGCGGACACCGAGGGGGCGCACGCGCGTTCGCTTCGCGTCTGCGTCGATGCATTTCTGTTTCAAATTTGGGCCAAAAATGAGTCGACGCGGACGCGAAGCGAACGCGTTTTGATAATGGATCGGCGCGTTGGACCATCATTTTTATCCGCATCGATCTAAACAAACGGCGGCGGACGAAATGGATGGACGTATTGAAATTGTTGTGAAATAAATCGACGCGGATATATGGACATTATTTAGATTTACGTGGGCGCATTGGACCATTTTTTGGGTCCCTGGTGATCCAAATGGACACAGGTTGCTGGCGTCCATGACCGTGTGACAGAGGCGAGGATCAAAGGTGAGGTCGTACAGGAGAATCAACGCAGAAAATAGCACCGGCAGAGTAGATGGACCTAGGAGCCGGGTAGGAGAGTTGGTGGTGCTGAAGTAGAGCCCTACGCTCTAGGGCAGGAGGTGTAGACGGGCACGGTCTCAGACGAGACGACGACGAATAGTCATGACGCCTAGTGCGTAGACAGGTGACCACGAGTGGGGAAACATGTGGAGCTGCTGCGGCTGCGAGCTATAGCTACTCTCGGTTCAGGCCTTGTTTCACAAGTCTCGGGACTTTTTTTTAGTCCTAACTTAGAAGTCTCTAGTCCCTACCCGTTTGATTCCAGTGACTAAATAGAGACTAGAGGTCATTAAATGACATGTAAAAAGACCACGTTACTCTTAGTAATGTAGTAGTAGTTATTAAATGACATGCTAAAAGTAGGGGCATTGTTGGAAAAAGTGCCAAAATGTCTTAAAAAAACCCTCCCATAGGGACTTCTCCAAATAGTCTCAAATACCCCCTTTTAGTGTCTAAAAGTCCCTCCTGTTTGTTTCACATGGGACTTTTTGGGACTTTTTTAGTCCCTACACAAAAAAGTCCCTGGAAACAAACACCTCCTTAGACTTTGCGTAGCGGGAAGAGAGGCTGCGCATCCGGTTAGAGCATGGTTAATAGTATAGCCAACTGCTGACTATAAGCAGTCTTAGAGCAAGTATAATAAAGATGAATCAACTGACTATAAGAAATAAAGTAGTATATTTTTGCTTAGTTGGAGGAGAGAGACAAGGAGAGAGAAGATAAGCGGGCTCTTAGTTAAAAGCCAGCTCTAGCACGTGCTCCTAGGCACTTTGTGAGAATGAAATGTGAACCATATAATAAATAAGTAGTACACTCTTCTAACCAACTATTGTACATGTTAGCTATAAGATGGGCTATAGGTGACACGGCATTAGCTTACACCCGACAGTCGGCTCTACTATTGTACTTGCTCTTATAGCCCATCTTATAACTAGCTCGTACAATAGTTAGGGCATCTCCAATAATTTGTTGGTTAGCTTGTTGATAAAATATGACATGTCATCAGGCAACACCTTAACATACAACTACTTCAATGGGTTGTATCTAGTTTGCCCAATAAGATGTGAGGTAATAAATAAGGTGCTCTCTCATTCTACATTGCAGCTTGTGTAAGGGTGTTGGTTAATTTACATACAACCTTCCTCTCTTTCTTCATTTATTACATGACACATCATCAAAAATCTTATGTGTCAAAATTACCAACAACTATCTTACAACCATTGAAGATGCCCTTAGCTATAAAAGAGTACTACTTTTATCATATACGGCTCACCTTTCATTCTCACAAAGCACATAGGAGCACGTGCTAGAGCTGACTCTTCATGAAGAGTCCGATTTCATTCTCTCTCATCCAACTCAGCAAAAATATAATATTTTAATTTTTTTACAGTCTGTTGACTATACCTTATTATACTTGCTCTTAGTTCACACGTGTGGGTGCCCTAGCCCGCGTTCGTGCGGATTCGGATACGCATAATTCCTACTACTACCTCTGCTCTTAAATGCATATATTATGTTTGTATACGAAGAGTGTCTAAAACATAAGCAAGCCGTAGATAACCCATAAAATCAAAATAAATGAATATATACTGTAAAATAATTGAATGTATACTCTAAAATATGTGAAAAGGTTGTGTGCATCCGGTTAGATTTAAAAAAAATTCTACTATAGACTACATAAAAATAAAAATATGTGAATATTACTTTAAAATATGTTTATATACATCTCTATGTAGTCCGTCTTAAAATCTCTAAAAAAAGTTATATTTAAAAACGAAGGGAGTAATATTTCATAAGGGCACAAGTCATATGATAATTTGACTGAGCTCCCCTCCATGCATGCATATTTGAATTAGCAATAATTCAATGCACATATATTATATTTGTACATGGAAGAGTGTTTGAATCATGAGCAAACCGTAGACAACTCATGAACGCAAACTCATATGATAAGATATGATATCATAGAAGATAGCACTTGAGATACATCATACCGTAATCTCACATTAGTCACACAACCAAGTACGTCATAATACAAATATATGATTCACATGGTAGCAAATCAAATATATGGTTCACATGATAACATAGCAAAACATAGAGACTAGTTCTCCCCCTTTGTCACCAACACACAAAAGGGGCGAAGATAGTAATACATGAAGTGGAATAACTCCTGGCGAATGTCGTCGACCACCTCATCGAAGAACTCGGCGTACTCGTCAAGGGACGAGAACCCGGAGGAGGAGGGAGAGGATCATCGTTACTCAGTGGACTGCCACCGGTGCAAAGGCGTTGCTTGAGCTGACAACTGAAGGTGATAGCCTTCATGATGGTAGACTCGGCTTTCCCACATGAATGCGGTAAGGCGGCCAAAGGTCTCCTTCACATAGGAAGAAGCACCAGAAGCCCATTGTGGCTAAGCACGAGCCTTGCACTAGGCTCTAGTTGGCCTCCTGGACTGAGTAGGCGTGGTCTGGACAGGGGCTACCGCGTACATGTGAGGAGGAGGCCTCCACTTGGTATTCTCAACCGTCTTGACAATTTCAAAGGCGACAATGTGATCAATCAACGCTTGAGTGTATGGAGCATGAGGAAACTGACGCGACTTCAGGAAACTCGACAAACGAATCTCATGCTAAATGTAATGTGCACTGTCATGTGGCTCCGTGGGATGGGTGTGTATGCTCACCATCAGGTCAATGCAATAGCAGCCAGCCCACGAGCGATCTGCCTTCTTTGGAAAAAGGGTGCGAAGCACACACTAAAAGAGAATGTAGTAGGGGGACCTAAAGAGGAAGACCTAATTGGGTGGATACTTAAGCTCCTCTTCGGTTAGCTGATGGAAAGGTTTGACAAGCGAAAGACAAGCATCAATCATCATGGGTTTAAGCTCTGGATGCTCACCATGGATCCAATGACAAACACCAAAAAAGTCCAAAATTTGAACAAACAGGTCATAAGTGACACTGATATGAACCTGATCGGTCATCCATGTGAGACTGTGGTCAGGGCCAAAGTAACATGTGGCATAGAAGTGAAGAATGGCACCTTCATTCCATTCACACTTGAAGATCATTGCCGGACCAAGATCCATGTCATCAATGATCTTGATAGTGTTTGTGTGGGAAATGCTCAGGATTGAAGCGGAAGAAGAGTAGATCCACATAGCAATGAGGTGTGAGGCCATGCTAACGAACCATGCTTGCGTAGGGATCCTACTCCATGCGAGTAAGAAACCAACGGTCTTCTGCATCGGCAAGCATGTCAAACTGATTGATATCTCGCCTGAACTCAAGATACAGACTTGTCTCCTTGGTTTTGAAGTCATGAACAAGGCGATTACCACAAACACGCATTTCCATGAAAATGGGACGACCATAAGCAACAACCGAATGGGAGACCCGGACTTGAGGCACAGGTGCATCCGGAGCCTGCCGTGTTCCCGGCTTAGTCTGACCAACGGGGCACCTCTGAACGAAATCCTCCTCATCCTCCACAACATAATCCTCATCATATGGATTAGAGGCATAGGAGGGTCAAGACCAACGCGATGGATTGCTGCCACTAGGTCTGATGGTGGTCTTCTTGGTGGTCTTCTTCTTTGGCCTAGTGTTTTCTCGGAGTTAGTGGAGCCCTGTCGGCGAGCAGCTGAAACATGAAAAATTGTGGGACACCGATGAGTGGCGTACAACAGAGTAGTGATGCATAATCGCAAACAGAATAGCGAATGGAGATGGTGAGGGATTTGTTCATGACCATAGGGAAAATCCTAGTGACAGAACAAAGTGGCACCATGACCATTTGAAATTTTAAGTGCATGGAGTGAAAGAACCAACATATTTGATGGTAATAATATTTATTGTGAGAGCACATACCAAGATAGAGCAGAAAACCTAGATAGTGACAACCTGAAGGAATATGAGGAAAGAAATGCATACCATGGGGACTATTATCCCACAAACAGATCATTGTCCACGTTCTTCGTCTTATGCATCGCGAGCACTCGAAGACCCACTACTCCCACGACACCAAGATGACCACACCCCCTATAAAATCCCGCACAAAACCAATAATCGGTTGGAGGATATGATAGATCAGGGGAAGGTTTAGGTGTGAGGAAGCGACCGGGGACCGGGGACGATGAGGATGGTAAACGGCGGTGGTGCAAGGCAGGGGCGGCACCGACGACTTGGTGAGATGGGGGAGCGCGCGGGGGCGGGGGGGGGGGGGGGAGGGAACTGCCCCAACCCCCGGTCCCCAAAATTTTATATGGGCCGACGGGCCGAACATCCGACATCTCGTAGGTCGATCACATGGTCTCTATGTAAATGGACATGATTTCCGACGCTGGTGCCGGATGTCCGGCAGCTGAGGCTATGAGCATGTTTTCTAGGCTGTAAATTCGGCTTGGGTTCCTGATGTTCAACGCCAGGGGACTATATGCAAGTTTTGCAACCCAGAAATCCAACATGGGGGCCGGATGTTCGACGAGTGGGGATTGATACATCTCCAACGTATTTACAATTTTTGATTGTTCCATGCTATTATATTATCTGTTTTGGATGTTTTATATGCATTAATATGCTGTTTTATATTATTTTTGGGACTAACCTATTAATCTAGAGCCTAGTGCCAGTTTCTGTTTTTCCACGTTTTTGAATATTGCAGATAAGGAATATTAAACGGATTCCAAACGGAACAAAATCTCCGGAAAGATTTTTCTTGGAACACAAGACACCCACGAGACTTGGACTAGGGGGCAGGGCACCTGCCGGGAGGCCACAAGCCTGCAGGGCGCGCCATGGGGAGGTGGTCGCGCCTCCTGGCTTGTGGGTCCCCTACAGGCCTCCTAACCCTATTCTTTGGCCTATAAATTCCCAAATATTCCCGTATCACCAGAAAGAGCCATGAAAATACTTTTACGCCGCCGGGAGCCTCTGTTCCTCACAGATCCAATCTGGGACCTTTTTCGGTAATCTGCCGGAGAGGGAATTGATAATGGAGGGCATCTGCATCAACTCCATTGCCCCTTCGATGATGTGTGAGTAGTTCACCACAGACCTACGGGTCCATAGCTAGTAGCTAGATGACTTCTTCTCTCTCTTTGATCTTCAATACCATGTTCTTCATGATCTTCATGGAGATCTATCCGATGTAATACTGTTTTGCGGTGTATTTGTTGAGATCCGATGAATTGTGAGTTTATGTTCAGATTATCTATGAATATTATTTGAGTCTCTTCTGAATTGTTATATGCATGGTTTCATATCTTTGCAAGTCTATTCGAATTATTGGTTTGGTTTGGCCAACTAGATTGGTGATTCTTGCACTGGGAGAAGTGCTTAGTTTTGGGTTCAATCTTGCGGTGCCCTTACCCAGTGACAGTAGGGGTAGCGTGGCACGTATTGTATTGTTTCCATCAAGGATAAAAAGATGGGGTTTTCATCATATTTCTTGAGTTTATCCCTCTACATCACGTCATCTTACTTAATGCATTACTCTGTTCTTCATGAACTTAATACTCTAGATGCAGGCATGAGTCGGCCGATGTGTAGAGTAATAGTAGTAGATGCAAAATCGTTTCGGTCTACTTGATACAGACGTGATGCCTACATGCATAATTATTGCCTTAGATATCTTCATAATTGTTTGCTTTTCTATCAATTGCTCGACAGTAATTTGTTCACCCACCGTATTATTTTCCTTTATGAGAAAAGCCTCTAGTCAAACCTATGGCCCCGGGTCTATTTTCCATATTATATTTTCAGATCTATAAACCAAAAATACTTTGCTGCAGCTTATTTACTTTTGTTTCCGCAATATTGTATATCTATCTCTATCAGATCTCATCCTTGCAAATAACTCTGAAGGGATTGACAACCCCTTTATAGCGTTGGGTGCAAGAGTTTAATTATTTGTGTAGGTACTACTATTGGGGCCTTGCTTGTTCCTCCTATTGGATTGATACCTTGGTTCTCAACAAACTGAGGGAAATACTTATCTACTTTGCTGCATCACCCTTTCCTCTTCAAGGGAAAACCAACGCAAGCTCAAGATATAGCAGTGATGTAGCAGGACAAGGCTACTGGCCATAGTGACTTCGCCGAAGAGAATTTCATATAGTAGTTTGTGACATTACTAGAGTCTAATAAGATACAAGAGATATATGTATGTAGTGATATAGCACATGACTCAAAACAAAGCAATCAACCCGATATCTTGCAAGATGATGAGGATCAAGGGTATCGTGTGTGAGAAAATGTGATTTGGCACGTGATATGTCTCCAACGTATCGATAATTTATGAAGTATTCATGCCATATTTACCTATATTTAAAATACCTTTATATGGTTTTGATGCATTTTTTATGATTTAATTAGAACTAACCCGAACTGTCGCTTTTTAGCAGAATTATCGTGGTGTTGTTTTTATGCAGAAAATAAAAGTTCTTGAAATCACATGAAACTTTTTGACGATCTTTCTGGACAATATATATGAGAAATACTGGAGCGAAGAACCACCAGAGGGGGCCACCTTCTGGGCAGAAGACAATAGGGTGCGCCGAGCGCCCCTGGGTGCCCTGATAGCTTCTGGGCCCCTCGTGGCTCCGGTTAGCGTGATTCCAACACTAAAATATCCTATATATATGTAGAAACCCTCAGAAATAAACCTAGAACTTACGCTCCACCATCGAAAGCCTCTATGTCGTAGAAAACTCATCCAGAGACGTGCTCCAGTGCCCTGTCGGAGGGGGAATCATCGCCACATGCCATCTTCATCATCCGAACGGTGTCCATGACGAGGAGGGAGTAGTTCACCCTCGGGGCTGAGGGTATGTACCCGTAGCTGTGTGTTGATCTTTCTCTATCATGTTCTTGAGATGTCACGATCTTAATGCATCATGGGATTTGTTAATATAGTTGGATCATATGTTGTCTGTCTCTTGCTATCTTGATGTGATGAATTAAATCTTACCTTTGAGGTTTTGTTATGTCGGATTGAATATTGGATTTGAGCTCACTTGATGTATGTCTTGCATGTGGATACACGTGGTGACCATGGGGTGCTCTATTGATTCACTTGATATATGTTTTGGTACTCAACTCGCGGATTCCCGAGGTGAAATTTGGGTAATCTATGCATAGGGGTTGATACACGTTCTTGTCCTACTCTCTCCGATAGAAATCTTTGGGTACTCCTTGAAGTTCTTTGTTTTGGATTGATACGTCTATTTTGCATCATGAATTCTTATTGATATTTATGTTGCTCTTGTCCGATATTCCTCATTATGATACAATTCTTATGCATTTTCTCTTAGAATTTACAAGGTATATCACAACGGGGGAAATTGCCGGAAACTGGAATTTTGGACCTCAAAACCAAGAAAAGGGCTGAAAAATCAATGTACTCCAAACGACATCAAAGTTGATGGAGATTTTTTGTGGAATATATGTGAATTATTTGGCTAAAAATATACCAAATGGGGGCCACCTGCTCACCACAAGCTAACAGGGCACACACACGCCTAGGCATGCCCTCTTAGCTTGTGGGGTCCTCGCAGGTCCAGTGGCCCCCTCGTGTGCTATAAGGTGTGTTTTGACCTAGAAAAATAAGGGATAGAATTTCGGGATGAAGCGCCGCCATCTTAAGGCGAGAACTTTGGCAGAGGCCATTTTACTATCAGGAAGAGCGATTATGCATGGGAAACTTCTCTCCGAGAGGGGGAGATCAAAGCTATCGTCAGCACCAACGCTTCCTCCTTCGTGGGAGGACCAATCTTCATCAACATGTGCACAAAGACCATCTCATATCAAACCCTAGTTCATATCTTGTATTCAATCTTTGTCTCAAAACCTCAGATTGGTACTTGTGTGTTACTAGTAGTGTTGATTACATCTCGTAGTTGATGCTAGTGGTTTTACTTGGTGGAAGATATTATGTCCACATACTTAATTATCATTATTACACCTTTTATCTTGAAAATGTTTACTATGTGTGAGTAGCTACTTTTGTTCATGAGGACATGGGAGAAGTCTTGTTATAAGTATTCATGTGAAGTTGGTATTCTTCGATATTTTGATGATATGTATGTTATTGCTTCGCTAAGTGGCGTCGTGTGAACGTCGACTACACGACACTTCACCATGTTATGGGCCTAAGGGCAGGCATTGTGGAGAAATAAGTAAATGATGAGTTGCGAGAGGGATAGAAGCTTAAACCCTAGTTTATGCATTATTTCCTAAGTGGTTGATACGTCTCCAACGTATCTACTTTTCCAAACACTTTTGCTCTCGTTTTGGACTCCAATTTTCATGATTTTAATGGAACTAACCCAGACTAACCCTGTTTTCAGCACAATTGCCTTGGTGTTATTTTTGTGCATAAATAAAAGTTCTCTAAATTGGACAAAACTTTTTGTGAATTATTTCTCGAATATATAATGAATTATGGAGCGAAGAAGCACATGAGGGGGCTTCTTGTGGGCCACAAGCCAACAAGATGCAGCCTCCCCTTGGCCGCGCCCTGATGGCTTGTGGGGCCCATGTGGATCTCTCCACCCTAATTCGAATCTATAAATTTCTATTCTTGGAGAAAAAATTAGAGAGAATATTCCATCGTGTTTTACGAGATAGAGCCGTTGCCACCTTCCGTTCTTCCTTTCGAGGGTTGATGTGGAGTTCGTTGTGGGCTTCTAAGAGGGGGATTCATCGCCGTCGTCATCATCAACCCTTCTCCATCAATAATTCCATGATGCTCGCCACCAAGTATGAGTAATTTCTTAGTAGGATCGTTGGATGGTGATGAGGTTTGGATGATATTGATCACGCAATCGAGTTAAGTTTGATTGGGATTGATCCCTATTCACTACAGGAATCACGGAATTTGCCATCTGCTTGATCTTTGCCGTGTGCTCGGTGATGGCAAAGAGACTCTTTGCCGTGAGGTGCCGGAAAACAAACGACAAAAAACCGACTGATGGCAAAGATAATCTTTGGCATCAGTGCATTCTTTGTCATGTGCCGACGGACGACAAAAATTGACCACGCACACGACAAAGAAATAGTTGAAGGCAAAGATGGTCGAGACAAACGGCAAAGAGTCACCGCAGCTGGAGCCGTCGCCTCTGCCATGTGCGGCCTCTTTGTCGTCTGCCTAATCCCCAAGCGGACGACAAACGAGACGGCGCCCCATCTCCCCACTAACGACACCACACCTAGGTCACCCGATCCCCACTCTCCCTCACTCTCCCCCGATCCCCATCTCGTGCCGCCCCCACCCCGCATAACCCCCACCCGGCGGCTTCCCCCTTCACCGCGCCGCCCCCCCACCGGGCAGCCCCACCCCGCGCAGCCCCCTCCCCATGCCGGCTCCCTTGTGCCGCCCCCACCACTGCGGCTACCCGTTCCCGGTGGCTCCTTCCTCCGCTGGCCCCTTCTCGCATCGCCCCTCCCCCGCACCGACCCCCTCCCCTCGCCGCCCCCTCTCCCGCGCCACCTCCTCCCCTGCACCCTCCCCTTCCCTGTGTTGTCCCCTCCCTGCGCCGCCTCCACCACTGCGCTGCCCCTCCCCACGCCGCCCCTCCCCACGACGGCTCCCTCGCGCTAGCCCCACCACCGTGGCTCCCCCGTTGTCGTGACCCCCGACCACCACCAGGTTAGTTTTTCTACCTTTTCCTTTTTTTTCATCTATTTTTTACTATTTAGGTTTAGGGTAATTAGCTTATTAGGTTAGAAAAAAGAAGAAGAAGGAATAACTGAAAAAGGAAAAAAGAAAAAGAAGAAGAAGAAGGAAAAGAAGAAGGAAAAGAAGGAGGAGGAGAAGAAGAGGAGGAGGAGGATGAGGAGAAGAAAGAAGAAGAAGAATAAGAAAAAGAGGAGAGGAGGAGAAGAAGAAGAGGAAAAAAGAAAAAAAGAAGAAGAAGAAAAAAAGAAGAGAAGTGGAGAATAATAAGAAGAAAAAGAAGAGAAGAGGAGAAGAAGAAAAAGAACAAGAACAAGAAGAAGAGGAGGAGAAGAAAAAATAAGAAAAAAATAAGAAGAAGGAGAAGAAGAAAAAGAGGAGAGGAGGAGAATAAGAAGAGGAAAAAACAAAATATTTTCCGACACCCTTACACGATACCCCGACACCCCGGCACGGGGTCATAGTTTTGTAAATTATGAGTTAGGTCATATATTTTCTGATTTTGTTATAAAAAATAAAATATTTGTGTTGATCGGGTGGATTTACATGTGTAGTTGTTTCCTCGCTGCGAGGTATGGTGTTCGAAGACCTCCCCGTGCGTTCGAGAGCTCCACCCTTGCGGTCGGTGGTGAGCACAAATGACATCTCCTCCTCCCCCCTTCATTTGTTCTCGGCCGGTCTTCGTGCCGATGAAACTTGCTAAATATAGGTACATCAAATTATCAATATGTGTGACCAGTATGCGTCTCCCATTCGAAAGGGTTACCATTAAAAATATGCATGCATTTGCATATATTTATAACCATGATCCTTCTGAATCGTCGAACGTTATCCATGGTGAGCCCGAGTATGTGTTGATTGGGTTTGTTTTCCATTTGCTCTGCTCCGGATCCGATGCATAGTTTTGTCAGTGCCTCCCTATTGTTCTCTGAGTACACATCCAATCTATTTATTGCCGAGACGTGTATGAGGAGAACAACGGGGAGGTGCTGCCGAAATTTTGCACCGGATCCGGAGTAGAGCATGGGAAAACGAACCCAATCTACACATACTCGGGTGGGACTAGGACCTATCTATAACTATTAGCGTGTAGGTTGCATGGACGTAATAAAACTGACAAACTTGATTGATTGATGAATATATATGCTGATATATATATATACATTTCTTGGGTGTTTAGTAGCTAGGCAAGATGAGTGATCGTGCGTGGATGTACACCGGTCACACTAGTCAGAAAGAGATGACCAAAGAATGGTTTACAAAAACCAAGGAGTTTGTGAAAGCCGCATTTGCAAATGGCCAGACAACAAAGTGGTGCCCCTGTCGTGGGTGCGACAACTATAAAAAGAGGACAACGGTTGTAATGGTTAAACACATGTAGAGGAGGGGTTTTACGTCTGATTATACGGTGTGGACATTTCATGGTGAGTCTTCCCAATGCACCAGATATGAGGTGGTTCATCGTTGCACCGACGAGCATCGTACTCGGATCGAAGACATGGTGCGAGACTTTGATGATGCTCGGGATTCAGACGATGATATGGAGGAATCTACAAATGCCTTCTATGAAATGTTGGAGTCTTCAAAACGTCCTCTCCACGAGCACAGTGAGCTTTGTCAGTTGGATGCGAGTACACAAGTAATGGTTCCGAAGGCTCAATTCAACTTGGGATGGGAATGCTACGATGTGATGATAACATTATTTGTACGCTTTTTACCCAAAGGCCATGTCATGCCTACAAACCTGTACCAGTCGGACAAAATACTTCGTGTACTTAAGATGCCCCATGAGAAGATACATGCGTGTGAGAAAGGATGTGCCTTATTTAGGCTTGAATATGCGGACTTGAAGTATTGTCCCATTTGCAAGTCTTCGAGGTATGTTGTGGTAGACAACGGTATGGGTGAAAATAGCCAGACCCAAATCCGAGTTAATGTTCTTTGGTATATGCCAATTATACCAAGGCTTCAACGTCTTTTCATGGTCAAAGAGATGGCGAGATAAATGACATGGCATAATTCGGGAAAAAGAACCGAACTAGATGCAGATGGGAATAAGATGGCAATACACAGATCAGATGGGGAAGCATGTAAGCACTTCAATGCATTACATCCGGATAAAGCGACAGATCCAAAGCATCCTCGAGAGTGCGTCGCCATAGATGTGTTCAATCCCTTTGGTATGACAGCAACCCAATACAGTAGTTGGCCTGTATTTGTCATTCCACTCAATCTCCCACCAGTCAAATTATGCAAAGAAAGAACATATTCCTCACGTTGATAATTCCAGGGCCCAACTATTCGGGGAAGAATATGAATGTGTAGATGAAGCCGCTTAAGGATGAATTGCAAGAAGCTTGGGATAATGAGTTCAAGACATACGATGCCGCTAGAAAAGAAAACTTCAAAATGCATGTCTCGTACATGTACTCGATGCATGACTTGCCGGTGTATGCGCTATTCTTTGGATGGTGTGTGCATGGAAGGTTCCCATGCCCCACATGCAAGGTAGCTCTTCAGTTTCATTGGTTGCAGGTGGGTCGGAAGTATTCTTCCTTTGACTTGCATAGACAGTTCCTTGATCCTCGCCATTAGTTCAGAAAAGATAAGAAGAACTTTATCAAAGGTAAAGTTGTCAAAAACTTGGCACCACCGGCGTTGACAGGCCAACAAATCCTGGATTAGTTAAACGCTCTCGAGCCTAATCCAGAGCGTCCAGGGTATTTCAAGGGGTATAATTCACAACACGCGTGGACTCACAAGGCATGCTTGTGGGATCTGCCTTACTTTAAAGACCTCCTTCTTCCACACAACATCAACATGATGGACACTGAAAATAATATTGGAGAGGCCAATTTTGGTACACTGTTCAGCATAGAGGGGAAGTCAAAGGATAATCCTAAGGCTAGCGTCGATCAAGATACTCTATGTCATCGACCATTACCAAACATGCGACAATCGAAAGGAAAGTAAAAATGGTCGAAGCCAAAGGCCCGATTCAATCTTGGAAGGCCAGTTATGAGGGAAATTATCTTGTGGGTCAAAATGCACTTGATGTTCCCTCATGAATATGCAACGAATCTAAAGAGGGGAGCGAGTCGTGAAAGATCGAAAATATTTGGTCTCAAGAGTCATGATTGGCATATATGGCTTGAGCAGGTAATGCCGGTGATGTTACATGGCTTTATTCCGGAGGATGAATGGCTAGTACTGGCACAGCTGAGCTATTTATTCGGTGATCTTTGTGCGAAAGAACTATTGCCTGGCGTGGTAGATGACATGGAGGGGTTGGCGCTGGAGTTGCTCTGCAAGTTAGAGAACATCATTCCACCGGGCTTCTTTAATCCAATGCAGCATTTGATTTTACATCTCCCGGCCGAGGCAAAATTGGATGGGACCATGCAAAATCATTGGTGCTTTGCAACCGAGAGGATGAAGAAGATGCTTCGAGCAAAATGTAAAAATAAACATAGAATTGAAGCATCGATGGCCGAGGCATTCATTACCGAGGAGGTGGCAAGCTTCATGACAACACACTACAAAGCCAGAATTCGTCATTTGCATAATCCAATGGTACAATGATGGCGAACCTAAAAAAGGTGCATCCAACCTCAACCTATTCAAAGGGAAGCTCGCATCAGCCGGTGCTTCGAAACCAATAACGTTGGATGTCGAAGAATGGCGGACCATTTCGTTGTATATCTTTGACAACCTAACAGAAGTCCACCGTACATCGAGTAAGTTCTCGGTACAATTTTCTGCAACTTCTAATTACTTTGAACTGCTCTTATTCTCGAACATTTGATATAGTCGACATGTCACCAAATTCTCGGATGGAGCGATGATCCAAAATGATTATGTCGAAGAGTATGAGCTTCTCGCAAAGCATGGAGGTGGGTATCCCGGTTTCATTTGTTGGTTCAAACAAACGATAATTATCAATGATGGACCATTTCATTTCTTGGGTCTAATTTGCGGCTAATGCAAATACCATTTTGTATTAAACTGGTAGGCTAATTCAGAGTCTATGGACGCCGAATTGAGACAAGCCGCTAATGGTTTTGACTATAAGGTCCGTTCATTTGAGAAATACAATATCAACGGGTATCGCTTTCATACCTTTGGCAAAGGGCTATCTATTCCCGACCAAAAATGTACAAATTGTGGTGTCTCTGCTATCGGCGAAGGTCGTGTCGAGTATTATGGAAGAGTTTAAGCATTTTATGAACTTAAATTCTATGGTGCAAACCCACCAAATGTCGTAGTCTTCAAATGTTATGTGTTCCAGCTGAAGGAGACTAGAAGGATCTTGAACATATAGGTCTAGTCGAAATCAATCAAAGCACCCATTTAGATGTTTCCGATGTCTATATTATGGCTCAACAGGTGACCCAAGTTTTCTATCTACCGTTGGCCTGTCAAATTAATAAGAATCTAAATAGTTGGGATGTTGTTTATGAAGTGTCGCCACATGCTGGACCACCTCCCCCAAATGAAGAGGATTGTGAACCTCACATTGACCTAGACACATATGACAAAGAATTCTTCCAAGAAACACGTCTTTCCAAGAAACATTTCAAGAACAGCTCTACTTCACCCGAGAACATGGAAGAAGACAACGATAGTGAATCGGACTTCACCCCTGAGCTGGAACCAGCATAAACAAAACTAGAAGAGGTTACTGTTGCGCGTGACCTATCAATGCTTGACCGATTATAGAAAGGCCTTCAATATGTTGATGCGGGTGAACCCGATGAGCACGTTATTCATGACGACATGTGTGATAGTGATGATGATGATGCAATTATTGATCCCGGAGCATATATAAATGATCCAGACTATTATTAGTCTCTATGCATCCCAACTTTTTATTCATGTCAGGTATTCAATTTTTTTATGGTGTACTAATTTCTTTTACTCTTAGTCATGGCAGGTGTTGAAAGATGGTGGGCGCGGGTCCAGATTGCTCGATGGGTACATCTTCGTCGGTGGCCCACGGGAGGGGTCCTTCCATTCGACCCATATCTCTCCGAAGAGTGTTGGCAGACAGTACGGGGACACCCGCGGGTGCTTATTCATCAGCGTCGTTGCCCACCGGAAGAGGAGGTCGGGTAGGAAAGAAGGCGAAGGGTACATGACATGGCCGCGAGGAGGGTAGCTGGACTGTTATGCCATCCTCGGCGCCACCCCGAGCTCATTCACCCTAGCACATGACTACTAGGGTGGACCTGTTTGAGGTGGAGGCTGCGGGGACTTCGGACCAAGAGCCTCGGGTTGAAGGGCCTTCGGCCCATGAGACTCCGATTCGAGAGGCTTCAACCCACAAGACTCCTGTACCAGGGGCTACGTCCCAGGAGACTCCCGCCCCAGAGGCTTTGTACGAATGGGGGCCGGATCGGATTGAGGGCCTAGGTGGCCATGCTGATGGTGGCGGGGATGAGTGTACTGATAGTGAGGGCGAGGTGGTTGAGGGGGTCACCATGTACCAGCGTGGTAGCACACGTCTCCTGGTTGTGTCGGTGACCCGCGAGCATAGGTTGATGATTAGGTGTGAAGGGGCAAAGTAAGTGCATTTACTCTTTTTATTCCTTTTTCCCTCAAGTTTCTTCAAATATCTAATGTGTTGACCTTGTCATACTATAGGGGTTGGGATCACCCCCTTGGAGTCTGCAAGCTAAACACCGTCCTTGGTGTGCTTTGCTCACAAAATTTCCCGGGTTTTGTCACGTTGCCTGGTGAGCGTGAGGATCCTACACTAGGATTTAGACGGGAGCACTACAAGGCTGCCCAGCCCCCGCCGGGAGAGATGATCGATGGTGTCTTGTGCCACACGAGGGCCGAGATGGTGATCAACAGCTTGTGGGTAATTTCTTGTTTTACACAATCTAAAATTAACAATATAGCTAGTTATTTTACTAATCAGTGTTGTCTCGTTTAATTGCACACCTTCTACATGTGTGAGGAGGGATATGAGGAGGCGGAGGCCAAGGTTATCGAGGCCAAGTGCAAGCGGCTATTACAGAACTTACGCCACGAGGCTCGGCCGCAGGCTGTTCGAGACTACTACGCATCACGTTGTATTAAGAAGGACAAGTTTCTAAAGAAGGAGCCGTAGATGAATGTAATTACGTATTCTTAAGCCCTTGTACTTAGTTTTCTTGATTTGATTCGTAGGCGTAGCCCTCAATTTTTTCTTTACAAACTTATAGGTGCCCTGAGATGGTGTGCGAATAAGATGGATTGTTGGTAGGCGTTGGTGGATAAGTGGTGCAGAGGCGAATGGCGAGCCGTCCACGACAATGCAAAGGACCGATCTGCCCAAATGGTTGGTGTGCCACACCATCAAGGCAGTGCCAACTTATTTCAGTTTGGACGGAACTAGGTATGTGGTTTGCTTCATGATTCGTGCAATTCATTCTTCATGCTATCTTGAGCCCTTTACTAATACTTTGTTCTCTCTTTTAGGCGCATCACAATAACACAGAGGTGCCACTTGTGTACGACCTCCATGGCATGGCCCATACGGCCTCCTACAAAAAGGTCAAGGCATTCTCTGAGTCTGACCTTGATCATCCTGAGAAGTTCACCAACATCTCCTCCCACAACAAGCTAGTGATATACAAGGAGGAGGGGAAGGTGAGGAAAGGGGAGGACTTTGACGTGAGCCAGGAACCTTTGGACCCAAGCTGGTCATGATATCTAGTGGCGGGAGGCCCCATGGATTGATAGCCATTGGAGATGGGCTGATACGTTGTGCTCTCACTCTCCACGAGATCAAGGCGCTCTAGATGAGCTCCTGTCCTGAGATAAGGCCTCGTCCATGGCCAGTCGATCTCGCCATCAAGGTTAGTTATACGGACTCAGAAAAATTTCGTCCATACATTGTGTGAGTGTGGCCATCGATGATTACAATGCTAACGAGGAATGGTGTTGCAGACTGCTCTTTAGGGAGAGAGAGAGAGAGAGAGAGAGAATTCAGGAGCTTATGTAGGAGAAGGACCGGGTGGCGGCGAAGAGGGACCGAGTGGTGGCGGAGACGTCTGAGGCCACAGAGGAGAAGACGACTCGATTGTTGGAGGAGGAGAAGTCATGGAATGAGGCGGCTCACCGGGCCATGTACGAGATCCTTGTGGTAAATTTCTTTTTCACATTTGCCAAATCATGCATGTAATGTCCGTTTCATTACTAACTAATATGACTGACTCTTCAAAACCAAATATCCAATCTATGTGTGAGAAGACCGGTCAGACCCCTCCGCCGTTGCCACAAATTTCTGCGGTTGGAACGGTGAGTTTCATTTGAATGGTCATTAGTTACTAGTATTAACATTTGAGTGTCATCATGATAAGAAGACATTGCAAAATATCTTTGGTGCAGAATAAGTCCCGAGCAGCATCGCACAACCCTTCTCCACGACAACCTTTTCCACGTGAACCCGCCCCGAGCAACCCCGGTGATTCACATCCTTGATGAGGACGATGGTAAATTTTCTCTAGTGTTCTACTTAACAAATGCATAATTAGCTTCGTACATGCTAGTTAGCCCTATTATGCAACGTACTTGTCTTATTTTCCCCAAGAAAGACATACTTAGCTAATTATCCTCCAAAATGACATAATTAGCTTATTTAGTTCATTTATGACATAATCAGCTTAGTTAGGTCAAGATGCACGGGTACGCTCTCTCGTGGGCGCGGGGTCGTGCCGGGCGTGGACTCGGAGTCCGCCGACTGGCTGTTTCTAGTGGTGGTACGCAAGCGCACCCGTTAGGTGTAGCCTCCGAGCCTCTGGGTGACTCGACGAGTCGGGCGGAGGGTCTTTCCTGTTGTTGAAGCAGACGGTGGCGTCAAAGATGTCGGGCGCGGACGCGGAGTCCGCCGAATGATAGGCGGGGCCGTGCGATGCACGGACGCGGGGTCCGCTGGCCGATGGGCACGAGGCGCTGCCGTGCATGGAAACGGAGTCCGCCGACTAGTGGGTGCGAGGCCTTGCCGGGTGTGGAAGCGGAGTCCGCTAGTTGGCTGTTTACAGCGGGGGCGTGCAAGTGCGCCTGCTAGGTGTAGCCTCCAGCCTCCCGGCGACTCGAAGAGTCGGGTGGAGGGTCTTTGCTGTTGCTGAAGCAGACAATGGCATCCAACACGTCGGACGCGGACGCGGAGTCCGCCGATTGATGGGTGCGGGGCACTGCCTGGCGAGGACGCGGGGTTCATCGGCTCGTGGGAGCGTGGCACTGCCGGACGCGGAGTCCGTCGGGGAGCCGACCAAACTGGGGAGCCGGCCAAACCGTGAGCTAGCCAGGCCAGGGAGCCAGCTGGAGCAACCGGACCGGGGAGCCGACCAACCTTAGAGCCGGCCAACCCTTGAGCCGGCCAATTAGGAGCCAACAAGACTGGGGAGCAAGCTGGAGCAGCCGGACTAGGGAGCCGGCTAACTTGGGAGCCGACCAACCCTGGAGCCGGCCAACTAGGAGCCAGCTAGACTCGGGAGCCAACCGAACTGGCGAGCCAACCGGATTGTGGAGCCAGCCGGAGCGGGGAGCTAGCCGGACCGAGGCCTACGTGGGGGTTATCCCCCCAACAGTAGCCTCCAGGCGAGGGTGTTCCCAATGGAAATGGTCGTGCAAAAGATCTAGTTAGTTGGCAGAGATATATCGAATGTTTGATTTCTCATAGTGCAAGCTTTGTGCACAACGTGTCGATTCGGTTTCGTCTGAGCCCCCTTCTGTATTTTTCATGTTATCTCCGCTCTTTGGATTTTGCTCTTGCTAGCCGGGTAGCCGAGAGCAGGGTTGTAGCTGAGGCGAAGAGTGGGACGCAGAATTGAGCATACCTTACTTAGAATGTGGGAGCAGACTCAATCGAGCAGATACTCACAAATGAAACGACTCGGTCGCCTAAGCCGCACCGGACATATTTGACGTGTGGTGACCTCCAGCTTTTTTCTCGCTAGCCGGACATCCGTGGTGCAGTGTGTACCTGAGACAAAGAGTGGGCCATCGATACCGTACATGCTACAAAGTCTTCCCATGGGAACGAACGTATCGGGCCAAGCGGCCAACCCCGGGCCAAGACTAGCTGGCGCTGGGGTGAAAAATAAAGTAGCTCAAACAAATGTGGGATGGCCTTCGAGGGTCGCTCGGGGTATCCTTTCATTTGCACGACACGAGGATATGCGGGTGAAGAGCTCAGATTTCTTTTTTGGCGCTGGCGAGGCGGTTGTTGTCTATGACGGCCAGCGCGGCTTGCAGCCGTCGTGGCTTTTTGCCATTGGAGCGCGCCGACGCACCCGCTAGGTGTAGCCTCCGAGTCCTCGATAGTTAATGGGTGTTCCAGCCAGTCGGGAGTTGAAGCAGATGGGTGATCGGAGTCGCCCGGTGTCAAAGTAAACGAGCACACGAGCCAACCACCTGATGATGCAGGCAGGTAGGCGGGCTGACCGAGCGGTGACGCGGGAGGGTGGGCCGAGCTGCCCTCGTTTTTGCATCCGGCTCCAACATTTTTCTTTGGGCCCGAGAGCACGTGGGGTGAAGATGGTGTTAGGTGGCACACGCGCGAGCCACACGCGGGAGGCAGCCGGCGTGGGAGCGCGCGGGGTGGATCTGGCGAGGCCGCCGGGCCGGAGGTGGGGAGGCGCAGGCGGAGCTGGGGAGTCGGCGCGACGCGACGACTTGAGGTGGATCCAGCGCACGCGGGGGTAGGCGGGAGATCGGGTCGGAGGCTGGACGGAGCTGGCGAGACGCGAGCCTGCGGGCGGCACAGACGACCTGTGCGCGGAGCCAGGGGAGGCCGACCGCTTGACGGGTAGAGCCTGCATGACGAGGCGACAGGGAGTACGCATGCATGGAGGAGGCGGCCGGAGCCGGGCGCAACTGTGGGCGCGAGGCAGAGGGGCAATAGCCGGCGTGGCGTAGGGCAAGGCGTAGGCGCGAAGGTAGACCGGTTTGCGCAGCCGCGTGGGCGGGGCAGCGCCAGAGGCCAAGTAGCCGTGGCGTGGGACCACACACACGGGGGAAGGAGCTCAGACGTGGAGGGAGCGGTTGGAGGCCGGACGGAGCCGGCGGGATGTGAGCCTGCGGGCGGTGCAAGCCACGTGGGGCCGGCCCGTGTCGGACGCGCGGAGCAGGGGGAGGCCGACCAGAGGGCGGGCAAAGCCGGCATGAGGAGGCGACCGGGCGCATACGGGGGCAGAGGAGGCGACTAGAGCAGGGCGGAGCCGCGGGCGCGAAGTGGAGGGGCAGTAGCCGGCGTAGCGTAGCGCGAGGTGGCAGGACGACGACAGACTAGGGCGTGCAGCCGCGCGGGCGGGTGAAAGCACATATGCTCCCTTGGTGGTTTTGATAATTCATGACAACATACATTGTCTCTTGCACTAACACTTTTACCTAGTATTTCCGGTATAGTCCACAGAGAGCTTTGGGTATAGGATTGTGAGGAGATGCCCCTTGATAAAGGAAGGGATAGAATTGGCTCAAGCTTCAAGCAAGAAGACTCTTCATTTTATACGATGTGAGAAATCACTTTGAGTCCATAGGAAAGCCAATACTATTAAAAGGGGATGTTGTATTTAGATGAATTGGATGGTCAAGTGCTTAGAGGTAGGCACGAAAAATACTCAGCCATTCTCCCACAAAATATCTTTGTCCAAACCACAACCAGCAAAATCGGTGCCACCAACAATTTCCATTCGTCCCTACCGACTTCGCACTTGGCAGAACCTATGCCAAACCCTACCATCTTGGCACCGCCAACATTCCTTTTGGTGCCACCGAGATTCAGTGACCAACTTTCTAATGGGAAGATTTCAATAATCGAAATTTCCGAGTTTGAAATCGGCCTGACCGAGATTTGGAAACTCGTCTAGGTCATCATATCGGTACCACCATGATTCATATATCGGTCCCAACGAGAATTCAAAAGTTTAACATTTAGTGCAACTCAGTACCACCGAGATTCATTTCGGTGTCATCGAGTTGGGAATAATATTGTAAGGGCTGGATGTTGGGGGATGCCTATATATACCCTCCACCTACTTCACATTCATAGAGGAAGCACTCAGAATACACTTACACTTGCCAAATCCATTTTTCTGAGAGAGACACCTACTCATGTGTTGATATCAAGAGATCCCATTCCAACCATTTGAACCTTGATTTCTAGCCTCCCCAAGTTGCTTCCCACAATATCAATCTCTCTTATTCCTGCCAAATCTGAGACAGAGTGATTGAGTGTCAAGGAGACTATCTTTGGAAGCACAAGAGCAAGGAATTCATCGTTCTACCACAACTATTACATTTTGGATAGTGGTGCCTCCTAGATTGGTTAGGTGTCGCTTGGGAGCCTCTAAATTCGTGTTGTGGAGTTGAACCAAGATGTTTGTAAGGGCAAGGAGGTCGCCTACTTCGTGAAGATCTACCGTGTGTGAGGCTAGCCCAGTGTGGACTGAAGCCATGGTGGAATAAACAAGACCGCTTTTTCGTGGTCCCCTTGTGGGTGGAGCGCTCCATGGACTCTCGCAGCTGTTACCCTCCGTTGGTTGAAGTCTCCACTAACATGGACGTACGAAAGCGTCACCTATCGAAACCATGCCAAAAATCGCCGTGTCAACTTCTTCGCGTTTGATCTTCTTAAACTCTACTCCTTACTACATGTTCAAAGTCTTTATTTCCTGCTGCCATATTTGTTGAGTAGCATGTGTAGGATGCACTAGACTTGTTAGGAATCCTAAAATCTGCCAACCATTAAATTTGGGAAAAGGCTATGATTTTAATTTATGCAAATAGTCTATTCACCCCCCTCTAGACACCTCTTCTATCGATCTCACAATTAGTATAAGAGCAAGGTCTTCGAAACCTTTGCTTAAACACCATTGTAGGAACATGGATGTTCCTAGTTTGGGGAATATTAGTTGTAGAGTGCCTATTCTTGATGGGGAATATTTCAAAAAATGGGAAAATGAAATGCTTGATATATTAGATGAATTCCATTTGCGCAAGTATATTGAATATCCCTATCAGCCTCCAATTGATCCTTTGCATCCTTCTCATGATGAAGAACTTGATATGCTTGGTAATCTCAAAATTGTAAATATAATCATTAGAGGAGTGCCAAGAAATGTGCTTAAGAAAATGGAAGATTTTTAGTGTGCCTTTCACAAAATGAAGCCAACCGATCCTAATTTTGATAAATGCCTATTTGAGCTTCGTGACCTGATGTGTGCTAAAGGATATGCCATTACCATTAACAATGTCATTGTTGAAGCCATTCACATGCATAAATATAAGCATTTTCATAGTCAAAATTCTAATGAAATTCTTGTTTCCTATGACGAGGATATTTCGTCCCACGATGACAATGTGGAGCATGGCTACTACAATGTAGATGAATAGTTTGAGATCGATTATGAGAAGACCATGAGGAACCTTAGTCTCATGGCGAACCTTAGAGACTACATGGCTGGAGGAAAGGAGTGGGTTCTAGACAGTGGATGCACCGATCACATGACCATAGTTAAAGACATGTTCCATGAGATCACACCAATACGTGGGCCTCGAAGGTATGTGACCTTTGGAGACAACTCCAAGGGTAAGGTACTTGGTCTTGGTAAGGTGTGTTGGAAATATGCCCTAGAGGCAATGATAAAAAGTTATTCTTATATTTACTGTTTAAAGATAATCGTTTATTATCCATGCTATAATTGTATTGAATAAAAACATAGATACATGTGTGGATAAATAGACATAACAATGTCCCTAGCAAGCCTCTAGTTGGCTATCCAATTGATCAAGGATAGTCAAGGTTTTCTGACTATGTGCAAAGTGTTGTTGCTTGATAACATGATCACATCATTAGGAGAATCATGTGATGGATTAGACCCAAAACTATGAACGTAGCATATTGTCACGCCCAAGATGCGACCCTATCCTCAATTTGGCACGAAGGCCTCGTGAGGGATAGAAGCGCATCTCGTCGTGTCGTAAGAATGGATATCGTTACAAGTACATGTACTAAAAAGAAGAGATATATATACAGAGTTGGCTTACACTCGCCACAAGCTACATTAGAGTCACATCAGTACATTACATAATCATCAGGAGTAAGAGCAGGGTCCGACTACGGACGAAAACAACCGAGAAAATAAGAACGACGCCCATCCTTGCTATCCCAGGCTGCCGGCCTGGAACCCATCCTAGATCGATGATGATGAAGAAGAAGAAGCAACTCCAGATGAACAAACAACGCGCTCGCGTCAGGTAACCTTTACATGTACCTGCAACTGGTGTTGTAGTAATCTGTGAGCCGCAGGGGACTCAGCAATCTCATTTCCAAAGGTATCAAGACTAGCAAAGCTTAATGGGTGAGGTATGGTTCAGTGGTGAGGTTGCAGCAGCGGCTAAGCATATATTTGGTGGCTAACTTACGAGTATAAGAAATAAGAGGGGGAAGATTTACGCATAACGGACATGAACTACTGATGATCACATGAATGGTCCTGAACACCTACCTACGCCAGACATAACCCCACCGTGTCCTCAATCGGAGAAAGAACTCACGAAAGAGACAGTCACGGTTACGCACACAGTTGGCATATTTTAATTAAATTAACTTCAAGTTATCTAGAACCACTGTTAAACAAAGTTTCCACGTTGCCACATAACCACGGGCACGGCTTTCCGAAATATTTAACCCTGCAGGGGTGCTCCAACTAGTCCATCACAAATTACCACAAGCCGCATAGAAATCCTCAGTCACGAAGCTCGCGATCTCGTCGGATTCCCTAGTGGAAAACCTCAACTCTGAGATTACCCAAAGCATCACCGGAATCCCGATGCACAAGATATCTCGTCAAAGGTAAAACTAATCCAGCAAGGCCGCCCGACGTGTCGACGATCCCGATAGGAGCCGCGTATCTCGTTCTGAGGACACGACGGATAAGCACAACGTACGGTGGCCTGATAGAAATCTCCTGAGTTGCCTCGGGTTGGCCCCGCAAACGGCTCTAGTTTTGGACCAGCACCAACAGCACTGGCCCCCCTGTATTATGTAGAATTACTCCTGGGGTAGCGCTAACTCCCTATGCATTTCAAATTATCAAATTATTATGTTGGGCAAATGTAGTACCAATGTTGGGCCCTGCCAGACCAGCTTTAATCTAAAACGAATTATGAAGGGGGTCGCCATAACAACCCCGATCGTGTTAGGAGCGCTCGTTTATGGAACGTAACACCGGTAGCCGAAACTAAGGGGGCAAAGGTGTTACAAAACACCAGGCTAGAAAGGCCGAGCCTTCCACCTTTTACCAAGTATATAGGTGCATTAAATTAAATAGCATTAATAGGGTGATATAACAAGGAACCCATGTTTTCACATGGAAGCAACTGCATCTGCAACTAGCAACGCTACACAGGGTTAAGCAAGCAGTAACATAGCCAATCAGTGGTTGCTAGGTCGAACAGGTTGAAGGTATTCATGGCATTGTTGAGAGGCTGATATTTAACATGTGGTAGGCAACGAGACATAACCGATAGAAGCGATAAAACTAGCATGGCAATGATAGTAATGGTATCTGGGGAAATGATCATCTTGCCTGAGATCCCGCTTGGAAGAAGAACATCTCCGTGAAGCAGAAGAACCAACGTAGTCGAACGGGTCCTCACATTCCGACACGCTTGCGGAACTCTACGGAGCAAACCGGAAACAAACATCAACACAAATATTCATCACACGATGCACAACAAGATGCACAATCTACTATGATGCATGATCAGATCAATGATGCAAGGGATGGCATGGCAATTCACCTCACGCAAACTCTATAGATTAAGTGAAGCTCGATATGCAACGAGTTGCATATCGACGAAACTCCGCATTTCATTATTTAGTTCACTCCCGGTTATTCACACGGCAATATTAAATTGTTGTTATCATCGCAAGGGGTGAAGCGGTGATCCTACATGGCATCCTAGACGGTATAACTCTCGGAACATAGAACAGAGCTACGACACAAGAACATGCAACACAAGATATCATGCCATGAATGCGACATGCATGCAAGTTACAACACGGGCAAGAAGGGAAATAAACAGGTGTCGCTACGGCGAGCGAGAAGGAACCATGGCGGCAAATCGGAAACGATGCCACGACAACGTTCCTATCCCGATCACTCGTCGAGATATCGTGCCAACATATATGAAGCGTGTGCGGGGAACGTTAAATAAAGATGGGGTGATCCCGTATCTCGGGTTCCCATGTGTCGAGGCACGACGAAAGAAGACAACGGGCAACATACGGTGCATACATATATTCATCTCACACATCATATGTGTTCGGTACACGACAACGTCCCATCGGTATACCTTCGGAGCATGCAGATCGGAGCGGTTCGGTTTGATGAAGGAGATCAAAGGTCGTCGTGGAAGTAGTCGTGCACGGTCTCGTCGACGGTAGTCGTTCGCTCGGCGTCGTGGTTCTCGGGTCTTCAGCGTCGGTAGTCGATCTCGTTTCCGGGAGTCGTCGAGGATGTCGTGGTACTCGTGAACTCGTCGAATCCACGGCGACGGGGATGGTGCACGCGATGACGCAGGTGGCAGCACGAGCAAACAACACGGCAAGCAGGGCAAGCAAGCAACTAAACCTATATGACAGCTATAGCAATAAGCAGCGGCAGCTAGCATCAGCAAGCAACTAACTACAGCCTAACAACAAGCACTAGCCGGCATGGGCAGCAAGCAAGCAACAACTATCAGCAACCTGCACGCAGGCAAAAACAAGAGCAACAATACACCGACAAGGCATCTAGCTAGCACTCGGGCAGGAACGGCACCCACTAGCAGGCTGGCAAGCAAGCGCAGCAAGCACCTCAGGCAAACCAAAAATGGCAGCACACATCAACCTACACCTAGCAAGTAACAGCAGCAATAGCAAACACAACAGGGCACAGCGGCAAGGCAGCGCAGCAACCAGCAGCGGCAGCACAAGCAGCAAGCTCAGCAATAGCTAGCTCGGCAGCAGCAACAGCAATCGGCCACGGCAGCAGCACAAGCAAGCACATCACAGCGACGCAACACGACACGGCAGCACGCGACAAGCAGGAGGAGGCCGGGCAGGGAACTGGAGGCTTGGCAGCGGCGCACAGGTGCTCGGCCTGGGGCACAGCGAGCAGCGAGGCGGCAAGACGGAGCACCTTGGGCCAGCCACCGGAATGGGACAGGGAGGCGAGGCGGCGCACGGCGCGAAGGACGCAGGCGACGGACGAGGGAGGCCGCGGCACGGGCTGACGCGGGAGGGGCGAGGTCGAGGGCGGCTTGCGACGAGGGACGGCGGCAACCGGCGGGAGCAAGGGCGGTCCACGGGGAACTCGCGCAGTCGGACGCGCCGAGGAACAGGCGAGGCCGAGGCCATGGCGTGGGCGAGGTCCGCGGGCGAGCAGCGCGGCAGCTAACGGCGCGCGCGCGGGAGACGGCGTGGCACTGGCGGCGCAAGGGGACCAGGGCGGCGAACGGCGGAGCTCGGCATGGTACGGGGAGGCGGCGAGCCGAGGCGGCAGGGCTTGCAGCACGGGCACTGGCAGAGGCTTGCGCTTGAGGAGGAGGGGCGAGGCCAGGAATCGGGAGGAGAGGGGCATCGGGGGGAGGAAGACGACGCACAGGGGGAGAACGAGGGACTCGGGCAGGGAGACGAGCTCCTCTCGCTAGGGTTGGGCCTGGGAAGCTTGGGCCTGGCCTGGCCGGCTGGCTCCCTCCTCTATTTGTTTTTTTCCTCTTTTAAAAACAACAACCTAAACAAACAAAAGAAATAGATTTAAACAAAAAATAAAAATAAATGTTGTTGACTCCTTTGAAAAATATATATTCCCAACTATAAGAAATAGTTGGGCATTTTTAAAAGAAATAAAATAAAACCTTTTGAAGAATTAAAATGAAAACCCGTTTACAAAAGAATTAAAATCAAACCCCTTTGAAGAATTAAATAAAACCTCTATATTTAAAGAATAAAATAAAAGTTCTTTAAAAGAGAAAAGAAAATGAGATTGTTTAAAGATAAAACAAAAGGAGAAAATGAAGAAAACCCAAGGGGTTTCCTCCACCTTTTTAACAAAAGGAGTTTTTTTAAAAGAAGACGATTTTTCTAGAAGGGGTTAAAACGGAAACTTTTACGCCACCACAAAACAAATAAAAGAGGAGAGAGGGGGAGCTACTATCGCACTAAGACTCGGTAATCACTCGAAGCACAACACTCAAAACCCCACACGTGACAGACGATGCAAGATGCCATGCATGATGCGACGATGCAAACTAAATGACGATGCCACGAAATAAAACTAACCACACGACGGAAATGGAAATAAAGGGGGAATCTTCTGGGGCGTCGGCATCGGGCTGTCACAACTCTCCTACAGTACAAGAGGATCTCGCCCCGAGATCCAAGAATGAAAGGGGGAGAGGATGAGAAAGAACAGGAGGTAAAATTTAGTCGCTTCTTTGACAAACGAGTGAAACCAACGATCCTTGAAGGTTGCAAGGCGATGAGGAATGATATGAGAAAGAAGCAAGAATTCACGGATAATTTCGGCAGCACTTCGGTAGGAAAATGGGACAAAAAATTCGATAAGAAGGTAGAATTAGACAATGTACATAACAAACAACTAAATAGAACAAGGGAACACCATGATCTTGATAGAACAACATAATAGACCGAAAAGAGCAACATCACAATGCCTCCGGAACAAGAGAATAGGAACTAGCTCAAGCGGAAGAAGAGAATGAAGAAAAGAATGACAACTACCATCACAATAGAATTGAAGGGCCTCCGGACAGAGAATTGACAGAGTAGTTGGAAAACCAACAACGAAAGAACAAGATAGTAGTGGGCTTATGAAGATCATCTCAACATATATGAGGTGACAACCAACCACTAACGGAAACAAGGATAGATTGGGAGAAACAAGATATGAACAATTCTTACAACAAGAGGATCCATTGAGAACTTGCATTAAAGAGAAGCACCATGATAGCAACAATCCATAGGAAAAGCTTTAGGTGAAATCGAACCAAGATAGCTCAATGAAGAAATCATGGGTTGAAAATATCTCATGATCATAGAATTGGTGGATTTAATTATCTCATTCTTGAAAGGAAATCTCTTCGAGGCTCCTACACTAACGAGAAGGCTATAATACCACCACAAAGGATAAAGGAAGAACAAATGCACTTGGGAATGCAAGAGAACGGATACTTGAGGTTCTCCAATAGAATCTTGAAGAACACTTTGAGAATAGATTGAAACCTTGATGAACCACCATGAAGGACCTCCGTATACAAATGAATGATGCAACGATATGAAGGTAGAAAAGAATAAGATTATGACCTTGCCAAGATTTAGATGAAGCCTCACAAAGAGATACTTAAAAGAACTGGAACCCCGGAAAAGAAAGATAAAAACACTTGGGAAAAGGAATTGATATCAAGATCCACTTCGGAAGAAGAATTCAGATTACTATGAACAAGAATAAGAATTATGTTATGCTTATCCTTCATCAAGTTTAATTGATGACAAGCAACGGATTTAACTTACAACTTATTACTCTTTAAAAAATCTTGAAGAGGCAGAGAGATAAGCACCACTTGAAGCATAAATGAAAGAAACACTGTTAAGAATTCCAATTAATGGAAAAAATAAGAATTAATGAAGATACATGAAAATGAAAAGCTCATGAGCCACCTGAGAGAAGATTTTTGAACAAGGCACCGGATAAACGAGAGACGAACGGAGAGACAACAATGGAGAAGAATTGAGGAGGAAAGCTGAAAGCTGAGAACGAAGAATCTTCTAAAATGATGGCCTTCGGAAGAACGAGAATGAAAACAACTCAGAAATGCACCGGATAGCAAGAAAGGGATGCTCATGATAGAAACAATTGAAGATGATAGCACCAAGCTGAAATGATAATCTCCACAAGAATGACCAAGATTTGAGGGAAACACTCCTCCGGATTGCAAGGTGGGAATGATGACGAAGAACACACCAAGAATTAATGAGACACTCCGGAATAATGAAGAATGAAAGGTTGAGCCAATATGAGAATTAATTCAAATAGAACTTGAAGAAGGGATATGACTGATGAAATTCATACTTACGTCATAGTTGAAAAGAATTAAAGATCTCCGGAAGATTACAAGAGCCACACAAGATCCTGGGAAAAACTGTGGGTTATGGGCCCACTCAAAGAAACCACCGTTGAAAAGATTGCTAGAACGAGAGATATTGCACCGGTATAACGAGAACTAGATGAGGTTGGCACCTCGAAATAATTAAAGATCTGAAACAAGAAACTCCGAGATATCTTCAACACACCGGATAGAAAAAGATGAATGAATAACAGGATATGTTGATAAGAATCTCCAACATAGGAAGAATTTACAAGGATGAAAAGGATATGATGAACACGGACAACTGAATTAAATTCACCGGTAAGGATGACAAGAATGAACAAAGATGAACATGAAGCTCCTGAGAATCTTCACAACGAATCACCGGCTAGAAAAGGAAGAAGAGATAGCGGAAGCATCACTTAATATGAAGGCACTTGGATGAAAATTGAATCACTGAAGAAAAAGGGCGGGAGGGCGGGGAAAAACAAAGACAACTTGGGCTAGATGAGATGAACTCCGGAATAAAATGAGAGAATGATCTGACAAAATTGGAGAGGATAGGATTACTTGAAGAGAAACACACCGATTGAAAAGGATTAACATGACGACTCCGATTGACAAGAACTGAGAAGACGATTGATTAAGCAAAAGGATTAGCACTCCCACAAAAATATGAGAACACCGCTTAGAGAAGATATGAAATCACCACTTGACATTGAAGCAACAGGAATTACCACATTCCAACAACACAAGGGGTGCGACTTATGAAACAAGCCAGAACAAACTCATGAGAAAGATTTCGTCCGACATTTTTGTGGACAGGAATCCACTAGATGTCGAACCCCAACCTAACATCATGCATTTGTTGGAAGACTGTCCTATAAGCAACTACTTGAATTCCCACCTATGAATTCCCGAAATATCTGGTCATGCAATCTGGTACACGGATACAAGGAGCAATTATCACACAACTCCTATACTAACCCGTCACCTGTATCACATCCGTCAACACACAACCAGAATCTCGGACCTTCATCTACAACAGACCCTCGTGATCACAACGATACAAAGTATGGCAGTACTCCCGAACAATCTGCACCAGTACTGGGGACATCGGGGTTATCTCGCCACTACTAGTATTGAAGCAATTACGAACATCCTTCGTTTTGAGATATTAAGAAATCTGAATGATAACGATGTGCTCAAGAATCCCGTGGAGCTCAACTCCCCTGAAACTTAAAGCAGATAGGAGGCACCAAGACAGAACTCCGTCACATCGGCATCATATAGATTCCAAGAATATCCGCGTGATCCTAATTTTTTTTGAGTGGGAAGAGGAGTAGAATTAAATTATTACGCCAAGATTCCTCACCAGAGCATAGAAGAGGAGAAAAAAGAATCCTACTCTTTGATATATAACTAGACTCAAAACAGTGTTTTACTAGACCCGACTCGGCCATGTTCGATAAATCAAGGGGGCTCCTAGGTCGGTACTGCTCTGATGCCAACTTGTCACGCCCAAGATGCGACCCTATCCTCAATTTGGCACGAAGGCCTCGTCAGGGATAGAAGCGCATCTCGTCGTGTCGCAAGAATGGATATCGTTACAAGTACATGTACTGAAAAGAAGAGATATATATACAGAGTTGGCTTACACTCGCCACAAGCTACATTAGAGTCACATCAGTACATTACATAATCATCAGGAGTAAGAGCAGGGTCCGACCACGGACGAAAAAAAACGAGAAAAATAAGAACGACGTCCATCCTTGCTATCCCAGGCTGCCGGCCTGGAACCCATCCTAGATCGATGAAGAAGAAGAAGAAGAAGCAACTCCAGATGAACAAACAACGCGCTCGCATCAAGTAACCTTTACATGTACCTGCAACTGGTGTTGTAGTAATCTGTGAGCCACAGGGGACTCAGCAATCTCATTTCCAAAGGTATCAAGACTAGCAAAGCTTAATGGGTGAGGTATGGTTAAGTGGTGAGGTTGCAACAGTGGCTAAGCATATATTTGGTGGCTAACTTACGAGTACAAGAAATAAGAGGGGGAAGATTTACGCATAACGGACGTGAACTACAGATGATCACATGAATGATCCTGAACACCTACCTATGTCAGACATAACCCCACCATGTTCTCGATCGAAGAAAGAACTCACGAAAGAGACAGTCACGGTTACGCACACAGTTGGCATATTTTAACTAAATTGACTTCAAGTTATCTAGAACCAGTGTTAAACAAAGTTTCCACGTTGCCGCATAACCGCGGGCACGGCTTTCCGAAAGATTTAACCCTGCATGGGTGCTCCAACTAGTCCATCACAAATTACCACAAGCCGCATAGAAATCCTCAATCACGAAGCTCGCGATCTCGTCGGATTCCCTAGTGGAAAACCTCAACTCTGAGATTACCCAAAGCATCACCGCAATCCCGATGCACAAGATATCTCGTCAAAGGTAAAACTAATCCAGCAAGGCCGCCCGACGTGTCGACGATCCCGATATGAGCCGCGTATCTCGTTCTGAGGACACGACGGATAAGCACAGCGTACGGTGGCCTGATAGAAATCCCCCGAGTTGCCTCGGGTTGGCCCCGCAAACAGCTCTAGTTTTGGACCAGCACCAACAGCACTGCCCCCCCTGTATTATGTATAATTACTCCTCGGGTAGCGCTAACTTCCTATGCATTTCAAATTATCAAATTATTATGTTGGGCAAATGTAGTACCAATGTTGGGCCTTGCCAGACCAGCTTTAATCTAAAACGAATTATCAAGGGGGTTGCCATAACAACCCCGATCGTGTTAGGAGCGCTCGTTTATGGAACATTACACCGGTAGCCGAAACTAAAGGGGTAAAGGTGGAACAAAACACCAGGCTAGAAAGGCCGAGCCTTCCACCTTTTACCAAGTATATAGGTGCATTAAATTAAATAGCATTAATAGGGTGATATAACAAGGAACCCATGTTTTCACATGGAAGCAACTGCATCTGCAACTAGCAACGCTACACAGGGTTAAGCAAGCAGTAACATAGCCAATCAGTGGTTGCTAGGTCGAACAGGTTGAAGGTATTCATGGCATTGTTGAGAGGCTGATATTTAACATGTGGTAGGCAACGAGACATAATCGATAGAAGCGATAAAACTAGCATGGCAATGATAGTAATGGTATCTGGGGAAATGATCATCTTTCCTGAGATCCCGCTTGGAAGAAGAACATCTCCATGAAGCAGAAGAACCAACGTAGTCGAACGGGTCCTCACATTCCGACACGCTTGCGGAACTCTATCGGAACGGAGCAAACCGGAAACAAACATCAACACAAATATTCATCACACGATGCACAACAAGATGCACAATCTACTATGATGCATGATCAGATCAATGATGCAAGGGATGGCATGGCAATTCACCTCACGCAAACTCTACAGATTAAGTGAAGCTCGATATGCAACGAGTTGCATATCGACGAAACTCCACATTTCATTATTTAGTTCACTCCCGGTTATTCACACGGCAATATTAAATTGTTGTTATCATGGCAAGGGGTGAAGCGGTGATCCTACATGGCATCCTAGATGGTATAACTCGTGGAACATAGAACGGAGCTACGACACAAGAACATGCAACACAAGATATCATGCCATGAATGCGACATGCATGCAAGTTACAACACGGGCAAGAAGGGAAATAAACAGGTGTCGCCACGACGAGCGAGAGGGAACCATGGCGGCAAATCGGAAATGATGCCACGGCAACGTTCCTATCCCGATAACTCGTCGAGATATCGTGCCAACGTATATGAAGCGTGTGCGGGGAACGTTAAATAAAGATGGGGTGATCCCGTATCTCGGGTTCCCATGTGCCGAGGCACGCCGAAAGAAGACAACGGGCAACATACGGTGCATACATATATTCATATCACACATCATATGTGTTCGGTACACGACAACGTCCCATCGGTATACCTTCGGAGCGTGCACATCGGAGCGGTTCGGTTCGATGAAGGAGATCAACGGTCGTCGTGGTCGTCGTGGAAGTAGTCGTGCACGGTCTCGTCGATGGTAGTCGTTCGCTCGGCGTCGTGGTTCTTGGGTCTTCGGCGTCGGTAGTCGATCTCGTTTCCGGGAGTCGTCGAGGACGTCGTGGTATTCGTGAACTCGTCGAATCCACGGCGACGGGGATGGTGCACGTGACGACGCAGATGGCAGCACGAGCAAACAACACGGCAAGCAGGGCAAGCAAGCAACTAAACCTATATGGCAGCTACAGCAATAAGCAGCGGCATCTAGCATCAACAAGCAACTAACTACAGCCTAACAACAAGCACTAGCCGGCATGGGCAGCAAGCAAGCAACAATTATCAGCAACCTGCAGGCAGGCAAAAACAAGAGCAGCAATACACCGGCAAGGCATCTAGCTAGCACTCGGGCAGGAACGGCACCCACTAGCAGGCTGGCAAGCACCTGAGGCAAACCAAAAACGGCAGCAGACATCAACCTAGCAACAATAGCAACCTACACCTAGCAAATAACAGCAGCAATAGCAAACGCAACAGGGCACAGCGGCAAGGCAGCGCAACAACCAGCAGCGGCAGCAACCTCAGCAATAGCTAGCTCGGCAGCAGCAACAGCAATCGGCCACGACAGCAGCACAAGCAAGCACATCACAGCGATGCAACACGGCATGTCAGCACGCGACAAGCAGGAGGAGGCCGGGCAGGGAACTGGAGGCTTGGCAGCGGCGCACAGGTGCTCGGCCTGGGGCACGACGAGCAGCGAGGCGGCAAGACGGAGCACCTTGGGCCGGCCACCGAAATGGGGCAGGGAGGCGAGGCGGCGCGCGACGCAAAGGACGCATGCGATGGACGAGGGAGGCTGCGGCACGGGCTGACGCGGGAAGGAGCGAGGTCGAGGGCGGCTTGCGACGAGGGACGGCGGCAACCGGCGGGAGCGAGGGCGGCGCGCGGGGAACGCGCCGAGGAACGGGCGAGGCCGAGGCCATGGCGTGGGCACGGTCCGCGGGCGAGCTGCGCAGCAGCTGACGGCGCGCGCGCGGGAGACGGCGTGGCACGGGCGGCGCAAGGGGACCAGGGGCGGCGAACGGCGGAGCTCGGCACGGTACGGGGAGGCGGCGGGGCTTGCAGCGCGGGCACTGGCAGAGGCTTGCGCCTGAGGAGGAGGGGCGAGGCCAGGAATCGGGAGGAGAGGGGCATCGGGGGGGGGGGGGGAGGAAGACGGCGCACAGGGGGAGAACGAGGGACTCGGGCAGAGGCAGGGAGATGAGCTCCTCTCGCTAGGGTTGGGCCTGGGAAGCTTGGGCCTGGCCTGGCCGGCTGGCTCCCTCCTCTATTTGTTTTTTTTCCTCTTTTAAAAACAGCAACCCAAACAAACAAAAGAAATGGATTTAAACAAAAAAATAAAAATAAATGCTGTTGACTCCTTTGAAAAAAATATATTCCCAACTATAAGAAATAGTTGGGCATTTTTAAAAGAAATAAAATAAAACCTTTTGAAGAATTAAAATGAAAACCCGTTTACAAAAGAATAAAAATCAAACCCCTTTGAAGAATTAAATAAAACCTCTATATTTAAAGAATAAAATAAAAGTTCTTTAAAAGAGAAAAGAAAATGAGATTGTTTAAAGATAAAACAAAAGGAGAAAATGAAGAAAACCCAAGGGGTTTCCTCCACCTTTTTAACAAAAGGAGTTTTTTTAAAAGAAGACGATTTTTTTAGAAGGGGTTAAAACGGAAACTTTTACGCCACCACAAAACAAATAAAAGAGGAGAGAGGGGGAGCTAGTATCGCACTAAGACTCGGTAATCACGCGAAGCACAACACTCAAAACCCCACACGTGACAGACGATGCAAGATGCCATGCATGATGCGACGACGCAAACTAAATGACGATGCCACCAAATAAAACTAACCACACGACGGAAATGGAAATAAAGGGGGAATCTTCTGGGGCGTCGGCATCGGGCTGTCACACATATTGATCGTGTCATTTTATTGCTATTGTTTTCTACGTGTCAAGTATTTGTTCCTATGACCATGAGATCATATAACCCACTGGCATCAGAGGGATATCATGTGTGTATCAAACGTTACAACGTAACTCGGTGACTATAAAGGTGCTCTACAGGTATTTCTGAAGGTGTCCGTTGGGTTAGTATGGATCAAGACTCGGATTTGTCACGCCGTGTGACGGAGAGGTATCTCGGGGCCCACTCGGTAATACAACATCACACACAAGCCTTGCAAGCAATGTGACTTAGTGTAAGTCACGTGATCTTGTATTACGGAACGATAAAAGAGACTTGCTGGTAACAAGATTGAAATAGGTATGCAGATACTGATGATTGAATCTTGGGCAAGAAACATACCGAAGGACAAAGGGAATGACATATGGGATTGCCTGAATCCTTGACACTGAGGTTCAACCGATAAGTTATTCGTAGAATATGTAGGATCCAATATGGGCATCCAGGTCCGCTATTGGATATTGACCGTGGAGTACCTCGGGGCATGTCTGCATAGTTCTCGAACCCGCAGGGTCTGCACACTTAAGGTTCGACGATGTTTTAGTATAGTTGAGTTATATGTGTGGTTACCGAATGTTGTTTGGAGTCCCGGTGAGATCACAGACGTCACGAGGGTTTCCAGAATGGTCCGGAGACGAAGATTGATATATCGGATGACCTCATTTGATTGCCGGAAGGTTTTCGGGCATTACCGGGAATGTACCGGGAGTGACGAATGGGTTCCGGATGTTCACCGGGAGGGGCCCAACCCACCCGGGGAAGCCCATCGGCCCTAGGGGTGGCGCACCAGCCCTTGGTGGGCTGGTGGGACAGCCCAATAAGGCCTATGCGCAAGGGATAAGAAAATCAAAGAGAAAAGAACAAAAAAAGAGGTGGGAAGGAAGGGAAGGACTCCACCTTCCAATCCTAGTTTGACTAGGATTGGAGGTGGACTCCTCCACCTCCTTGGCCGATGAACCCTTGGAGTCTTGGACCCCAAGACAAGCCTCACCTCCCCTCTTCCTATATATAGTGGAGTTTTAGGGCTGATTTGAGACAACTTTTGCCATGGCAGCCCGACCACAAACACCACGGTTTTTCCTCTAGATCGTATTTCTGCGGAGCTTGGGCGGAGCCTTGCAGGAGTAGATCCTTCACCACCACCGGAGCGCTGTCATGCTGCCGGAGAACTCATCTACTTCTCCGTCTTGCTTGCTGGATCAAGAAGGCCGAGATCATCGTCGAGCTGTACGTGTGCTGAACGCGGAGGTGTCGTCCGTTCGGCACTAGATCGGAGCGGATCGTGGGACGGATCGCGGGACAGTTCGTGGGACGGTTCGCGGGGCGGATCGAGGGATGTGAGGACGTTCCACTACATCAACTGCGTTTCTTAGCGCTTCCTGTTGTGTGATCTACAAGGGTACGTAGATCCAAATCTCCTCTCGTAGATGGACATCACCATAATAGGTCTTCGTGCGCGTAGCAAATTTTTTGTTTCCCATGCGACGTTCCCCAACAGTGGCATCATGAGCTAGGTTCATGCGTAGATGTATTCTCGAGTAGAACACAAAGGGTTTTGTGGACGGTGATGTTCGATTTGCTGCCCTCCTTAGTCTTTTCTCAATTCGGCGGTATGGTTGGATTGAAGCAGCCCGGACCGACATTATTCGTACGCTTACGAAAGACTGGTTTCATCGCTTGACATGCAACCTCGTTGCATAAAGATGACTCGCGGGTGTTGGTTTCTTCAACTTTAGTTGAATTGGTTTTGACCGAGGCGGTCCTTGGAGAGGTTAGATAGCAATTTGCAAATCTCCGCTGTGGTTTTTGCGTAAGTAAGATGCGATCTACTAGATACCCACTGCAACCACATAAAACATGCAACAACAATTAGAGGACGTCTAACTTGTTTTTGCAGGGTATGCTTGTGATATGATATGGCTAATGACGTGATATGATATATTGGATGTATGAGATGATCATGTTGTAATAGTTAAATATTGACTTGCACGTCGATGGTATGGTAACCGGAGGAGCCATAGGGTTGTCTTTATAACTGACGTTTGTGCTTGCAGATGCGTTTACTATATTGCTAGGACGTAGCTTTTGTAGTAATAGCATTAGTAGCACGACAACCCCGATGTCGACAAGTTGACGGAAATCATGATGATGGAGATCATGGTGTGGCGCCGGTGACAGAAAGATCGTGCCGGTGCTTTGGTGATGGAGATCAAGAATCACATGATGATGGCCATATCATGTCACTTATGAATTGGATGTGATGTTACTCCTTTTATGCACCTTGTTTTGCTTAGAACGACGGTAGCATTATGAGGTGATCTCTCACTAAAATATCAAGACAAATTGTGTTCTCCCCGACTGTGCACCGTTGCTACAGTTCGTCGTTGTGAGACACCACGTGATGATCGGGTGTGATAGACTCAACGTTCACATACAACGGGTGCAAAACAGTTGCACACGTGGAACACTCGGGTTAAGCTTGACGATCCTAGCATGTGCAGACATGGCCTCGGAACACATGAGACCGAAAGGTCGATCATGAATCATATAGTTGATATGATTAGCATAGGGATGCTTACCACCGAAACTATCCTCAACTCACGTGATGATCGGACTTGAGCTAGTGGAATTGGATCATGTACCACTCAAATGACTAGAGAGATGTACTTTTTGAGTGGGATTTTAGCAAGTAATTTGATTAGTTAAACTCCAATTATCTTGAACATAGTCTAAGTCCACTTTGAAAATATTTGTGTTGTAGATCAATGGCTCACGCGACAGTCACCCTGAATTTTAATACGTTCCTAGAGAAAGCTAAGTTGAAAGATGATGGAAGCAACTTTGTAGACTGGGCTCGTAATCTTAAGTTGCTCCTGCAAGATGGGAAGAAGGATTATGTCCTTAATGCTGCGCTAGGAGATGAACCACCCGTCGTGGCTGACCAAGATGCTAAGAACGCTTGGTTAGCACGCAAGGAGGACTACTCAGTAGTACAATGTGCAGTCTTGTATGGCTTAGAGCCGGGACTTCAACGTCGCTTTGAGCATCATGGAGAATATGAGATGTTCCAGGAGTTGAAGTTTATCTTTCAGAAGAACGCCCGGATCGAGAGGTATGAGACCTGATGCCAGCTGTGCTTCCCTAGCAACGACGCCAGGAATAGTCGTGTCGACGGCACCAGGAATCCTTCTGCTGCGGCTATGCCTTAAGGGACTTCCTAGGAAAATACGCAAAGGATTTCCCCCGTGGCCTTCGAGCCTTGCGTTGGTGTTCCCTCGAAGCAGAAAGGGTGATGTAGCACAGCGGTGGTAAGTATTTCCCTCAGTTTGAGAACCAAGGTATCGATCCAGTGGAGGAGTATCACAAGATCCTGCACAAACACAAAGAACGTGCTCCCAACGCTATGAAGGGGTTGTCAATCCCTTATAGATTGTTTGCCAAATGAGAACTGAAAGCAACAAAGTAACAAAGCAAAGTAAAAGCGGAGGTGTAAACGATAGATGTGAATAGACCCGGGGGCCGTAGTGTTTACTAGTGGCTTCTCTCATCAAAGCAAGTAGACGGTGGGTGAACAAATTACTGTCGAGCAATTGATAGAACCGCGCAAAGTCGTGACGTCATCTATGGCAATGATTATATCTATAGGCATCACGTCCAAAACAAGTAGACCGATACTGTCTGCATCTACTACTATTACTCCACACGTCGACCGCTATCCAGGATGCATCTAGTGTATTAAGTCCAAAAGAACAGAGTAACGCCTTAAGCAAGTTGACATGATGTAGACGAACAATCTCATATCAACGACCGAGCCCATCTTGTTACCCTTGATGGCAACTACTTAATGTGTGCCTTGCTTCCCCTACTGTCACTGGGAAAGGTCACCACATGGTAGAACCTAAAACCAAGCACTTCCCCCATTGCAAGAATCATAGATCTAGTTGGCCAAACAAAACCCAAGACTCGGAGAGACTTACAAGGATATCAAATCATGCATATAAGAAATCAGCAAAGACTCAAATATATATCATAGATAATCTGATCACAAATCCACAATTCATCGGATCTCGACAAACACACCGCCAAAGAAGATTACATCAGATAGATCTCCAAGAAGATCATGGAGAACTTTGTATTGAAGATCCAAGAGAGAGAAGAAGCCATCTAGCTACTAATTACGGACCCGTAGGTCTGAAGTGAACTACTCACGAGTCATTGGAGGGGCGATGATGATGATGAAGAAGCCCTCCAACTCCAAAGTCCCCTCTGTCAGGGCGTCGGGAAGGGTCTCCAGATGAGATCTCGCGGAAACGGAAGCTTGCGGTGGCGGAAAAGTATTTTCGAGGCTCCTCTGATTTTTTGCTGTATTTTAGGGAATATATAGGCCAAAGATCTAGGTCAGGGGGCGCTTAGGGAGGCCAAAATTCCTAACACTGCCGCCTCCCCCTGGTGGCAGAGTGGGGGCTTGGGGGCTCCCTGGAGCCCTCCTGGCTTGGCCCACAGGCCCCCTGATCTTCTTCCGTTCGGGAAAAAATCATTTCGGGGATTTTATTCCGTTTAGACTCCGTTCCAAAATCAGATCTGAAAAGAGCCAAAAACACAGAAAAACAGGAACTGGCACTTGGCACTGAATTAATAAGTTAGTCCCAAAAAAGATATAAAAGGTACATAAAACATCTAAAGATGACAAGATAACAACATGAAACCATCAAAAATTATAGATACTTTTGAGACGTATCAAGACCTCCAATAAATTCTATGCTTGCAAAATGGAGGACAATTCGTTTGTCAGTGAACATGTGCTCAAAATGTCTCGGTACTCAAACCGTCTAGCTGAGCTGGGGATTGAACTCCTGCAAGAGGCTATCACTGACAGAATTCTTCAATGACTGCCACCAAGCTATAAGATCTTTGTGTTGAACTATAACATGCAAGGGATGAACAAGTCACCCGGCGAGTTATTCGCGATGCTGAAAGTCGCACAGTCAGAACTCCGTAAAGAGCATCAAGTGTTGATGGTGAATAAGACCACTAGTTTCAAGAGAAACGACAAAGGGAAGAAGGGTAATTCAAAGAAGAGCGACAAGCCTGTTGCCAATCCGACGAAGAAGCCCAAAACTGGACCTAAGCCTAAAATGGAGTGCTATTATTGCAAGGGTATGGGTCACTGGAAGCGCAACTGCCCCAAGTATCTAGCTGATAAGAAGGCGGCGAAGGAAAAATCAGGTATATTCGATCTACATGTTATTGATGTGTACTTAACCAGCTCTCGAAGTAGTGCCTGGGTATTCGATACCGGTTCTGTTGCTCATATTTGCAACTCGAAACAGGAACTGCGGAATAAGCGAAGGCTGGCGAAGGATGAAGTGACGATGCACGTGGGAAATGGTTCCAAGGTTGATGCAGTCGCCGTCGGCACAATTCACTTCAATTACCATCAGGATTAGTTATGAACTTAAAGAAATGTTATTTAGTGTCTGCATTAAGCATGAACATTATATCTGGATCTTGTTTATTGCGAGACGGTTACTCGTTTAAGTCAGAGAATAATGGTTGTTCTATTTCTATGAGTAATATCTTTTATGGTCATGCACCCAATGTGAGAGGATTATTCATAATGAATCTTGATAGTGATAATACACATATACATAACATTGAGACCAAAAGAGTTAGACTTAACAATGATAGTGCCATGTTTTTATGACACTGCCGTTTAGGTCATATTGGTGTAAAGCGCATGAAGAAACTCCATACTAATGGACTTTTGGAGTCACTTGACTTTGATTCACTTGACACGTGTGAACCATGCCTCATGGGCAAGATGACTAAGACTCTGTTCTCCGGAACAATGGAGCGTGCAAGTGACTTGTTGGAAATCATACATACCGATGTGTGTGGTCCGATGAGTGTGGAGGCACGCGGCGGATATCGCTATTTTCTCACCTTCACTGACGATTTGAGTAGATATGGTTATGTCTACTTGATGAAGCACAAGTCCGAGACGTTTGAAAAGTTCAAACAATTTCAGAGTGAAGTCGAAAATCATCATAACAAGAAGATCAAGTTCCTACGGTCTGATCGTGGGGGTGAATATCTGAGTTTCGAGTTTGGTGCTCACTTAAGACAATGTGGAATTGTTTCACAGTTGACACCGCCTGGAAAACCACAGCGTAATGGTGTGTCCGAACGTCGTAATCGTACTTTATTAGAGATGGTGTGATCTATGATGTCTCTTACCGATTTGCCGTTATCATTTTGGGGTTATGCATTAGAAACAGCTGCATTCACTTTAAATAGGGCACCATCAAAATCTGTTGAGACGACACCATACGAACTGTGGTATGGCAAAAGACCAAAGTTGTCGTGTCTAAAAGTTTGGGGATGTGATGCTTATGTCAAAAAGCTTCAGCCTGAAAAGCTGGAACCCAAAGCGGAAAAGTGCGTCTTCATAGGTTACCCAAAGGAGACAATTGTGTATACCTTCTATCTCAAATCTGAGGGCAAAGTGTTTGTTGCTAAAAATGGAGCTTTTCTTGAGATGGAGTTTCTCTCGAAAGAATTGAGTGGGAGGAAGATATAACTTGATGAGGTTGTCGAACATCTAATTCCTCTTAATGGTGGAGCAGGGCAAGGGGAAACCCTTGTTGCTGCGGCACCGGTTGAGGAACAAGTTGATGATGATGATCATGAAACTTCGGATCAAGTTACTGTCGGACCTCGCAGCTCGACAAGATCACGTACTGCTCCCGAGTGGTACGGTAATCTTGTCTTGACGATTATGTTGTTGGACAACAATGAACCTGCGAATTATGAAGAAGCAATGGTGGGCCCGGATTCCAACAAATGTCTGGAGGCCATGAAGTCCGAGATAGGATCCATGTACGAGAACAAAGTGTGGACTTTAGAAGTACTACCTGAAGGTCGCAAGGCTATTTAGAACAAATGGATCTATAAGAAGAAGACATATGCATACGGTAATGTGAACGTTTATAAAGCTCGACTTGTGGCAAAGGGTTTTTCACAAGTTTAAGGAATTGACTACGATGAGACTTTCTCACCGGTAGCGATGCTTAAGTCTGTCCGAATCATGTTAGCAATAGCTGCCTTTTACGATTATGAAATCTGGCAGATGGATGTCAAAACGGTGTTCCTTAATGGTTTTCTTAAGGAAGAGTTGTATATGATGCAACCCGAAGGTTTTGTCGATCCTAAGAATGCTGACAAAGTATGCAAGCTCCAGCAATCCATTTATGGACTGGTGCAAGCATCTCAGAGTTGGAATAAGCGTTTTGATCAGGTGATCAAATCATTTGGGTTTATACAAGTGGTTGGAGGATCTTGTATTTACAAGAAAGTGAGTGGGAGCTCTGTGGCGTTTCTATTATTATATGTGGATGACATATTGCTGATTGGAAACAACCTGGAGCTTTTGGAGAGCATAAAAGGTTACTTGAATAAAAGTTTCTCTATGAAGGACCTGGGAGAAGTTGCTTACATTCTAGGCATTAAGATCTATAGGGAGGGATCGAAACGCCTGATAGGACTTTCACAAAGCACAAACCTTGATAAAGTTTTGAAGAAGTTCAAAATGGATCAGTCCAAGAAAGGGTTCTTGCCAGTGTTACAAGGTATAAAATTGAGTAAGACTCAGTGCCCAGCAACTGCGGAAGATAGAAATACAATGAGTTCCGTCCCCTATGCTTCAGCCGTAGGATCTATCATGTATGCAATGCGGTGCACTAGACCAGACGTCAGCTTGGCCATAAGTATGGCAGGCAGGTTTTAGAGTAATCCATGAGTGGATCACTGGACGGCGGTCAAGAATATTCTGAAGTACCCGAAAACGACTACGGAAATGTTTCTCTTGTATGGAGGTGACAAGGAGCTCGTCGTAAAAGGTTACGTCGACGCAAGTTTTGACAACGATCCGGATGACTCTAAGTCTCAAACCGGATACATATTTATTCTTAATGGGGATGCGGTAAGTTGGTGCAATTCCAAGCAGAGCGTCATAGCAGATTCTACATGTGAAGCGGAGTACATGGCTACCTCTGAGGCGGCAAAGGAGGTTGTCTGGATGAAGCAGTTCATGACAGATCCTTGAGTTGTGCCAAATGCACTAGATCCATTAACTCTGTTATGTGACAACACTGGTGCCATTGCCATAGCAAAGGAACCAAGGTTTCACAAGAAGACCAGACACATCAAACGATGCTTCAACCTCATCCGCGACTACGTCGAGTTAGAGGACGTGAATATTTGGAAAGTGCACATGGATCTGAATGTAGCAGACCCGCTGACTAAACCTCTTTCACGGGAAAAACATGATCAACACTAGAACTGTATGGGTGTTCGATTTATTACAATGTAAATCGCATGGCGATGTGAGGACTAGATTATTGACTCTAGTGCAATTGGGATACTATTGGAAATATACCCTAGAAGCAATGATAAATAGTTAGTATTATATTTCCTGTTTAAATATAATCATTTATTATCCATGCTATAATTGTATTGAATGAAAATATAGATACATGTGTGGATAAATAGACATAACAATGTCCCTAGCAAGCCTCTAGTGGGCTAGCCAGTTGATCAAGGATAGTCAAGGTTTTCTGACTATGTGCAAAGTGTTGTTGCTCTATAACGGGATCACATCATTAGGAGAATCATGTGATGGACTAGACCCAAAACTATGAACGTAGCATATTGATCGTGTCATTTTATTGCTATTGTTTTCTGCGTGTCAAGTATTTGTTCCTATGACCATGAGATCATATAACCCACTGGCACCGGAAGGATACCTTGTGTATCATACGCACAACGTAACTAGGTGACTATAAAGGTGTTCTACAGGTATTTTCGAAGGTGTCCGTTGGGTTAGTATGGATCAAGACTGGGATTTGTCACTCCGTGTGACGGAGAGGTATCTCGGGGCCCACTCGGTAATACAACATCACACACAAGACTTGGAAGCAATGTGACTTAGTGTAAGTCACGGGATCTTGTATTACGGAACGAGAAAAGAGACATTACCCGTAACGAGATTGAAATAGGTATGCGGATACCGACGATCGAATCTCGGGCAAGTAACATACCGAAGGACAAAGGGAATGACATACGGGATTGCTTGAATCCTTGACACCAAGGTTCAACCGATAAGTTATTCGGAGATAATGTACGATCCAATATGGGCATCCAGGTCCCGCTATTGGATATTGACCGAGGAGTACCTCGGGGCATGTCTGCATAGTTCTCGAACCAACAGGGTCTGCACACTTCAGGTTCAGTGATGTTTTAGTATAGTTGAGTTATATGTGTGGTTACCGAATGTTGTCCAGAGTCCCAGATGAGAGTACGGACGCCATGAGGGTTTACGGAATGGTCCGTAGATGAAGATTGATATATAGGATGACCTCATTTGATTGCCGGAAGGTTTTCGGGCATTACCGGGAATGTACTAGGAGTGACGAATGGGTTCCGTTTGTTCACCGGGAGGGGGCCAACCCACCCGGGGAAGCCCATCGGCCCTAGGGGTGGCGCACCAGCCCTTGGTGGGCTGGTGGGACAGCCCAATAAGGCCTATGCGCAAGGGATAAGAAAATCAAAGAAAAAAGAAAAAAAGAGGTGGGAAGGAAGGGAAGGACTCCACCTTCCAATCCTAGTTGGACTAGGATTGGAGGTGGACTCCTCCACCTCCTTGGCCAGCGCACCCTTGGGGTCTTGGACCCCAAGGTAATCCTCCCCTCCCCTCCTCCTATATATAGTGGAGTTTTAGGGCTGATTTGAGACAACTTTTGCCACGGCAGCCCGACCACAAACACCACGGTTTTTTCCTCTAGATCGTATTTCTGCGGAGCTCGGGCGGAGCCTTGCAGGAGTAGATCCTTCACCACCACCAGAGCGCCGTCATGCTGCCGGAGAACTCATCTACTTATCCGTCTTGCTTGCTGGATCAAGAAGGTCGAGTTCATCGTCGAGCTGTACGCGTGCTGAACGCGGAGGTGTCGTCCGTTCGGCACTAGATCGGAGCGGATCGTGGGACGGTTCGCGGGGCGGATCGAGGGACGTGAGGACGTTCCACTACATCAACCGCGTTTCTTAACGCTTCCTGCCGTGCGATCTACAAGGGTGCGCAGATGCAAATCTCCTCTCATAGATGGACATCACCATGATAGGTCTTCGTGCGCGTAGGAATTTTTTTGTTTCCCATGCGATGTTCCCCAACAAGGTGGCCATATCTTATGATAGATCCATTCAAAATGTCAAGCTTGTTGAATCCCTCGGCTACAATCTTCTTTCCCTATCTATACAAGCTACTTTGGTTTCAATGTGATCTTTACGAAAGTTGACTACCAAGTGTTTCATAGCAACAATCATAACATTGTCTTCACTTGTTTCCGTAGAGGTGATCTATAATTTGTTTATTTCACTAAAAAATCCAAACCTCGTACATGTCTTATTGGAAAATCTTCTAAAGTTTAGTTATGGAAGAGAAGGTTAGGACATGTAGGTATGTGTAACCTTGACAGACTTATCAAAGGTGATCATATTGTTGGTGTTAGAGATGTAATCTTTGACAAACATAGACTTTGTAGTGCTTTTCAAGCAGGAAAGCAAGTCGGTGGAAGTTATCCCCTGAAGAACATCATGACTACTAGAAGGCCACTCGATCTGCTTCACATGGATCTTTTTGCTCCCAATGCTTACAAGAGCCTAAGTGGTAATTCTTATGGTTTAGTAATTGTTGATGATTTTCTAGATTCACGTGGGTATTCTTTCTTGATGATAAGTCGCAGGTACAAAAGATCTTCAAGAACTTCGCTCGGAAAACTCAAAATCAATTTGAAGTCAAGATCAAGAAAGTTCAGAGCGACAATGAAACAGAGTTCAAGAACAGTAATGTTGATACCCTTCTTGACAAAGAAGGTATCTCACATGAGTTCTCGGCGACGTACACACCTCAACAAAATGGAGTTGTTGAGAGGAAAACCGGACTCTCATAGAGATGGCGAGAACGATGCTTGACGAATACAAGACGCCAATACACTTTTGGGTGGAAGCCGTGGAAAAAGCTTGTCACGCATAAACCGACTCTACTTACACCAGCTTCTCGGTAAAACGACATACGAGCTACTCACCGGTAACAAACCCCTAGTTGGATAGTTTTGAGTATTCGGCTCTAAGTGATGCAGTCTTGATAAGCATCGTCGCACTAAATTTGCTCCTAAATCTCATGAAGGTTTCCTAGTCGGTTACGGATGAAATTCTCACACTTACCGTGTCTATAACAGCTTCACTCAAAAAGTTGAAGAGACGGTAGATATGAAGTTTGATGAATCTAATGGTTCGCAAGTCGAACAATTGTGAAATGATGTAGGAGATATGGAACCTTCGGAACCCATTCAAGATCTACCTATTGGCAATATTCATACCATGGAAGTGAAGGAAAGTACTTCATCAACTCAAGTGGAAGCTCCTACTTCGTGACAAGGCGAACCACAAAACCACATGGAGGCATCCACAAGCGGTACATGACATGATGAAGAAGAGGAATAAGTACATCATGTTGATCCACCACAACCTTCCCCACCACCCCCTCAAGGAGATGACAGTGTCAATGACAACATGCAATAAGATAATGATGAAGAAGCTCCACGAAGTTGTCACGAGTTCGAGCAAGTGTGGATAAAGATCATGAGCTGAATCAAATCTTTCGTGACATACAAACCGGGAGAATCACTCGCTCTAAATCTCGTTTAGCTAACTTTTGCGAGCATTATTCTTTCATCTCCAGCATTGAGCGTTTGAAGGTAGAAGAAGCCCTTCAAGACCCAGATTGGGTGAATGCCATGCACGAAGAGCTACACAACTTTGAGAGGAATCAAGTGTGGACACTTTTTGAAAATCCCGAAGACGAGCACAACATCATCGGTACAAGATGGGTGTTTTGGAACAAGCAAGATGAATATGGACAAGTTGTATGCAACAAGACGCGTCTCGTAGCTCAAGGATACACACAAGCCAAAGGTATGGACTATGGTGAGACTTATGCCACCGTTGCTAGACTTGAAGCCATTTACATTCTTCTCGCTTATGCAAATCACCATGATATTACTCTTTACAAAATGGATATCAAAAGTGCTTTTCTAAATGGTGAAATTAAAGAGAAAGTTTATGTCAAACAACCTCCCGCCTTTGTGAACCCCAAGAAAGCTAATCATGTCTACAAACTTCGTAAATCTTTATATGGTCTTAAACAAGCCCCTAGAGCTTGGTACAAATGCCTAACTAAGTTTCTTATAGAGAAGGGTTTTGAAATTGGTAGAATTGATGCAACCTTATTCACTAAAAGAGTTAGTGGAGAACTATTTGTGTGCCAAATATATATGGATACTATTATCTTTGGTTCTACTAACCCACATTTCAGTGAGAAGTTTGGAAAGTTGATGTCAGAGAAATACGAGATGTCAATGATGTGCGAGCTGAAATTCTTTCTTGGATTGCAAATCAAACAATCAAGAGAAGGTACATTCATCTCTCAAACCAAGTACACCAAGGACTTAATCACGAAGTTCAATATGCAAGAGTGCAAAGGTATGAGAATACCCATGCCTACTAGTGGACATACTGAACTCACTAAGGAGGACAAACCGGTTGATTAAAGAGTTTATCAATCAATGATTGGTTCATTGCTATATCTATGTGCCTCCCGTCCTGATATCATGTTGATTTTTTGCATGTGTGCCCGATACCAAGAGACACCTAAATAGTGTCATCTATTGTTTGTTAAAAGAATCGTGAGATACCTAATACATACACCAAACTTTGGCATATGGTATCCCTAGGGATCTTCTTTTAATCTTGCTGGCTATTCCGACTCGGACTATGCTGGAGACAAGGTTGATAGAAAATGCACCTCGGGTACATGTCAATTTCTTGGGAGATCTCTATCTTTATCTACTGCCGAAGCTGAATATATAGCCGTCGGATCATGCTGTGCGCAATTACTATGGATGACTCAAACTCTTAAGGATTATGGAATTCATGTTAAAAATGTTCCATTATTGTGTGACAATGAAAGTGATATTAAAATTGCCTATAATCCCATCCAACATTCTCGAACAATACATATTCAAGTGCAACATCAATTCATTCACGATCATGTTGGTAAAGGAGATATATATCTTAAGCATGTTCGTACCGACAAACAATTAGCTAATATTTTTACCAAAACACTTGATGAGGAAGTACTTTGTCATTTGAGGAGTGATTTAACATCATTGATTCTTCAAACTTGATCTGGACTAAGTCGGATGCATGCAAGGGCATGAGCTTGATTGTCAATTCCTTGATACTATTGATATGACACAAACTTATATCTTGGAAACTATGCTCCCTTGTATTGCATCTAACGCTTTTGTAGGTACTTGGAATAAATACACTCCACAAGGTTTCCATCAACTCTCATCAAAAGCAATCTTTTCAAGGCCAAGTGTCAACAATCCTTTCTTCGGAGATGGAGGAAGAAGACAACAAAATTATATGCTTGACAATTATATGATAATGAAGTCCATTCATGTCATTTGGATATATTATGTTCTTCGTTGCATGACTAACCATTGTAGGTTGAAAATGAACCAAAATGACATGGATAGATCCCAACTCAAGGTGGTCATCATCAACATTGAGCATCCACGGCAAGTTCACCTACATGCCATGTCATCAGCATCATGCAAAGGCATGTACTCATGTCCTTGATAAAGCTTTGCATCAAGTCATGAGGTAAAGCAACTCAAGTGATATGAAGGCATTAAAAGCTTAATCGAGAAATGGTAACCCCATTTTACGCTTAACAATGAGTATGACCTATAATCAAGCATCCATGCTTGACTCCTCAAGTCAAATACTCTAATATAGGTGACCTAGTCACCGCCCACATCTAGATGGAGATTCTTGTATGGTTCACATTTTCATTACATACTTTCTTGGAACCATACAATTATCATCTATATGTATGTATATATTTAAAAAAATGTGTTTTCTCTTATTTCTTTTTATCTTTGGTTATTTCTTTTCTCAAAGTTTGTGGATATTTTCTGTCTATTTCCAATTAGGGAGTTGATTTTCAATGCAACTCAGTTTCACCATGTCGGTGTAGGATTGACACCTATGGGGGCCTCAACGGTCCCCTTTTTGCTGGTTTGGCGGGGAGAGGGGTCGTAGCAAGAGCAGAACCAACAGTCACAACCATGCAAGGTCTTTTTACCCAGGTTCGGGCCATGTAATGCATAAAATCCTACTCCTGCATGCGTTCAGTTATTCGTTTTTGGGTTACTGTAGATCTATCCCCTTTTACAGCCTTTCGATTGGTCAAAAAGCCAAAAGTACTTACTACTGAGCCTCGGGCCTCCTTTTATAGGCAAAGGGGTCACCACAGTGGCTCAGCGGGTGAACGGTGGGTTTACGAGTGAAACAGCGTCGACTGACAGTTACAGTGTTACTGCCTTGTTAGAGGTGCATTGAATGCTTTGACAGACTTCCCTGACCTTGCGAGGGGGGGGGGGTTGGACACGTACCCACACGTGGCAACTCCGAGTGTTGCGCCGGCGTGCGGGCGGATGCATGGCTCATGCACCGTCACCGACATGTTCATTGGTGGAGGCGTCCGCAGGTCGTGAGGGCGCCTTGGGCCCACGCCTCTCCTCGGGCCTTCTCTTTGTTCCCGGTAGGGTTACCTTGCCGGGGATCTTCCTGTTTCTCTCGGCAGGGAGGAGTTGGCCTGCCGAGGCCTTGTCAATTTTCCTGGCAAGGGTGGCTTGTCGGGGTTCAGTCCTTCTTCCACGGGGGGAGGGTCTCGCCGCGGCATTGTCTATCTCCCCGATAGGGAGCTCCTGCCGGGGTCTCTTCTTCCTTCCCAGCAAGCGAGTGCTTGCCGGGGCTTGCAATTTGCACTTGGTAGCCCCAGCGACGCGCCTTTCCGCTATGGAGGGGCTGCCGGTGTCCGCGCACTAGTCCGGGGTACTGAAGACCCCAGTCTTTAGTCCACCGACACGAGCCCCGGGGCCTGGGCCACACACGCATGCGAGGCGTTGTTGGGCAGGCCACAAGCGGTGCGCGGACACGCGGACGCGGGGCTTATAAAAATCGAGCTCTTACAGGGTTTCTTTCCCCACGTCGCGCATTTAACGTGCGAAGTGGAAGGGTGCATGGCGTGTGCATGATGACCTCTTTATTCCCTGAAAACGCCTCTACCACGTGTAGGACATGCGTAGCGGCGGTCGGGCAAGTGGCTATCGTGGCCTCAAAAGCCGCGGGCGTGGATGGGCCCGCCCCTGCATGCATTGGTGTATCAGGGCGGTTCCATTTTCCGCTCGTGACTGGAGAGCGATTGGGCGAGAGGGGCGGTGGCTTCTGGAGCGAGGAGGGTGGCCTCCGCGCTTTGCCCTATAAATTAGGGTATTTGCGCACATGTTTTTGCCCACCCATCTCACTCTTGAATACTTCCGTGCCTATCGCCTTGTCTTCTCTTGTTTCTTTCAGCTTTGCCGGTGGCACCCGCCCCTAACCAGGGTTAGGGGACGGGGCTGGCTTTCGTCGGCCCCCACGGCGGCAAGGGGCTCTTGCTCGGATCATGCCACAGCTTCAGGGGCCGCAACCAGTGGCAGCCTCGTCGACCGTGGCGGGAGAGGCTCGAAGGGCTGAGGACGCCGGGGTCATGGCTGAGGGAGGCGGAGTGCTACTCCAGCATCTCTGCCTTTCCGTGGGCTTGTTCCGGTAGGAACTCACGTCGAAAGGACCCCATTGGAGTTCCTTGTCCAATTGCGAGGGCGCATTAACACCCGACTACAGCTCCCGAGCGCCTTTGCCAAGGGGAGGGAGGAAGAGAAGCCCCCGATGCTATGGCTACGGGTACACGTGTGCGGCAATGGTGCCGTACCGGTGGCCGTAGAGCATCTGGGGCCTCGGCTCCTGTTCCTCGGCCGTGGGTGGAAGAGCTTTGCTCGTGCCCACACTCTCGGGGATGGGCACGTTCCCCGCTTCAAGATGACGGCAGACAACCTGCTCTCCGTCAAGCTATATGGGAGCTCAGGTGCGCGTCTCGACTGCTGCGAGGAGAGCTTGAGCGAGATTGACAGCCCTTCCTCGTGTGGGGGTGACGAGGAAGGGTCGGATGGCAGCGACATCGGGGACGGGTCAGATCCTCAGCGGGTTAAGCCTGTCTATGAGGATCTGATCTCGGATTGATCGTCGCTCGCACCATCACAGTCAGCTCGCGGCCCACCTCGTCCTGAGCGGAGATCTACGCGCCGGAAGAACCGACGCTGCCACGTCTTCTTGGCAGTTTCCGGAGTTCGGCTTTGTCTTCCCTGCTGGCCTCGTTCTCCTCTGCGCAATGCTGGTCCAGGAGGAACCATCCTGGGTTGCGCAGTGGGCCCTGCCGCTTTTTTTGTCTTCTTGAACTTCATTTCCTCCCATAAGTCGCCCTCGTCAAAAGACAGAGTCTTTAGATTAGGACAACAATGCTTTGTAAGTGGAATCGAATGTATCCACACAAATGAATGAATAGATGCATCCTCTCATTTTGTATGATTATTCCCTTGCACTTTCTGGATGCTTGTCGGCTTGACTTATCCTCCCGCGAGCACTTAGAGGAGAGGATCCTGAGAAAACTCGACAAAGGAGGTCGTCACCGGCAAGACTCCCTACCGCACTCAGTGCAACCATGTAACTTGTCAAGCGCGGCTCGAGGCGAAATAAGGTGCTACGTAGCTGTCTGAAACGTTGAACGAGTTCGAAATGAGATAAGGGCGCTCTGTGGCCGCTGAAGTCGTTGAACAGGCTCGAAACGGAGTCGGAGTGCACTGATCCTAGCAAGGTCCATCCGCGCGCGGGATCCTCATACAAAATTCGATGCTTCAAAAGGATAAAACTAATCTACGAAGAGTGTGACAAGAAGTTTGCCTCTGTACTTATCTTGCGCGTCGCGTCATTCCTAGCCGCAGCGTTTGAAGGTGCTGCCGGGGAGGAATATCCGTACCCCGGCAAGCTGATGTTGCCTCCAGCGGCCTCCTTGCTGACGAGGTTCTCGCCGTGGTCTTTGGTCACTCTGAAGGAAAGAGGCACGCTGGGGCGTATCACTTTCTCATCTCTTTTGCAAGAGATTTGCTGGCGCAGCCCACGAGCGCATCTGTCTAGCGTCACAACGCTCCAAGGAGAAATGTGAGCCGGAGGGCGCGTAAAGGGGCGGTTCGGGGCCTCAGACGCGTCCTCGACGACCATGTAGCACTCCGGAGATGTGCGTTGGTCGGCGTAAGCGTCGGAGGCCTGGCCGAAGCCCCGTGTCACGCCCTCGACAGCAGCGCGCTGTTCCAAGGGGGTGTGTCGGCCGGGCGATGCAGAGCTCGGGGCTTCCGCTCCTTCCACCCGCGCTCGCATAGCACCAATAGAGCCGCTATGAGCACTCGCGCGGGTGATACGTCCATTTTGCATCATGCTTTTATATTGATATTTATCGCATTATGGGCTGTTATTACACATTACCGTACAATACTTATGCCTTTTCTCTCTTATTTTGTAAGGTTTACTTGAAGAGGGAGAATGCCGGCAACTGGAATTCTGGGCTGAAGAAGGAGCAAGTTTGAGATACCTATTATTCACAACTCCAAAAGCCATGAAAATCAGCGAGGAATTATTTTGGATTATATAAAAATACTGGGCGGAAGAAATACTGGAGGGGAGCCACGAGGAGGTCACGAGCCTACCAAGCGCGCCGTACCCCTCGCCGCGCCTGGGTGGCTCGTGGGCCCCCTGTTACCCCTCCAGCTCCCATCTTCTGCTAGAAGAAGGGTTTCCTCCCATAAAAATAAATAAAGGGAGAGCTTTCGGGAAGAAACGCCGCCGCCACGAGGCGGCACTTGAGCAAAACCAATCTAGAGCTCCGGCAGGGCTGTCCTGCCGGGGAAACTTCCCTCCCGGAGGGGGAAATCGTCGTCATCGTCATCACCAACACTCCTCTCATCAGAGGGGACTCATCTCCATCAACATCCTCATCAGCACCATCTCATCTCCAAACCCTAGTTCATCTCTTGTACCCAATCTCCATCTCGCGACTCCGATTGGTACTTGTAAGGTTGCTAGTAGTGTTAATTACTCCTTGTAGTTGATGCTAGTTGGTTTACTCGGTGGAAGATCTTATGTTCAGATCCTTAATGCTATTCAATACCTCTCTGATCATGAACACAATTATGCTTTGTGAGTAGTTACGTTTGTTCCTGAGGACATGGGATAAGTCTTGCTATAATTAGTCATGTGAATTTGGTATTCGTTCGATATTTTGATGCATCGTATGTTGTCTTTCCTCGAGTGGTGTTATGTGAACGTCGACTACATAACTCTTCACCATTATTTGGGCCTATAGGAAGGCATTGGGAAGTAAAAAGTAGATGATGGGTTGCTAGAGTGACAGTAGCTTAAACCCTAGTTTATGCGTTCCTTCGCAAGGGGCTGATTTGGATCCACTAGTTTAATGCTATGGTTAGACTTTGTCTTAATTCTTCTTTCATAGTTGCGGATGCTTGCGTGAGGGGTTAATCATAAGTGGGATGTTTGTCTAAGTAAAGACAGTACCCAAGCACCGGTCCACCCACATATCAAATTATCAAAGTAGCGAACGCGAATCATATGAACATGATGAAAACTAGCTTGACAGAAATTCCCATGTGTCCTCGGGAGCGCTTTACCTTATATAAGAGTTCGTCGAGGCTTGTCCCTTGCTACAAAAGGGATTGGGCTATCTTGCTGCACCTTTGTTACTATTGTTACTTGCTACCCGTTACGAATTATCTTACCACACAACTATCTGTTACCGATAATTTCAGTGCGTTCAGAGAATACCTTGGTGAAAACCACTTGTCATTTCCTTCTGCTCCTCGTTGGGTTCGACACTCTTACTTATCGAAAAGACTACGGTAGATCCCCTACACTTGTGGGTCATCAAGACTCTTTTCTGGCGCCGTTGCCGGGGAGTGAAGCGCCTTTGGTAAGTGGAATTTTGTAAGGAAACATTTATATAGTGTGCTGAAATTTATTGTCACTTGTCACTATGGAAACTAATCCTTTGAGGAGGTTGTTCGGGGTATCTTCACCTCAAGCGGAAGCACAAAGAGTTGCTCCTCAACCTACTGCACCTACTAAAAATATTTATTATGAAATTCCTTCAGGTATGCTAGAGAAACTGTTGGCTAATCCTTTTACACGAGATGGAACATCACATCCCGACTTGCATCTAATCTATGTAGATGAAGTTTGTGGTTTATTTAAGCTTGCTGGTTTGCCCGAGGATAAGGTCAAGAAGATGGTCTTTCCCTTATCTTTGAGGGATAAAACATTGACATGGTATAGGCTATGTGATGATACTGGATCATGGAACTACAACCGATTGAAATTGGAATTTCATCAAAAGTTTTATCCTATGCATTTGGTACATCGTGATCGGAATTATATATATAGTTTTTGGCCTCGTCATAGAGAAAGCATCGCTCAAGCTTGGGGGAGGCTTAACTCAATGTTATATTCATGCCCCAACCATGAACTCTCGAGAGAAATTATTATTCAGAACTTCTATGCTCGGCTTTCTCATGATAATCGCACCATGCTTGACACTTCTTGTACCGGTTCTTTTATGAAGAGAGATATTGACTTCAAATGGGATTTATTGGAAAGAATTGAACTCAACTCAGAAGATTGGGAGTTTGATGAAGGTAAGGAGTCAGGTATGAATCTTAAGTTTGATTGTGTTAAATCCTTCGCTGAAACCAATACTTTTCGTGATTTTAGCGCTAAACATGGACTTGACTCTGAGATAGTAGCGTCATTATGTGAATCATTTGCTGCTCATATTAATCTCCCTAAGGAGAAGTGGTTTAAATATCATCCTCCAATAGAAGTCAATGTAGTAAAACCCAATCCAGTTGAAGAGAAAGTCATTGCTTATAATGATTCTATTGTTCCTAGTGCTTACATTGAGAAACCACCTTTCCCTGTTAGAATAAAGGATCATGCTAAAGCTTCAACTATGATACGTAAGGGCTACATTAGAACACCTACACCCCGAGAGAAAATTAAAGTTGAACCTAGCATTGCTATTATTAAAGATCTCTTGGCCGATAATGTTGATGGGCATGTTATTCACTTCTACGAAGATGCTGCTAGAATTGCTAAACCTCATGCTAGAGACAAATATAAGCCTGTTGTTGGCATGCCTGTTGTTTTTGTTAAGATAGGAGATCATTGTTATCATGGTTTATGTGACATGGGTGCTAGTGTTAATGCAATACCTCGATCTTTATATAATGAAATTAAAGATGAGATTGCACCTGTCGAGATGGAATTCATTGATGTTACTATTCAACTTCCCAATAGAGATACTATCTGCCCTGTGGGAATTGTGAGAGATGTTGAAGTCTTGTGTGGTAAAACTAAGTATCCTACTGATTTTCTCGTTCTTGCAACCACACAAGATAGCTTTTGTCCCATCATATTTGGTAGACCTTTCCTCAATACTGTTAATGCTCAGATTAATTGTGAGAAACAAACTGTAACTGTTGGCTTTGAAGGTGTGTCACATGAATTTAATTTTTCTAAGTTTGGTAGACAGCCTCATGAAAAAGAATTGTCTAGTAAGGATGAAATTATTGCTCTTGCTTCTATTGTTGTGCCTCCTACTGATCCTTTAGAGCAATACTTTCTTGAGCATGAAAATCATATGCATATGGATGAAAGGAATGAGATAGAGAGAGCTATCTTTGAAAAACATCCTATCCTTAAGAATAATTTCCCTGTTGAATTACTTGGAGATCCACCTCCACCAAAGGGTCATCCTGTGTTTGATCTTAAACAATTACCTAATACTCTTAAGTATGCTCATCTTGATGAAAAAGAGATATATCCTATTATTATTAGTGCTAACCTTTCAGAGCATGAAGAAAAGAAATTATTGAAAACTCCGAGGAAGCACCGTGCTGCTATTGGATATACTCTTGATGATCTTAATGGCCTTAGTCCCACTCTATGCTAGCATAAAATTAAAACCGATCCTGATTCCAAACCAGTTGCCGATCATCAACGAAGATTAAATCCTAAGATGAAAGAGGTGGTAAGAAAAGAAATACTAAAGCTCCTGGAAGCATGTATTACCTATTCTGTTGCTCATAGTGATTGGGTAACGCCGGTGCATTGTGTCCCTAAGAAGGGAGGTATTATCTTTGTCCCTAATGATAAAGATGAATTGATCCCACAGAGAATTGTTACTGGCTATAGGATGGTGATTGATTTTAGGAAATTAAATAAAGCTACTAAGAAAGATCATTACCCTTTGCCTTTTATTGATCAAATGCGAGAAAGATTGTCTAAACATACACACTTTTGCTTTCTAGACGGTTATTCTGGTTTCTCCCAAATACCCGTTGCACAATCTGATCAGGAGAAAACCACTTTTACTTGCCCTTTCAGTACCTTTGCTTATAGACGTATGCCTTTTGCTTTATGCAATGCACCTGCTACCTTTCAAAGATGTATGATGGCTATATTCTCTGACTTTTGTGAAAAGATTGTTGAGGTTTTCATGGATGGTTTCTCCGTTTACGGATCTTCTTTTGATGATTCCTTGAGCAACCTTGATCGAGTTTTGCAGAGATGTAAAGATACTAACCTTGTCTTGAATTGGGAGAAGTGCCACTTTATGGTTAATGAAGACATCGTCTTAGGACATAAGATTTCTGAAAGAGGTATTGAAGTCAATAAGGCTAAAGTTGATGCGATCGAGAAAATGACATGCTCTACAAACATTAAAGGTATAAGAAGTTTCCTAGGTCATGCTGGTTTTTATAGAAGGTTCATTAAAGACTTCTCTAAGATTTCTAGGCCTCTCACCAATCTCTTTGAAAAAGATATTCCTTTTGTTTTTGATGATGATTGTGAAGAAGCATTTGAAATACTTAAGAAGACCTTGATAACTGCACCTATTGTTCAACCACCTGATTGGAACCTACCTTTTGAAATTATGTGTGATGCTAGTGATTATGTTGTTGGTGCTGTTCTAGGACAAAGAGTTGATAAGAAATTAAATGTTATTCATTATGCTAGTAAAACTCTAGACAGTGCCCAAATAAACTATGCTACTACTGAAAATTAATTTTTAGCAGTTGTGTTTGCATGTGATAAGTTCAGATCTTATATTGCTGATTCCAAAGTTACTATTCACACCGATCATGCTGCTATTAAATATCTCATGGAAAAGAAAGATGCTAAACCTAGACTTATTAGATGGGTTCTCTTGCTACAAGAATTTGATTTGCATGTTGTTGATAGGAAGGGTGCTGAGAACCCCGTAGCAGATAACTTGTCTAGGTTAGAGAATGTTCTTGATGACCCACAACCTATTGATGATAGCTTTCTTGATGAACAATTGAGTGTCATCAATGCTTCACGTAGTACACCTTGGTATGCTGATTATGCTAATTATATTGTTGCTAAATATATACCACCTAGTTTCACATACCAGCAAAAGAAAAAGTTCTTTTATGATTTGAGACATTACTTTTGGGATGATCCTCACCTTTATAAAGAATGCGTAGATGGTGTTATTAGACGTTGTGTACCTCAGCATGAACAGGGACATATCCTACAGAAGTGTCACTCCGAGGCTTATGGGGGACACCATGCGGGAGATAGAACTGCACACAAGGTATTGCAATCCGGTTTTTATTGGCCTACTCTCTTCAAGGATGCTCGTAAGTTTGTCTTGTCTTGTGATGAATGTCAAAGAATAGGTAATATCAGTAAACGTCAGGAAATGCCTATGAATTATTCACTTGTTATTGAACCATTTGATGTTTGGGGTTTTGATTATATGGGACCTTTTCCAAAGTCCAACGTATTTACTCATATTCTAGTTGCTGTTGATTACGTTACTAAGCGGGTAGAAGCTATCCCAACTAGTATTGCTGATCATAACACCTCTATTAAGATGCTTAAAGAAGTCATTTTTCCCAGATTTGGAGTCCCTAGATATTTAATGACTGATGGTGGTTCACATTTTATTCATGGTGCTTTTCGTAAAATGCTTGCTAAGTATGATGTCTGCTGCTAGCAGTCCCCGACAACGGCACTAGAGAAATGATGTTGATGTGTGAAATGACGTGGATGTCGCCTAGAGGGGGGGGGGATGAATAGGCGCTTTAAAATAATTAAGGTTTAGGCTTGAACAAATGCAGAATAAAACTAACGTTTAATTTGTCAAACACAAAACCTACAAACAACTAGGCTCACCTATGTGTACCAACAACTTATGCTAAGCAAGATAAACAACCAAGTGATAGCAAGATATATTACAATAAACAATATGTCTATCACAAAGTAAAGTGCATAAGTAAAGGGTTCGGGTAAGAGATAACCGAGGCACGGGGAGACGATGATGTATCCCGAAGTTCACACCCTTGCGGATGCTAATCTCCGTTGGAGCGGTGTGGAGGCACAATGCTCCCCAAGATGCCACTAAGGCCACCGTAATCTCCTCACGCCCTCGCACAATGCAAGATGTCTTGATTCCACTAAGGGACCCTTGAGGGCGGTCACCGAACCCGTACAAATGGCAAACCTTGGGGGCGGTCACCGAACCCGTACACGTGGCAACCCTTGGGGGCGGTTATCGGTACCCGTACAAATTTCTCGGGGCAATCTCCACAACCTAATAGGAGACCCCGACGCTTGCCCGGAGCTTCACACCACAATGATTGAGCTCCGAGACACCACCAAGCTTCTAGGACGCCAAAGCATCCACGAAGAACAATATCTAGGGTACTAAGTACCAAAGGTAGTAAGCTTCTCAACTTCTCACTTCCACGTATCATCGTGGAGAACTCAAACCGATGCAACTAATGCAATGGCAAGAACACACGAAGTGGTCAAGTCCCTCATACTCAAATCCCTCCACAACAACGAAAGCTATGGAGAAATATGAGAGGAAGAACAAGGACTCAGAAAGAACTCCAAGATCTAGATCCAAGGGGTTCCCCTCACATAGAGGAGAAAGCGATTGGTGGAGATGTGGATCTAGATCTCCTCTCTATTTTCCCTCAAGAACAAGCAAGAATCATTGGAGGGATTGAGAGTTAGCAAGCTCTAAGAATGTCAACAATGGAGGTAGAACAAGAGCTCAACAGATGGATAAGACCAAGGGGGAAGAAGACCCCCTTTATATAGTGGGGGAAGGAATCATACCGTTACCCCCACTTACAGCCCGAGCCCAGCGGTACTACCGCTGGCTCCAGCGGTACTACCGCTGACCCTCTAGCGGTACTACCGCTGGTTGTAGCGGTACCACTGACCCTCTGGCGGTACTACCGCTGGCTGCAGCGGTACTACCGCTGAGCCCATGGTAGCGCAAAGATACTACCGGGCCAACCACCGCCAAGAAAGTCTTCGCAAAAAGTCCGACGTAGTACAACTGCAAAGATGACGGTACTAAAGTCCTGGAGCGGTACTACCGCTGACCAGAGGCGGTACTACCGCTGGGCCAGCGGTACTACCTCCAACTCTAACGGTACTACCACTAGGGCCAGCAGTACTACCACCAGCTCTAGCGGTACTACCGCTAGGGCCAGCGGTACTACCGCTCGCCACTGAAACAGCCATAACTTTCGCATACGAGCTCCGAATCGAGCAAACCCAAGCTTGTTGGATTCACGATGACAATTCCTATGCACTAATGGAAATCTTAAGACCATGCTGATATGAAAATGCCAATGATCTAGAGATGTGAGACCTCTATGAATGAAGAACCGACAAAAACTCCAACATCGAAAACGTCATAGTAGTTGCATATGAACTCCGTTTTCGATGAACTCGAGCTTGTCATGAAGATGACCATAAGATCTAAAACTCACAAAGAGAAACAGCAAATAAGAACCAAGAAGTACGATGCAAGGATGCAAATGGTTTGAGCTCTCAACGAACGATACGGTCAAGCTAATCACTTGAGAGCCCCCCTTGACAGTACAACATTCTATTCTAAACGGAAAACCTATGAAGGGCAAACCTATACCTTGCACCTCGACCTCTTGAGCTAGATGATGATGATCTTAGCTTACTCAAGATGGGCCACCTTTCTTGATTGCGTTGTCTTCATGAAGACTAGTTGATTGCTCCCCCATACTCACTATGGGTGAGCCACTCTTCAGCATACCTTCACAAGTCCATTGCCACCACAATGGACGGCAAGCTTCAAGCACGATATATTCGTGTTGATCCTCTTGAACTTGCACACCGCAATCTTGATGACGATCACCACTTGACGTCATCCTTCAAGGGTTGTATGAGATCTTCCTTTTGACGCAATCCCATGGAAACACACCTAACCCACACACAGAACTCTCACGAAGACCATGGGTTAGTACACAAACACGTAATGGACAACGCTTACCATACCATGGGATCACTTGATCCCTCTCGGTACATCTTGTACACTTTGTGTGTTGATCATCTTGATTTACTCTTTGTCTGAGATCTTGATCAACCTTGTGTCTCTATGACCATTCTTTGGATAATACCTTGAATACCATCTTGGTCATCATATAAACTCCTTGAACCCACCAGATGGACTTCAAGAAGTGCCTATGGACAAATCCTATAAATATAACTTAAGGCAACCATTAGTCCATAGGAATTGTCAGCAATTACCAAAACCACATATGGAGATATATGCTCTAACAATGTGTCCCTGACTTGATGCCTCCGCGGCAACAGAGCTAGAACTGCGCCCAGTTGCTCAACAATTAGCAATTGTCTTGCAATGGCCCACCAGCGCGTGGGTTCGCGACAGTTTTCGAGGGTAGAGTATTCAACCCAAATTTATTGGTTCGCTCGACAGGAAGTGAAAGGATACTCTCAAGTATTATCAGCTGAATGCGTCAGATTCAACCACACCTGAAAGATCAGTATCTGCAAGCAAAGTATCAGCAGCAAAGTAGTATGATAACAACGGTGTCAGAAACGATCTGTCGACGGCAGACTATTCCTAACGGTCGTATCAATGGCGCGAGAAGTTGACCGTGGACGGAAAATATTCTTCCCGTCAACGGCGCGAGAAAAAGGTATTGTAGCAGGTAGTAGCAGTGTAACGAGTATCAGCAGTGGCAAGGAACAACAATAGTGACAACAGTAACAAGTAGCAACAGTAGCAAGTAGCAGCAGTAGGAGCAGAGCAAAACAAGTAACAACAACAGAGCAAAACAAGTAACAGCAGAAGTGGGACAAACTCGTAGGCAATGGGTCGGTGATTCGTTTGGATGACAGTCATCATGCAACCGTTATAACAGGGAGACATATGTGGCTAGCTCCCATTTGTCAATGTGATGTAGGCATGCATTCCGTGTGTAGTCATACGTGCTTAGGGAAAAGAACTTGCATGACATCTATTGTCCATCCCTCCCATGGCAGCGGGGTCCAAAAGGATACTATGGGATATTAAGGTTCTCCTTTTAATAAAGAACCGGAACAATGCATTAGCACTTGGTGAACACATGAAGTCCTCAAACTATGATCATCACCGGGAGTGGTTCCGGTTATTGTCACTCCGGGGTTGCCGGGTCATAACACATAGTAGGTCACTACAACTTGCAAGATCGGATCTAAAACACACATATATTGGTGACAACATAATAATTTCAGATCTGAAATCATGGCACTCGGGCCCTAGTGACAAGCATTAAGCATGGCAAAGTACTAGCAACATCAATCTGAGAACATAGTGGATAATAGGGATCAATCCCCGTCAAAACTAACTCGATTACATGATAGATCTCATCCTACTCGTCACCGCCCAGCGAGCCTATGAATAGATTACTCATGAATGATGAAGAGCTTCATGGAAATGGAGAGGGAAGAAGGTTGATGATGACGATGGGGACGATTTCCCCTCTCCGGAGCCCAAAACGGACTCCAGATCTGCCCTCGAGATGAAGAATAGGATGTGGCGGCGCCTCCATATCGCAAACGCGATGAAATCTTCTCTTCTGATTTTTTTCGGGACGAAAGTTAATTTATAGAGATGGAGTTGGGGGCGGCAGACCCACGTGGGCCCCACAAGCTTGGTTGCCGCGGCCAGGGGGGCCGCGGCAACAAGGCTTGTGGCCCACTGGCCCATCCCCTCCGATGGATCTTTGCGCAGGCTATGTTGATTTTGTTTCAACTACATGCATGAACATGCGCCAAGTCAAGCCACTTGAATCATTCAAAGGAGAATACCATCCTATCATACTACATCATAGTCATCTCAAAATCTATGTTGGCATTCAAGACAAACCATTAGAAGCTCCTAGCTAATTAAGCATGGCATCAGAAACTATGATCTCTAAGTTTTCATTGCAAACATGGTTCTCTCACAACAAAGCTGAATCTGGGATGACAAGCTAGTCATATTTACAAAAACAAATAGATAGAGTTCATACCAGCTTTTCCAGTCTCAGTCACTTCATCATATATCATCATTATTGCCTTTCACTTGCATGATCGAACGATGTGAACAATAATAAGAGTGCTCGTAGATTGGACTAAGCTGAATCTGCAGGCAAACACAAAGGAGAAGACAAATAATATGGCTCTTTGAAAGCTAAATAGGTATGCATGCAAGAGCCACTAAACATTGTAACCAATATCTTCTACCTTGACCCAAAGAAAAATAAAACTATTTACACGGGAAAGCTCCCAACAAGCAAAAAGAAGAAAGGAAAATCTTTTTGGGTTTTCTCAAAAGGAGACAAAACAAGAAAACAAGAAAACGAAAATAAACTAGCATGGATAATACAGTGGCAAAGTGTGAACACCGACGAACAAAGTGAAAGCATAAGCATGAATGTAAGGTCGGTGAGAACACGTACTCCCCCAAGCTTAGGCTTTTGGCCTACCTTGGTCTACTCCCAAGGACGGTCCTGGCGAAACCCAAAATCATAATCGGTGTTATACAGGAGCGCTGCAGCCACTGCCTGAATAGCTGCCTCACGAAGACGAGCAGCCGTCGCCTCCCTCTCATACTCCTCTGCCTCTCCTATGGTTATGTAGTATCTCCGTTTTACCTGAAAGTCAAAGAAAGCAGGAGCAGGAAGGGTAATATGGGAGACACGATGCCGGTTAAATATCAATCGGTATAGGAGGGATTCATCATCCCTCTCAAGGAACTGGTAGCGTGTCATAGCGACGCGGTCAAGGAAAGCTGTATGGAGCGGGGGATCTCCTGCGCGGATGGGTACTCCAAGAAAATTTGCCATGCGAGTGGCATAGATGCCGCCAAAGAAATCGCCCTCAATAGCATTCTTATTCAGCCTCCTTGCTATAATAGCTCCCATGTTGAAGCTTTTGTCACCCGTAACTGCGCTCTTAAGGATACTAAGGTCGGATGCGCATAGGTGACAATGTTCAACCTTACCGTAAATGCATCTACCTATGAAGAGGGCAAAGTAGTGCAAGGCAGGGAAATGAACGCTTCCTATGGTAGCTTGCGTGATGTCTCTAGTTTCTCCAACAGATATACTAGAGAAAAAAAATCTCTAACCGAAGATTTAGCAAGATCTTTAAGATTACCCCCATCGGGTATTTTGCAAATTCTATTTAACTCCTCCAAATCCATGGCGTAGGATTTATCATACATATCAAACAGTATGGATGAGTCACGGCCAACTGAAAATTTAAATCTACGCACGAAACAGGTAGTGAGCAAAGCATATTGTTCACATTTATGTGAGAGGAATTCTTCTAACCCGGTATTGCGGACAAGTGTATCAAACTCATCCTTGAAGCCTGCTTCAATCATGAACTCATCGGAAGGCCATTCACATGGTTGTACCGGTGCGTCCCTTAGTTGATAAGGATCGGGCTCCCGAATAGAAAGACGGGGACCCTTCTTACTTGAGGAACCACCATGAAACTTCCTCCTGAACATAATTTATTTTTGCTGAAATTTCGAAGTTCAAGAGAAAAGTGAATAAAGACCAACCACACCTTGTAGCAACTACTCCTACTAGTGTCTAGAGACCATATCACGCGCTAAAACTACTTGGGACCAGCTAAAATCAACATTTCAAGCTCAAGAACAGGGTCACCAAGGTAGCAAGAATACGCGAAGGATACATCACTAGAGCAAAAACTAATTGGACCAATGGAGGAGTCACTTACCAAGGAGTAATTTCCCCAAAACGGTTCGAAGAATGGTGCTTTGAGCAAGGAGATAGAAAATCACAGCCAAATGACCAAGGACACGGGTTTGAGCTGCGAAACAATTTTTTCTGGAGGTAGAGGAAGAGGATGGGAGCTGGAATGAGTGGAGGGGGTCCCTGTGGGCCCCACAAGCTTGCTTGCCACGACCAGGGGGGTGGTCGCGGTGACAGGGCTTGTGGCCCACTGGTGTGGCCCCCAGGCCAGCTCTCAGTCCCAGTATTTTTCAAATATTCCAGAAAAAATCATACTAAATTTTCAGGACCATCGGAGAACTTTTATTTTCGGGGTATTTTTCTCCGGGACGCTAAAACAGGAAACATGAAAAACTAAACTAAACCTATCATTTTTCTTCTAAGCAAAAGAAAGTGAAAGCTTAAAACAGAGGTATGTGACTCCTTGATTCATCCATTTCATGGTCATCGAAAGAAATCCGTCAATGGGGTTGATCAAATCCTTATGACAAAACTTTCTCGAATCGCAAAAGAGAACGGAGAATTTTCGAATAGCCACTAAGTCACCTCGATGGGGATATGAATCTCCCCAACAAGCAAATCATACTTCATCTTGACACGAGGAATAGGGCATTCAAAGCTCCCAATAAGAATCGATGAAGTTTTTTCGATAGCATTGATGCAATGTACTTGATATCGTTTCTTCGGAAAGTGCATGGTATGCTCATTACCGTTGACATGGAAAGTGACATTGCCTCTGTTGCAATCTATAATAGCCCCTGCAGTGTTTAAAAAGGGTCTTCCAAGGATGACAGCCATGGCATCGTCCTCGGGAATATCCAAGATAACAAAGTCTGTTAAGATAGTGGTATTAGCAACCACAACAGGCACGTCCTCGCAAATGCCGACAGGGAAAGCAGTTGATTTGTCGGCCATTTGCAGAGAAATTTCAGTGGGTGTCAACTTATCTAGTTCAAGTCTACGATAAAGAGAGAGAGGCATAACAGTAACTCCGGCTCCAAGGTCACATAAGGCAATTCTTACGTAGTTTCCTTTAATGGAGCAAGGTATAGTGGGCACTCCAGGATCACGAAGTTTCTTAGGAGTTCCACCTTTGAAAGTGTAATTGGCAAGCATGGTGGAGATCTCAAGATCTGGTATCTTCCGTTTATTGGTCACGATATGTTTCATGTACTTGGCATATTGAGACATTTTGAGCATATCAACTAACCTCATCTGCAAAAAGACAGGTCTTATCATTTCAATAAAGCGCTCAAAATCCTCATCATCCTTTTTCTTGGATGGCTTAGGAGGAAAGGGCATAGGTCTCTGAACCCATGGCTCTCTTTCTTTACCATGCTTCCTAGCAGTGAGGTCATTCTTATCGTATCTCTTAGGTTGTGGGTTATCAGGATTAACCGTAGGTTTAATCTCCACATCCTTATTATTGCTAGGTTGAGCAGTATTATGAACATCGCTGTCCATATTGTCACCAGGTTCATGTTCATCACCAGATTGTGTTTCTGCGTCAGACGCAGAAATATCATTTGGTTCTTCAGGTGTGACAGTATTTGGTGAACTAACATGCAGGTTTCTATCATCCTTCTTCTTCTCCTTAGGATGACTGGATGTATCAGCATTAATTCCTTGAGAATCTTGATCAATTCTCTTAGGATGACCCTCAGGATACAAAGGTTCCTGAGTCATTTTGCCTCCTCTAGTAATGACTCTAACAGAGTTGTCATTTAATTCATTGAGAAAGTCATTCTGAGCTTTAAGTACTTGTTCTACCTGAGTAGTAATCATAGAAACATGTTTACTCAGAAGCTTCAGATCATTGACATTTCTGTCTACACAAGCACTTAAATGACTAAGCATACGAGTACTTTGTTCCAAATGTCTGCTAACATAATCATTGGAACTTTGTTGTTTGGCAACAAAGTTGTTAAATTCAGCAAAGCATAGGCTAGCAGGTTTGTCAAAAGGAATATCACTCTCATCAAACCTACGTAGAGAATTTACTTCCACTACCTGTATTAGGTTATCGAGACCATGGATCTCTTCGATAGGTGGTAGATTTTTGACATCTTCAGATCTAATGCCTTTCTCTTCCATAGATTTCTTGGCTTCTTGCATATCTTCGGGACTGAGGAATAGAATACCTCTTTTCTTCGGAGTTGGCTTAGGAGGTGGTTTGGGAATAGTCCAAGCATTATCGTTGATCAAGATGTTATTCAGTAGGATCTCAGCTTGTTCTATAGCTCGTTCCCTAAAAACATAACCAGCACAACTATCTAGGTGGTCTCTAGAAGCATCCGTAAGTCCGTTACAGAAGATATCAAGTATCTCGTTCTTCTTAAGAGGGTGATTAGGAAAAGCATTCCGTAGCTGGATGAGCCTCCCCAAGCTTGTGGGAGACTCTCTTCTTTGAGTTGATCAAAGTTGTATATTTCCCGCAAGGCAGCTTGCTTCTTATGGGCAGGGAAATATTTCTCACAGAAGTAATAGACCATATCCTGGGGACTACTCACACATCCAGGAGCAAGAGAAGTGAACCAGGCTTTAGCGTCATCCTTTAGAGAGAAAGGAAACAACTTAAGGATATAGTAGTGGCGGATCTTCTCCTCACTAGTGAAAAGGGTGGCTATATCGTGTAGTTTCGTAACATGGGCTACGACCGTCTCAGAATCATAACCGTGGAAAGGATCAGATTCGACTAGAGAGATTATCTCCGGATCGACAGAGAATTCATAATCCTTATCGGTGATAAAGATAGGTGAAGTGGCAAACTTCGGGTCGTATTTCATTCTAGCTTTCAGAGATTTTTCCTTCCACTTGAGAAGTAATTTCTCAGCGTCATAGGCATCCTTACATGCAAGAAAATCCTCAGCTATCTCTCCCACCATAACATAACCCTCACGTATATCAGGCAATTCATATCTAGGAGAGCTAGATCTAGAAGGAGCAAAAGCAGGTTCTATCTCAATAGTATCGGCAATTTCAGAAGCATCACGAGCATTGGCAGTAACTCTAGCAATATGAGCATCAAGGAACATCCCTAGTGGCACATCAGGCCAAGTAGTATCTCTAGCAGTATCAAGTATAGCATCATCAGACAAAATAGCATCTCTAGCATCATCAGGCAAAGCAGTATCAGGCATAGCATCTCTAGCAGTATCAGACATAGTATCTCTAGCAGTATCAGGCATAGCATCTCTAGCAGTATCAGGCATAGCATATCTAGCAGTAGCACCATAAGCATCATCAAGCACAGTCGACATATCAAGATTTCTAGCAATAGGTGATGTCGCAAACTTACTCATAACTGAAGGTGAATCAAGTGCAGAGCTAGATGGCAGTTCCTTACCTCCCCTCGTAGTTGAGGGCAAGACTTTGGTTTTTGGATCTTTTAGATTCTTCATAGTGACCAGCAAATATAAATCCCAAGTGACTCAGAGAATATAACAATCCTTCCCCGGCAACGGCGCCAGAAAAAGCTGCTACTAGCAGTCCCCGGCAACGGCACTAGAGAAATGTTGTTGACGTGTCCCTGACTTGATGCCTCCGCGGCAACAGAGCCAGAACTGCTCCCAGTTGCTCAACAATTAGCAATTGTCTTGCAATGGCCCACCAGCGCGTGGGTTCGTGACAGTTTTCGAGGGTAGAGTATTCAACCCAAATTTGTTGGTTTGCCAACACGAAGTGAAAGGATACTCTCAAGTATTAGCAGTTGAATGCGCAGATTCAACCACACCTGAGAGATTAGTATCTGCAAGCAAAGTATCAGCAGCAAAGTAGTATGATAACAACTGTGTCAGAAACGATCTGTTGACGGCAGACTATTCCTAACGGTCGTATCAATGGCGCCAGAAGTTGACCGTGGACGGAAAATATTCTTTCCCGTCAACGGCGCGAGAAAAAGGTATTGTAGCAGGTAGTAGTAGTGTAACGAGTATCAGCAGTGGCAAGGAAGAGCAGTAGTGACACCAGTAGCAAGTAGCAGCAGAGGAACACAAGTAACAAGAGCAGAGCAAAACAAGTAACAGCAGCAGTGGGACAAACTCGTAGGCAATGGGTCGGTGATTTGTTTGGATGACATTCATCATGCAACAGTTATAACACGGAGAGATATGTGGCTAGCTCCCGTTCATCAATGTGATGTAGGCATGCATTCCGTGTGTAGTCATACGTGCTTAGGGAAAAGAACTTGCATGACATCTATTGTCCATCCCTCCCGTGGCAGCGGGGTCCAAAAGGATACTACGGGATATTAAGGTTCTCCTTATAATAAAGAACCGGAACAACGCATTAGCACTTGGTGAACACATGAATTCCTCAAACTATGGTCATCACCGGGAGTGGTTCTGGTTATTGTCACTCTGGGGTTGCCAGGTCATAACACATAGTAGGTAACTACAACTTGCAAGATCAGATCTAAAAGAAACATATATTGGTGACAACATAATAATTTCAGATCTGAAATTATGGCACTCGGGCCCTAGTGACAAGCATTAAGCATGGCAAAGTAGTAGCAACATCAACCTCAGAACATAGTGGATACTAGGGATCGATCCCCGTCAAAACTAACTCGATTACATGATAGATCTCATCCTACTCATCACCGCCCAGCGAGCCTACGAATAGATTACTCACAAACGATGAAGAGCTTCATGGAATTGGAGAGGGAAGAAGGTTGATGATGACGATGGCGACGATTTCCCCTCTCCGGAGCCCAAAACGGACTCCAGATCTGCCCTCGAGATGAAGAACAGGATGTGGCGGCGCCTCCATATCGCAAACGCGATGAAATCTTCTCTTCTGATTTGTTTCGAGACGAAAGTGAATTTATAGAGCTGGAGTTGGGGGCGGCAGACACACGTGGGCCCCATAACCTTGGTTGCCGCGGCCAGGGGGGCCGCGGCAATAGGGCTTGTGGCCCACTGGCCCATCCCCTCCCGTGGATCTTTGCGTAGGTATTTTTCATATTTTCCATAAATATTCTCCGTAAATTTTCCGGACGTTCCGAGAACTTTCATTTCTGCACAAAAACAACACCATGGCAATTCTGCTGAAAACAGCGTCAGTCCGGGTTAGTTCCATTCAAATCATGCAAATTAGAGTCCAAAACAAGGGAAAAAGAGTTTGGAAAAGTAGATACGATGGAGACGTATCAATGTCAATCATAGAATTGCATCTCCTTATCATCCTCAGTCTAGTGGTCAAGTAGAGTTAAGTAATAGAGAAATTAAATTAATTCTGCAAAAGACTGTCAATAGGTCTAGAAAGAATTGGTCTAAGAAACTTGATGATGCACTGTGGGCTTATAGAACTGCTTATAAGAATCCCATGGGCATGTCTCCGTATAAAATGGTTTATTGTAAAGCATGTCATTTACCTCTTGAGTTAGAGCATAAGGCTTATTGGGCAATCAAAGAGCTCAACTTTGATTTCAAACTTGCTGGTGAGAAGAGGTTATTTGACATTAGCTCACTTGATGAATGGAGAACGCAGGCATATGAAAATGCCAAGTTGTTTAAAGAAAAAGTTAAGAGGTGGCATGATAAAAGGATACAAAAACATGAGTTCAATGTAGGTGATTATGTCTTGCTATACAATTATAGTTTAAGATTTTTTGCAGGCAAGCTTCTCTCTAAATGGGTAGGTCCTTACATTGTTGAGGAAGTATATCGTTCCAGTGCCATAAAAATCAACAATGCGGAAGGTAATTTTCCGAGAGTTGTAAATGGACAAAGAATCAAGCATTATATGTTAGGTACTCCCATAAATGTTGAAAGCAATATTATAAGCACCATAACTCTGGAGGAGTACATAAGGGATATTTACCAGCTTGTTTGAGACTCCAAAAACGAGGACGTATGTGATTCGGTAACTAAACCGACTCCAAAACTTTTTCAATAGCAATTTTTCTCCGTTTTGGAATTTTTAGAAAAATAGAAAAAATTAAAGTAGTCCGGAAAGCGCACGAGGAGGCGACAAGCCTGCCAGGCGCGCCCTACCCCCTGGGCGCGCCTAGGGGGATCATGAGCACCTCGTGTGCCTCCCGGACTCCTTTTTCTTGTGGAATAGTCCTTTTGGTCGGTGAAAAATCATTATATAATCTCCCGAAAGGTCTCACCCTCGTATCACGCAAATATCCTCTATTTTCGTTTCGAGCCTGTTTCTGCCGCAGATTTAGGGCAAGGATGTCGTCTCAGGAATCTGTCGGGGAGAATGATTTCCTTCAAGTCTATGAAGAAGTAAATGCTGATTTGAAAAGGGTGGAAGTCACGGAGGCTAAGGAAGAGCTGCTGGAAGAAACGAAGGGCAAAACTAAGGAGGAGAATCCGGCATCGGACGAAGGGCAATCTGTGCTCAACAAGAAAGAAGATGAGGAAGAGGATTTCATCCAACCCTACCTCCACCTGCTATCCCTATCCTTGATCGAACTCTTGAGGTTATGTGAAATAACTCGTGTTCGCAATACTTATCTCACCCGTGAAGTTATTTTGCTGGAGAAACGAATCAAAGAGCTCCAAAGTACAAATCGAAGATTGATGGCCCTCTTGGAACTAAAAGACAGGATTGCTTCATCACCATCACCCCCGAACGAAGACAATTAAGCATGGGTATGGGCACTCCCATTGTCTTGTTCCAAGCTTGGGGGAGTTGCCCGGTATCGTATCACCATCACATCTTTTGCCTTTACCTTTATCTTAGTTCTATACTTTTTGGTAATATCTTTTTCTAGTAGAATAAAGTTCTTAGTATGATCTAGGCTTGGGTTTAGCATTGTGTTACCCCCAATGTAATCGAGTTCGTGAGTTATATAATAAGGAGTGTTTTCATTAAGGGCCTTGCTTCATGCCATGATCTAAAGAAAAGAATAATAAAAGAACAAAAGCATGAAAGATCATGTAATGATCTTATGGGAAGTGATGGCTTCACATATAAAAAGAATGTTGATTGAAACTTGTTGTAGGTGGACAAACGTAGACCTTGGTCATTGTTGCAATTAATAGGAAGTAATAAAGAAAGAGAGGTTCACATATAAATTTATCATCTTTGACACCGTCTATGATTGTGAACACTCATTAAACTATTACATGCTAAGAAGTAGATGTTGGACAAGGAAGACAACATAATGAATTATGTTTGCTTGGTTCCGCACAATGTTATATGACTAGAGATCCCTTAGCATGTGACGCTTGCTTCCACCTCATATCAGCCAAAACTTCCGCACTAAGTAGAGATACTACTTGTGCATCCATAAACCCTCAACCCAATTTTGCATGAGAGTCCACCATACCTACCTATGGATTGAATAAGATCCGTCAAGTAAGTTGTCATCGGTGCAAGCAATAAAAAGTATTTGCTCCCTAAATATGTATGATCTATTAGTGTGTGGAAAATAAGCTTTGTACAAACCTATGACGAGGAAGACATAAAAGAGACAAACTGCATAATAAAGTTCTTTATCACAGGAGGCAATATAAAGTGACGTTCCTTCACACTAAGAGATCACGCATCCAAACCCCAAAAGCGCATTACAGCCTCTGCTTCCCTCTGGGGAAGGGCCTATCTTGTACCTTTACTTTTTATCTTTAAAAAAGTCATGGTGATCGACACCAATTCCTTATTTCGCCATTATCTTGGCTAGTGTCATGTGATAGGGAAAGATCTATATTCATATATCAACTTGGAAGTAAGTAGTCATGAATTATTATTGTTGACATTACCCTTGAGGTAAATAGTTGGGAGGCGAAACTATAAGCCCCTATCTTTCTCTGTGTCCAACCTAAACTTTGATCTCATGAGTACCGCATGAGTTTTAGCAATTGTGGAAGATTAAAAGATGATTGAGTATGCGGATTTGCTTTACATGCTCTTATTTGACTATTTCCGACGTTATGATAAATTGCAATTGCTTCAATGACTAAAGACTATTGGTTGTAATTATCAATAAGGTTCTTGATCCATACTTTACTTTGTGAAGGAATTGTCACTTTAGCATAAGAGATTATATGACAATATTGTTGTTCTAAATATGATCATGATGCCTGCATGTCCGTATTCTATTTTATCTACACCTCTATCTCTAAACATGTGGACATATTTATTGATCTCAGCTTCCGCTTGAGGACAAGCGAGGTCTAAGCTTGGGGGAGTTGATACGTCCATTTTGCATCATGCTTTTATATTGATATTTATCGCATTATGGGCTGTTATTACACATTACGGTACAATACTTATGCCTTTTCTCTCTTATTTTGTAAGTATTACTTGAAGAGGGAGAATGCCGACAGCTGGAATTCTGGGCTGAAAAAGGAGAAAGTTCGAGATACCTATTATGCACAACTCCAAAAGCCATGAAAATCAGCGAGGAATTATTTTGGATTATATAAAAAATACTGGGTGAAAGAAATACTGGAGGGGAGCCACGAGGAGGTCACGAGCCTGCCAAGCGTGCCCCACCCCATGGTCGCGCCTGGGTGGCTCGTGGGCCCCTGTTACCCCTCCGGCTCCCATCTTCTGCTATAAGGAGGGTTTTCATCCAAGAAAAATAAATAAAGGGAGAGCTTTCGGGAAGAAACGCCGCCGCCACGAGGCGGAACTTGAGCAGAACCAATCTAAAGCTCCGGCACGGCTGTCCTGCCGGGGATACTTCCATCCCAGAGGGAGAAATCGTCGCCATCGTCATGACCAACACTCCTCTCATCGGAGGGGACTCATCTCCATCAACATATTCATCAGCACCATCTCATCTCCAAACCCTAGTTCATCTCTTGTACCCAATCTCCGTCTCGCGACTCCGATTGGTACTTGTAAGGTTGCTGGTAGTGTTAATTACTCCTTGTAGTTGATGCTAGTTGGTTTACTCGGTGGAAGATCTTATGTTCATATCCTTAATGCTATTCAATACCTCTCTGATCATGAACACAATTATGCTTTGTGAGTAGTTACGTTTGTTCCTGAGGACATGGGATAAGTCTTGCTATAAGTAGTCATGTGAATTTGGTATTCGTTCGATATTTTGATGCGTTGTATGTTGTCTTTCCTCTAGTGGTGTTATGTGAATGTCGACTACATAACACTTCACCATTATTTGGGCCTAGAGGAAGGCATTGGGAGGTAATAAGTAGATGATGGGTTGCTAGAGTGACAGAAGCTTAAACCCTAGTTTATGCGTTCCTTCGCAAGGGGTTGATTTGGATCCACTAGTTTAATGCTATGGTTAGACTTTGTCTTAATTCTTATTTCATAGTTGCGGATGCTTGCGAGAGGGGTTAATCATAAGTGGGATGTTTGTCCATGTAAGGACAACACCCAAGCTCCGGTCCACCCACATATCAATTTATCAAAGTAGCGAACATGAATCATATGAACATGATGAAAACTAGCTTGACAGAAATTCCCATGTGTCCACGGGAGCGCTTTACCTTATATAAGAGTTCATCCAGGCTTGTCCCTTGCTACAAAAGGGATTGGGCCATCTTGGTGCACCTTTGTTACTATTGTTACTTGCTACCCGTTACGAATTATCTTATCACACAACTATCTGTTACCGATAATTTCAGTGCCCGCAATGAATACCTTGCTGAAAACCACTTGTCATTTCCTTCTGCTCCTCGTTGGGTTCGACACTCTTAATTATCAAAAGGACTACGATAGATCCCCTACACTTGTGGGTCATCAGCGGGCAGAGCAGCCACTGCTTCCTCCCACTCAAGGAAGATGCCGCGGCGAACTGGGATCCGTGGAGCCGACGGGCGGCTCGTCGGATCGGGGTGACGCTGATGCCGGCCTGCTTCCGGCGATCCCCCTACCTGGCACGCCAAAGATGTCAGAGTAGGATCGACACCTATGGGGGCCTCAACGGTCCCTTTTTTTGCTGGTTTGGCAGGGAGAGGGGTCGCGGCAAGAGCAGAACCAACGGTCAGGGCCCGACAAGTTCTTTTTACCCAGGTTCGGGCCGCGTAATGCGTAAAACCCTACTCCTGCATGCGTTTAGTTATTCATTTTTTGGTTACTGTAGATCTATCCCCTTTCACAGCCTGTCGATTGGTCAAAAAGCTAAAAGTCCTTACTACCGAGCCTCGGGCCTCCTTTTAGAGGCGAAGGGTTCACCACAATGGCTCAGCGGATGAACAGTGGGTGATACGTCTCCATCGTATCTACTTTTCTAAACTCTTTCGCCCTTGATTTGGACTAATTTGCATGATTTGAATGGAACTAACCCGGACTGACGATGTTTTCAGCAGAATTGCCATGGTGTTGTTTTTGTGCAGAAATGAAAGTTCTCGGAACGTCCTGAAAATTTACGGAGAATATTTCTGGAAAATATGAAAAATACCAGCGCAAAGATCCACCGGAGGGGATGGGCCATTGGGCCACAAGCCCTGTTGCCGCGGCCCCCCATGGTCGCGGCAACCAAGCTTGTGGGGCCCACGTGGGTCTGCCGCCCCCAACTCCAGCTCTATAAATTCATTTTCGTCCTGAAAAAAATCAGAAGAGAAGATTTTATCGCGTTTGCGATACGGAGGCGCCACCACATCCTGTTCTTCATCTGGAGGGCAGATCGGGAGTCCGTTTTGGGTTCCGGAGAGTAGGAGGCTCGCTGGGCGGTGATGAGTAGGATGAGATCTATCATGTAATCGAGTTAGTTTTGACGGGGATTGATCCCTAGTATCCACTATGTTCTCAGATTGATGTTGCTACTACTTTGCCATGCTTAATGCTTGTCACTAGGGCCCGAGTGCCATGATTTCAGATCTGAAATTATTATGTTGGCACCAATATATGTGTGTTTTAGATCCTATCTTGCAAGTTGTAGTTACCTACTATGTGTTATGACCCGGCAACCCCGGAGTGACAATAATCGGAACCACTCTCGGTGATGACCATAGTTTGAGGAGTTCACGTGTTCACCAAGTGCTAATGCGTTGTTCCGGTTCTTTATTAAAAGGAGAACCTTAATATCCCGTAGTATCCTTTTGGACCCCGCTGCCACGGGAGGGATGGACAATAGATGTCATGCAAGTTCTTTTCCCTAAGCACGTATGACTACACAGGGAATGCATGCCTACATCACATTGACGAACGGGACCTAGCCACATATCTCTCTGTGTTATAACTGTTGCATGATGAATGCATCCAAAGGAATCACCGACTCATTGCCTACGAGTTTGTCCCACTACTGCTGTTACTTGTTTTGCTCTGTTGCTGTTACTTGTTTTGCTCTGCTGCTACTGCTGCTACTTGCAACTGTTGCTGCTTGCTACTGCTGTCACTACTGCTGTTCCTTGCCACTTCTGATACTCGTTACACTGCTACTACCTGCTACACTACCTTTTTCTCGCGCCGTTGACCGGAAAGAATATTTTCCGTCCACGGTCAACTTCTGGCGCCATTGATACGACCATTAGGAATAGTCTGTCGTCAACAGATCGTTTCTGACACCGTTGTTATCATACTACTTTGCTGCTGATACTTTGCTTGCAGATACTAATCTTTCAGGTGTGGTTGAATCTGACGCATTCAGCTGTTAATACTTGAGAGTATCCTTTCACTTCCCGTCGGGCGAACCAACAAATTTGGGTTGAATACTCTACCCTCGAAAACTGTCGCGAACCAACAAACGGGCGCTGGTGGGCTATTGCAAGACAATTGCTAATTGTTGAGCAACTGGGAGCAGTTCTGGCTCTGTTGCCACGGAGGCATCAAGTCAGGGACACGTCAACATCATTTCTCTAGTGCCGTTGCCGGGGACTACTAGCAGAAGTGGGTCCATGAGTGAAGCAGCGTCGACCGATAGTTACAGTGTTACTACCTTGTCAGAGGTGCATTAAATGCTTCAACAAACTTCCCTAACCTCGTCAGGGGGGTTGTACACGTACCCACACGTGGCAACTCCTGGGTGTTGCGCTGGCGTGCGGGCGGACGCGTGGCTCATGCACCGTCAGCGGCGTGTTCGTCGGTGGAGGCATCCGCACGTCGCGAGGGCGCCTTGGGCCCGCGCCTCTCCTCGGGCCTTCTCTTTCTTCCCGGCAGGCTTACCATGTCGGGGCTCTTCCCATTCCTCTCGGCAGGGAGGAGTTGGCCTGCCGAAGCCTTGTCAATCTTCCCGGCAAGGGTGGCTTGCCGGGGTTCAGTCCTTCTTCCATGGTGGGAGGGTCTCGCCGCGGCATTGTCTATCTCCCCGGCAGGGAGCTCCTGCGAGGGACTCTTCTTCCTTCCCAGCAAGCGAGTGCTTGCCGGGGGTTGCAATCTGCACTTGGTAGCCTCTGAGTCTTGATTTTTCCTTAAGCCCCAGTGACGCGCCTTGCCGCTGTGGAGGGGCTGCTGGTGTCCGTGCACTAGTCCGGGGTACTGGAGACCCTAGTCTTTAGTACACTGACACCTCGATCTCGGAAACTCGGTCCAACCGATTTCTCCTAGAGGCGTGCTGTCTTTCTCGGTTCTACAGAAGTATATTGCCTCAATGACTCCGAAATGTATCACTGCCTTTGATTCTTTGATAGTTTCCGGACTTTTGCCTTAGGGGGATAAAGATTTTCAATGATCCCAAGTTTCATTACCTTCTGAGTTCTTATTGAACATTTTTGGAAACAAAACTTGTTTTAACACAATTTTCTAGGGGGAGAAAACTTCTCTAGGGGGATAAAACCTCAGTGATCCCATACAATATAAGAGGGAGAATCATCTAGGACCCCTAAACTAGGGGGAGATAGTTCAAGGAACTCTTATCAATTCTTAAGGGGGAGAAAAGTCAAATTCAAGGAACCCTTATCAAAGAGAAAATTATCAAGGATCCCTTTTCTCTCAATGAGCCCTTACCCTCTAACCTTTTTGGAAATTAACACCAAAGGAGGAGAAATATCAAAGCTTCCAACAAGCCTACATAAAGGGGGAGAAATATCATCGATAAGCTTACACAAAAGGGGGAGAAATATCAAAAGGGGGATATTTATGTTCCTAAGGAAAGGTCTCCCTAAAGGGGGGTCTGTCAAAGGGGAGATGTATCAAACCTTACATATTAAGGGGGAGAGAGATAAAATTGTTCCAAATATATTTGTTTTCACTATCTTTGGATTGAACTTGTCTCACCCTACCTACTCCCAATATCTACATGCTATGATTCAGGAGGAGAGGTAATCTTACTTATTCATTCTTAAGGGAGATAGTTCTAAATTCTTTTGGAGACATATCTATCATCAAATTAGATTTCTCATATATCTTAAATATCTTAGTACTTTTGAAGCTCTTTGCATCTTTACAATAGAGTTCTCTTGTGTTATTTAACATTTGCTTCCCCAATTGTACTCCTACTACTAAGACGCTCAAGAACCTCAAGGTAAGTATATGCATCATATCCTAATTCATGATGATCTCTTGTCTCTTGCACATATTGTTTGCAAGCGGGAGTCTTGAACATGGAAATTATTTATTCACAAATGTTTGATGCATATAGACAAGATCTATATGACTTGTCTTCTCCTTCTACCTTGTGTGTGACCATACAATCCAAAGCAGCTATCCTCTAAAAAGGGATTGCACACATTTAGGGGGAGCTTGTACTAGTCATGTATCTTTCAAAGCTGTGATATTCTAATGCCTATCTTTATTTGAAGCTTTTATTGTATGTTGTCATCAATTACCAACAAGGGGGATATTGAAAGAACATATGCTCCCTTGGTGGTTTTGAAAATTCATGACAAGATACATTGTCTCTTGGACTAACACTTTTACCTAGTATATTTCAGGCATTGTTGAGGAAATCGTTAACTGGTAACTGCTCGGTTGGCTGGTGAGTAGGGGATTAATGGGCTAATCGGCAAGTTAATCGGCCATTTAATCCATCAATCGGGCGATTTATGAGTTAATCGGCTACTCGGTGACCGTGCAAGTAGGGATTAATGAGCAAGTTAACTGGTTAACTCGACGAATTATTTAACACGGATTTCAGGTATAGTCCACAGAGAGCTTTAGCTATAGGATTGTCAGGAGATGCCCCTTGATGAATGAAGGAATAGAATTGGCACAAGCTTCAAGCAAGAATACTCTTCATTTTATACTTTACGAGAAATCACTTTGAGTTCATAGGAAAGCAATACTTTTAAAAGGGGATGAGTTATTATGATGAATTGGTTTCTCAAGTGCTTAGAGGTCGCTACCGAAAATACTCATCCATTCTCCCACAAAATATCCTTGTCCAAACCCAAACCAGCAAAATGGGTGCCACCAACAATTTCCATTCGGCACTACCGGTTTTACACTTGACAAAACCTATGCCAAACCCTACCATCTCGGTACCACCAACATTCCTATCGGTGCCACCGGGATTCAGTGACCAACTTTATGTTGAGAAGATTTCAAGAGTCGGAATTTTCGAGTATGAAATTGGTCTCACCTAGATTTGGAAACTGGTCTAGGTCACTCTATCGGTACCACCAAGATTTATACATCGGTCTTACTGAAAATTCAACACTGGCCACATTTAGTGCAACTCGATACCACCGACATTCATTTCGGTGTCACCGAGTCGGGCAATAACTTTGTAATGGTTGGATTTTGTAAGATGCCTATATAAACCCCCACCTACCTCTCATTCGTAAGGAAGCACTCAGAACACACTTACACTCGCCAGATCCATTTTTCTGAGAGAGAGCCACCTACTCATGTGTTCAGATCAAGAGATTCCATTCCAACCATTTGTACCTTGGTTTCTAGCCTCCCCAAATTGCTTTCCACAAGATCAATCTCTCCTATCCCTGCCAAATCTGAGAGAGAGTGATTGAGTGTTGAGCAGACTATCTTTAGAAGCACAAGAGCAAGGAGTTCATCATTCTACCACATCTATTATGTTTTGGAGGGTGGTGCCTCCTAGATTTGTTAGGTGTTGCTTGGGAGCCTCCTACTTTGTGTTGTGGAGTTGAACCAAGATGTTTGTTTCGCAAGGAGATCGCCTACTTCATGAAGATCTACCGTGAGTGACCCTAGTCATGTGTGTACGGAAGCCGTGGTGGAATGGACAAGGTCGCTTCTTCGTGGACCCCTTGTGGGTGGAGTCCTCCGTCGACACTTGCAGCCGTTACCCTCCGTGGGTTGAAGTCTTCACTAACATGGACGTACGATAGCGCCACCTATCAGAACCATGCCAAAAATTGCCATGTCAACTCCTTCGCGTTTGATCTTCTTAAACTCTACTCCTTACTACATGTGCAAATTCCTTACTTTCCGCTGCCATATCTGTTGACTAGCATGTGTAGGGTGCACTAGACTTGTTAGGAACGCTAAAATCTGTCAACCATTAAATTTGGGAAAAGGCTAGGATTTTAATTTATGCAAGTAGTCTATTCACCCCCCCTCTAGGAACCTCTTCTATCGATCTCACGGCAGGGCGGCAGGGGAGGCCAAGTGTTCCATGTTGGAAATATGCCCTAGAGGCAATAATAAAGTGGTTATTATTTTATTTCCTCGTTCATGATAATTGTCTATTGTTCATGCTATAGTTGTATTAACTAGAATCCGTAATACATGTGTGAATACATAGACCACAACATGTCCCTAGTGAGCCTTTAGTTGGCTAGCTCGTTGATCAATAGATGGTTATGGTTTCCTAGCGATGGACATTGGATGTCATTGATAACGAGATCACGTCATTAGGAGAATGATGTGATGGACAAGACCCAATCCCATAGAAAAAGTAAAATGGAGACTCCCACCTCCCACCTCCCACCGCGGCGAGCCCGTGGCGATCTGGTGCTCTAGCCGGCGTATCCTCCCTCCTCGCCTCTCCTCTGCTCAGGTGAACCCTCCCGACCCCCCCCTCACATGGTCGTGCATGGCTTGCATGGGTGGTTCCATGTTGGATCTGGATTTTTCGCATGGTTTGGCATTCGCCGATGAGGTTTATCGTCACTCTGGTGTTACGGTGCACCCTATGAAGCACCGCCGCTCTTTCATCATGGTGGTTTCTTTTGGTCGTCATGTGTTCCGTCTCTCTACAGACACAGTCACCGTAGCTCTGGAATCTGTGATTGGGGGATCTGCTATTGAGTTTCGCGTCTCTCAAGTGACAGACTCGGTTTTCTCCTTCAAAGTGTCCTGCATGCAAGTTGGTTTTCACATTCTGGACTTACGCTCGTTCAAATGCTCAAGTTTTAAGTGCTTTTTCCATCTATGGGGCCATGGTGGTCCGAATTGGCGTCGGGAATTCGCTCTGTGGAAGAAGCAATGTGATGCTGAATGGATTATTGTGAGTCCATCTAAGAGGAGAGCCTCAGTAGGTCTGATGGCGATGCATTCCAGACCCCTAAAATCTTCTCTTAAATCTGGATCATCTGTTCGTAAGAAGCTCACATTCGCATCCCTCCAACAATATGAGGTTTGCAAGGGCTACAGATGTCCTGTTTCCCACGAGGAGCTACTCACGCTTGAACAGGCTGGTTATTCGGTGCCTTCTCCTGAACGTGTCATCATCTCTGCGCCACCGCCGGCAGAACTCCGGTGGACGACAGCCACGCCGCATATCACGTTCGGCACAGTTTCTCGCCAAGATTCATCCCTCGGATCTCCCGGAGCTGATTTTCAAATTGCCAAATTAAACGGAACTTCTCCCGTGCAACAAGGTGTTGGAGCTGATCCCGCCGAGATTCATGGTATTTTGAATTATGAGAATCAATTTTCGGTGGAAAGTTTGGACTCTGGGCCGATTTCCACGCTCATTATTGAGCCTGCTGAGGTTACCTCCTTATCTCGGCCCGAATCTAATCCTAGGATGGATATTCCCTCCTCGCAGGAAGCCCATCTGTCGTTTGATGAACTTATTAATGGCATGGTTGAGGAAATCTTTTCTTGCTCGATTTGTAACGCTCGAGGACATCTAGCTGCCAACTGCACGGCTTCGCCTGGATTCGCTGACAGCACTGTGGGCCATGCACGATCTAGAGGAGCCTCTTTTATGCGTAATAATTGTCTTACTTGGAACTGTAAGAGACCCACCACCTCCCCTGTCTCTGATATCTCGGGAACTGCTGATACTCTTGGTGAAACTGCAACGCCTGCAGCACAGTTCCGTCGTGTCTCATCGCCGTCGCATCCTCGAACTCCTTCCGAGACGCCGCGTGCCACTCCGCCACCGCCTCCCGCAATGGCGAACTTCGAGCTTGATCCTGAGTTCTTCCTCCCGCCGGGCCATAACATCATCGACGGAGGTCCTGACCGGCTGCCTCGGACCTACACCACGCCTGCTGTCCCCATCACCAGACGTCATGAGCGCTTCGTAATCGCTGACGTCCATCCTGCGCCCCCGGTTGACCACATGGTCCAGGTACGGCAAGAAGTAGCTGCTCTTCTTCTTCACCGAGGGTTGCATGTTCGATCTGCCCAGCCATGGATTGAGGGCGTTGGGCTGTTTGAACTCAGAGATGCGGCGGGGAGCTATGCTGCGGTCCACATGGTTCCGCAGGAAATTGCTCATAACCCTGTGGTGCGCTTCCTCCGACATGATCAGGGAGTTGGTTTCCGTGGGCAAGAGGGTTTTCGCCATGGCTGCCTCACGCTTCTGGGGGTCCCCCTCGACTTCCGCAATACTGAAGATCTACGGGCTGCTGTCAACACCTTCGGAGAGTTCCGCCATTGGGTCAGTGATGATCCTTATTTGGTTCTCTCCATTGTGTTTGCTTCGTTCCCAGACGACCGACTTGTCCCTCGCAGTATCAACTTCTCTGAATATGCTGCTTGGGGGGGCAAGGTGTCCTGGTCTGCACCGGTATACATCCTGGGGGTGACTGCCGAACTACTGCCCAATGATGAGGATCCCATTCCCCTCAATGGCAACCCTCACCCGCTTCCTGGACATCTCGTCAATGACAATCTGCAATTTGCTCTGCCCCCGTACCCTGCGTTGGGATGGAATGCGGTGCCGCTGGCACCTGAAGATCCAGTGGTTCCTGCTGCTGATGACGGTGGTTGGGGACAGCCGCCGGCAACCGCTGATGGAGGAGGATGGGAACCTGAAGCGGCCACGGAAGCACCTGCTGCTGATCCTGATCAGGATCAAGAGTCCATGGTGATTGATCAACCGAGTCCTTCTTCATGAGACTCGGTTCATGAGCTTGTGGACCTCGACCCTCAGCCGCAGGGTGACATGGAGGTGGAACCTGCTGATCGAGCACCCCCGGCCCCCGACCTGGAGGTGATAGTGGCTAACCCTGTTGCCCCTGCTGCTGACATGGCATTGGCTGCCCAGGGTCCTGATGCTGAACCGGAGGAGGATGGGCTTGGGATGGAGGAGGCGCAAGATGACAATCCTCTGGCAATTGTCCTATACAAACCCCCTCACATTCAGTGTGACAACCTCTTTGTTGGGGCTGCCAGGGTTTTTTACGGGCCTCCTCTGCCGCCAGTTCTATCATGGTCCCGCACTTTTGATGCTCTCATGGGAGCTGCTGCTTCTATGCACGTGCCTCGCCAGCTGCAGTTGCCAATTCTGGCGCCCATTGTGATCCCCAAGCGATCATGGGCGGCGGCCTTCGACCCTGCTGCTCCAGAGCTACCACCACCAGAGCCTGCTAGCAGCACACTCTCAGTGCAGGAGGTAATCCGTGTCAGTCCATCTTCAGCTGCGTAGGAATTCTCTTTTCTTTCTCCTGCTCCAACGAAGAAAGGGACCCGCAAGAAGGCCACTCCTGTCGTCGACTCCTATGTTCGTCGATGTACTCGCGGCTCCATCAAGCGCGATGGCTTCAAACCGATCCTGCAGGAGCTGCCAGCGCACGTCCCCAAGAAGAGGAAGCCCAAGGCCAAGCCAATGCCCTCTCCATCGCACGAGTCTGATGATGTGCAAGTACCTCCTGCCACTCCTATTCCGGTGATACAGGAGGTTGGGCAGTCACTAGGCATTGCCCCTGAGAAGTTAACGGTGGATCGACTTATGGAAGATCCTGCTGATTCCAAGCCATCGTCCGCTGATGTTTAATTCATCTATGTTAATTTGTTACTATACTGGCTCCATGTACTGTGAGACTTCTGCTTGCTCTGTCTTTTGGTTGTCTGAACCTTGGTCGCACAGGCTATTACATAGCCCTGCTTTTGCTCTCTATATATTGTGCAATGGATAGTCGTTCTACGAGAAGTTGGCGTGTGCTATGTTGGAATGTGCGTGGCCTAAATTCGGACCATAGGCAACGTGCGGTCCGTAACAAGATTGATGAGAGCCTAGCTCCTGTGGTGTGCTTACAGGAAACCAAAATGCAGTCAGTTGAGTTTCGTACAGTCAAATGTTTCTGTCCCAAACGCTTTGATCAGTTTGCCTACTCTCCCTCCAGGGCTGCATCAGGGGGGATTATCACCCTTTGGAACTCCTCCGTTCTTACTGGTCAGTTAGTTCAATGCACACCCTATGGCTTGATCATCTCCTTTACCTCAAATCATACTGGTGAATCCTGGACTTTGGTGAATGTCTATGGTCCTTGTCAAGGTGAAGCCAGAGATCTTTTTGTTAGCTGGCTATACAATCTTCATATACCCACTGGGGCTAATTGGTTGCTTCTTGGAGACTTTAATTTCATTAGATCCCCTGATAACAGAAACCTTCCTGGGGTTGATGTAAATGACATGTTCATCTTCAATGAAATTATTGGGCATGTGGGATTGCTGGAACTACCCATTAAAGGAAGATCTTTCACTTGGTCCAATATGCAAGATTCCCCTCTTCTGGAGCAGCTTGATTGGTTTTTCACATCAGCCAACTGGATATCTTCATATCCTCTTACACAAGTGGTACCCCTTGCAAAGACAACTTCTGATCATGTTCCTTGTGTGGTCACTGTCAACACTTCCATCCCTAAGTGCAACCTATTCCGCTTTGAAAACTACTGGGTTGAAATGGAGGGCTTCATGGAATGTGTTCAGCAATCCTGGCTCATTCCTTCGAGGAAAACCCATATTACTGTTGTCATTATTGATAAGATGAAACATCTTAGGCAGGCTCTGAAAAAGTGGCAGACAAATCTATCTCAGTTGAAAACTTTCATCTCCAGATGTAATCAAGTTGTGTTGTGTTTGGATGAGCTTGAGGAATTGAGGACACTTTTCAGACCAGAGGCTAACTTCAGGAAAATTGTTAAGTTACATTTGGAGCATATTTTGCATCTCTAGTGCTTATACTGGAAAAAGAGAGCCACTATCAGATTTGTTAAAGTTGGTGAGGAAAACACTAAATTCTTCCATGCTATGGCTACTGAGAGATATAAGAGGAATTCCATTGCATCTCTCAAGTTAAATGATGGTTCCATCATATCTGATTATGATCAAATTGCTGCATGCTTTTGGGCATCTTTTAAGGATAGAATGGGAACTTCTCTTGGGATTAACATGACATTTGATTTACAATCTATGCTTCATAAGGTGGAGGGTCTGTTTATTCTCACAGAACCTTTTTCTAAGTCTGAAATGGACAAGACTGTTCCGGAAATGCCCATTGACAAAGCTCCTGGTCCTGATGGGTTTAATGGTCTTTTCTTCAAGAAATGCTGGCCCATTATCTCCCCTGAGTTTTATCAACTTGCTGCTGCTTTCCATGCTGGTCATGCTCAACTTGAGAACATGAACTCATCTTATATTACTCTGATTCCCAAGAAGAGATCACCTGAACAAGTGGGAGATTACAGACCTATATCACTTACTGGGATGGTTCTCAAATTTCTGTCCAAAATGATTGCTAACAGGCTACAGTTGCAGATTGCGAAGTGTCTTCACAAGAATCAGTATGGTTTTATCAAGTCTAGAACCATTCAAGATTGTGTTGGATGGACTTTGGAGTACCTGCACCAATGCCATCAATCCAAGAAACCTATAGTCATTCTCAAGCTGGATTTTGAAAAGGCATTTGACTCTGTGGAACATGAGTTCATTTTTCAAATTCTCAAGCACAAAGGCTTCAATGACATATGGATACTTTGGGTCCAGCAGCTACTAACTTCTGGCTCATCTTCGGTCCTCGTCAATGGTGTGCGTGGAAAGAAGTTTATGTGCAAGAAAGGAGTCAGGCAGGGAGATCCCATATCCCCACTGCTTTTTGCTATTGCTGCTGATTTTTTACAGACTCTGGTTAACCAACTGCTGGTGGAGGGTCTGATTCAGCTGCCCATACCTTGTCATGATAAGGATTTCCCCATAGTGCAATATGCTGATGATACCCTTATCATCCTACCTGCTGATAAACCTCAATTGTTACAGTTCAAGAAAATGCTCTTACTTTTCTCCCAGTCCAGTGGATTACAAGTGAATTATCACAAATCTGCCCTTCTACCTGTCAACACTCCTCCACAGCAAATCCAGGACCTGGCAGACTCCATTGGCTGCAAAGTGGGATCTTTGCCCTTCACATACCTTGGCCTACCAGTTGGGACAACTAAACCAAGAATCATTGATCTCATGCCATTGGTTGATAACATGGAAAGAAGACTCAGTGCTAGTTCATCTTTTCTAGCTCTGGGGGAAGGCTACAGTATTTAAACTCAGCACTGTCTTCTGTGCCTATCTTCTTTCTATGCAGTCTGGATATCCCATCAGGCATATTGAAGCAGCTTGAAAGAATTCAAAGGCAATGTCTATGGAGAAAAAATGGGCAAGATCATGCACCCCCTCTTGTTGCCTGGCAACTGGTGTGCAGACCTAAAAATAAAGGGGGGTTAGGAATTATAAACCTAGCAATCCATAATGAAGCACTCCTGCTCAAGCATGTTGATAAATTTCTAAATCATGCTGATATCCCATGGGTTCACTTGATTTGGAACACTTACTATCATGACACAATACCTCAGGGAACTGCCCTTTGTGGTTCTTTTTGGTGGAAGGATATCTGTAAACGGCTTGACAAATTCAGATCAGTTACATATGTTCAGCCTAACAAGGGTGACTCCTTCCTGTTTTGGTCTGACTCCTGGTTGATTGGAAATTCCACTAGGCCCCTCGCTACTAGATTCCAAAGACTGTTGTCTTTTGTGGCTGATCCTTTCTGCACAGCTCAAGAGGTGTTTACAGCCTTTTATGATGACAACATGCTCTCTATGTTCCACTTGCCATTGTCTGCTCAAGCTTACCAGGAGCTGCTTTCAGTCCAATCTTTGCTTCAAGACCTGGATATTGATCATCGGGCCTCTCACAAATGGGTATGGGGAAAAGATGCTAAGGCCTACACTGCCAAGAGATACTATACTCACATTCACAACAGTATTACACCAAACCCTTCACTCAACTGGATCTGGAAAAGCTGTTGTACCATGAAGATTAAGATTTTTGCCTGGATGCTCATCATGGACAGGCTTAACACTCAAGACATGCTCGAACGGCGTCACTGGAATGTTTCCGACTCCAATCTCTGTGTTCTATGTCATGCTCGAGTCAAGGAAGACAGATATCACTTATTCTTCACCTGTCTTTTCAGTACCAGGGTCTGGAATTACCTGCAGATCACATGGCAGGGTCCATCCATGTGGAGTGCTACTGTTGCTGCTAAAAGAGACTTCCATAACCCCTTCTTTGCTGAGGTGGTCTTCACTGCATGTTGGAACATCTGGACTATCAGAAATGCAAAGGTCTTCAACCAGGAGCAGCCAAAGTTTAGAAAATGGAGATCTGGCTTCATTCATGACATTTCCTTGTTAGCTCATAGAATTAAGGCTAGTTTCAGGGATGATCTCCTTAAATGGGTTTCCTTTTTGCCTCCTTGAGATTTGTAGCCTTAGCTCCTCTTCCCTTTTGTACATTCTAAGTTCTACTTGTACATACTGCTCTCATATATGGGAATAAAATAAAAAAGGTTGTGGGGGGTTTTCCCTACAGTAGCCGGTCAAAACAAAAATCCTAAGCATAGAACAAGATCGTGTAGTTCGTCTGCTAGAGCTTTTATAATGTCAAGTATCATTTCCTTAGAACATGAGATTGTGCAACTCACGGATACCGTAGGAGTGCTTTGGGTGTATCAAATGTCACAACGTAACTGGGTGATTATAAAGGTGCACTATAGGTATCTCGGAAAGTGTCTGTTGGGTTGGTACGAATTGAGACTCGGATTTATCGCTCCGTGTGACGGAGAGGTATCTCTGGGCCCACTCGGTAATGCACCATCATAATGATCTCAATGTTACTAAGGAGTTAGCCATGGGATGATGTGTTACGGAACGAGTAAAGAGACTTGCCGGTAACGAGATTGAACAAGGTATAGGGATACAACCGATCGAATCTCGGGCAAGTATCATACCGGTAGACAAAGGGAATTGCATACGGGATTAAGTGAATCCTCGACATCGTGGTTCATCCGATGAGATCATCGTGGAACATGTGGGAGCCAACATGGGTATACAGATTCTGCTGTTGGTAATTGGCCGGAGAGATGTCTCGGTCATGGCTGCATGGTTCCCGAACCCGTAGGGTCTACAAACTTAAGGTTCGGTGACGCTAGAGTTCTCATGGGAATTGTAGATGTGATTACTGAATGATGTTCCGAGTGCCGGATGAGATCTCGTACGTCACGAGGAGTTCCGGAATGGTCCGGAGGTAAATATTTATATATGGGAAGTCCGTTTTCGGCCACCGGAAAGGTTTCAGGATTTATTGGTATTGTACCGAGACAACCGAAAGGGTACCGGAGGTCCACCGGGAGGGTCCATCTATCCCAGAGGGCTACATGGGCTGAAAGGGGAAGGGAACCAGCCCCTGGTGGGATGGTGCGAGCAAGGGAGTAGGCCCAAGGCGCATAGGGGGCAAACTCTAGGGCGTGGGGGCTGCCTTGGGTGCCAAGCCACCCCCTAGGGCGCCGCCTCCTCCTCTTCTAGGGCTGCCTCCCGTCCTAGGATTTCCCTAGGGTGGCCACACCCCCTCTCCCTCCCTCCTATAAATAGTGGAGGTCTTGGGACGGCTGCACACACCTAAATCTCTCTCCCTCGGCGCATCCCTACCTCTCCACCTCTCCTCCTCTGCGGTGCTTGGTGAAGCCCTGCCGGAGAACCAAAAACTCTATCGCCACCATGCCATCATGCTGCCGGAGTTCTCCCTCAACTTCTCCTCCCTCCTTGCTGGATCAAGAAGGAGGAGACATCCCCGGGCTGTAGGTGTGTTGAACGCGGAGACATCGAACGTTCGGTGTTTGGATCGGATCGCTGCGAGTACGACTCCGTCGACCACGTTCATAGTAACGCTTCCTCTTTGCGACCTTCAACGGTATGAAGATGCTCTACCTCTCTCGTTGTTGGTTTCTCCTAGTTAGATCTTTGTGTGATGTAGGAATTTTTTTGAATTATTACTACGTTCCCCAACAGACCGGGCGTGGGAGCACGCGCGCGGGGGGAGGAGCTCGGAGGTGGAGTGAGCGGTCGAAGGCGACCCACGCGGGAGCCGGGGTGCGTATCAGCGGGCATGCGCGGTTGGTGGAGCGGTGACACGTGGTCGAGCGATGTCGGGATGCCACCAGCGAGGGAGCTGCCACCGTGCTCGCTCTCATCGACAACAGAGCGACGGCAACGGATAGCAAGGCGTTGAGCAAGATGTGACCACCATGGCAGTACCCAGTCACATACGCATCTAGTTGCTAGCCAGCCATGACCACTCCCCGGTGATTGATGTTGCCAACCAACCGTCCTTTCTTGTTGATATCGGAGCAGCAATCGGATGATGGATAGGAGTAAACTTTACAATTCTATTTGTGAACCACCAATAATCAGTTTAGCATGGAAGATATTGAAAAACTTTATCGTAACATTGACAGTAAAGAACACCACTCAAAAACTATATTTTCAATATTGTTTTAAAACTTGAGCTTGGCACATGTTCAAATTAATGCTTCCCTTTTCAAAGGGCCTATCTATTTACTGTTATGTTGAGTCATCACCCTCTTACTAAAAGCACGAGACCGGAGAGCACTATTTTCATTATTATGCATTGAGTCTAGTTAATGTTGGATGTGAGCATGAACTGGATCTTGTCTACCCTGAATTATAATGTTTAGTCACTGCTTGAACCTCACACGTGTTGTGCATTTATGTTTTCCGGTCTCAGAAAGGGCTAGCAAGATACCATGTCACCACATTATATCATGATTGTTTTGACAAATTGTTGGCATGTGAGATATCTTATTATTGCTTGCTAGTTGGTTATGTATTGCCATGATTGGATATGATGCTTAATTGTTATGATGGATATGATTACTTATAATTTATACTGAAAACTGAACACTAGCTAAGCATATATACATCAACGAGAGCACAAGAGTTTGTATAAAATTTCTTTATCACTTTCACTCTATCAACTAAATTTCTTGAGGACAAGCAACGAGTTAAGCTTGGGGGAGTTGATACGATCCAACGTATCCACCTTTTCAAACAGTTTTGCTCTGGTTGTGGACTCTAATTTGCATGATTTGAATGGAACTAACCCGCACTAACGCTGTTTTCAGCAAAATTGCCTTTGTGTTATTTTTGGGTAGAAATAAAAGTTCTTGGAATTGCACGAAAGTTCTTGTGAATTATTGCTGAAAATATAATGAATTATGGAGCGAAGAACCACCGAAGGGGGCTGCCTGTGGGCCACAAGCCAACAGGATGCAGGCCACCACCACCCCGGCCACGCCCCGATGGCTTGTGAGGGCCCACGTGGCTCCCCCGACCCTAATTCCAGTCCTATAAATTCCTATTCTGAGAGAAAAAATTAGAGAGAATATTTTATTGCGTTTTACGAGATGGAGCCACCACAACCTCTTGTTCATCCTCGGGTGGGCTCATGTGGATTCCGTTTGGGGCTCTAGAGAGGGGGATTCGTCGTCCTCATCATCATCAACCCTTCTTAATCAACAATTCAATGATGCTCACCACTGGTTGTGAGTAATTCCTTAGTAGGTTCGTTGGATGGTGATGAGGTTTGGATGATATTGATCATGTAATCGAGTTAAGTTTGATAGGGCTTGAGCCCTAGTATCCACTATGTTGTGAGATTGATGTTGCTATACCTTTGCTATGCTTAATGCTTTTCACTAGGGCCCGAGTGCCATGATTTCAGATCTGAATTTATTATGTTCTCTCTGAGTATGAAAATTATTTGGATCCTATCTTGCAAGTTATATGCACCTATTACGTGTCTTGATCCACATACCCCAAGGTGACAATAATTGGGATTCTTTCTTGTGATTGACGTAGTTTGAGGAGTTCATGTATTCACTATGTGTTAATGTGTTGTTCCGATTCTCTCTTAAAAGGAGGCCTTAATATCCCTAAGTTTCCAATATGACCCTTCTGCCATGGGAGGTACGGACAAAAGATGTCATGCAAGTTCTTATCGCAAGCACGTATGACTATATACAAAACACATGCCTACATTATACTGATGAATTGGAGCTAGTTCTGTGTCGCTCTAGTGAGTAACTATTACATGATTGATGTCATCCATATTTTTCCATCGCTGATCCATACACCTATGCTTTACATACACAGAATCTTGCTAAGTTGCTACTGATGCTGTTACTATCACACCTGCTACTCAATTTCCGTTGTCATTGATGTTACCGAAATCGTTGTTATCATTGTTACCTCTATTACTATTATTTGTCGTGCTACTAAATCTTTTGCTACAGAGAGATATCCCAAGTGAGATTGAATTAACAATTCAACTATCATGGCCGGTAAATATTCTTTGGCTCCCCTTGTGTCGAATCAATAAATTATGGTAGAATACCAGACTATTGTGATCCCCTATACTTGTGGGTTATCATTGGCTGATTTGGATCCATATGTTTTATGCTATGATTAGACTTATCTTCATTCTTCTTTCATAGTTGCAGATGCTTGCGAGAGGTGGTAATCATAAGTGGGTTGCTTGTTCAAGTAAGAACATCACCTTAGCACCGATCCACCCACATATCAAATTATCAATGTAACGAACGTTAATCAACTCAACATGATGAACATGACTAGATGGAAATTCCCATGTGTCCTCAGGAGTGCTTTATTCATATAAGAGTATTTTCACGTCTGTCCTTTGCTATAAAAAGGATTGGTCTATCTTGATGCACACTTTCTACTTGACACTTGTTATGAATTATCTTACTATAAAACTATCTATCATTGTTACTCACAACACTTGCAGAGAATACTTTGTTGAAACTCCTTATCATTTGCTTCTGTTCCTTGTTGGGTTCGAAACTCTTACTTATCGAGAGGACTAAGATTAATCCCCTATACTTATGGGACATCATGAATTGAATATGATACATCTGAAATTGTGTGATGCATGTCGAATAATTAACCCATAGATACTTGAGGTGACATTGGAGTATCTAGGTGACATTAGGTTGATTGATGTGTATCATAGGTGTTATTCTAGTACAAACTCTAGGTTTGTTTGTGATACTTATAGGAATAGATCAATGGATTGATCGTAGATGATAACTTTGAGGTGGTTCACTGCCTACAATAACTTCGTCTTATGTTCTTCTCTAATAGGAACTTTGGAGTGATTCATTGTAGCACGTTGAGGGATGATCATATGGTTCTATTATGTTAGCATTGTTGAGATATTGAACTAGTGAAAGTATGAACTCTAGTCCTTATTTCCAAGCATTTATACAACATTTTTTCTCACTCTTTTCCACTTGCTACATTGTTGTTTTTATTTATTTGGATTATAAAAATATATTTATATTATCCATACTACGCTTGTATCACCATCTCTTCGTCGAACTAGTGCACCTATATAATTTTCCATTGTATTAGGTGTGTTGGGGACACAAGAGATTTTTTGTCTTTGATTGCAGGTTTGTTTGAGATAGACCATCTTCATCCTACACCTCCCACGGATTGATAAACTTAGGTCATCCACTAGGGAAATTTGTTGTTGTCCTACAAAACTCTGTACTTGGAGGCCCAACAACTTCTACAAGAATAAAGTTGCATAGTAGACATCAACACTGTGAAGATTTAAACCTTGGGCCCAACATCACTACTCCATCATTTAAAGTACTATAGTTCTGACAAGTATAGTAACTTTGAGATTGTTTATTTTATTTGTGCATCAATAGAGACAAGAAGATTCATTAATTCAATTTCTCCCCCTAAATATATGCGTACATCTAGACAAGATATGAAGTAAGTGCATACATGAGTACTGTTGGGGTATGGTGCATGGGAAACTAAAAAATTCATATGCTCACCAAGATCAATCTAGGAGGTGCACATCTACGAGAGGAGAGATTGTATCTACATACCATTGTAGATCGCTTAGCGGAAGCGTTAAAGAACACGGTTGATGTAGTGGTACGTCTTCGTGATCCAATCACGCTCCATTCCACGAACTCCCGATCAAGCGCCGAACGGACGACACCCCCGCATTCAACACACGTACAACTTATAACGCCTTCACCTCCTTGATCCAGTGAGCGATGGTGAAGTAGCAACCTGATTCCTCTGGCAGCACGATGGCGTGGCGAGGTGATGGTGGTGATAGTTCAACAGGTCTTCACCACGTGATATTTAGAGGAGAAGAACTATGAGGGAGAGGAGGAGCAACGCTGTGGCAAGTTGTCGTGTTGTCGCACTCTCTCTACCCTCTCTTTATATAGGGGGAAGTGTTGGGGATATTACCCCATCGTATAACCCGACCTATGAAGGTCAGGATATAATTGAGGCGACTTGACAGAAGACTCAAGGTGGGCCTTAGCACATAGGGCCATAAATACAAGGCGACTCATAGCTCGAAGACATCAAGACAAGGCCCATAGTGTCAAAGGTTGGTAGGAGAAGTCCTTGCTTGAAAGGAAAGCAAGTTATACTATCTCCGGATCATGAATCATAACATGACTCGGACTCTAGTAAAACCCAGGGACTTGAGATGTATATAAAGGCGAGCCCCTGGATTGAGAAAGTTAAGTTACAATCAATCGATAGCTAGGTTAGGCGAGTTAGCCATCCTTGTAATCGATATCATTATCAATACACACAAATAAGGATGTAGGCTTTTACCTCCATCGGAGGTGCCGAACCTGGGTAAACCCGAGTCTCATTCCCTATTAACCACTTTGAGTCGTCACACGGCGGCGATGACCTCATCACTAAGTCCTTTCGCGAGGACATCTCCCGTGACAAAACCACGACAGTTGGCGCTCACCGTGGGGCTGTCGTGCGGTGGAGTTGAGTTCTCTAAGGGAGCCCTTCCAGAGTTTGGGAGCTACGCGGTCGGTCCGATGACCAAGATCCACCGTGGATATTGCTACATCGACAATTTGAGCTGGAGTCCTGAGGCCGGTTCGATCGAATCTTGTTATCGGGTCTCCTTCGGCAAGATACACGTCTTCATCAGCAAGATAAGCATACCAGTACGTGAGTCGTACATCTGCACCAACATCGTCGAGCCGGCTCGGTTCACCCCATCCGGTCAGCGTCAACCCGACCGGTGTTGTGCTGGTCGGCATCATGTCTTTGTCGGCTTCATGAAGGGCATCGACCTTCAGGATGAGCCGACGGCTGGCGGAGAAACCCTTATCAATTCCGACGGCGAATCATCCATGGGAGATGCAGAGTTGATTTGTCCCCTTTACGATGGGATACTTGGGGGCTTCCCTGAGCCAGAAATATCTGAGGGGCCACAAGAACCACCTCGCCAAGTCGCCATCTACATGGCGGGGGCTGCGGTGGCCCAGGACCAACCCGGAGCAGTTACCGCACGGGGCGCAAGCGGGTCAGGCAAGACGTCGGCTCAGGGCATGGCGGATTTGATACGAGAGATGGTAAGACTCCTTGTGACCCTTGTCACAACAGAGAATCGGGAAGAAATTAACGCAGAATTGGCCAAGCTGTGCGAGGAGATGGTTAAAACACATCATGAGGTTGATGCTGAGAGCAATCGTTTGGCGGGACTACAAGCTCATATCAATAATGAGTTGGAGCGGTTGCAGACTGAGTTGGAGCGGTTGCAGACTTAGGCTTGGCAGCTAGAGCGCCGCCAGAATGCTTCTGACGTGGTACACTAGAGAAGGCATTGAACCAGACTTCCGGCGGATCTTGTACCCTCACGACTATTCACCACCCCACTCATGCCGGACACGAGGCAAGACCCACCTTGCCAGGAGGACACAAACGTGGAGCCCGCTCAGCCTCCCCCAGCCCGTCGCCGACTCATAGGTTCCAAACCCTTCCGGGTCACTTTTCTAATCCTGTAGAAAACATGCTAGCGGCGACACGTAATCTAGAGTCACTCCCCATCCATAGAAATGTCCCGCTTGAGGTCGAGGCCAGGAACGCCATTGAGATATTAAAAATTCTGGTGGTTCAACACACGCAGTATTCTTATCTTCATGAGATCTTTGACTGCACATTGGCCATTCTGTCTCGCCTCAAAACTTCTCAGGAACTAGCTAAAATGGAGTTCCAGCAAGACTTTGACTAGTCCTCGCCTCCAAAGAAGAAGTTCAAGAAGATTCCTGTTCCTCAACTGGTGGCAAGCTCATTTTCTTCAACGCGCACCACCGATGAAGGTGAAGACCTTGATGACGATGCTACGACGAACAACCCCAACGCTCCTCCTCCATTAAAGAAGTGATATCCATCAAGGGCGTTAGTCCTCAGTTTCTTCCCTTTTTGTCACTTGATGAAAAAGGGGGAGAAATCTGAGTTAATCTTCAAGCGCGTTTACTTTATGGGCTATTATAAACTTTATTAAGTTACAAACTCTTGTTCTTGTGATGTTTTTGCTGAAATGAGTTGTAACTTAAGCCCGGTGGTGGTGTGGCATTTTTAAACATTTTTTCGCATGCCTATTCCTCAAGTTGATTAAATACATGCATGCTAAAATTTGCGAGACACCATTTTCCATCATGCATTTCAAATTCCTCATACTATATGTTAAATGCATGTATGAATTGCAAGATATAGGGGGAGATCTCCATGGTATAAATCCTCAATGTGCATTTGTAGTCCAAAGAAAATTCCTCAAATATGCACATCTTCAGCAGGAGTTTCTCTATATCTTGTTTTCAAATTCCTCAAACTCCGTACTTACACTTCATATTTGTATCCCCGTTGAAAACTTAACCTATTTGTCATCAACCACCAAAAAGGGGGAGATTGTAAGTGCATCTAGGGCCCCGAAGTGGTTTTGGTGGATTGAAGACTTATAGGTTGACAGACTATTATGTTTGTGAGTGTAGACACGCCCTATAAGTCGCTAAGGAGTTTGAATTATCCGAAGAATATCTACCCCTAAAAAAGTATGTCCTCGGGTGAAGACTTTGGTCATGCCTTGAAGACTTTGATAGCGAAGAAATTGCTATTCCTCATGAAGACTTTGAAAATGAGGAATTTGGTGTATCCCGAAGAAAATACTCTAAAGACTTTGAAGCTTGAAGATTTACTCTTTCTGTTTCATTTTCTTCTTTCTTGAGTCATAGGAACACCGTACTGTTAAAGGGGGTCGAGGTAATATTAAGGAAATATTTCCTCATGATGCTAAACTCAAAGCCTACAAATACCAAATCCTTTGAGTGAAGCCTTTGAAAATATTTCACAACTTAGCCAAAGTATTCACTAATAGAGACGAAGTTCTTCTGGTCGCTGAAGAAATTGCACTAACTGAGGAGTTATGATTTCGCCAGTGCGAACTGCCTATCAGTGAGGAACGTGAGAGACATGAGAACTTTCACAGTTGAAAGATCCGACCGTTGCTGCATCGTGCGCCACGTGTCCCCAATATTATCCACATAACGGTCATACCATTTGTGGCATTAATGTCAAATCATGTCGGGATGCTCCGTGGCTATAAACAGTCACCCCCATAAAACCACTAGTTGGTTGGCTGCTGTGAGAGAAACTGGCACTTGTCATTTAGAGCAACCCAATCTTCGAGGATTTTGAGCAAAAATCATCAAGTGAAGGAAAACACCAAACACCAAAACCAAAACCCAAAAAACGCAAAGTGATTGAGCGTCACTGAAGAGATTGTTCCTGTGTGGAACGAACGCTTGTTACCTTTGACCACTTTGCATCCTCCAAACAGATAGGCGCCAATGGTCTAGAGCATCCAACAGTCAATTGTGGATCGCCGGGTGACCGAGTTTGTGAGGGTTTGGAAGTCTGCCCTCAAGACTTACCACGAGTGTTGGGCGAGGACTGTGTGTCCTTAGCTCAAGGAGAATACGATAGGGACTGTGTGTCCCGGGACTGTGTGTCCCGGGACTGTGTGTCCTTTGGTTTGAATTCCAAGCCACTCCAAATCATAGTATGACTGTCACAAAAGTTGGAACTGGGTCATCAAACCATTGTCTTTATCAAGCTAATCGTTCTATTTCTTCAACTCTTTCATTTCCTCAATTGCATGTTGATGACTTTGATTTGTACTATCTGAAGAATTTGAAAGAAGACTTTCTATGAAATCCTCACCTCAAATTCTTCACTTAAGTTATTCATCACCTGCTTAGCCTGATCACGCGACTTGTGCAACCTGAACGACTCACCTCACTCTGAGGACTAAGTTATAGCCGCGTTTGCACATCTGTTTGAGTACTTATTCCGCTGCACTCTGTTCATGACTGAGGACTTTCCTCACTAGGAATTTCCTCAGTGTTGAATTTGTAAAAGTCGCCTATTCACCCCCTCTAGTCGATATAACACACTTTCAACTGGTATCAAAGCAAGGTACTCCCTTGTTCTATGTGATTTTTGTTTAACCACCTGGAGTTTCAGTTATGTCGACCGCAGATATGATCAGGGTTACTAAAGGGTGTCCTACCTTTGACGGAAATGATTTCCCCTATTGGAAGAACAAGATGCGCATGCACCTTGAAGCAATTGACGACGATCTCTCGTACGTTGTGGAAAAGGGTCTTCCCTCTGTCACTTCAACTATCACTTTCGCTGATGTGAAGAGATTCAAGCAAGTCGACTCTCAAGCAAAGAATATCATCTATGGCCATCTGAGCAAAGGTCAATATTGCAGAGTGAGTGCTTTGGCTTCTGCGAAGCTTATCTGGGAAAGGCTATCCAAATTCAATGAAGGAGTGTCCACACAACGTGACTCTCGTGTTGATGTTCTTCGCAATCTCTTCAACCGCTTCAAGAGACTTGATAATGAAAGCTATCAAGATACATTTGATTGCCTCACTGACATCTCCAACGAGCTTCAGGCTCTTGGAGCCACAAACATCACTGACCATGAAGTTGTGAAGAAACTGCTACGATCTCTTGATCCTTCATTTGACACACTGGTACTGACGGTACAAGATACTTGATCCTACTGATATCCTTGAGAGACTCGATACTCATGAATTCCAGCAAGAAGAGAAGAGAGACCTTTATGGACCAAGCTATACGAGACCTCGTGCGCTGAAGGCAAAGGCTATTTCCTCATCTAAAGAAGAAGACTCTGATTGCAGTCTTGGTGATCCTGAAGAACTTGGTCAGGAACTTGCTATGCTCGTGAGGAAATTCCAAAAGTTATCAAGACGTGGCCATTTTGGAAAGTCTTCAAGAAGAGATATGAGGAAATCAGAATCTTCATGTGAGGACTACAAGAAGAGAACCTGCCATAAATGCAAGAAATCTGATCACTACATTGCTGATTGTCCTCATTGGGTGAAGGAATCAAATAATAATAAGTACAAGGATGACAATTCTGATGACTCAAAGAAAAAGACTGCAATCAAAGAAGAAGAAGTCAAAGTCCTCATAGCACAAGAAGACCAGCTTCAGAAAGGCTCAGGCACTATTTGGCAGGGAAATGGATTCTGAATAAGAATCTGAGGAATGTGATGAAGAGGAAGTTTCTGAAGTGGAGTCAGAGTCCGGTGTGGCAAGCTTAGCCCTTGCTACAACACTCGTCAACAAGTCCATCTTCGACCTCGAAGAAAATGACAACGTCAATAACACTCATGACTATGATGACGACTTTACTCCCACCTATTGCTTCATGGAAAAAGGTTCAAAGGTACCAAGTCACACTTCCTCTTCTAACTCTAGTGAGTGTGAACCTCATTATTATATAAAACCCAGTTACTATAAACTTGCTAATGTTGCCACTAAGCAACAAACTGCTAGACAAAAGTGATGGCGTGTTGAGTGATGAAATGAACCGGACTCAAATCCTCACTGAAGATGTTCAAGTCTTCAGTCTAGGTTTGATAGTCTTCAAGAGCGTTATGGCACACTCTTGGCTGATCATGAGAAGCTTTCCTATGAATTTCTTCAAAGAAAGCTAGATCTTGGGAATCTAAGAATGTCTCATGATGATCTTAGAGTCGAAAATGATTCTTTGCTTGCTCAAAAGATCAGTATCGCTCAGGAAGAATTCATCCCACCTTGTTTGAAATGCATCAAACGTGAAACTCCTAATTCTTCACCTGAAACTTCAAATGCTTCTATCGCTACAAATTCTTCAACTATTTCTGTGGTAACAAATTCCTCACCTGAGGAAACCACAATTGTCACTAACAAAAATGCAGGGTTGAAGGAATTGTATGTGAAAGACATATACAAAATCCTCAAAGGGCATCAAACCCATTGCGATGTGCTCAAAAAGCACATTCTGAACAGGAACCCGAGGAAAGAGGGTATTGCCTTTGAGAGGAAACTGAATGTTGATGGTTCATACCGGAAACCTGAGCAGTATTCCAAAACCTCAGGGGTTGCTGCAAAAGGACCTCCTGTTGATCCATCTACTCTAACATGCTTTGCATGTGAAATATCATACTCCTCCGACGAGTCACTTGACTCAAAGTATAAACTGTTAAAAAATCAAGCTGGTGAAGTATTTGCTAGATATGTTGGAACTAAATGCAGGAATGGACCACACGTGAGGAAAATCTAGGTTCCCAAAAGCATCTTGGAAAGTCTTCACGTGAATATTCTCATGACACCACCAGTGAAGAACAGGAATCCCAGATCAAATTTCTCAGGTGGACCAAAGTCTTCACAGGCATCAAAATCCTCATATGGTCAAAACTATGTTTGTACCCACACTAATGCTTTTGATATGCAGGGAAACTACAAGGGAAATGAATATGTGCATTATTCCTTGAATCAATACATTCATAAGTCCTCAAAGAATTTCTCTGCCTATTCGTTTGAGTACTCTAACCCCCCCTCCTGTGAAACGAAGTGTATTTGACTCAATGCCTCAATTCTCATATGGTGCTCGTAGGATGATAAATTCTTGACCACCCCTTGAGATGTGGGTGGTGAAGAAATTGAATTAATCACTTCTGTAGGTCGGGTCTCCGCATGAAAGTCATCATCTGAAGAATTTGCTCAAGATCTGAGGAAATTGCTTGATAGGGTGCAAGTTAATGCTGATGAAATAATTTTTTATTTCACTCGCCCTCATTATGTCTAAACTATACTTTATGTGATGAAATTCAATTCTGATGAATTTCTTATCATATTCCTGACATTGAAGCATATGAGATGGTAAGCATCACTAATTCCTCTACAGGATGACAAACCCAAAACCACAGAGTGGGTTCTTGACAGTGGGTGTACAAATCATATGACTGGTGACAAAAGCCTACTGATAAATATTCCACTGACTCCATCACCACCGAAGCATATCACCTACGCTGAAAAAAGTAAAAGCAAGGTATTGGGACTTCGTAAAGTGGCTATCTCTAAGGACCGACACATGGACAAGGTCATGCTTGTCGAATCCCTTGGGTTTAACCTCTTGTCAGTCTCAATGCTTTGTGATCTTGATATGATTGTCATCTTTGGAAAATATAGATGCATACTCATCATGGAATCTTGCAAATCCAAAATGTTCGAAGGCTTTAGGAGAGGAGAAGATTTCTTCGCAGACCCTCTAGCAGCCACGTGTGTCCTTGCAAAATCCTCTGAGGGCTCTCTATGGCATCGACGACTCGGTCATGCGGGCATGAGGAATTTGCACACACCAGCAAAGAAGAAGTATGTCATTGGCATCAAAACCGTCAAATTCCTCAAGGACCATCTCTGCGGGGCTTGTGAGTGTGGGAAGATGACCAGATCCAAGCCCCCCCTCGAAGACTATCATGACTACTACTCGTCCTTTTGAATTGCTTCACATGGATCTCTTTGGACGTACTCATTATGCTACTCTAACCAATGCATCATCTCTATATATTTTGTCATCGTTGACGACTATTCTCGTTATACTTGGGTGCATATCATTCTTTACAAAACTGAAGTGCAGGAAGTCTTCAAATGATTTTCCTCAAGGGCCTCGACGAACTTCGGCATCAAGATCAAACACATCAGGAGTGACAATGGAACAGAATTCAAGAATACATGCCTTGATGACTATCTTGACGAACTTGGTATTACTCACGAATTGTCTGCTCCTTATACTCCTCCACAGAATGACGTCATCGAGCGCAAGAATGGGACTCTGGTTGATATGGTAGGGACTATGCTTGAAGAATATCAGACTCCTCATAGCTTCTCGCCTAAGGCAATCAACACTACTGCCACATCATTAACATGGTATATCTTCACAAATTCCTCAAGAAAACTTCATATGAAATCCTCGCTGACAAGAAACCCAATGTAAGTTATTTCAAAGTCTTCGGTGCAAGATGCTGGATTAGAGATCCTCACCACAGTTCTAAATTTGCACCGAAAGCACATGAGGGTTTTATGCTCGGTTCCGAAAAGGACTCGCACACCTACAGGGTCTTCAACATCTATCACAACAAGATTGTTGAAACTGTAGATGTGCGGTTCGATGAACCTAATGGCTCGCAAAAAGAGAAACTACCTCTTGCGATAGATAAATTGACTCCTAAGGAAGCTATTAAGCTCAAGGCTACTAAAAATATCATTCGTACTCAGGAATAACCTCGTGATGAAGAAATCATCCCCAAGAATGACGAAAGTTAAGCAGGTGCACCTGAGGAAATTGCTCGAGATCAAATTCCTCAACCCAATCAAAATATTCAACCTACGCATCCAAGGATTGCAAATGAAGTGGAATTTGACAAAATCCTCGATGACATCGATGCGCCACGTCTCCTCACTCGCTCAAAAGCTTCACATTTGATTAACTTTTGTGGGAATTTCTCCTTTGTGTCTATCATAGAACCCTCAAAAGTTGATGAAGCCTTCATGGAACGTGAGTGGATTCAAGCCCTGCAAGATGAACTTCATCAATTCAAGCTAAAAACGTGTGGGAACTCGTCAAAGGGCATATCCTCGCAAGCACAACGTCATTATTTTCAACTAGATTTACCGAAACAAGCAAGACGAGGATGGTCAAGTAGTGAGGAAAAAGGTATGACTTGTAGCCCAAGGCTACACATAGGTTGAAGGAATTGACTTTGATGAAAATTTTGCACAAGTTGCTAGACTTGAAGCTATTCGTATATTGCTTGCTTATGCTAATCATCATTATATAACTCTATACCAAATGGATGTGAAAAGTGCATTCCTCAATGGTAAGCTTGAGGAAGAAGTATATGTTTCTCAACCCTCAGGTTTTGAAGACCCGAAGCATCCAGACAAAGTCTTCACACTCAAAAGGCACTCTACGGCCTCAAGCAAGCCCCTCGGGTGTGGCATGATACATTGAAGGAATTTCTAGTGAAGAAAGGCTTAAAACCCGGTTCACTCGATCCCACTCTTTTTACAAAATCCTATGATAATGAGTTGTTTGTATGCCAAATATATGTGGACGATATCATGTTGTACTGACAAACATTACAGTGACGAATTTGCCTACATGATGGGTGAAAAATATCAAATGTCCATGATGGGGGAGCTGAAATTCTTCCTAGGGCTTCAAATTCGTGAACAAGGCAATGACATCTTCATTTCTCAAGAAAAATATCTCAAGGATGTCCTGAAGAAATTCAACATGAATGAATGCAAAGGCGTCAAAATTCCCATGCCTACGAACGGCCACCTCTACACTGACGAAAATGCATTTCTTGAAGAAAATCTCCCTCTCTCATCAGATTCCTCAAGAATTCAAATTCCTTAGCAAAGTCCTCAACTGAAGAAAATGGTCGAGGACAAGAAACACAAGGGTGGAAAGAAGGCAGAGTTGAACACTGCTTTTGAGATTCCTGAAGACATTTAAGCTGACTATTGCACGCGTAATGAAAATGTCTATGGAAAGGAAACCAATGTGAAGTGCAAAATCAGGCTTCACAGTGCTGAACAACGATGGGCCAAGGAGTGGAAAGAATACATATATGTCACTCCCAAGTACGCCAAGAAATTTGCCCTCAAGCCTCCTTCCAACCGACCTCCTCTGGGAGATCAACAGAGTGCTCATACCTCAGGCATGGTCACCATTGAAGACTATCCCGAGGAAAAAGCAAAGTATCTGGCAAAACTAAGGAAAGTCGCCAAACAAGTTGTGACGACCTTCAATGAGGAATCTGCTACTGCAGCTGCTGCTGCCTCCTCCTCTGTTCCTTAGGCCTCTCGCACTGCACCTGCTCCAAAGAAAGCCGTGATGAAGAAATCTAGTGCAAAACCCAAGTCCTCAAAACAGCCAAATCCTCAGCCAGCACCAAGTGTTACTACAAAATCCTCAACTGCTGCAAAGTCCTCAACTGCATCAAAGTCTTCACTTCCAATGCAACCCCTATCAATTAAGCATCCAACAGGGATCCCAATTCCCTCAAAACCATCTGCCTCTAGCTCTGCACACAATTCTTTACATGGGGTTCTGAAGAAAAAGATGACTGCTGGGAGAGGAACAAGGCCAAGCCCAAACAAAGTTTTCCTCAGTATTCCTTCTGCATCAGAAGAACATGATGAATATGATGATGAAACACATGAAGCCATCATCAGAAGCAAACAATAAAGGGTTGCCCAAGCAAAAGGTACCACCGTTCCCCTCGTACTTGATTTGAAAGTGGTACTGGACTTCATTGATCTTTGGTATGAAGAGCCAAACACACCCATTGATGGTTTGAAGCTTCCACCTAGACCTAGTCAAATGGTGGTTACTTTCATCAATGAAGAGAAATGTAAGACCCAGCAAGCCAAAGAAGATCAAAAGGCAAAGGTCCAAATGGAGAAGTAGTTGCAGCAAAATCTTCTGACGTTGACACGAGAGCAACTTGTCTCCACTCAAGCTGAGATGAAAACCATCAGTGAAAAATTCACACGCTATCATGTTGATAGGAAAGGAGCTAAAGTGAGATTGGCAGAGTATAAGAAAAGGGTTGCAATCCCAACGCAACCATTAATTCCTCAAGCCATCTATAGTGTTGAACTGCCTGATGACTCTGAGGATGAACGTGTCACTAATGAACGTGCCAGGCCAACTAATGAATACACTATGCCTCAAGAAAATGCTCCCTCACCAAAGTCTTCAACTGTGAAGAAAATCACTCTCCCTTCTGCATCAGAAGTGAAGAAAACCAAAGCTGTTGAAAAATAAGCTAAGAAGAGAAAGGCATCAACAACTTCAGAGTCTTCAGAAGCAAAACGCGTGAGGACCTTGGAAAAAAAATCCTCAACAACTCTAATTGATGCCACACCAATCAGCGCTGCACCATCTTATGTGATTGTGCCCTATGGTGAGGAATATATCATCCTAGAAGGGGATGAAGAAATGGAAGAAAATCGCGGTGCTGCTTCCATGCCCATGGATGAGGAAATTGTAGCTAATGAAACTCCTCAAGCCTCAACTCCTCCTCGTTAGAACACAGAGGTGACTACTGAAGAAAAGGATGAAGATGTGGACATTGGCTCCAACACACCCGTGATACATGATGAATTTTGGGAAAAGACTCATCCCAACTCACCATTGGCCACTCCAATTCGTCAAGTGCATGAGTCCCGTGCAACAACGTAAATTCAGGCAAGGTCTGAAGAAAAGAGCAGTCCGGTGAAGTCTGTCCCGGATACTGAATCAGCTGCATCAGCTGAGGATACTGCAAATCAAACCTCAACTCAAGAAACTGCTGCTCCAAAAACAGAAGAACCTGCACAACATATTCCTCAAACGAATAAGAGCACCGCTGAAGAACATGTCCCTCAGATTGAAGACAATACAATTGAACCTCATGTTGATAATCCTGTGTGTGCGGTTGTTGTGGCTGAAATTCCTCAAACAGAAAATATCCGAAGACTTGGTCGTCGCTTCAAGCCAAATCTTCAACCAACAAGTATTCAGCCCTACGAAGAAAAAGGCCAGAGTTTGACAGGGCTTAGTTCTTTGATGAACATCACTACTTCTTCGGCCCCAGTCCGTATGAATCTCCGTAGTTCAAGCGCAACAGATTTTGGACCCTCACAGGAAAATTCCTCATCGAGATAGGGAGGAAATTCCTTGGTACAAACCAATTCCCCGAGTTGTTTACGAGTCTGGACTGCTGCAATTCTGCGTCGGCATTTGTGACTAGAGTGAAGAAATAATTCTTCAGTACTATCCTACACCGCACCTTTCAGGAGATATCTCAGATCTCAACACTTGGGTTCTGCACTGGATGACACAAGATACACACTTCAAAACCCCTGCAACTGAATTACTTCGGGCTCTTCCAGTCCCAATTCCCTCAGAAGGAGCCAAATGCATCTATGAGGAACCTGAATTGCGAAATCATCTGATGCAAGTGCTCATGAAGCCTTTAGCACCTAGTCACCCACCAAGAACCACATTCCTTGCAAATGACTTGCTCTATGTGCCCAAGACAGTATATTACATCTTAGCCAAAACCTTTTGTCCAATCAAGGGCCATGACTCAAATGATGAAGAAATTGTGGGCATAATGAAGAGTTTGCTCTTCGACATCATACATGGAATCCCCATAAACCATCATGATTTCTTCATGAGGACTTTGTCCCACTCTGCTCTCTCACCATTTGATTTGAAGCCTTACGCACCATGGATCATGCGATTCATCATGATAAGGTCTGGAATTTCTTACAAGGCTGACATTCTAAATCACCACACTTACTTGCCTCCAATTAAAGTCGTCAAGCGTTCCTTTGACGAAATTGAAGGCAAATGCAAATCTGCGATCGATGAAGGAAGTGGGCCCCTTGATGGCCAATGTCATAAAGCAGCATCATACTCCACCAATGACGACACTACATCACAAGAACCTACAAGCCCAGCTATACCACGTGTGATAACTAACCGTGAGCTCCTTCTAAGTCTTCCTCAGAAGGTTCAAAACAATTAGAAATGGGTCAAGCGTCAATTTGGTGCCACTGTGAAAGACCTCATTGCGACTCGGAATGTGCTACTACGACAACAGACCTTCCTTGGTACGGTGCCAGGAATCCTGCTGCTACGGCTACGCCTTTAGGGACTTCCTTGGCAAATATGCAAAGGATCTCCCCGCGGCCTTGCAGCCTTGCGTTGGTGTTCCCTTGAAGAGGAAAGGGTGATGTAGCACAGCGGCGGTAAGTATTTCCCTTAGTTTTGAGAACCAGGGTATCGAACCAATGGGAGATCTCGTCAAGTCTCAAGTACCTGCACAAACACAAAGAGCATGCACCCAACACTATGAAGGGGTTGTCAATCCCTTATAGATTGTTTGCAAAGTGAGAACTGAAAGCAACAAAGTAAACAAGCAAAGTAAAAGTGAAAGTGGAGACGATAGTTGTGAATAGACCCGGGGGCCGTAGTGTTCACTAGTGGCTTCTCTCATGAAAGCAACTAGACGGTGGGTGAACGAATTACTGTCGAGCAATTGATAGAACCGCGTAAAGTCGTGACGTTATCTAAGGCAATGATTATATCTATAGGCATCACGTCCAAAACAAGTAGACTGATACTTTCTGCATCTACTACTATTACTCCACACGTCGACCGCTATCCAGCATGCATCTAGTGTATTAAGTCCAAAAGAACAGAGTAACGCCTTAAGCAAGATGACATGATGTAGATGGACAATCTCATATCTACGATAAAAGCCCATCTTGTTACCCTTGATGGCAACAACACGATGCGTGCCTTGCTGCCCCTTCTGTCACTCGGAAAGGTCACCACACGGTATGAACCCAAAACCAAGCACTTCTCCCATTGCAAGAATCATAGATCTAGTTGGCCAAACAAAACCCAAGACTCGAAGAGACTTACAAAGATATCAAATCATGCATATAAGAAATCAGCAAAGACTCAAATATAATTCATAGATAATCTGATCACAAATCCACAATTCATCGGATCTCGACAAACACGCCGCCAAAGAGGATTACATCGGATAGATCTCCATGAAGATCATGGAGAACTTTGTATTGAAGATCCAAGAGAGAGAAGAGGCCATCTAGCTACTAACTACGGACCCGTAGGTCTTAAGTGGACTGCTCACGAGTCATTGGAGAGGCGACGATGTTGATGTAGAAGCCCTCCAACTCCGAAGTCCCCTCCGGCAGGGCACCGGGAAGGGTCTCTAGATGAGATCTCGCGGAAATGGAAGCTTGCGGCGGCTGAAAAGTGTTTTCGTGGATGCCCTCATTTTTTATGGATTTTTAGGGAATTTATAGGTCAAAGACCTATGGCAGGGGAGCGCCAGGGGGCCACAAGCTTGGTTGCCGAGGCCTCCCCCTGGCCGCGACAACAGGGCTTGTGGGCCCCTGTGGGCCCACTGCCTTGGCCCTCAAGCCTCCCGATCTTCTTCCGTTCTGGAAAAATTTATTTCGGGGATTTTTTTCCGTTTGGACTCCGTTCCAAAATCAGATCTGAAAAGAGTCAAAAACACAGAAAAAACAGGAACTGGCACTTGGCACTGAATTAATAAGTTAGTCCCAAAAAAGATATAAAAGGTAAACAAAACATCCAAAGTTGATAAGATAACAGCGTGAAACCATCAAAAATTATAGATACGTTTGAGACATATCAAGCATCCCCAAGCTTAACTCCTGCTCATCATCAAGTAGGAAAGTGATAAAGAATGAATTTTTGATGCTTTCATGCTACCTAGCATAGATGTCCTTTGTAACTCCTCTTATGTGACGTGAATGTTTAGATCCATTAGATTCAAAACAATAGTTTGTTATCGACGTGGAGACAATAATAATTTAAGCAAACTAGCAAGGTGATTATGAACTTTCAAAATAACAAGGCCAAAAGAAAGTTATCCCTACAAAATCATATAGTCTGGCTATGCTCTATCATCCTTGCACAACGAATTTAAATCATGCACAACCTCGGTATTGGCCAAGTAATTGTTTTCACACCTTTACTTTCTCAAACTTTTTCAACTCTCACGCAATACAAGCCAAGTTATATAATGAAAATTTTCCCACTAGCTATATGGTGGTGACAAAACGAGAGACTCTCAATCATGAAGATCATGGTGCTTAATATGAAGCACAAGTGTAGAAAGGAGATAGTAGCATTGTCCCTTCTCTCTTTTTCTCTCATTTTTTTGGTGGGCTCTTTGTCCTCTTTTTTCTTCTTTTTTCTTTCGGTGGGTATCTTTGGCCTCTTTTATTTCCTCACATGGGACAATGCTCCATCAATGATGATCATCACACTTACAACTCAAAGCTTAGAGCAATGATGACTCTATATGGAATGCCTTCGGTAGTGTACCGTGACAATGATCTAGCATGACATAGACATCAATGGAAACATCATGCTAGCTATCTTATGATCATGCAATGGCAATGTAGAAGTGGTGGCACATGTCATGGTGGTAGTTGCATGGCAATATATCTCGGAATGGCTTTGAAAAAGCCATAGTAGGTAGGTATGGTGGCTGTTTTGAGGGAGGCTAATGGTGGGTTTTATGCACCGGCGAAAGTTGCACGACACTAAAGAAGATAGTGATGGTGAAAGGTGAAAGTGCATCTAAACCATGGACTCAACATTAGTCATGAAGAACTCATATACTTGTTGCAAAAGTTTTAGTAGTAATCGAAACAAAGCATTCAACGCATACTCCTAGGGGAAGGGTTGGTAGGTTTAAACCATCGCGCGATCCCGACCGCCACACAAAGGATGACAATCAATAGACTAATCATGCTCAGACTTCATCACATAGCGGTTCACCATACGTGCATGCTACGGGAATCACTAACTTCAACACAAGTATTTCTAGATCCACAACACCTTACTAATATAACTTCAATATTACCATAACCACAACTCAAAACTAATTGAGATGAATCAAACTTCTCTAACTATTCAATGCACATGAAGGTGGAAGTTTTCATATCCCTTTGGATAACTACCCCTTTTGAGACTACTATCAAAGCATAGATCAACTACCAAGCCACGCACCGCCGTTCTCTAAAAGATATAAGTGAAGCACATAGAGCAAAAGCAACTAGCTCAAAACATATAAGTGAAGCACATATGAGCTGAATTGTCTAACCAAAGGATATAAGTGAAGCTCGACAAAATCATGGTGAGTGCATGTCTCCCTCTGTAGGTGTGCAGAAAGAATGATTGTGACACAACAAAAATAAAAGACTCCTACGATACAAGACGCTCCAAGAAAAACACATAACATGTGGTGAATAAAAATATAGCCCCAAGTAACGTTACCGATGGATTGAAGACGAAATAGGGGATGCCTTCCTGGGGCATCCCCAAGCTTAGGATTTTACGACATCCTTTAATAAACTTGGGGTGCCTTGGGCATCCCCAAGCTTGAGCTCTTGCCAATCTTTATCTTTTTGTCCATAAGAACTTCACCCAAAACTTGAAAACTTCACAACACGAAACTTAAACAAAAACTCGTGATAACATTAGTATAAGAAAGCAAACCACCACTTCCTTAGGTACTGTAGAAAACTTAAATTCTACTTATGTTGATGTTGGGTTACTGTATTTTGAATCTTCCATGGCTAATACCCCCCGATATTATCCATAGTTTCATCAAAATAAGCAACCAACTCAACAAAAAAAAATCTGTTAACAGCAGACCAGTCTGTAGCAATCTGTATACTTCTGGTACTTCAGAAATTCTGAAAAATTACGGCGGTCTGAAGAATTTGCGTAGCAATCAGCAGCAAAAAGAATCAACTCAAAATCTCTTACAGAAAAAAATGAAAATTCTTTTCGTGAGCAGAAAGTTTCTGTCTTTTCCAGCATGACCAAATGATCATCCCCAAGACTAATCATAACGGTTTTGCTTGGCACAAACGCAAAAAGAAACACAAAAAACACAATTATAACAGAATTATGAAAGTGTGGAAAACATAAAACAGAAAGAAAAAGGATAGATTCGTTGGGTTGCCTCCCAACAAGCGCTATTGTTTAACGCCCTTAGCTAGGCATAAGGTGATGGTATCAGGTATAGTCATCCTTGGTGCTCAAACCATAAGTAGCCCTCATCATAGATTCATAAGGCAATCTTATTTTCTTTCTAGGAAAATGCTCCATGCCCTTCTTTAGGGGAAATTGAAATCTAATATTCCCTTCCTTCATATCGATGATAGCACCAATAGTCCTTAGGAAAGGTCTACCAAGAATAATGGGGCATGAAGGATTGCAATCTATGTCAAGTACAATGAAATCCACGGGTACATAGTTCTTATTTGCAACAATAAGAACATCATCGATCCTTCCCATGGGTTTCTTGACAGTAGAATCCGCAAGATGCAAATTAAGAGAACACTCTTCAATCTCATGAAAACCAAGAATATCACATAAAGACTTTCGAATCACGGAAACACTAGCACACAAATCACACAAAGCATTGCATTCATAGTTTTTGATATTGATTTTGATAGTAGTTTCCCACTCATCATGAAGTTTTCTAGGTATAGAGACTTCTAATTCGAGCTTCTCCTCAAGAGATTTCATCATAGCATCTACGATATGTGCGGTAAAGGCTTTGCTTTGGCTATAAGCATGTGGAGAGTTTGCAGTGGATTGCATCAAAGAAATGCATTCAAACAAGGAGCAACTATCATAATTGAATTCCTTGAAATCCAAAGTGGGAGTTTCATTACTACCCTAAATTTTGATTTCTTCTACTCCACTCTCCACACGTTTATCATCAAGATAGGTGGACTCCGAATCATTGGGGCGTTTTTCAACCAAAGTGGATTCATATCCAACCCCTTCGTCAATAGGTTTGACACGCGAAAACAAAGATTCGAGAGGAGTCACCCCAAGCACTTTAAGATCTTCGTGATTTGCATCACTAGAACGCACCCTTTTAAACCATTCATGCCTAGTGCGAATTTGGGCGGTTCTTTCTTTGCTCTCATTCATGGAGACATGCGTAGCTTTTAGAGTTTAATCCAAGTTGACCTTGGGAGGAGCACATCTAACTTTTAAAGCATCAATATCACAAGACATCCTATCAACGCTCTTAGCCAAATCGTCAATTTTGAGTAGTTTTTCCTCTATGGACGCATTGAAAATCTTTTGAGAGTTGATGAATTCTTTGATATTACTCTCTAAATCAGAGGGTAATTTGTTATGATTTCCATAAGTTTTGTTGTAGGAATTGTCATAATTGTTAGAGGAGTTATTAGGAAAAGGCCTAGGAACATAGTTTCCTCTAAAAGCATTGTTGTTGCCAAAATTGTTCCTACCAACAAAATTAACGTCCAAACTAGCGTTGCTACTCTCAATCAAGGAAGATAGTGGCATCTTATTAGGATCTAAAGGAGCATTTCTACTAGCAACCAAATTCATCAACTCGTCCATCTTAGCACTAAGCGAGTTAATTTCTTCTATAGCGTGTACCTTTTTGCTAGCAGGTGACCTTTCAGTGTGCCACTGAGAGTAGTTGGTCATGATATTGTCTAGGCGTTTTGTAGCGTCTCCTAACGTGATTTCCATGAACGTTCCACCTGAGGCGGAGTCCAAGATATTTCTAGAAGCGAAATTCAAACCAGCACAAAAGATTTGTATAATCATCCACGAACTCAAGCCATGAGCGGGACAATTTCTAACCATTAACTTCATTCTCTCCCAAGATTGTGCAACGTGTTCATGATCAAGTTGCTTGAAATTCATGATATCGTTACGTAAGGAGATAATCTTAGCCGGCGGAAAATACTTGGATATGTAAGCATCTTTGCACTTATCCCAAGAATCGATACTATTTTTAGTCAAAGAAGAAAACCCAGTTTTTGCGCGATCTCGCAACGAGAAAGGAAAAAGCTTCAACTTAATCACGTCATTATCCACATCTCTTTTCTTTTGCATATCGCAAAGATCAATGAAGGTATTGAGATGGGATGCGGCATCTTCACTAGGAAGGCCAGAGAATTTCTCTTTAATAACAAGATTCAGCAAAGCTGTGTTGATTTCATACGATTCCGCACTAGCGGCGGGAGCAATTGGAGTACTAATAAAATCATTATTATTGGTACTCGAGAAGTCGCAAAGTTTGGTGTTTTCAGCCATGATGACTTCAACAAACAAACAAGCACACAAGCAAGTAAGAAAACCGGCAAAGGGAAAAAGGAAGCGGCAAAGGAAAACGGCAAATGAAAAAGGCAATGGAGAAAGGCAAATGAAAATGGCAAATGTGAAGTGGGGGAGAGGGAAACGAGAGCCAACTTGCAAAAAAGTAAATGCAAGAGATGAGTTTGTGACACCTACTTGGATAGATGACTTGATATCTCCTCCTTGCGTCAGAAATCAGCACGTTGAAGAGAGACTATTCTTGACTTGATCTCCCCGGCAACGGCGCCAGAAATCCTTCTCCTACTGCGACAACAGACCTTCCCTTGTACGGCACGAGGAATCCTGCTGCTACGGCTACGCCTTTAGGGACTTCCTTGGAAAATATGCAAAGGATCTCCCCGCTGCCTTGGAGCCTTGCGTTGGTGTTCCCTTGAAGAGGAAAGGGTGATGTAGCACAGCGGCGGTACGTATTTCCCTCAGTTTTGAGAACCAAGGTATCGAACCAATGGGAGATCTCGTCAAGTCCCAAGTACCTGCACAAACACAAAGAGCTTGCACCCAACGCTATGAAGGGGTTGTCAATCCCTTATAGATTGTTTTGAAAGTGAGAACTGAAAGCAACAAAGTAAACAAGCAAAGTAAAAGTGAAAGTGGAGACGACAGTTGTGAATAGACCAGGGGGCCGTAGTGTTCACTAGTGGCTTCTCTCATGAAAGCAAGTAGACGGTGGGTGAACGAATTACTGCCGAGCAATTGATAGAACCGCGCAAAGTCGTGACGTTATCTAAGGCAATGATTATATCTATAGGCATCACGTCCAAAACAAGTAGATCGATACTTTCTGCATCTACTACTATTACTCCACAGGTCGACCGTTATCCAGCATGCATCTAGTGTATTAAGTCCAAAACAACAGAGTACCGCCTTAAGCAAGATGACATGATCTAGATGGACAATCTCATATCTACGATAAAAATCCCATCTTGTTACCCTTGATGGCAACAACATGATGCGTGCCTTGCTTCCCCTTCTGTCATTGGGAAAGGTCACCACACGGTATGAACCCAAAACCAAGCACTTCTCCCATTGCAAGAATCATAGATCTAGTTGTCCAAACAAAACCCAAGACTCGGAGAGACTTACAAGGATATCAAATCATGCATATAAGAAATCAGCAAAGACTCAAATATAATTCATAGATAATCTGATCACAAATCCACAATTCATCGGATTTCGACAAACACACCGCCAAAGAGGATTACATCGGATAGATCTCTATGAAGATCATGGAGAACTTTGTATTGAAGATCCAAGAGAGAGAAGAGGCATCTAGCTACTAACTACGGACCCATAGGTCTGAAGTGGACTACTCATGAGTCATTGGAGAGGCGATGATGTTGATGTAGAAGCCCTCCAACTCCAAAGTCCCCTCCGACAGGGCACCGGGAAGGGTCTCCAGATGAGATCTCGCGGAAACGGTAGCATGCGGCGGTGGAAAAGTGTTTTCGTGGATGCCCTCATTTTTTCTGGATTTTTCGGGAATTTATAGGCCAAAGACCTTGGGCAGGGGAGCGCCAGGGGGGGCACAAGCTTGGTTACCGCGGCCTCCCCCTGGCCGCGGAAACAGGGTTTGTGGGCCCCTTGTGGGCCCACTGCCTTGGCCCTCAAGCCTCCCGATCTTCTTCCGTTCTGGAAAAAATTATTTCGGGGATTTTATTCCGTTTGGACTCCGTTCCGAAATCAAATCTGAAACGAGTCAAAAACACAGAAAAAACAGGAACTGGCACTTGGCACTGAATTAATAAGTTAGTCCCCAAAAAGATATAAAAGGTAAACATAACATCCAAAGTTGACAAGATAACAGCGTGAAACCATCAAAAATTATAGATACGTTTGAGACGTATCAGAATGCAGTGAAGAAAAATCAGTATTATCTTCATGATATGTTTGACCGCACATGGGCCATTCTGTCTCACCCCAAGACTTGTGAGGAACTCACTGAAATGGAGTTCCAACAAGACTTTGAGTGGCCCTGGCCTCCAAAGAAGAAGTTCAAGAAGATTCATGTTCCTCAACCGGTGGCCAGCTCATTTTCTTCAACACGCACCACTTATGAAGCTGAAGACCTTGATGAAACTGCTGCGACGAACGACCCCAACACTCCTCCAACAAAGAGGTGATATTCTTCAAGGGCGTTAGTCCTCAGTTTCGTCCCTTTTTGTCACTTGATAACAAAGGGGGAGAAATCTGAGTTAGTCTTCAAGCGGGTCTACTTTATGGGCTATTATAAACTTTATTAAGTTACAAACTCTCGTTCTTGTGAGGTTTTTGCTGTAATGAGTTGTAAGTTAAGCCCGGTGGTGGTGTGGCATTTTGGAACGATTTTTCGCATGCTTATTCCTCAAGTTGATTAAATACATGCATGCTAAAATTCGCGAGATACCATTTTCCATCATGCATTTCAAATTCCTCATACTATATGTTAAATGCATGTATGAATTACAAGATATAGGGGGAGATCTCCGTGGTATAAATCCTCAATCTGCATTTGCAGTCCAAAGCAAATTCCTCAAATATGCACATCTTCAGGGAGAGTTTCTCTAATATATTGTTTTCAAATTCCTCAAACTCTGTAGTTACACTTCATATTTTTACCCCCGTTGAAAACTTAACCTATTTTTCATCAACCACCAAAAAGGGGGAGACTGTAAGTGCATCTAGTGCCCCTTAGTGATTTTCGTGGATTAGATACTTATAGGTTGAGAGACTAATATGTTTGTGAGTTTACACGATCCCTATAAGTCGTTGAGGAGTTTGAGTTATTCGAAGAATATCGACCCCTAAGAATGCATGTATTCGACGGAAGACTTTGGTCATGCCTTGAAGACTTTGATAGCGAAGAAATTGCTATTCCTCATGAAGACTTTGAAAATGAGGAATTTGGTGTATCCCGAAGAAAATACTCTCAAGACTTTGAAGCTTGAAGATTTACTCTTTCTGTTTTATTTTCTTCTTTCTTGAGTCATAGGAACATCGTACTGTTAAAGGGGGTCGAGGTAATACTAAGGAAAGATTTCCTCATGAGTCATAGGAACAACCAAATCCTTCGAGGGAAGCCTTTGAAAATCTCTCACAACTTATTCAAAGTCTTAAGTGACCGAGACGAAGTTCTTCTCGTCACTGAAGAAAATGCACTAACTAAGGAGTTAGGATTTCGCCAGTGCAAACTTCCTATCAGTGAGGAACATGAGATACATGAGGTCTTTCACAGTTGAAAGATCCGACCGTTGCCGCGTCGCGCGCCACCTGTCCCCAATCTTATCCACATAATGGTCATATCATTGGGGGAATTAATGTCAAATCATGTCGGGATGCTCCCCGGTTATAAATAGCCACCCCCTACAACCACTAGTTGGTTGGCTGCTCCTAGAGAATCTGACAATTTTCATTTAGAGCAACCCTATCCTCGAGGACTTTGAGCGAAAATCATCAAGTGAGGAAATATCACACAAACAAAACAATATCCACACAGATTAATATGACAGGGGGTCCCACTGGTCATAGACACCAGGGCCCTCCTTACTGCATGACATGTGGGCCCCGTGGCCCACTGTCAGCGGCACTGCTACAGTGCACATAACAAAACCACAAAGAAAAAAAGGAGCAGAGGGGGACTCAAACCCAGCACCTCACTGCCCACAACAACCCACAACTTGGCTAGCTAGCTCAGCTGACTATACACGGGAGTTAACAGAGATGTCTCCCTGCTCCCTTAGCACAACAAAAGGTAAAATTACCACAAAACAAAAGGGGGAAGAGGGGGTCGAACCCATAACCTTCCTAGCTGGGGCGGCCGCTCTTGCCAGGTGAGCTAGCTAGCGGTTATAGATGGGTTTAATACAACAAGATCCTACAACTACAACTATGTTTGATGAAACTGAACTTAAACACGCCACAGCTATGACAAAAAACGGACCGAAGACGGGGCTTTGCAGTGCAAAAACGGCGCAGCCACGGGGACTTGATCCCTTGACCTCCAAGGAATAAGAGCACGACCTAGCCACACAAGCTAACAATGGCTATCTACTACCCCAGGAACTCGAAGATCCTAATACGAAACTGAAGCTGACATCGCAAACCAGATGAAAAAAACAAGGCCCTTTCCCCGTGTGAAAGGACGTCGGTGTTGCCTAGCGGGGGGGGGTGAATAGGCGCTTTAAAATCATTACAGTTTAGGCTTGAAAAGTGTGGAATAAAACTAACTTTGTCAAGCACAAAACCTAAAATAACTAGGCTCACCTATGTGAACCAACAACTTATGCTAAGCAAGATAAACAACTAAGTGATAACAACATATATGACAAGAAACAATATGGCTACCACAAAGTAAAGTGCATAAGTAAAGGGTTCGGGTAAGAGATAACCGAGGCACGGGGAGACGATGATGTATCCCGAAGTTCACACCCTTGCGGATGCTAATCTCCGTTTGGAGCTGTGTGGAGGCACAATGCTCCCTAAGATGCCACTAAGGCCACCGTAATCTCCTCACGCCCTCACACAATGCAAGATGTCGTGATTCCACCAAGGGAACCTCAAGGGCGGTCACCGAACCCGTACAAAGAAGGTTGGGGCAATCTCCACAACTTAATTGGAGGCTCCCAACAACACCACGAAGCTTCACCACAATGGCATATGGCTTTGAGATGACCACAAATGCTCGGGCCAATCTCCACAACTTAATTGGAGACCCCGATGCTTGCCTGGAGCCTTGCACTACAATGATTGAGCTCCGAGGCACCACCAAGCTTCTAGGACGCCAAAGCATCCAAGAAGAACCATCTCTAGGGGTACCAAGTACCCAAGGGTAATAAGCTTCTCAACTTCTCACTTCCACGTATCACCATGGAGAACTCAAACCGATGCAACTAATGCAATGGCAAGAACACACGAAGTGGTCAAGTCCCTCACACTCAAATCACTCCATAACAACAAAAGCTATGGAGAAATATGAGAGGAAGAACAAGGAGCTCACAAAGAACTCCAAGATTAAGATCCAATGGGCTCCCCTCACATAGAGGAGAAAGTGATTGGTGGAGATGTGGATCTAGATCTCCTCTCTCTTTTCCCTCAATAACTAGCAAGAATCATTGGAGGGATTGAGAGTTAGCAAGCTCTAAGAAGGTCAACAATGGGGGAAGAACACGAGCTCAACTGATGGATAAGATTCAATGGTGAAGAAGACCCCCTTTATATAGTGGGGGAAGGAATATTCCCATTACCCCCACTTTCGGCCCGAGCACTGCGGTACTACCGCTGCTAGGAGCGGTACTACTGCACGGTAGATCCAACTGCCACAGAAGTAAAAAAATTACTTTCGTGCCTACCTCCGCTGAGGTTGCGGTTGTGCAAAAGTCTCACGGCACGGTAGTACCGGATGGTACTACCAAGAGAGAGCGGTAGTAAAAAAAACTACAGCTGCTCCTAGAGTGGTACTACCGCTGGCACCCATGGTACTACCGCTGGCATCTGCGGCACTACCGCTGGCCACTGAAACTGCCATAACTTTCGCATACGGGCTCTGAATCGAGCAAACTTAAGCATGTTGGATTCAGGACGACCAGAGCTACCCAAACTCAATCTTAAGAACATCCAGTTGTGAAAATGCCAATGATATAGAGACGTGAGACCTCTATGAATGAAGAACCGGTAAAAACTTCCAACATCGAAAACATCATAGAACATGCATATGGACTCCGTTTTCGATGAACTCGAGCTTGTCATTAATATGACCATCAGCTCTAAAACTCACAAAGAGAAACACCTACCAAGAACCAAGAAATATGATGCAAGTATGAAAATAGTTTGAGCTCTCAATGAACTATACGATCAAGTTACTCACTTGAGAGCCCCCCTTGACAGTACAAAATCTATCCTAAAATAGAGAAACCTATCAAGGGCAAACTTGTACCTTGCACCTAGTCCTGTTGAGCTAGATGACGATGATCTTGGCTTCCTCAAGATAGACCACCTTTCTTGATTGCGCTGGTTTGACGATTTCTCCCCCATACTCACTATCGGTGAGCCACTCTTCAGCACATCTTCACAAGTCTATTGCCACCACAATGGACTGCAAGCTTCAAGCATGATATCTTCGTGATGCTCCACTTGAACTTGCACACCGCAATCTTGATCATGATCACCACTTGATGTCATCCTTCATAGGTTGAATGAGATCTCCCTATTGACGCAAAGCCATGGAAACACATCTAAGCCCACATAGAACTCTGACGAAGACCATGGGTTAGTACACAAAAGCGTTATGGACAATGCTTACCATACCATGGGATCACTTGATCCCTCTCGGTATGTCTTGTACCCTTTGTGTGTTGATCATATTGATTTACTCTTTTCTTAGTCTTGATCAACCTTGTGTCTTTATGACCAATCTTTGGATAATAATTTGAATACCACCTTGTTCATCAAATAAGCTCCTTGAAACCAACAGATGGACTTCAAGAAGTGCCTATGGACAAATCCTTCGAATATAACTCAATGCAACCATTAGTCCAAAGGGATTGTCATCAATTACCAAAACCACATACAGATAAATATGCTCTAACACCATGCACGTGGCTGGTCGCGATCGAGCCGCACGGCTAGGCAAGGCACGTGCTTGGGTTGTGCACGTGCATGCGGGGAGAACAAAATGCTGTGTGCAGGGGGTCTTGAGCGTGAGCCCCCTTCGGCCATGGCAATAGGTCGTGGTTGATGATCGGTACGACGCACTTGGATACCAACAGAGGGAAAGGGAGAGAGAGAGACGACGGGGCTCACTGAGGGGAGCTCGAGGACGCGCTTGATGCTGGTCGGGGACGCTGTCGACGACGACACGGGCACATGCAACTACCACCTTCCCGAGTCGATGGGGATGTCGGGGATGAAGCCCTCGGCTCGGCTTCTTCGTGAAAATGGAGCAGACGTGGAGCGGCGGAGCTCCGGGAGTAGAAGGGGAGGACGGGGCGAGCTAGGCCAGAGGCAAGCTCCCGGACGACCCGCCCATAGCGACGGTGAGTCGCGGGAACCTAAATGTGATGGCGCGAGAGGGAGGAGGGGATGGAAATGGATATGGGCTATGGTTAGGGAACTACTGGGCTCTTATACAACTCGACCCGAAGCTGGACGACCATGTGATCGACCTGGGAGGCAATCAATGGTGCCTCTCTCGTTCATACAGGGATGACGAACGCTGGAGGAAGAAAAGCGATTCCAGATGGGTTATGGGCCAAATCATACAGTACGTGTGCCTGGTTAACTCTCTCTAGTTTTAAAAGATTTTTCCAAATAAAAATAGTAGAGGGTTTGATCAAATCACAGGGGCTAAATGGGAAGGGGTTTCCAGGGAGATAAAATATAGATGGGCTTCTAAAATATTGCACCAATTTATAAATGTAAGTTGGGCATTTTTAGAATAGAAAAAAAATTCCTTTGATTTAAAATAAGGGTCTGTTTTGGTTAAAACCCAAAAGAGAAAATGACAAACAAAGTAGGAAGCACACCACAAATAATAAGCTGATTTTTAAGAGGGGAGCTACATTTTTAGAACCAAAACGAAAAATTTTAAATATGCCACTAAATAAATTGGAAAGAAGGGATTATATGAGCTATGGTGCAGCAAGGGGTTTTTGAGGGGAATCCTTGGTGCACCTAATCACACAATAATCACATTGCCACATTACATAGCACCCGCACTTTCAACCACCAACATTGCAACACAAACAACAAGGTGAAATGATGCTATGCATGATGCCACGGTGCAACAGAGATGGAGCCAAGATTACTCTTATTCAACTTAACATCCAACAAAGCAAGGTTGCCATAGATGGGAAGGTTACATAAAAGGAAGAGGTGCACTAGGACTTACATCACTTAGATCAACTTGCTCCCCATGGGAGCCAGTAAATTCATCAAACACCATGTCACAAGTTTCTACAACACATTCATTGTATTTTTTGTAGACCCTATAGGCATGGGAGTTTGATCCATCACCAACAAATATCCGTTCAGTTGTTTTAGATTGAAATTTTCCTAACCATTCTCTCTAGTTGAGAATGAAGCATTTGCAACCAAATACCCAAAATTACTTGACATTTGGCTTGTTTCCATTTAGGATATCATATGGGGTCTTCTCCAAGATTTTTCGCCGGAAGATACAATTTGATGCATGGCATGCCAAGAAATATGTCAACTTGTGATCTTCTCTCAGTGACCCGAGCTGAATTGGTTGTAAATCCATGGCCATTTCGCTAGGAAGGGCTCAAACCCTGAAATTGCCTTACACCAAATGGTCATAAAGCACAACAGTGGTCAACGACCTTATTTCTACCTGATTACGACCAATATAAATGGTCATGAGGTTGTGAACGTGGATGCATTGGTACTTAAGGCCACCTCCTTTTTAAATGTATTGCGAAGGAAGTAACATTTTTATTTATCCAAATGTTATGAAATTTTTACAGCGCCTTTATATGCCCAAATTATCATCCTTCTCCAAATTGGAGCTCAACCCAATCATCTATGTGAGCCCAACATCAATTTCTATTATTTGTCCAGATTGGCACATTGCAAAGCAAGTGCTATCTAGACCCCTCCTATTTTCCTTAGACTTTTCGGGCACTCTTACATATTCAAATCATTTCTACATGCCAATATTCAACTCCATTTGCCTAGTAAAGCTTAGTCGGCAAATTCCCAAAGTTTCTATTCAAAAAGAAGCTTTGTGAAGGAAGTACTCGCTAGGATTATCCAAATGATCTGAGATTTTTCCACATGTTTCATATGCTCAAATAGTCACCCTCCACAAAATTTCAGATTTATCCAATAATCCATGTGACCTCATCATCCAAACTTTTATTCTGGTCATATTTTTAGTTTGTGAAGCAACTATATTTTATATTTCTTAATTATCTATGCAACTTTACAAGGCAATGATGATACCTATATATCTTATCTCCACTATATTTTACTCGTTTCATTTAGCCAATTTCTCCCAATAATTTTCCCAAGTTTCTGTCCAGAGAAGAGCATTGTGAAGGAAGTACCACCTTGGCACGTCCAAATGGTATCAAATTTGTATAGTACCTACCTACGCCAAAATTACTACCCTCTGCCAAATTTCAGCGCAATCCATTCATTCATTTGAGCACAGCTTCAACATTCATATTTCTGTCCAGTGCGGTACTTTGCAAATCAAGTGCCACCTACGCTCCTCCATTTGAGCTGAAATTTTTTCAAGAGAGTCTCCTTAGTTAATGATCATCCTCAGCCAAAACTCAGGCTCATTGGCCATGTTCATTTCCCCCACCGCTAATCAAACACTTGGCTGCTAATACATGTTTGAGCTTAGTTCCGTCTCCTATTAAGATTATTATGTAGTATTCTTCTTCCTAACACCTACCGGGGGAGTGTTCGACACATCAGACATGCCTAGGCCACCCAGAACATGTGGCAATGCTAAGGTCACACGGTGACCACGCGGTTGGCATCCTAGTTTGTGCGCTCTGGAGTTCGGGCCCTCGCACACCATCTAAACCTCGACGTCTTTCCACCAAACCATGTATCTCTGATTACATGGTTACTTATGTACCTAAAAATAATTTTTTGGGAAAAATAAAGAGCAAACTATAATTCACGTGCAGTTGAAATTTGACTCGCTTCCTTGTGAATCGGGGGAAATTTGTCTTTTTCACGAGAGGTGTCTCAAAGATTTTGACACCCAACCATTTTGTCAATTGTACATTAAATATGATCTAATATTTAAAAAAAATTATTCGGTCCAATTTTGCAACAAATATATGGTAGGTCTTCCACAAAAAAACTCATTTTGGGCACTCAAAAAATGGAAAACAAATTTTTCGTCCAAGGAAAATGAAAACTTCCTTAGACAACATTGTTTGTCATCTGAAGAAAGTATGCCATGAATGTGGCCATAAGATTGATCATCTCGCTTGAAAGCTGTGAATCTTTACACATGATAGCTCATTTTTTAGAACACTTCTTAAAAAGAATTTCCGTACTACAAGTTTATTATTGTTCGTGGTAACTTGGTCACATATAATGACACAACGCGAAGGTTTTATGCTTTATTTATATATTTTTGAATTTTGCATGCCCATTTCAAAATGCGGTCAAAATGACGGGCATGCCAGTTCCTAGCCAGTGGTTTAATCTTGGAATTTTTTGATGTTTATGTGATTAAATAGATACTTTTGTACCTAGAAATGATTTTTGCAAAAAATAAAGAGCAATCTATGAGGCAGGTGTAGTTCAAATTTCACCCGCTTCCTAGTGAATCGGGAGAGGTAGCTCAAAGCTTTTGACACCCAACCATTTAATGAGTTGTACATTAAATATGACCTAATACTTTATAAAAATCATTTGGTCCAATTTTACAACAAATATATGGTAGGTCCTTCACAACAAAAAACTCATTTTGGGCACTCGAAAAATGGAAAATGAATTTTCCGTCCAAAGAAAATGAAAACTTCCTTAGGAAACATTGTTTGTCATTCCAATATGCACCCTTGTGCATAATATAAGATCATTTTAGCAAACTATGCCATGAATGTGGCCATAAGACTGATCATTTGGCTTGAAAGCCATGAATCTTACACATGATAGCTCATTTCTAAGAAACACATTTTGAAAATAATTGTCGTATTATAAGTTTATTACTTTTTATCTTAACTTCGTCACATTTAATGGCATAATGAAAAGGTTTTCCAATTTGTTTTTTTTCATGCCTGTTTCAAAATGCGGTCAAAACGGAGGGTATCACCGTTCCTAGGTATTGGTTGAACCTTGGAAAACTTTTGGTGTTTCTATGATTAAATAGATACTTTTTACCTAAAAATATTTTTGGAAAAATAAAGAGAAAACTATAAGGCAACTGCAGCTCAAATTTGACCCGCTTCCAAGTGGATCGACAGAAATTTGTCTTTTTCATGAGAGGTGAATAAAAGCTTTTTACACCCAACCATTTGGTCAATTGTACATTAAATATAGACTACTATTTTAGAAAATTCATTTGGTCCAGTTTTGCAACAAATATTTGGTAGGTTCTTCACAAAAAAACTCATTTTAGGCACTATAAAAATGGAAAATGATTTTTTCGTCCAAAGAAACTGAAAACTTCCATGGGAAACATTGTTTGTCATTCCAAAATGCACCCTTTTGAACAATATTAGATCATTTGAACAAACTATGCCATGAATGTGGCCATGAGATTGATCGTTTGGCTTGAAAGTCATGAATCCTCACACATGATAGCTCATTTCTCAGAACACTTTTTTCTAAATAATTGTCATATTACAAGTTTATTATTTTTCCTCGTAACTTGGTCACATATAATGACACAATGGGAAGGTTTTTGAATTTTTCATTTTTTTTTGAATTTCTTATGCCGATTTCCAAATGCGGTCAAGTTTGCGGGTATGACCGTTCTTATCTAGGTTTGGAATCTTGTGAAACTTTTGGTGTTTCTATGATGAAATATATACTTGTGTACCTAAAAATTATTTTTGGAAAAAATAAAGAACAAACTATGAGGCAGGTGCAGTTCAAATTTGACCCGCTTCCAACTGAATCAACAAAATTATTTCTTTTTCACGAGAGGTGGATCAAAGCTTTTGACACCCAACTATTTGGTCAATTATACATTAAATATGGCCTAGTATTATAGAAGATTTATTGGGTACAATTTTGCAACAAATATATGATAGGTATTTCACAAAACAAAACTCATTTTAGGAACTCGAAAAATGGAAAATTGATTTTTCGTGCAAAGAAAATAAAAACCCACTTTGTCAATATTGTTTGCCAATCCAAGAGTAAACTTGTGCAAAATATGGTATTATTTGAACAAATATTTGATAGTTATTTTATAAAAAATCATTTTGAGCACTCAAAAATGGGAAATAATTTGTTTCTCATTTTTTTATTTATCTTTAATCGATTATGACCAATTTGTCATAAAAAGAGAAGGAAAGTTATCGTCGGGCACCGTGGTGCTGCGTTGGAGCTCCACGACGCTGCAATGGAGCTTCGTCGGGCGCCGTGGTGCTGCATTGGAGTTCTTGGTGCGCCGTTGAGAACTGCAATGGAGCTTCGTGGGGATGTCATCGGTGTTGCATTGAAGCTTTTTCATGCTTGGTGCTGTCGTGACATATTGATGTGATCGTATGACCACCCATGTGCAGATCGGGCGGCTAGCTATGCGGACAATTTCTAGACAAACTCATCTAGCTAACTCGTAGCAGCCGCCTATTGTTAATCGATTAAGACCAATTTAGATGGTCCTAACATCATCAAAGCCTATACTTTTCTCTGATTGGTCTACAGGCATGTCACTTGGATCAAACATTAGAGACCGTCGGATACTCCTAGATCCAACGCCCCACACCCACTAACCCTCTCACCCACCCACACCCACACACCACGAGGTCATTTCTCCCCCGTACACCACTCCTCGTCCCCTCCTCTCTCTCCCCCGCACACCACTCCTAGATCCAACTTTTCACCACCCCATCCCGGCGACCTCGCGCAGGATTCGACGGCACTCCGCTCCTCCTTCCCCTTCGGCAAGATCCAGCGTGTGGGTGGGTGCAGGAGTTCGACCCCTCGGCAACGACGGGCAGGAGCCCCCTGGTCGCGATCGAGGCGACTAGGGTGGCGTTGAGGGAGCGGAACAAGGATGGTAGGAGCACATCAGCCTTAGGTGGGACGGTGCCGAGGAGGAGACGGGGAGAGCGAATGGAGATGACGATGGCGGGGGAGGGGGTTGGGTACGCGCTCATCGCGTTAGGACCCGCCATCTTCCTCTTCGCTGGCGTCAAGAGGATGAGGGGAGCGTGACGGCGTGGGTGAGATGCTGCGGCCAGAGGTGCGGGCACCACCAGATATATTCTACAACGAGTCGGGGGCGTGCAAGTACACCACCTCCTCCCACATCATAGAAATCCACGCAAGCAGGCAAAGCGAGTCCCTTTTCATTGCGTTCGCCGTGTGGGCTCGACCGGTCCGTGGTGAGGCTGACCCGGGTTTGCTTCTTTTTCTTCTTCGCAGGCGAGGATCTCCAAGAGGGCGCTAGAGCTGCTCGCACTCCCCGATGACGGTGTCCCCAAGATGCTTCTCGACATCGCTAGGCCTCTATTGATGCTCGGTTGCAGTACTACCATGGAATTACTACTCGATTCTATGTTTCTTTGACAGAATAACCATGTGTCTTGGGTTAATTGTTGGTGTTCACAATCATGGTTCTCTGTGCAGTGAATCGCAGGGTGCAGTTTCCGGCTTAGCGGAGATACAGTGACGGGGCATGGGCGGCACTGGATTGGATGTGATATCTTGTAGTCCATGCCTGGTGAGGAGCTCGCTACCTTTCCTGCTCTTATGGGCATAGTGGTGTGTCACTCAGGTTTCTGTTTGACAGCTTCAATTTTGTTTTCCACTAACAAATGTTGCTCTGGAGCGGGAGACAAAGGGTGACCTCCTGCTCGCACACATGGGCGAGGTAAAATGCATATTACGACATTAGATTAGTTGAGAATTTTAGTTTAGGATGCTATGTTTGTGTCATAGATCATGAGCTTGTCTTATGCAATTCTTCTCGTTATAGAGTGTTATGTGTTATTAACTGTTAGAAGGTATCCTTGGTAATGATAATAATGCACATGACTTGTGTTCAATATGATCTCAAAATCAAACCTGATTGACACTCTAAATATAAATGGACCTATGTCTAGTGGGGAAAATAGGAGTGTGAATCCAAAGAACATGAACTAGTTTTGGTGCTCGATCCGTGGGATTGCGGACGTGCTACTATGTGCTTGTAACCATGTTCTATGATGCCACTTTTCTGTTTCGATGTGAATCTAGTTCTGTATGCGGACTTAGGATTTCAGTTCAATTGGATCAGATTAAATTGTTGCCATGCTACTATTTGTGTTTACTCAATTGCTAATTTTGTTAGGAAGGTTGTGCTAGTCTTTGTGGCTTCGTTCGTTGTACAAGCGGATCCCTCTCTCTGAGAGATAGAATTCTGGGTGCAGGTTCATCATAGTTTTAGTGAAAGTGTTTTGATTAGATGGATGGATGACGTGTTTCTTCCTTCCTTATAAAGCTAGCCTACTGTATCGAAACTGATGCACTTGTGCATGTATTGAAACTGTATTGAAAGTGATCACACCTTCTTAAGTGTACCATAATGCATATTTTGTTAGCCTTTTTTAGATTTGCTTTTATGCTTACATTAGTTTTGCCATTTCAGTACACTCTAATGCTGATAGCATTTATGTTCACTCTTATACAAGAGCTTCAGTCCTATGAAATTTTAAGTTTGAAGCTGCGAAACCAAGTGCAAAGCGGTGGAATCCCTACTCAACAAAGAGTTGTTTGATCAGTTTGACTATAATATACTGCAAACTGTAATATTGTAACAGATTGTAATATACTAATTTAATGTTATTTGATGAATTATATTTGTTCTAGTCTGTTTGAAATAGTGATTATGTATGTTGAAAAAATGTGAAACAAAAGCTTGACTAGTGGGAACCAATGAAAATAATTTGAGGAATTTGAAATTTTTGACATGTGGGACTCATGTATGAGATTATGACAAGTGGTACCCATCTGACTAGTAGGACCAGCTCCAAAATATTATGGCTGAAAATAGAAATCAATTGATTGTAAGAAGGCCACAACCGAAAAAACTAAACTTTTGGGCTTGGCCCATGTAGTTGATAAAAAATGACTTGAAAAAAGGCCGAATTACTGGGCTCGGCCCATATAGACACCGAATTGGACCGGGCTGATTCTAATCGACGACCTTTTCATTTGGTCGCAATTTTGCCACATCAGATCCGACGTGGTTTGGACAAATTGCGAGCGACCAAAAAATTGGTCGTAGAACAAATGACCTTTCATTTTGGTCGTTATAGTTCATTAGAGACGCTTAGCTTTTGACCAAGTGTTTTTGGTCACAAAAAGGTCATAAATGAAAAATAACGACCATTCAGTGACCGATATTGATGGTCGCAAGTTAGCATATTTCTTGTAGTGTGCGGTGTTGACAACCTCGGCTCAAAAACTATGTGGTGAATTGTACTCATTCGATATGGGCCTTGCTATTTCCACAAGTGTGCGGTTCTTTATCTCGAATACCCCAATTTGTTGTGGGGTATATGGTGCGGATTATTGGTGTTCAATTCGTTCATCACTAAGCAACTCTTCCAAGGTGTAGTTCTTGAATTCGTAGCCATTGTCACTCCTTATTGCCAAGATTTCTTTGTCAAGCTTGTATTAATCTTGCTTGGCAAAATCAATGAAGGTGATCTTCATATCGTCCTTGGACTTTAGGAATAACACCAATGTGTATCTTGAGTAATAGTAAAAATAACAAGCCCATATTTCTTGCCACCAATACTATCCCATGAAGGAGGCCCAAAGATATCCACATGAAGGAGCTCCAAAGGTCTTGAGGTTGACACACTATTCTTGGGTGGATGCTTTTATTGATGTTGCTTCGTGGCTATGCATGCACTATCCCATTTCAGCATGAGAAATCTTCAAGAGCTTGCTTGAGTCGGTGATGCCATAGACACCCCTTGTCAGCCTTGGCCATGAGGCAAGTTGCATGGAATGTTCTCTCTTTCAAGAAATGAAGCGTGCAAAGGTTGCCATCCAACTCCCCACAAAGGCAACTTTAAGAGTACGTCTCTTAAAGTCTTTCACATCCGTTAGTACACACAGTGTATCATAACCAACAGAAGCCAATTGACAAACGGAAATCAAATGATATTTAAGGGATTGGACAAGCATGACATTTGCAATAGACATGTCATTGGTGATAGCCACCTTGCCCAATCCAAGTACTTGTCATTTAGACCCTCCACAAAAGTCAATGCTCATAAATGGTAGCATAGCTTCCATGAAGTCCATGAGGAATGTGCCATCTCCGGTCATATGATTGGTGCATCCATTGTTAATCACCCACTTCACTCCTCCATAGAAGGCAACCTACACACAATTGAAGTCTTGGTTAGAGGAACCCATTTTACAATGGGACCTCTCATGTTACCAACAAGGGTCTTAAGAACCCATATTTCATAGAAACAAAAAGCATTTCGAGGATAAGAAAATTGATCATCGACATCTCCATCTTTTGCCTTACGAAGCACTTATGATGGAGGCATAAATTACTTTGGCTTGTTGGGAGTAGGCGTGCCCCTAGTGGCCTTCCTACTCACAACCTTGTCAACTTTACCCTTTCCTTTCTCCTTGTGCCCTTCACACACAAATATCTCCTTGAGAGACGTGGTACACTATTGTGTTGCCATCTTCTTCTTGCTTGTGCTTCGATCGAATCCAACACCTTCTTTGGACATTACCTCCTTGTGTTGACTCAACACTTCATTGAGGTTCTTTTGTCCTTGAGCACATTACATGATCGCTTTCTCAATTTGGGGCTTTAGCAACTGATTATCCTCAAGAACAAAATCTATATCACCACAGAGGTTAATAGCACTAGCATCAACATTAATAATAGGAGAGGAATAAGCTTTGCTTGGGTCTTAAGATAAGACGTTTGAGTTTATCAAACTTCATTGTAAGGATGTTGAGCTCTTCTTCCTTTGTCTTGGGATACAAATGTAGGAGCTCACAATCCTTACAGAGAGTAGTTTGGGACCCTTCAAGCTTAAATTTATCGTTTATTAACACCTTGCATGCACTCTTAGCCTTTTTCAATTAGGAAAGTTACTTAGAACGTACATCAATGTTTGGACGTATTTTCAAGCACAATTCATCATTACGTGCTTCCTAATATTGGACTTTCTGCTCAAGGATTTCACACTTTTCCTTTTCCTCTATGGCAAGGGTTTCGAGTTCCTTAATGTGGATGGTGTGCTTACTCACCCTCTCCATACGCATACGGAACATATTGGATTGAAGTATACGAGCAATACCTCCTACATCATTGGGGTCGGATTCATGTAGTTGTATGTGACAACATCACCACTCTTGCTAACAAGTCTCAATGTGTTTTGAGTATCTTGAGCTACACCAGCAACACCTCCTACATCATCGGGGTTGGATTCTTCATGTGCTACCATTGCCTTCCCTGTCTCTTTTCTTGAACTTGGAGCTCAATGGGTTGGGCAACTTATTCTTCACAAAGGTCTTCGGAAACCTTGGTTTGTCTTCTCTCTTCTCATAGGGTCACTTGTTTGAGTAGTGGTCGGTTTCTTCACAATTGTAACAAGTCCTTACTTTCTTTTTTTTGAATCTTTATTTGAATTTTCCCGCACTAAACTTCTACACAAAGAGAGACATGTCTTAATATGAGGGGCCCTCGTCCGAGTCAATCTCATCACCTTATTCGTCATCATAATCGCATACATGCTTGGCCTTCAGGGCAAGGTTTCTCTTGGGTGATGAGGAACCATGCATGGCGAGGTGTCTTATAGCATTGGTCTTGAATTATTCAAATAGTTGGAAGGTTGAAATGATATCATAGGGGGACATGTCCTTCAAACCATGCTCTCTTCTTATGTCCCATACGATTTGATGATGATGAGGGCAGGTGCATTTATCAATTAGTCCACAAGAAACCATTTGGTCAAGTTGAATCCATCTTCACTCTTGTCACGATCATACGACTCAATGTTGTCGGCAAGAGACATCAATCACTAAAGTATATGCTTGGGGTTATCACCTTTATCCATACAAATATATTTTAACATACCTATTGCAATCTCATATTGCACAAGTCAAAGTGAAGATGTTCCCGTCTTGGTCATCACAATGTTATCCCATAGTTCCTTTGCATTGGAGAGATGTATGTAGGGACTTTTCTGCTTGTCACACATGCCCTTTCTTATGATCACAATTGTGGTGTCGTTGAGCTTGATTTCATATGCTTCACCGTGTATAAGATTCTTGGGATTCATGGGGTTGTAGACTTTATCCAAGATCTCAATCATCTCATGGTTGGCAAACCTAAGATGATCCTGCATACCAACTTTCCACGACGCATAATCGGCAATGTCATCAAGTAATGGAGGTTTGACCCGAGCATTATACTTTGGTTTCTCCACTCTAGATTTTGCATATTACCATGGAATAGTGTTTTTATCACTCACTTGAGGTTGTTGGCCCAAAGTAGGAGATATGCATTCGATTGCTTTATCACACCCAATGAGTTCTCATGTGATGTTTTTTTGTCGCTAATGCATCGAACCTCATTTGGACCAAGGCCCCAATAAAAGCATCATGGTCCTCCTTTTGCTTAGCAAGGGCCCGTTCTAAATCCTCCGTGATGAAGGATTTGTGTAGTTTTTAAGAAGCTGCACCTATCACGAGGAAGTGTACCAATAAGGTTCCCTTTTGAATCCATTTCACTCTAGGGCGATTAAGCCACATGATTAGAGCACGAGGCTCTGATACCAATTGAAAGGATCGATATGGACCTAGGGGTGAATAGATACAATTAATATTTTTGATTTTTATTTAACAATTTTAGGCAATATTGCGCAATATGAAAGTGAGCCTAACAATAGCTATGATGATAACGGAGTTAAGTAGACAAACAAGGCAACAAGTAAATAGGTAGGCAAGCATAATGTAATACCAGTAAGTACAATGAGACAAGTAACCACAAGTAGGGAGTTAGGGTTAGGAATAACCTTAACTACGAGAGACGAGGATGTATGATGATGTTCACTTCCTTGGAGGGAAGGTACGTCACCGTTTAGATAGGTAGATGGTACGACGAAGGCACACCGACACCACGAAGGCTCAGCCTATTCTCTCCTTGAGACAACACCACAAAGGCGTTTCTCAACCACTAGTGGTATACCTTGGGTTGGTCCCCAAACCCTCACAAACTTCCAAGGGGTAATCACAATGGTTGATTGTTCACTAAAGAATTCCTACCACCTAGGAGTCCCCAACCTCCAAGAGTAACAAGAATGATGGAGAAAAGATCAAGACTTGCTCAAATCACGAATTACTTTGGTCAAGAGAAGGGGAAGGAGTGGATCTATCAATTGATTGGAGAAATTCTCAAAAATACTATCAAATGCCTCCGGGATCTTGGATTTGGTGTATGAGGATGTGTGAGAGAGAAATATGTGTTCTAGGGTTAGCTCAAAGTGAATGGTCAACCTTTTCTCCGAGTGGGAGAAGGGCACACACACACACACACACACACACACACACACACATATATATATATATATATAATGGTGGAACAAATATGGCCTTTGTGGAGTAAGTGCGAGTGACACTTCGGACATCCGGCGTGGAGATATTTCTACACGAGAAGAGAGAGCACAAGAGAGAAACAAATAGAGGAGCCAGATATTTGGGGGTGACCCACACATCCAACGCACGAGTGAAGGCCCGTCCATGTGGCATATACATCCACCACAAAGGCCGAGTTAGTAGAAGTGGCAAGTCAGATTTCGGGGGGTGCCCCGGATATCCGGGAGCCCGGACATCCGCGTGAACTCTTGTGAATTCAGTTCCTCTGTTGATAGTGGGAGCCAGATAACCGTGGGAGAACCAGATATCCGGTCATTAAAGAAATCCCGGACATCCAGCGCAGGGGCCAGACATCCGGCCACTCCTAGTATGAATTGCTTAAGATTGTGAGTGGAGGAAAGTGAGTGTGAAAATAATTGGTCCCACTATTGTTTGAATAAAAAGGTTGCTTTAGAAGAGGCAAGGAGTTTGCGATGACTTGAGCAAGTATTTTACTAACCCTATTGACCCCCTCTTAATAGTGCAGGATCCCTATACTCAAGATTTAAGAACAAAATAAAGCGAGATTCGTAAACCTCTTTGTTCCTTCTTCCTCAAGTCATATCAATTCCATGTGTCCACGATCCACACCTATTGTCAGTTGAGGACTAATACCTGAGATTTACTTGTCGTGGTAACGGTTCCGACAATAGAAAGAGGGTAGGATAACGGAGCATGATCTATCAAGATGCACATGGGTGACACGGTGGTTTTAGCGAGTTCAGGCCTCTCACAGTGGAGATAACAACCCTACGTCTCGTGCTCCAGAGAGGCTTTGTTTTATCTGTCATGGACATGAGTTACATGGTGTAGAGAGAGAGAGAGCCAGAGCTCGAGGGAAAGAATGAGCCCGAAGGAGGAGAAGAAGAAGATGTCCCCAGCTATGTGGAGGGGGGTGGCTTATATAGAGTGCGCCACCTCCTCACCTCTTATGTTACAAGATGGGGCATTGATGCCATAATGTCAGCCCACTACAAATGTCTTGCCGACTGTTGGTATTTGCATGACCGAGTGAGTCATACGGCCGAGTGGTTGACTGTCATCCAAGTGGATGGAATGTATTTGTCTGAGTGGATTCGTACCGAGTGGATGAGATGTTGTCACGATCGAGTAGGAATTTCCCTTGTAGTCCTTAAACTAATAATGAGGTGCCCTTGGGTAGGACGTATTGGTCAGACCTATGACCCTACCCTAGGGCTATATCCCCGTCATTACTTGATAAACACAGTTAGTCCTCTATATGTACATTGTCATCAACATCAAAATATGATATAAGGGCATGATTGCACTTTCACAACTGTACGATCATCCGCATCAGCCGGTCCCCTGTTCTCGCTAGGGTTTGGTCCACAACCGTTGTTCCCTTCATCGACAACCGCTCTAACTCCGGCAAGCTATTTATTCCCCGTTCTCCCAGTAGTAGTTAGTTTTTTTTGCCTCATTCTAGATCTATTGCATTCTATTACATTGGATTGGATTGGATTCGAATCCAATCAATTCGAATTGATTTGGAGCCTTGCTATGTGCCTGCTTAGGGAATTCATGTTACTCGCCGATATTGACTGTGTTATTCTTGCTGTCATGACAATGCTAGATTAGTAATTAAGGTGTTATTGGTATGATCACAATGTTGGATAGGACGTTCTTGCTAAGATAACAATGTTGGTTATAGTATTCTTGCTATGATCACAATGTTGGTTTGGATGTTCCTACTATTATTACAATAGGTGCTACGTCCTTGCATGATCGTAGTAGGACAATGCATATGCATGCTATAAATAGTTAGAGAAATGTGTATGCATTTTGGGCAGTTTATGATATCTGATCATAGCACTGCCCAATTATAATTACCATGACCGGTGGTAGTCGGGATTGGACAGTCCTATAATCATATCATAGCACTATGAAAGTGCAACTTCCGACGATCATGCTAGTTGCTATGATCAGATCATAACACTACCCAAGTGAAAAGTGTCGGTGATCATGGCAAGTGCAATGGGCAGTGGAATTGGGCAATGACCATATCAATGCCCAACTCTATTCTTCCATGATTAGTGCGCCTTTGGTATGAACAGTGATATGGTGTTGTTGTCAGTACAATGGTGCACTCACAATGGTGCACTGACCATGGTAGATGAAGTGGAGGATTGCTATGACGAGTGGCAATTGTATGTATGATGCAATAGTGGCAAGGACATGCAAAAGGAGTGGCACATCACCAGGCAAGGGGCGTAGGTCATTGTTGGTGCCGAGGAGGTTGAGGTCACTATCCCGATGGACCAACGGCTCGAGAGGTAGTCGTGTTAGGCATGCTAGCCAAGAGGAGAAAGCCGCTAACCATGGGTCGCGGACCAAGGCTTGACCACGAGGATGGGCCATAGGAGCCGCTCACATTTTACGTGCATGTCAAGGACGCATAGGACATTGCGATGCTTATCATTGTGGAGACCTTCCGGTCATTGATGAAACAATGGCTAATCTTGGACCATCCTCACATCTTGAGGTTGTTTGTAACAAATGAAACGAGTTCTTGGTCTAGCTCCTAATCGTCCACAAGCATATGATGCTAGGAAGGGGTTGTGATCACTTCTACGAGAAATACAAGACATCCCCGACGGCATGAGTGTCAAGGTGCAGATCTACAACACCCGACATTCACCATCTACAAGGTCATGTGCACCAACCACTACTGTCGTTGTTGTCTTTAAACCTATGTGGTAGTGCTAATATCTTGTGTGCAGTGTTAAATTGCATGTTAATGATATATGAGTATTATTAATTTTGTTGTTGTCATATGTGATGTCTGTTGTGAAGTGTGATGTATTTGGGTGAGTAGAACAATGAAGTGCACACAACCAAAGAACAGTGATTTGCATCTACTCAACCATGAGGGGTGTAATTGGTACAGTGCATGGAGAGTGCATGGGCTCAACAGTTCCCTTCTCGGCCCACTTTTGAGTGTTTGGTAGCCTGCACGAGGCCTCCTTAGCATGCATCAGCTTAGCCTAAATACCCTCTTAGCATGCACTAGATCGTCTGTAAGTGTCTGGACTGCACTGTACATACATGTTTTTTCGTATAACGGTAATCATCAAAATTGTTCGGATGTCTGAAATCCTGAAACCAGTCTTTATGGAGGTTACACAGGTCCCTCATGTCACACACTCACACCGCCGACCCATTATATACCCCACCGGAACTTCTCCTTTCCCCACTTCATCCCTCTCCATGTCCTCCATAGCCACACCCTTGGAAAAAGACGACATTGTTGCACCTCCTCGGTAGTCGCCTAGTCTTTGTCGGACATGCGCCGCTCCAACTAGATGTCTGCTGGCTTGGTTGTCGTTCCTCTTTGAATCCTATCGGCACCCAGGTACCATCTGTCCATGCCACCGCCGTCCATGCAAGTGTTCGACCAAATGGCATAGCAAAATATTTTATACGTTGTTGTCGACTTTGAACGACAGACGATAGTTGCGTACTGGTGAAAGAGAATGAATTGATGTGTGTGGCGTGGCTGGCCACAAGCATGAAGTTTCAAGGCATGAGGGAAAATGCGATATTTTGACAAAGTGTGCATGTTTGGTTCAATGAGCACAAACACTATGGGGCCTCGAACATGAAAGTGGATTCATGATCATGGCGCGAAGTTGCTACTCCATCTATGGTACACCATTCATATGGCTATCAATAAGTATTTCAGTACATATGGATTTGTGCAAACAAGGTTGCCAAGGGACACACTACTCAAAGAGCTCATTAGTTTTGCTTCTTATTGATTTTCTGAATGTTACAACTTCTCGATCACATTAATTATTGTCTAGGCCACACATGTGTGCACATTGTACCAAAGGACGAAGGCCAAACTTTTCTCAATGATGCATTGTTGGGTGAAACTCAATATGCTTAGTAACTGATCAACCAATGTCTATGAACAAGTTCAAGCTCGAGGAGGGTAAGCTTGAGATGAAGGCCGCTTTGGGGGTCAATGAATTTGAATAACTTGTTGGACGACTGTGGACATATTTTGGACTGTGGACATCTTTCGAGAAGTGCATTTGCATTTAAATATATGCTTTAATTGGTATTGCCCTAGATACATTTGTCAAAGTGACTAGAGGCGGATATTTGATCGAGTAAAAAAATTGAATGAAAAAGAGCACACTTTTGATATGTGTGGTCACATGATCATTGTCTTAAGGCCTAACATATCCGTGGATATTTGATGAAGTTCTTCGTTTTGCTGATCTGCATTGAATTTTCCTTAATGATGCTAGAGCTAGCACAAGACAGCAATCATCCTAAAATAGTTTCAGCCTGAATGTATCTAATTCTAGCCCCTACGGTTATAAGTCCTAGCTACAGCTTCCTTACGGCTACACAAATTATGTCAAATTCTATATCGAGCACGACTACTTCAACTACAACCATTTCATGATCGACGACCTCGACATCGACCATATGACTACGTCTACACCAACTACTCGGTAACAACTCCAGTCAACAGCCTCCAGGACGCCTTGCTATAACTGTGGGAGGGAACAAAGGAGAGACAGGGGACGTCATCAGAAGGGGATGGCACACATCGTCCTAGGTGTCGAACCATGCATCAAAGACCCATGTGATGATGGCGAAGTGGAGAAGATGATGGAAATGTAACACTTAAAATTAAATCAAGCAATCGCTTTACTCCAATTACAACTAAGGGGGGTGTTAGAATGCATATATGCGTAGCACTTACAGATAGAGTAGGATTCCAGAGATCATTTTGTATTCCAAGTCATAGACTTTTTGCCCTCCAAAATTTGAACTCTATATATACACACACTAGGCATCCTACAATTTCGACATGTCAACCATTATAGTATTAGTAAGCGTGCTCTTGGCCTGCTGCGGTGTCCATAGGCTCGAGCAGACGACTTTTCTCTTTACAAAAGAACACATCAGGTTAGTAGCAGTACTATTGTAGTAGTAGCTGATGAATAGCAAAAGCGCATGCAGCAGCCGCAAAACTTTTTGACTGTCTATCAGTTTCGTTTTGCCTGGTCTTCCTTGCCTTTGGATCAGAGGCCTAGCTTGAAGTTCTTGGGCTAAAGGCCTAGCTAGTGGCTCCACAACCAGCGACCGGGAAACCCATAGGGCACTGCACTTTACTTTGCCGCACGAAGATGCTTCAAATGTTGCCAAGCAGGCCCTCAAAAGTTAAATGTTGTGGAGCAGCCGAACGACTCAACATGAAAAAAACTTCAAAACAAACCTTAAATTTATGGACGAAAGCTAATTGGAATCTTGAACTTTCAATGCTGAAAATCAGCACATCGAACTCTATAATCCCAGTCTATTTTAAACCTTGAGTCAACTTGGGCCCACGGGTTTAAACACAAACATGAGCGTCCAGAATTTAAAATATTCTTTAGGGCAAACAAATATTGAAAACATGCAGGCCCGAGCGATATTTGAAATCTGTGAAGTTTTTAAAGTCTGAATACTTTGTAAAAATCCCGAGTACTATTTTAAAAGACAAAGTATTTTTTGAAAAAAAAATCAATTTTGGACAAGCGAACAATATTTGAAACATAAACTTCTTTTGCAAAAATGCAACAAATATTGAAACCTGATTTCTTTAAAATGTTTAATAAATGTACAAAAATGTTTGTATAGTTTTAGAAAATATAAAACATGTATTTGGCAAACCATCTCACATTTTCAAAATCTTTTTTCATAATTTTGTAAATTATTTGCATTTAAAATATTCAGTATTATAAAATTGTTAAAAATTCAAGAAATGTTTCGAAGGTTTTATAAAATGTTTTCATATATAAACATTCCTTTCAGTTCTTATATATATACGACGCGAGATTTATAATTAGTAACAACCTTCATGGCGATTAGCTATGCCCCCCCCCCCACGCGAGTGCGAGGTGCCCTAGTTTGAGTCCTCTCTCAACCTCACTAGTACTTCTACTTTTTGTCACTTCTAATAAACATAAAGTTGGTTCATGCATACTTTAAAAAATATTTATTGTCATTACATTTTTTTGAAGAATTTATTATCATTATGAAGATGTAAGACAACGAGAATCAGAGCAAAGGGAGAGCGCGAGCAAGGGTCCTAATGGGTCAGCCCAATTCATCCTAATTTCTTGCTAGCGCAGTCAAGTGTCCTTTCCACGTAAGCAAATACCAGATAAATGACCTCAAGGTTCAAAATAGATCGGGATCAAAGAGTTTGGTATGCTGATCTTCTGGATGAAAGTTCAGGATTATATATATATGACGACCGTTTGGGGCACCTAGATGCCCAGGCTCCTTGTCTTTAGACCATTTGATTGCATTTAGATGCATGTTATTGTAACAGGTATAGAAGTTAACATGTCAATCCATTACTAATTACTGATTTGAAAACAATTAAATTTGGAAGCAATAATAACGCATACCATAAATGGATGACATTAACCTGAGCCCAACACGCCATGAATGGTAACATTTATTTAGAAGGAACAAATACTATCATGCATACTAGTTAGATTTTTGTGTGTACTTCGAATATTTGGTATGTATCTACTAGATTACCTATCTATGGATTCATTTGTTCAGTGCATACCCATTATTTTATTTTATGTATATATCCTGAATATTTTGTACGTATGATATTTTCCTATGTATATATCTAGAACATTTAGTACATGCACGTTGTGCATACTTGCTGATTTAATACATACACGTTAGATGTTTATGTATACATGTACCCTGAATATTTCATACGTGCGCATTACATTTTTGTGCGTACCCTGAATATTTGGTATGCATTTATTAGATTAGGTATGTGTATGGATTCATTTATTTAATACGTACGACTAGATTTAATCTATATATATACCTTGAATAATAGCACGCATGCATTTTATTTTTGTGCATTTATCTTACCTCTTATCTACTAATAAAACAAATAATGCTTCTTCCATACGTCGTCTAAATTGCCCTTAAAGTTGACTAAAATTACCGACCAATGCCACCTATAAGTCATAAAAAACGTTTCAAACAGGAAAAATCTCCGGACTGGGCCGGTCCATGTAGGCACCTCCTATATTACGCTCTAGGCGTTGGAAAAAGATGAAGCACACCTGTTTGGGCCGGCCCATGCGTGGGCGCCTGTTTTTTAGTTTAGTTTTTTTATTTTTCTTTCCAGTTTCATTTAGTTTTTCTACTTTAAATAATTTAGAACTTCAAACAACTTTTCTCAATTTTAAGAAACTGAGAATTTCAAAATAAAATATTCAAAAAAAGATATATTTTTTGAGAATTCAAAAACTACTAAGAGTTTTGAAAAATGTTTGCATATAAAAAATGTTTAAACTTTGAGAAAATGTCTATAAAATAAAAAAGTGAACGATTTTAAACAAAAATCCGTGTAAAAATCTTAAAAACAGTTCGTGCCTCTGTTTTTAGTCTCATTTTCTATTTCCATTTTTCTGTTCTATTTTTTAGTTTAAATAATTTAGAACTTTGAAAAACTTTTGCAATTTATAAAACTGGGAATTTTGAAATAAAAGTTTGAAGAAAAAATAAAATGTTTGTGAACTCAAAAAATGCTCAGGATTTTTATGAAAATATTCGCATATTCAGAAAAATGTTCATAAATTTGAAACAATGTTGCTGAAAACAATAAAAGTCCATGACTTTTTTTAAAAGTTTGTGTGTTATTTTTTGAGTGCAATAAAAAAAATGTTGCGAATTCAAAAAATGTTCATGCATTTCAAGAAATGTCCTAAAAATTTAAAGACATAATATGATCAGCACCATTGAAGATTGTAATTGTTTTTTTCCCGTTGCAACGCACGGGTCCTTTTGCTAGTACATATCCAAAGTATTTAATCTGCACCATTACATTAGGTATGTTCGACTTTATTTATTTAGTACATACCCATGAGATTTTTGTGTAGGTATATACCCAGAATATATACGAATATGCGTAATTGCGAGTAGTCAATATATATTCAGTTTTACGCATACTCATGCTATTTCTTTGGAACTATATACGTTGGATAAAATTTATGATTATATATGCCAATAATACATAGGTATTATACCTATTTTTTTAAATTTGTATTCACAAATAGGTAGGCATGTTGACGTAAAAAGGTGGGTATAATACCCAATTGTTGTACGGGTATGTGTGCAAGCAGATATGTAGGGACAATATACAGAATTATCTGTGTGTAAAAATGTATGAGACAAGAAAACAAATAAAGAAATATACTAAATTATCCGATTGGAAACATTTGATGCCATCTCAAATATGGAAAACATGGCATGCAAATAAATTAGGAAACAAATCAGAATTGTTGTAGTCCATTTGCCTAAAATGTATTAACGGGTTGGACCCAATCAAGGTGTCGAGACATCTATATATATATATATAGGGTCGCGCTATTCGTCATCCTGGATGAGAAATAATTATTCTTCACCTCCTCTATTTTAACATCAATGCACTGTAATTTTATGTTTTGTAAATTTGGTCTTACTTTACACATAAAAAGAGACCGTAAAAGATATAATCAACCAAAAAATATTTCATGTGACGTAAAATTGCGAATATACGAAAATAGTGCAAAAAATAGAATAAATTTAATTTTTTCTATTCTTGTGATTTATATTTTTGTTTTTCTTTTGTCAAATTTTACATAGCAATTCAATATAAATGTAACTATTTGTATTTTGAATGTAAATTATTTGTCAATTGATCATAAGATTATCTCGGGTGAAGAATAAACTATTCTACACCCTGGATGATGAATAGTGTTTATATATATATATATATATATATATATATATATATATATATATATATATATATATATATATATATATATATAATTGCACCGTAATTTACATTTTGTAAATTTTGTCTTATTTTATACGTAAAAAGAGACCGTAAAAAATATAATGAACATAAAAATATTTTATGTCACATAAAATTACGAACATACGAAAATAGTGTAAAAAATACTATAAATTTAATTTTTTCTAGTCTTGTGACCTTTTTTTTTGTTTTTTTTGTCAAATTTTATGTACTGATTTAATATAAATGTAACTATTTGTATTTCAAATGTAATTTATTTGTTAATTGATCGTAAGATTATCTCTGGTGAAAAATAAACTATTCTGCACCCTAGGTAATGAATAGAGTCTCTCTCTCTATATACACACACACACACACACACACACAAATTTTATTTACCACCGGTGATAGGTATCATCACTCGTGTTTTATATGTTGTATGTAATATCTATTAAATTGAAGAGTATGTACGCGTAGTATGTAGCATATAATATTATTTAGGAAGTATATACTACTTTTTTGATAGTATGTCTCGAATTTTGTGTATACCTCCTTTTTACGTATAAATATATACATATTTCACAAATATAATAAAAATCATGGACCGACTTGAATGTTTTTCATGTAACTTATTTTAAAGTATCTTATATATATTATATCTACATACTTACAATGAAAAAGTAGTATATATACTACCACATGATAGTCTACTAGACATGTGGGGTAACTACCACTAGGTGGTAGGTTGTATTTTTCATATATATATATATATATATATATATATATATATATATATATATATATATATATATATATATATAGTTTCATTCGCTAGAATGATATGGAGGGAGTGATGAGGCTGGTCCGAAGAGACTAAAGTGTTTTTTTGTAAATGTTGAGTGGAATGACGGGGTACTATATAAAAATGACATACCTATATCACACACGTTAGATGTATATCGATTCGACATAAACCATAGACGACAAACAACACATCATCATCAAATAGGTCTTTTTATAGGAGTAGAGATAAAATAAATCGAGTGAAATTATTTTGGAAGTGACTCAAGAAGATTACGAAGAACATTAAAAGACTACATGAAACCTTGAACACAAGCAAGCCACACAAATACTCTAATGTCGTGTTTGGTAGACTCCATACCCTCTAGTAGGCTATGGGAATATAATTTTGGCCTATTGGGTTGCTTGTGGGCACCAAGCTTTCAAATTTAGTACGATGTGAAAGTTATATCGGTTGATATATTAGCATGTGGGCTGTACTGATATGAACATAACATATCATTTTCTAAATATTAATTTTTACACATATCATCCAATATGGACTGAATTGTCAACAATATGCTCCATAGCTAACACGATAGGTCCGCCCGATATTGACCGATAGATAGATGACGACAATTATTTACTAGAAAGCACTTAAAATAAGATTATGTGCTTACAACTAATTCATGTTATCAAAGGCATTCATAATGTTTTGTAGAAAGGCATATATAACATATTGTTTTAGTATCAAAGTAAGGATTTTTTGAATCATTCTTAAATACTGTATTATATAACAACTTAATTATTGAACTGGGAATCTAAATTTGTTGTGCTAAAGCATTGACATCAAACATTTTTTTACCAGCATGACATGTTTTGAACAAAAATAATGAAAAACATTTATTATTTTCTTCCATATATGTACATAACACGCGATATATCAACCGATGTCCAGCATCCAATAACATGTCCAAGGAAAACCAAAAGTGAAACTGATATCCGATATTTAAAACCATGGTGCGCACTATTATTCCTTCATAGCACAATACTCAAAGAACCTCTCAGCCTGCCCCACGAGAAATAGATGGGTCGCCCATTTCCACCCAGTTCGGCTATGAGTGTGTAGGGAGGGAGAAATTGGTGTTGAGGTTGTGTGAGTGACGAGATGGTACGAGCCTGCAAGCGTCCCAACAAAAAAACAACATGAAGAATTGGGTCACCTCCTAGCGATTCGTTTGCCCTATTTAACCATCTTTAACTCGTCGTGTGGCCGCCACCATTACTCTCCTTAATGATCTTCTTCTTGGGTCGCTCCTTCAGCGACGAGTACGTAAGCAGCGATAACATCTTCGCTCGGCGGTGCCAGCATTCTTTATCCTATTCTCCGAGTTCTTCCGTGTATCCTATTTGCTCCTTCTAAAATTGTTTTGAATATGTGTATTGGGCTACAATTAGACTTGGAGTACGCGGAGGGTTAGGTGTTTGAGTCAGACACGTGTAACCAGGGAGTACTGTATAAGGCCACCGCAGGTAGCCAAATTACACTAAATGAAGATCACAAGAGGGACGATCGAGGTGCCCATGTTAGGGGTGGCCGGACCAACCATAACACAGAGGTTGGAGCATTGTTTGGTGGCCTCTCACTCCTTATCGTCAATATGTATCTTGTGATTTGGTACATGAGTAGGTGCGCCCATAATCATGCCCAAGGTTAGCCACGATGGTGAACCTCGTTAACAAATTATCGCGTGCTCCGTCTACTTTGTTGCAATGATCTATTCACGTATTTCCTAACAAGTGGTATCACGAGGTATGGTTGAGAGCCATGTTCGAGCGTGCTCAGTGTGCCATTGGGAATAGTTGGAATTCATGTTGTTGAGAAGTTTTGTAACATCTCCAAGTGGTATCCCCATAGACGTACCACCTACGGCAGAATCTACAAGGTTTCCCAAGACAAAGTTTAGTAGAGCATAAAAAATGTACTATCATCCAAAGGCTCAATCCATGTGCAAGACAATTTTTAAGCATACTTTTCATTCTCTCTCATGCTTGTGCAACATGCTCTTTGCCAAGTTGCTTAATAATTAGGTTCTTTAGAAAAATAGTTTTCGCGGGAGGAAAATATATGCCAATGAAAGCATCTTTTCATTTAGACCTAGAATCAGTACTGTTTTTATGCCCAGAAGACAACCATGCCTTAGCTATATCTCTTAGAGAAAAAGGAAAAAATTTCAGTTTAGAAATATCATTATCCATAATTTTTTTTCATATCAAGTAACTCAACAAAGGTATTAATATGGGAAGCAACATCTTCACTATAGTTTCGAGAAAATTATTTCTCATGACAAGATTTAGCAAAGCACCTTTGATATCATAGGACTCCTCACAAGTGGTGAAAGGAGTAATAAAAATACTAATAATATAATTATAATTAGAACTCAAGAAATCACAAAGCCTAGTATTTGCGTGAGTAGACATAATGGCAACACAAGCTAAAATAGTAACACAAGATTATTATTTTGGTATTTTTGATTTTTTTTTTTGGAAAAAGAAGGAGGAAAATAAAAAGGCGAAAGACAACTAGACAAGAAAACAAAAACAAGTAAATAAGAAAGTTTTGGAGCGAAGGCGCCTGATTGGGTAGATGATATCTCCTCGGTAATGGCGCTGGAAGTGCTTCTACTACTCCCAAAGTAGTTGTTGGATTTCCTTGAAGAGGAATGGTGATGTAGCACGCTATCATAAATTATTTCCCTCACTTAAGAACCAAGGTTTATCGAACGAGTAGGGCCACCACACTAACAACTTTAACAACACTTGCATAGAAACAAAAAATTTGCTTGCACCTAACAAACTCAAGGCGGTCGTCACTCCCCTTGTTCTTGCCACTTACAAGATTAAAGGCAAATAGTGATAGCGATAGAAAAATAATTACAATTGTAGGAACAAGCTAATAATTGAGAATGGATCCCAGGACCACGGGTTCACTAGTGGCTTATCTCTCGAAAGCAGAATAGCGAAGGGTAAACAAATTACTATTGGGCAATTGACACCATTGCGCATAGTTATGAGGATCATCTATGGCATAACTATGATAAGTAGACCTTTAAACTTACTAACTTCTACTATTATTATTTCACCCCAAGAACACTACCCAACATGCATCTCAAAGTATTAAGTTCATAATAAACACAGTAACGCAATAAGCAAGATCGCATAGTGTAGGCAAAGTAAAACCTAGAAATATTATCAATCCCCGTCATTTTATTCTTAGTAGAAACAACATGAATACGTGCCCTCATCCTTTCTGTCACTGGACATGATCACCTCAAGGTTGAACCTACTATAAAGCATCTCTCCCCCTGAAGATAAAAAATCAAACATGACAAAAGTAGATCGATAGATCAGAGAGAAACACAAGAATATAAAGTTACCCAAATAGGAAGGCTCAAGAACTGAAAATGGATCATTGAATAATCTCATTATAATCCCACAATTCATTAGATCACAACAAATACATCGCAAAATATTACTTGAGGTTGATCTTAGAGAAGATTCTTGTATTGAAGATAAAAAGAAAGAGAGAAACCCATCTAGCTACTGCAATGGACCCATAGGTTACTCCATCAAAATTATATATAGTTACATATAAATCATATAAAAGTGATAATATAATTATATTGAGTTGCCGTGAATGTGTCGATTTGAGATACGTCTCCAACTTATCTATAATTCTTGAGTGTTTCATGTTATTCTATTATCAAGCTTGGATACTTTATATGCAATTAAATAATATTTTACATCATTTTCTGGGAATAACCTATTAAGCCGGTGCCTAGTGTGAGTTCCTGTTTTTTGCATGTTTTTAGCCTTTTTCACAAAAACAGCTTGACACGAAGTCCAAACATGATCAAACTTTATTGGGGGGGGGTATTTTTGGACATAAATGGACCCTAGAAGCTTTAGGATGTGGCCAGAAGTGCTACGGGAGAACCACGAGCCTGCATGGTGCACCCCGGGGGTAGGGCGCACCACACAGGCGAGTGACTCCCTTGCGAGATACCCAAATTACCACAAAACCAATAGATAGACACCAGAAATACCTTTTTACATCGTCGCAAGCCTCTGTTCTGCCACAATCCCATCTACATGCCTTTTTTGTTAATCTTCCTGAGGGGGGATCGATCATAGAGGTTGTCTATATCAACCTTGCTGCCTCCATCACAACTGCAGGAAGGTCCTAAGACGACACATGTATCGATGTAACTATGTGATGCATCAATTGCAAACATATAGTTCTAGATCCATAGCCGATAAACCAAACTATGTGCAATGCCTGGTCCATCAAGAACGATTTAGATAAGACTTGTGTGTGTGATACGTGGCATACAGTTGGTCCCCATGAACTGTTTGCAATTAGCCAAAATAATGCAAATGGTTAACAAAATAAATATACTTGCGAACTACTGCATACAGTTTACTGGAATAAACTATTTGTGTTGATCCAGCAAAACACAAACAATTTAGCGTAAGAAGGTGTGTGTGATACCCGACAAATAGGTCAATAATCGAAATCGTGTGGGAAGACCGATAATAACACAAAAAATTCCTCCTGACAAGGTGTGTGTGGAAGTGCTAGATATCAACTAGAGGGGGATGAATAGGCGAATTCTATGAAAAGCTTCGAACAGTAAATGTCTTCAAAGTGAGCGGAAGGGAATCAGGATCAGATAGGGATAAGAGTTAGGAACTAAACATGGCATGTAGTGACATGAAGACATTCAGACAGGTACAACATAGTCATCATACATACACAAGGGTATCGAAGATATACTAGAGTAGCACGAACACAAATGCAAATCATATGAATGTATTCAATGAATGTCTTCACGCAAGAGCAATCAAGCGATGACTTCACAGTACCAAGTAACAAGTAAGGGGGTAGAAAGATAGAACCAGTCTCACGAGGACTCGGGGTTTGTTGGACAAAATCTAATTGATGTGACAATTGTACCTCTCGTTAGGGAGGTTAAAATTTAACTCAGAAGCCCTCGTCTTCACCTTGTTCAGGGTAGACTTACGAAACCCATACAAACTCGATCATCCGACAGTCCACAATGACTCTTTGATGCTCTAGACCACAACGCCTAACCGTCTAGAAGATCACAGTCTTCAAGTTTAAGAAGTCTTCGGTTCACTCACAACAAAATGGCTTTGGTGATGCTCAAACACTCTGGCTCTAGGTGTTTGGGTTTATCCTCGTATGATAGCTCTCTCTCAATGTATTCAAGGTGGGTTCCTCCAAAACGACAACAACCGTATCTAACACTGAGCAGCTGCCAACTTATGGTGCATGGGGTGGGTATGTATAGCCAACATGTAACCCGACACAATATGAACGAAATGACTCTAGGTCAATGGCCCACCGACACGTGTCACAACGGTCGTATTTCAAAGACTTACATGGGAAAATTACTTGGGCTAAAAGCAATGCTAATTAACTCAACCAACTCTGGAAGAGATTTACTCCATTGTCTTCAGTGGAAGACATAGATGTTTGGGTTGAGCATCACGTCAGTTTTTGACTTTGATAACCTCAACCCTACTTAGCTATATGGTGGTTCCTATGTCTCATAAATGAAGAAACGAAACAACAAAAGACTTCATCTTCATGTTCTGTTATCTTCAAGCGTTTATCTTCGTGTACCACCAATGACTTCAACCATCATCAATGTCTTCACATTTTTAGGGGTCGTCTTTAATAGTTAAACCGAATCTTCACGGGCTTCTATCTATGTTATCGTGTGAACTCTAAGAAACATATTTGTCCCTCAAACAAGTTTTTCTTCAATGCTCCAAAACCAACAAGGGGTGGCACTAAATGCACTTGCAATGTCCCCTTTTTGGTGATTGATGACAAACTGGTTGAAGTTTTCAATGAGAATAAAATATATGAAGATGATGACTTAGAGATTATGACTACAAGATATAGAGAGCTCACCCTGATGATGTGCTTATGAAGATTTTGCTTTGACTGCAAAAACACATGGCAAGTTTTAATTTGTGGAGATACCCCCCTATATATTGGAATCCAATCAAAATGTATTTGAAAATTACTTTGAAGACAATGAAATGCATTATGAAAAATGGGCGTCTCTAGAATGACTTCGGGCACAAAAGATTGAAATTTTGGTAGTGCGCCAAAAGTATGATAAACAACAAAATGTGCACACATCCATCAAGACTTAAGTTCTACAACCCAAAATAGAAAATGTTCAGAAATGGGAGTTGTAAACTTAATAAAGATAGCACGCAACCCATTGACCCGTTTGAAGACTATCAATCCTAATGCTTCTCCCCTTTGTCATCGAATGACCAGAAAGGGCGAAGACAACAAGAAACTACACGTTCTAAGCTTAATGCCAAGATTTTGGTGCAACGGGGTCTTTGGTGGGCGGCACAAAGGAGCCTGAGGCATCATCTGTGCGTTGTGTAGGGGATGGTGGAGAAGTAATGTCTTCACCTTCGTCATCAGTAAGTGTTGCATGAATGTTTGGAGCCGAGGAAGAATAAACACTATCTTCAAGACATGGTGTCATGGTATTTCCACGACAGATGCCAGGGGTGGCTCAGATCGTGGTTTGGGGCCGACGGGCACCGACAGCGTCTGGGAACAGGTGAAGGCACAAGACACATGACGCCGATCTACCCACATTGTGGGCCCTCCGACGAGGTAAAACCCCAGTCCTGTCGGTGTGACAATAGGTGATCATAGTACAATGGTGCTCCTCGAGCTGTTTGTGGGGGAGGAGATGGAGCTCTAACTCCCGGCCTCTCGATCACTCTAGTGTGCTACGTGGGGGGTTCGGTGGATCGAGTACGTGTTTGCCAGCCCCCTCTCGAGGGGCTGGGGTTTGACTTTATAGTCCATCTAGGAGTGTACACTAGTGGGGGAAAAGGGGACGGGGTCTAGCCGTCAGCCTCTCCGAATGGCCGAGGGGCTCGTCGGTTGTCGAGTCCCGTCTGCCGGAGGGCCCAGTGGCCAAGCACGATAGTGGTCGGCAGACTGGCTGTCAGTGAGTAAGTAGGGGTAGGCAGGGAACGATAGTGGTCAGCACACTGCCGCCAACCGACCCATGGGGCCAGCCGGCCCCCAAATGTCTAAGAGAAGGGTTTCCTCCACTTTGGTATACCCAAGGGCCATTACCCCGTTAGTAGCTCCCGGAACTGTTTGGGTCCGGAGGACTCCGGGCGAGGGGCTAGTAGTTTTTCCCCACCCCCGGGGAGTGATCGTTGTTGGAGTTGATGCACATACCGAAGCTGGGAGGCGAGATGACGGGCCGTCGGTCGGACCGGGCGGCAGCCGACTAAGGGCCAGTTGAACACCACAGCGTGTGGGGCAGCTGTCGGATGCGGGCCAATTGGATGCCGTGGCGCCTCCAGCCCCGTGCCGAAGCTTCGGGATCAGAGCCGGTCGGCGGGCGACACGTGTGGCCCGGTGGCGGACGGCGGGACCGCTACTATGCGCACGACGGGACATCGCCGCAGGCCTAGCCTGGGAGGCCTCGACCCATGTGTAGGATCTTCTACGGCCACGGGCCGCCGGTTGGGTTTCCCCGCGCGATTAATGCGTGCGGGCATCGTGGGAAAGTGGGGGACGTGGTTGCCTTCCACTCCCCAAGTCTCCTTGAGCTTTAAAAGAGGTAGGGGAGGCCGAGGCTGTTGTTGCCTTCCACTCCCCATTTCCCATATCACCCCTCCTTCGGAGCTCGCCGCCGTCGCCCTTCCTCCCGGTGCCCTTAGCGCCCGTCGCCACCATCCCTCCCTCCTCGCGCCTGTAGCATGTTGGAAATATGTCCTAGAGGCAATAATAAAGTTGTTATTATTATTCATGATCATTGTCTATTATTCATGCTATAATTGTATTAACCAGAAAGCATCAATGTGTGTGAATATATAGATCACAATGTGTCCCTAGTGAGCCTCTAGTTAGCTAGCTCGTTAATCAATAGATGATCATGGTTTCTTGATCATGGACATTGGATGTCATTGATAACGGGATCACATCATTGGGGAATGACGTGATGGACAACACCTAATCCTAAGCATAGCACTAGATCATGTTGTTCGTGTGCTAAAGCATTTCTAATGTCAAGTACCGTTTGCTTAGACCATGAGATTGTGCAACTCTCGGATACCGTAGGAGTGCTTTGGGTGTATAAAACATCACAACGTAACTGGGTGATTATAAAGGTGCACTATAGGTATCTCCGAAGGTGTCTGTTGGGTTGTATGAATCGAGACTGGGATTTGTCACTCAGTCTGACTAAGGAGTTAGCCACAGGATGGTGTGTTACGTAACGAGTAAAGAGACTTGCCGGTAACGAGATTGAACAAGGTATAGGGATACCGACGATCGAATCTCGGGCAAGTATCATACGAGTAGACAAAGGGAATTGCATACAGGATTGACTGAATCCCCGGCATCGTGGTTCACCCGATGAGATCATCGAGGAACATGCAGGAACCAACATGGATATCAAGACCCCGTTGTCGGATATTGACCGGAGAGGTGTCTCGGTCATATATGCATGTCTCTCGAACCTGTAGAGTCTACACACTTAAGGTTCGATGACGCCAGGGTTATAGGGAAATAGTGTACGTGGTTACCATAGGTTGTTCGGAGTCCCAAATGAGATCCCGAACATCACGAGGAGATCCGTAATGGTCCGTAAGTAAAGATTGATATATAGGAAGTGAGGATTTGGAAACCGGAAGTGTTTCGGGCGTCACCGTTAATGTACCGGTACCTCCGGAAGGGTTCCGGGGGTCCACCGGCAAGGGCCACCAGCCCCGAAAGGGAACTTGGGCCAAAAGGTGGAAGGGAACCAGCTGAAACTGGGCTGGTGCACCTCCCTCTCTCAGCCCAAGGCGCACAAGGGTGGGGAGGGGCAAACCCTAGGCGTGGGAGGGCGCCCTTGGGCCCAATGGCCCACCCTAGGGTGCCTCCACCCCTTGGCCGCCGCCCCTTGCCCTAGATGGAGCTGCTGCACCCCTTAGGGTGGGAAACCCTATGGGTGGGCACCTCCTCCCTCTCCTCCTATATATAGTGTGTTTTTTGGCCGGTTGGACACACACAATTCATCTCTCCACGGTGCAGCCCTACTCCTCCTCTTCCTCGTCCTCTGCATAGCTTGGCGAAGCCCTGCTGGAGTTCTCCCTCAACATGTCCTCCATCCTTGCTGGATCAAGGTGTTGGAGACGTCACCGGGCTGCACGTGTGTTGAACACGGAGGCGCCAATGTTCGGCGCATAGATCGGAATCCACCGCAATCTAAATCGCTGCGAGTACGACTCCATCAACCGTGTTCTAGCAATATGTCTGCTTAGCAATCTTCAAAGGTATGAAGATGCTCTACAACCTCTCTCGTTGCTGGTTTCTGCATAGATAGATCCTTGCATGGCGTAGGAAAATTTTGAAATTACTACGATCCCCAAAAACGGCATCCGAGCTAAGGTTCTATGCGTAGATTCTATGCACGAGTAGAACACAAAAGTTGTGGGCGCTAATTTGTCAATTTGCTAGCAGTTACTAGTCTTATCTTGATTCGGCGGCATCGTGGGATGAAGCGGCCCAGATCGACCTTACACGTATGCTTACGTGAGACTGGTTCCACCGACTCACATTCACTTGGTGCATAAGGTGGCTAGCGGGTGTCTGTCTCTCCGACTTTAGTCGGATCGGATTCGATGAAGAGGGTCCTTATGAAGGGTAAATAGCATTGGCATATCAACGTTGTGGCTGTAACGTAGGTAAGAAGCGTTCTTGCTAGAAACCCTAACCAGCCACGTAAAACTTGCAACAACAATTAGAGGACGTCTAACTTGTTTTTGCAGGGTATGCTATGTGATGTGATATGGCCAAAAGGATGTGATGTTACATATGTGATGTATGAGATTGATCATATTTTTGTAATAGGATTGACGACTTGCATGTTGATGAGTAGGACAAACCGACAGGAGCCATAGGAGTTGTCTTAATTTATTGTATGACATGCAATGCCATGTTGATTACTTTACTTTATTGCTAACGGTTAGCCATAGTAGTAGAAGTAATAGTTGGCATGACGACTTCACAGAGACACAATGATGGAGATCATGGTGTCATGCCGGTGACAATGATGATCATGGTGCCCCGAAGATGGAGATCAAAGGAGCAAGATGATATTGGCCATATCATGTCACTATATGATTGCATGTGATGTTTATCATGTTTTTCATCTTATTGCTTAGAACGACGGTAGCAAAGATAAGATGATCCCTCATTAAAATTTCGAGATGAGTGTACACCGTTGCGAAGGTTCATTGTCTCGAAGCACCACGTGATGATCAGGTGTGATAGATTCTAACTTTCGCATACAACAGGTGTAAGCCAGTTTACACACGCAAAACACTTAGGTTGACTCGATGAGCCTAGCATGTACAGATATGGCCTCGAATACGGGAGACCGAAAGGTCGAACATGAGTCATATGGTTGATACGATCAGCATGGAGATGTTCAACCTAGCTATAAAGGCTTTGTGATGAATTACAACGTGCAAGGGATGGAAAAGACTATTCCCGAGTTGTATTCAATGCTGACATCTGTGGAGGTAGAAATCAAGAAAGAGCATCAAGTGTTGATGGTCAATAAGACCACCAGTTTCAATGTGGGCAAGGGTAATAAAAGCTTCAAGAAAGACGGCAAAGAAGTTGCCGCGCCCGGTAAGCCAGTTGCCGGCAAGAAGTCAAAGAAAGGACCCAAGCCTAAGATTGAGTGCTATTACTGCAAGGGAACCGATCACTGGAAGCGGAATTGCCCCCAAGTACTGAGCGAACAAGAAGGTTGACAACGTCAAAGGTATATGTGATATACTTGTTATTGATGTGTACCTTACCAGCGCTCGTAGTAGTTCCTGAGTATTTGATACCGGTGTTGTTGCTCACATTAGCAACTCTAAGAAGGAACTATGGAACAAGCGTAGGCTGGCTAAGGACGAGGTGACGATGCGCGTCGGGAATGGTTCCAAGGTCGATGTGATCACCGTCGCCACGCTACCTCTACATCTACCTTCAGGATTAGTTTTAAACCTTAATAATTTTTATTTAGTACTAGCTTTGAGCATGAGCATTGTATCAGGATCTCGCTTGATACAAGACAGCTACTCATTTAAATGTGAGAATAATGGTTGTTCTATTTATATGAGTGGTATGGTTTACGGTCATGCCCCGCTGGTCAATGGTTTATTCCTGTCGTGATGTTACACATATTCATAGTGTGAGTACGAAAATATGTAAGGTTGATAATGATAGTCCCACATACTTGTGGCAGTGCTGCCTTGGTCATATCGGCGTAAAGCGCATGAAGAAACTCCATACAGATGGACTTTTGGAGTCACTTGATTTTGAATCATTTGACACATGCGAACCGTGCCTCAAGGGCAAAATGACCAAGACTCCGCTCTCCGAAAAAATAGAGCGAGCAACCTACTTGTTGGAGATAATACATACTGATGTATGCGGTCCAACGAGCGTTGAAGCTCGCGGTGGCTATCGTTATGTTCTCACCCTCACTGATGATTTAAGTAAATATGGGTATGTCTACTTAATGAAGCACAAGTCTGAAACCTTTGAAAGGTTCAAGGAATTTCAGAGTGAGGTGGAGAATCAACGTGACAAGAAAATAAAGTTTCTACGATGTGATTGTTGAGGATAATATTTGAGTCACGAGTTTCACACACACCTAAGGAAATGTGGAATTGTTTCACAACTCACGCCGCCTGGAACACCGCAGCGTAACGGTGTGTCTTAACGTCGTAATCGCACTTTATTGGATATGGTGCTATCTATGATGTCTCTTACCGATTTACCGCTATCATTTTGGGGATATGCATTGAAAACTGCCGCATTCACTTTAAATAGGGCACCGTCTAAATCCGTTGAGACAACACCGTATGAATTATGGTTTGGCAAGAAACCTAAGCTGTCGTTTTCGAAAGTTTGGGGCTGCAATGCTTATGTGAAGAAACTTCAACCAGAGAAGCTCGAACCCAAAGCGCAAAAATGCGTCTTCATAGGATACCCTAAGGAAACTATTGGGTACACCTTCTATCCTAGATCCGAAGGCAAAATCTTTGTAGCCAAGAATGGATCCTTTCTAGAGAAAGAGTTTCTCTCGAAGGAAGTAAGTGGGAGTAAAATAGAACTTGATGAGGTAATTATATTTCCTCTCGAACCGGAGAGTAGCGCACTGCAAGAAATTGTTTCGGAGGCGCTTGCACCGGCTAGAGAACAAGTTAATGATGATGATCATGAAACTTCAGATCAAGTTGCTATTGAACCTCGAAGTTCGATAAGGGTATGTTCCGCACCAGAGTGGTATGGCAACCCTGTCATGGAAATCATGTTGTTGGAGAACAGTGAACCTTCGAACTATGAAGAAGCAATGGCACGCCCGGATTCCAACAAATGGCTTGAGGCCATGAAATCCGAGATTGAATCCATGTATGAGAACAAAGTATCGACTTTGGTGGACTTGCCCGATGATCGCAGAGCCATAGAAAATAAATGGTTTTTTAAGAAGAAGACTGACGCGGATGGTAATGTGACCATCTATAAGGCTCGACTTGTCACTAAGGGTTATTGACAAGTTCAAGGGATTGACTACGATGAGACCTTCTCACCCATAGCGATGCTGAAGTCGGTCCGAATCATTTTAGCAATTGCCGCATTTTATGATTATGAAATCTAGCAAATGGACGTCAAAATAGCATTCCTAAGCGGCTTTCTTAAAAAAGAATTGTATATGATACAACCGAAAGGTTTTGTCGATCCTAGCAATGCTAACAAGGTATTGAAGCTCCAGCGTTCCATCTATAGGCTGGTGCAAGCAACTCGGAGTTGGAACATTCACTTTGATGAGGTGATCAAAGCGTTTGGGTTTATAAAGACTTATGGAGAAGCCTGTATTTACAAGAAAGTGAGTGGGAGCTCTGTAGCATTTCTAATATTATATGTGGATGACATATTGTTGATGGGAAATGATATAGAACTGTTGGAGAGCATCAAGGCGCGTTTTAATAACAGTTTTTCAATGAAGGACCTTGGAGCAGCTGGTTACATATTAGGCATCAAGATCTATAGAGATAGATTGAGACACCTCAAAGGTCTTTCACAAAGCACATACCTTGACAAGATATTGAAGAAGTTCAATTTGGATAAGGCTAAGAAGGGGTTCTTGCCTGTATTACAAGGTGTGAGGTTGAGTATGACTCAACGCCCGACCACGACGGAAGATAGAGAAAAGATGAGTATCGTCCCCTATGCTTCAGCCATAGGCTCTATCATGTACGAGACCTGATGTGAACCTTGCCATAAGTTTGGTAGGGAGGTACTAGAGTGATCCATAAGTGGATCACTAGACAACAGTCAAGAATATCCTAAAGTACGTGAAAAGGTTTAAAGATATGTTTCTCATTTATGGAGGTGCCGAAGAGCTCGTCGTAAAGGGTTACGTCGATGCTAGCTTCGACACAGATACGTGTATATTTTGAATAATGGGGCAGTTAGCTGGCGCAGTTGCAAGAAAAGCGTCATGGCGACATCTACATGTGAAGCAGAGTACATAGCTGCTTCGAAAGCAACACATGAAGGAGTCTGGATGAAGGAGTTCATCACCAACCTAGGGGAGATTCCAAGTGCGTCGGGCCCGATGACTCTGTTCAGTGACAACACTAGAGCTATTACCATTGCAAAGGAGCCCAGGTTTCACAAGAAGACCAAGCACATCAAGCGCCGCTTCAACTCCATTTGTGAATACATCCAGGATGGATATATAGATATTTGTAAAGTACATACGATCTGAATGTCACAGACCCGTTGACTAAACCTCTTCCACGGGCAAAGCATGATCTGCACCAGAACTCTATGGGTGTTCGATTCATCACAATGTAACTAGATTATTGACTCAAGTGCAAGTGGGAGACTGTTGGAAATATGCCCTAGAGGCAATAATAAAGTTGTTATTATTATATTTCCAATTCATGATAATTGTCGATTATTCATGCTATAATTGTATTAACCAAAAACCGTAATATATGTGTGAATGTATAGATCACAATGTGTCCCTAGTGAGCCTCTAGTTGGCTAGCTCATTAATCAATAGATGATCATGGTTTCTTTATCATAGACATTGGATGTCATCGATAACGGGATCATATCATTGGGGAATGATGTGATGGACAAGACCCAATCCTAAGCATAGCACTAGATCGAGTTGTTCGTCTGCTAAAGCATTCTAATGTCAAGTATCGTTTCCTTAGACCACGAGATTGTGCAACTCCCGGATACCGTAGGAGTGCTTTGGGTATTTCAAACATCACAACATAACTGGGTGATTATAAAGGTGCACTACAGGTATCTCCGAATGTGTATGTTGGGTTGTACGAATCGAGACTGGTATTTGTCACTCCGTGTGACGGAGAGGTATCTCTAGGATCACTCGGTAATCCATCATCATATTGAGCTCAGTGTGACTAAAGAGTTAGCCACGGGATGGTGTGTTATGAAACAATTAAATAGACTTGCCGGTAACGATATTGAACAAGGTATAGGGATACCAACGATTGAATCTCGGGCAAGTATCGTATCAGTAGACAAAGGGAATTGCATACGGGGTTGATTGAATCCCCGACACCGTGGTTCATCCAATGAGATCATCGAGGAACATGTAGGAACTAACATGGATATCCAGACCCCGCTGTCGGTTATTGATCGAAGAGGTGTCTCGGTCATGTCTGCATGTCTCCCGAACCCGTAGGGTCTATACACTTAAGGTTCGATGACGCTACGGTTATAGGAAATTAGTGTACGTGGTTACCGAAGGTTGCTCGGAGTCCCGGATGAGATCCCGGACATCACGAAGATCTCCGGAATGGTCCGAAGGTAAAGATTGATATATAGGAAGTGAGGATTTTGACACCGGAAGTGTTTCGGGCGTCACCGGTAATGTACCGGGACCGCCGGAAGGGTTCCGGGGGTCCAGCGGCAAGGGCCACCAGCCCCAAAAGGGTACTTGGGACAAAAGGTTGAAGGGAACCAGCCCTAAAGTGGGCGGGTGCGCCTCCCTCTCTCAGCCCAAGGCACACAAGGGTGGGGAGGGGCAAACCCTAGGCGTGGGAGCGCACCCTTGGGCCCAATGGCCCACCCTAGGGCACCTCCACCCCTTGGTCGCCGCCCCTTGCCCTAGATGGGCTGCCGCACCCCTTAGGATGGGAAACCCTAAGTGTGGGCACCTCCTCCCTCTCCTCCTATATATAGTGGAGGATTTTGGCCTTTTGGACAAACACAATTCATCTCTCCACGACGCAGCCCTACTCATCCTCTTCCTCGTCCTCCGCATAGCTTGGCGAAGCCGTGCTGGAGTACCACGTAGCTCCACCATCACCATGTCGTCGTGCTGCCGAAGCTCTCCCTCAACCTCTCCTCCATCCTTGCTGGATCAAGGCACTGGAGACATCATCGGGCTGCACTGTGTTGAATGCGGAGGCGCTGACGTTCGGCGCATAGATCGGAATCCACCGCGATCTGAATCGCTGCGAGTACGACTCCATCAACTGTGTTCTAGCAACACTTCCGCTTAGCGATCTTCAAAGGTACGAAGATGCTCTTCAACCTCTCTTGTTGCTGGTTTCTCCATAGATAGATCCTTGCATTGCATAGGAATGTTTTTGAAATTACTACAATCCCCAACACAATGCTCTTTGCCGCCGCTCCTTCCTCTTCGCGCCAGTAGGGCCTTCCCATGGTCGATCCGCTTGGGAGCCGCGTCTTGAGCCTTTTCTCTCCTGCTCTGCCGCCGACGAACATAGAGATAGCCGCGCCACCCACCGGCTCGTGGGAGGGCTCCGTCGTGACCGATGTGCACATTGAGTATCTCCTACGGACGCGGAAGATCCCGTCTGTGGAACACGTCGAGGAGCGCGTGGCAAGTGCGTCGTACTCAGCATGCATTTCATAATCGGCTTCTGGCAGCCGGCGAGCCGCTTCCTACAACAATTCTTGGACTTCTTCGGTCTCCATATGCATTATTTCGGGCCGAAATCGGTGTTGTACCTCGCGTGCCTCGCCACCCTGTGTGAGGGGTACCTGGGCGTCTCGCCCTTTCCCGCTTTGTTCCATCTCTTCTTCCACTTCTGCACCCGAAAGAACTACAATGTGTCGTACTCCTACGGTCGCGACGTGGTGTACGCGCAACGCAACTGGCTCTTCCCGAAGATGGGGTGGATCGACTCCTTCAAAAAGTGGCACCGCTCCTTCTTCTACGTTCGCAACATCGAGGAGGGGCGGGACTGGGTCAACCTACCTCCATTCGCCGACACGCCGCTGATTGGCGCAAACTGGAACCACGAGGTGCGCAATGACGAGATGACGATGATCGCGAGCCGACTTAAGGAGCTCAAAGCCTCCCGGGGGTTGCTGACCGCAGACCTTGTGGCAGCGTTCATCTACTGCCTGGTGCTGCCGCTGCAAGAGCGGACACATGAGATCTACGACATGGGCATGTACAAGGACCCGTGCCGGCTGTCGAACGTGGAGCTGCTGCCAAACAAGGTTGCCACCAGTGTGAACACCATCACTCGTTTCTGGCTAGACATGGAGGCGTGGTGGTTCGGCATGGAGCCGTTCTATCACGAGAACCATGCGTCGTAGGTAAGCTTCATTCGACTGGAGCTGCTCTCGAGCTTTTATCTTGTGGCGACTAACGCATGGCCGCACTTTTTCTTTAGATTTTTGCCCGACAGATGACGCCGGATGATCCGAACCCGCAAACCTTTGCGCCGGGCCACGCGAACTCCGATGCCAAGGACTTCGAGTCAGACGGGGGTGACCCTACTAGTCCCAAGGACCCGGACAGGCTGGGGGTGGAGGAGGAAGAGGCGCCGACTGGTGCCACTACCGGTGGGGTTGTTATGTCAAGCGGTCCCCGCCCATAGGCAACCATGCGGGACTGGACTAATGACGATGACAACAACGACGTGCACATAGTTCAGGCGCCGCCTACTGCGATGGGGCCGACCCAGCACCACCGATGAGGAGGAAGCACTAAGCTCCCTACTGAGGGTCAGCCGGCCACGGGGCACCGGCCCACCGCCCAGAAAGCGGAGGAATGGCGCAAAGAGAAACGACTGGTCGAGGGACCGATCATTCCCCCGGCCGCCAAGAAGGCTCGGTCGACTGTGCTCCCGCCGAGCGCCAGTCCGCCAGCGCAGATGACTCTTAGGCGGGGTGGCCACCAGATTCCCCTTGCTTTGGGGTAAGTTTTCTATGGAGCTTGTGGCCCATTCTTCCTTTCGTCTTTGCCACATGGCAGTGAGCTCGTGTCCTTTGTTTTCGGCAGCGAGGCCATCGAACTTCCGCCACCGGCCATGTCGGCCACCAAGGGTGAGGGTGCTACGCCACTAGCTGTGGAGCGCATGGTGACGGCGTGGCTCAAGTGAGAGCGTGCCTACCAGCTGCGTGCACCCAAGGCGAAGGCCGTGGTGGCTGCATCGACCGGCTCGGGCGACCCTTGTGCTAGGGCGACGAGCAGCATGATGACGCCGGTGACCCTCGAGGCTCGTGTCCCGGAGGCCTCGTCGGCACGCACGGGGACTCACGAGGAGCGGCCTCGGAGGTGGAGGCGTCACGAGTTGTGGAGCCAGTGCATGAGGAGGTCTTGAGTCCAGAGTCTGACCAGGGGCACCGTGTCGGGTCTGATGCTAGGAGCAGCGACTAAATGGCCCTGGTCATTTTGTTAGTGCAGCCAAACCCGGTGGCGCCGGGGGCTATGACCGGCAGGGCCAGTCGGACGGGCCGACCGATGTCCGTCATCATAGCAGAGTGGGCCAAGCTGGGCCGTGCCTCGGGGGCGGCTCGGGTGAGATCTTCGACTAGCGGGCAGGCTGTGGTGCCGTCCGGAACGGCGACATGATGGCACAGTACCACTCGGGGATAGTCTCCTTTGCCCAGTCGGCGATGCACAACTTCACGCTGGTGGAGAAGACAGTTCACGTAAGCCGCACACAATTTTTTTCTCTTAGTCTATTTTCTAGTGGGGCGCGCGAGTCCACCCAGTGGGTGTAGTACCCGAGATTCGGGCCAGCAACGCGGGAACCGGGCCAAATGTTTCTCTCCTAATCCTTTTCTCTTGTTCTCTCGTCAAGTTGATATGGCGAAGCGCGATGCACTCTTCATGGAGGCGGTCGCGCTGTATCGCTACAACAAGAATTCCTACTTCAAGGCCTGAAACGAGCTCGAGCTGTACGCGGCTGAGCTGCATAAGGCCCGAGGTATGCCCTTGGATTGGAGGGTGTGCGCGAGCGCACCCACTAGGTGTAGTCCCCGAGATTCAGGCCGGCTGCGCAGCAGCCGAGCCAAATATTTTTGCTTTTGATGTTTCTCGTGGAGCCGATAGCTGAGCATGAACCTTCTTTTGCATAGGAAGCCATTTCTGAGACCGAGGTGGCGGAGCTGCATCATTCGCTGGCCGACATCCAAGGCAAGCGCGACGAGGTCGCCGGCGACCGCGACCGGCTCGAGAGGATTCTCGAGGCCGAGCGGGAGGTCGCGGGGCAGCTGAAGGCTGAGGTGGAGCGGCTCACCATGCGCTTCAACAGGAGATGGCAGCCAATGAGGGGGTGTCGTAGGCATCAGGCATCAGCGAGGAGGAGGCGGCGACTCTCCATGTCAAGGTTGCTTGGCTTGAAGAAGAGGTCCACCACGCGACGACGGCCAAGACGAGGGCAGAGCAGGATGCGACCGCCACACTCCAGCTCTTCCACGAGGTGCATGAGATCTTCGCCGATGAGTGCCTTGTCCTCTTTCGTTGTGTTTCGCTGGTCCTTTCTCTTAACGTCTTTCTCCAGGCCAACTCGCTTTCCGGATACCCAGGCGCGGGCAAAGTGGGCCATGGAGGCTCGTGATATGTCTCCAATGTGTCTATAATTTTTGATTGTTCCATGCTATTATATTATCTATTTTGGATGTTTTATATGCATTAATAATTTGTTTTATATTATTTTTGGAACTAACCTATTAATCGAGAGCCTAGTGGCAGTTTTTGTTTTCCCATGTTTTCGAATATTGCACATAAGGAATATTAAACGGAGTCCAAACACAAAAAAATCTCCGGAAAGATTTTTCTTGGACTAGAAGACACCCAGGAGACTTGGAGTAGGGGGTAGGGCATCTGTCGGGAGGCCATAAGCCTGCAGGGTGCGCCCTGGGGGGGGGTGGCCGCGCCCCCTGGCTTGTCGCCCCCTGCAGGTCTCCTAACCCTATTCTTTGGCCTATAGATTCCTAAATATTCCCATATCGCCAAAAAGGGAGCCTGGAAAATACTTTTACGCTGCCGGGAGCCTGTGCTCCCGAGAGATCCAATATGTGAGCCTTTTCCGATAATCTGTCGGAGAGGGAATTGATCACGGAGGGCATCAACATCAACTCCATTGCCCCTCCAATGATATGTGAGTAGTTCACCACAGACCTTCGGGTTCATAGCTAGTAGCTAGGTAGATTCTTATCTCTCTTTTATCTTCAATACCATGTTCTTCATGATCTTGATGGAGATCTATTCGATGTAATACTCTTTTGCGGTGTGTTTGTCGAGATCCGAAGAACTGTGAGTTTATGTTTAGATTATCTATGAATATTATTTGAGTCTCTTCTGAATTCTTATATGCATGATTTCATATCTTTGCAAGTCTCTTTGAATTATTGGTTTGGTTTGGCCAACTACATTGGTAATTCTTGCAATGGGAGAACTGCTTAGTTTTGGGTTCAATCTTGCGGTGTCCGCACTGATACGTCTCCAACGTATCTATAATTTTTGATGGTTTCATGCTATTATCTTGTCAAACTTTGGATGTTTTCTATGCCTTTTAACTTATTAACTCAGTGCCAAGTGCCAGTTCCTGTTTTTTCCGTGTTTTTGACCCTTTTCAGAGGAGAATTTTAAACGGAGTCCAAACAGAATAAAATCCACGGAATGATTTTTTCCATAACAGAAGACACGCAGGAGACTTGAGAACCAAGGCAGGAGACCTCAGAGGAGGTCACAATCCCACCACGCCCGCCCTAGGGGGGGGGGGCGGGCCTAGCAGGCTTGTGAGCTCCCCGTGGCTCCCCCGCCCTAGGTCTTTCGCCTATATATTCCCTAAAATCCCAGAAAAAATCAGGAGATCATCGAAAATACTTTTCCGCCGCCGCAAGCTTTTGTCTCTGCAAGATCCCATCTGGGGCACGTTCTGGTGCCCTGCCGGAGGGGGGATCTGGATCCGGAGGGCTTCTTCATCAACACCATGACCTCTCCGATGATGCGTGAGTAGTTCACCATAGACCTACGGGTCCATAGCTAGTAGCTAGATGGCTTCTTCTCTCTCTTGGATCTTCAATACAAAGTTCTCCATGATCTTCATGGAGATCTATCCGATGTAATCTTCTTTTGCGGTGTATTTGTCGAGATCCGATGAATTATGGATTTATGATCAGATTATCTATGAATCTTATTTGAGTTTCTTCTGATATCTCTTATGCATGATTTCATATCCTTGTAATTCTCTTCGAGCCGTGGGTTTTGTTTGGCCAGCTCGATCTATGATTCTTGCAATGGGAGAAGTGCTTGGTTTTGGGTTCATACCGTGCGGTGACCTCACCCAGTGACAGAAGGGGTAGCGAGGCACGTATCATGTTGTTGCCATCAAGGGTAAAAAGATGGGGTTTTTATCCTTGGTTTGAGATTATCTCTCTACATCATGTCTTCTTGCTTAAGGCGTTACTCTGTTCGTCATGAACTCAATACACTAGATGCATGCTGGATAGCGGTCGATGTGTGGAGTAATAGTAGTAGATGCAGAAAGTATCGGTCTACTTGTCTCGGACGTGATGCCTATATGTATGATCATTGCCTTAGATATCGTCATGACTTTGCGCGGTTCTATCAATTGCTCGACAGTAATTTGTTCACCCACCGTAATACTTGCTATTTTGAGAGAAGCCTCTAGTGAACACTATGGCCCCGGGTCTACTCCACACTATATTTTCAGCCTTACTCTTTTTCTTCGTTGCACTTTCCGCCTTCAGATCTCACTTTGCAATCAATCTTGAAGGGATTGACAACCCCTTTATAGCGTTGGGTGCAAGCTCTTTTGTGTTTTTGCACGTACTCTGGACTTGACGAGATTCTCCTACTAGATTGATACCTTGGTTCTCAACTGAGGGAAATACTTACTGCTCCTGTGCTGCATCACCCTTTCCTCTTCAAGGGAAAAACCAACGCAAGCAACTCTCCGTCAACGTGTCAATTTCTGGCGCTGTTGTCTGAGAAGTAGCAGAAGGATTTCTGGCGCCGTTGCCGGGGAGGATCAAGTCAAGAACTCATCCAGGTAAGTGTCGCAAACTCATCTCTTGCATTTACTTTTTTGCCTCTCGTTTTCCTCTCCCCCACTTCTGAAAAACAAAAATTTACAAAAAGATTTGCCTTTTTCGTTTGCCTTTTTCATTTGCCTTTCCTTTGCTTGTGTGCTACATGCCTTCAATATGCTTGCATCTTCGCTTGCTAAAAATCTAGTGATATGGATCCTCACCCACTTGCTAATCTCTTTAAGAGATCCACTTATGTGGAACCAATTGCTAGTGAGTTGAGTGCACTTGACTTTCTCTATGGAGTTTTGCTTGAGATGCGTGAATCTGGAAATCATGATGAAGAAATTTATGAAATGATTCATGAGGGCTCCTTGAATGAAAAGCATGATTGCAATGATTTCATTATAAATTCTATTAATGACAATCATGCTAAAAATATGCAAAACCCTAAGCTTGGGGATGCTAGTTTTGCCATGTCCACTACTTGTTGCAATGATATTTGCAATAATATTGAAAGTGGGTTTGGAGAAGTCATGACTTTAGTTGATGATAATCCCACTATTTTTGAAGAGCTTCAACTTTGCATGCATGTGGATCATGAAAAGAATATCCTTTGTGGTAGCTATTTTGTTGAATTTGATTATGATCCCACATGTAATTGCTATGAGAGAGGAAAATATTGTGGTAGAAACTTTCATGTTATCAAATTACCTCTCGTTATGTGGAGATTGCTATTGTCTCTTTCTTCTTCCTTGCATATGGCAACTATTGGTTGTCTTGACAATCTGTTTTCCTATAAAATGCCTATGCATAGGAAGTATGTTAGACTTAGATGTGATTTTCACATGTTTCATGATGCTCTCTTAGTGTTGGATTGCTATCTTTTATGTGAGCATCATTAAAATCCTTATGCCTAGCTAAGGGCGTTAAATAATAGCGCTTGTTGAGAGGCAACCCAATGAATTTATCTTTTTCTTTTCTATTTTTTTGCGTCCACACCATCATAATTCTGTTATGGTTGTGTCTTTTGTGTTTCCTTTTGTGTTTGAGCCAAGCAAAACCTTTATGACTAGTCTTGGTCAGGGTTGTTTGATCCTGCTGGAAAAAGAAAAAAAATCGCTCACGAGATGATTTATCATTTTTATTCAGAAAGAGATTTTGAGTTGTTCTTTTTGCTGCTGGTTGATATACCTTTTGCCCACGCAGTCATAATTTTTCAGAACTTTTGAGGTACCAGAAGTATACGAAGTATACAGATTGCTACTGACTGGTCTGTTTTCGACAGATTCTGTTTTTGTTGAGTTGGTTGCTTGTTTTGATGAAACTATGGATAGTATCAGGGGTACTAGACATGGAAAAGTGAGAATACAGTAGCCTAACACCAATATAGATATAATTCAAGTTTGCTACAGTACCTAAAGAGGTGGTAGTTTTTTTTCTTGTGCTAATGTTATCACGAGTTTCTGTTTAAGTTTTGTGTTGTGAAGTTTTCAAGTTTTGGGTGATGTTCTCATGGACAAAGAGATAAGGAGTGGAAATAGGTCAAGCTTGGGGATGACCAAGGCATCCCAAGCCAAATTCAAGGACACCAAAAAGCCTAAGCTTGGGGATGCCCCGGGAAGGCATCCCCTCTTTCGTCTTCAATCCATCGGTACCATTACTTGGAGCTATATTTTTATTCACCACATGGTATGTGTTTTGCTTGGAGCGTCTTGTATCTTAGGAGTCTTTTCTTTTTGTTGTGTCACAATCATCCTTTCTGCACACCTTTTTGAGAGAGACATGCACTCATCGTGATTTTGCTAGAATGCTCATCATGCTTGACTTATATCTTTTGAGCTAGATAATTTTGCTCTATGTGCTTCACTTAGATCTTGTAGAGCACGGCGGTGCGTGACTTGGTAGTTGGCTTATGCTATGAAAGTAGTCCCAAAGGTGACAGGTACCCAAAGAGGATACAAAAACCTCTATCTTCATGTGCATTGAGTAGAAAGAGAAGTCTTGATTCTTCTGAATTAGTTTTGAGACGTGGATTTGGTAATATTAAGAGTTATGTTACTAGGGTGTTGTGAGTCTAGAAATACTTGTGTTGAAGTTAGTGATTCCCGTAGCATGCACGTATGGTGAACCGCTATGTTAGGAAGTCGGAGCATAATTGATCTATTGATTGTCATCCTTTGTGTTGAGGTCGGGATCGCGCGATGGTTAACACCTACCAACCCTTCCCCTAGGAGTATGCGTTTAGCACTTTGTTTCGATTACTAATAAAAACTTTCGCAACAAGTATGTGAGTTCTTCATGACTAATGTGAGTCCATGGTATAGATGCACTTTCACCTTCCACCATTGCTATCCTCTCTAGTACCGCACAATTCTCGCCGGTGCACAAACCCACCATATGCCTTCCTCAAAACAACCACCATACCTACCTACTATGGCATTTTCATAGCCATTCCGAGATATATTGCCATGCAACTCCCACCGTTCCGTCTCATGACTTGTGCCATCACTCTCATATTGCCATTGCATGATCGTAAGATAGCTAGCGAGATGTTTCAACGTCATACGCCAAGCTAGATCGTTGCACATCCCGGTACACTGCCGAAGGCATTTCCTATAGAGTCATCATCGTTCAGGCTTTGAGCTGTGAGTAAATAAAAGTGTGATGATCATCATTATTGGAGCATTGTCCCATGTGAAGAAATAAAAAAAATAAAATAAAAGAGGCCAAAGAGCCCAAATAAAAAAAATGCCAAGATCCCAAATAAAAAAAAAGAGAGAGAAAAAGAGAGAAGGGACAATGCTACTATCTTTTTCCACACTTGTGCTTCATAATAGCACCATGTTCTTCATGAACGAGAGTCTCTCGTTTACTCACTACCATATGCTAGTGGGAATCTTTATTATATAACTTGGCTTGTATATTCCAATGATGGGCTTCCTCAAAATTTCCCTAGGTCTTCGTGAGCAAGCAAGTTGGATGCACACCCACTAGTTCTCCTTTTGAGCTTTCACATACTTATAGCTCTAGTGCATCATTTGTATGGCAATCCCTACTAATTCACATTGATATCTATTAATGGGCATCTCCATAGCCCTTTGATACGCCGAGTCAATGTGACCATTGTTGACGGGTAACTATTTCTGACTTGATGCCTCCCCGGCAATGGCGCCAGAAAAGAGCTAATCCCAGTTTCTCAACAATTAGCAATTGTCTTGCAATGGCCCACCAGTGTGTGGGATCACGACAGTTTTCGAGGGTAGAGTATTCAACCCAAATTTGTTGGTTCGACACGATGGGAGTGAAAGGATATTCTCCAGTATTAGCAGTTGAGTTGTCGGCTCAACCACACCTGAAAGATTAGTATCTGCAAGCAGGATATAAGCAGCAAAGGTAGTATGATAGCAACGGTGCTAGGAAAGAACCGGTTGACGGCCGATTATTCCTAACTGAAGTATAAATGGCGCCAGAAAAGTATTGTAGCAGGTAGCAGCAGTGTAACGAGTAACAACAATGGCAAGGGACATCAATAGTGACAGCAGTAGCAAGTAGCAACAGTAGCAAGTAACAGGAGCAGCAACAGTAGTAGCAACAGTAGTAACGGCAGAGCAAGTTGTCACATCCCTGACACCTTAAGCAAGTTAGTCTTGTGCTCATGTCTTCTTTGCATTTGCATCTAATAATTCTCCATCAAGAACAAGAAAGTGGCAAAGGAAAAACTCAAAACCCTAGCCACTACTTTAAATAAAGGAAAACTCAAAGTAGTTAAAATCAATGAACCCAAAATGGCCTCAAGAAATGTTCAAACTTTCTGATAAATCATGAAAGTAAATGAGCATTGGAGAAAACTATTTTCTTGACACTTTAAGCATTTTAAATTAATGCAAAAAGCCACTGGTTTCAAATTTGAAATTTGAAATCAGAAACTATAAATTTTCAAAAAAGTTGAAAACTTTGGAAATGGTTGGGAATATTATAACAAATATTCAGGTGTGTTTAAAATAGTTATCCCCGAGCTCTGCATCGCCCCAACACCATCGTCTTCCACCTCCGGCCGCCGGACCTCTCCCGTCGATTCGCTCCCTCCGGCGCACCCCCGAGCCCCTCAACAACACCATCAGAACCGCCGTGAGCTCGTCGTCGTTTTCCCTCTCACCCCACGCTCTTCCGTGCACCGTAGCCCCATTCCCCACCAAGGTCGAGAGCTCCTCGCCGCCGGTCATGTCGTCGCCGTCGCTGTGGTGTCTGATCCACGCGCTCGAGCTAGGGATCGAGCTCCTGGAGCCTCCAGGAGTGTGATGAGCCCTTCAGCTGCCCTCCCCGTGCCCTAGAGCCATCACTCGTAGAAGGCGAGCTTCGGCCACCGCTTCGGCTCGTCGCCGGCGCCTCTCCCGGCGACCCTAGCCTCCCCTGATGCCCCCGCTAGATGCGGCGTTGCACCAGCTACCCGTAGCTCCTTTCTGCGCCCAAAACCGACGGCCGATGCGCTGTCTAGCTCTCTCCGGCGAGCCCTCCGCCGCGCCCGTGGTCGCCGCCGGCCATGCTCCGGTGGGGGCCGACGTGGCAAAGCTAATCCAGTAGATTAGGAGCTTAATCTCTCGCTGACAGTGGGCCCAAGGCCAAGTCAACTCAGTTTAGGGGCTGGTCAGCGCGGGATTAGTCCCAGAAAGGCTGACCAGTGGGTCCCCCCTGTCAGGTTTGACCTGAACAGGTCGGCTGACCTGCTGACGTCAGTCTGATGCAATAAAGAGAATTTCCAGTATAAAAATAATTCTAGAAATGTTTAAAACTTCAAAAATTCATAGAAATTAATCTGTAACTCCAATGAAAATAATTTATATATGAAAAAGTATCAGAAAAATTCAAGGAATCTGAATATGCTATTTTCATTTGTGTTTGAAAATGTTACAGAACCCTAACATGTAGAATAAGGAATAATTCAATTCTTATATTTACTTTTTAAATGGAATTTGGAAAATATTCAAATTTCATTATGATTGCCATGATCACACACTGTCCTAATTACAAATCAGTACATTAACATGACATCTCATGCATGCTAACATCAAGTTGATCTGAGCATCAGGTCGAATCAATTAAACCGGTATCCGAGAATACCCCGTTTGAATTGATATTCGAATGTGATTCAAATCAACTCTAAACCTAATCCATGTTGATTATAAGAACTTGTCACCTTGCATTGTCATGCCATGCTCATGCATCATTTTGATTGCATATGATTGTTATTGAATGTTGCCATTCATTTCGGTAGGCTCCGCACCCTCGGATTCCACCGAATATCCGTCTGACGGATATTGTCCCTCCTCTGAGCAACAAGGCAAGCAACCCTTTTGATCATTCCGATAAATCCCAAGTTCTTGCTCCTACACCTATTTATTGCATTAAGATCAATTGCTTCAACTGCTTTTGCCACGATAGTTGAAACCACTTCCTTTGCATGACCTAACCTTGTCACAGTAAATAGACGAACCTTGCAACCTAGCATACCTGGTAGTTGCTTGAGCTATGTTGTGCCTTCTCCTGCTATGCATGCTATGCTTAGAGTTGTGTATGGTCTGTCATCTGGGAGATGAACAGAATTGTGGAATGTGTTCGGTGAGCAAAGGTTGTGTGTTGAACTTGATTTGGTAAAGGTACCGGTGAAAGGCTGTGTAGGAGTACATGGCGGGTTGTTTCATTGGAACCGTCCTTAGGAACTGAGTTCCGTGTATGTAATCCAAGACTAGATACTACCACATGCTGGGCCCTGAAATATGACCCCGCTCGGCCTATTAATCGCGTAGTACTCGGTCCAGGAGTTGCAAGTAGTTTCTGGTGTTTATAGTAATGCTGGAGGCCGTGCATGGTGCTGACCTGAGAGGTGGGCCGTGATGCGGTAGGCAGTGGCAAGGTGTACCAAGTGGCACCCGGATGGTGGGCTTGGGAACCCTGGGCACATCGTTTGAGGCCGTGGCGGAAACCTCGGCCGGACTTCCGTACGGGTTACTCTCAGATAGGCGATAAACCTGGACTAGGTACTAGTGTGGTTAACGGTCGTGGCCGACTCCCTCGCTGGGCTTCCGCTTGAAGGTTGCCGAGGTGCATGACGTGCACATGGCGATAAGTGGCGAGAGCGTGTGTGACGAAGTACATCCCTGCAGGGTTATGATCTATTCGAATAGCCGCGTCCGCGGATATGGACTACTTGGAGACATATGTTGTTCATAGATAACTTCAATGGCTACTCATAAAATTGCCAAGATAAGCGTGAGTGTCGTGGATGGCATTTCCGTACGGAGATGGAATGATTCCACGATAGTGTATTGTTGTGGTGTTAGTGGACTCGTGTGCGAGAAATCAAGTTGTCAAAAATAATTTCAAAATGCAAGTTGTCTAGCCACGAGTCAAATGCTGGCTTTCCGCATGAAACCCCACAATACCTTTTTGATACCTTGCATGAGTAGTTAGTTATCCTAAAGTCTTGCTGAGTGCCTTCGTACTCATGTTTGTTTAATAAATGTTGCAGAGGTTGCTAATGACCCTAATGGAGGGTTCTTCGTAGACATCGACGACGACGAGTAGCTGGTGTCCCAGCTACGATCTGGCCCTACGTTGGTCTGTAGTATAGTCAGGCCATGTGCCTTCTAGTTGCCCTGTCTGTACTCAGACAGTTTAAACTCTTCCGCTGGCTTGTAACTGAATGACTGCTGTTATGGGTCGTGAGACCCTTGATGTGTAATATTATGTGTGTGGCTCTTCCGAGCCTCTTAAATAAAGCTTGTAGGTTTATGGTTATGTTGTGATGCCATCGATGTATCTATATATATCGGTATGCCATGCGTACGTGTGTCGTACTTGATATGTATGGGGTTCGATTACCTAGTCGTGAGCTTTAGTAGCATTCCTTACAAGGAAATGCCCCTTTGTGATCCAACGAGCCTTGGTAGTTCGCTACTGCTCTGGACACATTGGTTGACCGGCATGTGTCCTTCTTAGCTGTTGTGTCTGTCCCCTTTGGGGAAATGTCACGCGATGTAAGGGAGTCCTTGTAGCTTGCTACGACTCGTCTACATCCGCTGATGACCGACACCTGCTTTGTTGGGTCATGTATGCCTGTCCTTGTGCGGTACTGCCACTTTGGTTTATGACTAGACATGTCGATCTGGGTTCTTTGACATTGGATTGCTAGCGACACTATCGCATACGTGAGTCAAAAGACGCAAACGGTCCCGGCTAAGGTAAGGCTGCAGCCGTGGAGTTAACCGTGCATGAGACCACAAAGGGATGCGATGTGTTACAGGCTGGATTCCTATGGCTTAGGATCGGGGTCCCGACAACGTTGGTATTAGAGCCTGACTGACTGTAGGATTACTAAGCCAAACTGGTCGAAGTTGAGTCTAGAATTGCTTTAGTTATATATAAGGGAATTGTTTATGGAAGGGAACGTAAGACTCTTGTTCTCTTCTCAAGTTATTCTATTCTGGTCATCCTCGTCTTTTCTGCGGGAATTAAGGACTAGGTTACTCATCTTCTCCTAGGCTCGTGTTTCTGATCGGTAGCTTATAGGACTACGGGTCAAGAGCTATTGGGTTTCTTTTATTCCTAGGAAGCAGGAAGTAAGTTTGATGATCAGAGAGTTGAACTTGATAGTTGAGTGGTTACGCTATTCCATTTTGGGTTGTCTCAAAATTTGTTTTTGAGCATTTACAGCCGTTATGCTGCCCAATTTTTCATTCAGAGCTCTAATGCTTTTGCATTACTCTCTAATTACAGATGCCTGGCCGTCCTTCTCGTCAGGTGGTACGTCTGACCAGGTGCATTGATGTGCCGGGTCATACGGCCATGCTGGTCAGGGTGATGTCGGTGTGCGGTTACCGCTGGTACCCCGAGTACACAGTGGAGGAACAGTACCAAGACTTCAAACAGAGCTAGTACATCTGCACTGTTAGGGTATTTCCAGACTACCCTGGAGCTGAGGAGCCAATCCATTGGTCCTATGGGTTGGGAGTCACTGTTGACATGGCAGTACAAGATGCTGCCTACTCAATGCTGACCATTATGAGAGCGAGACATGCACTACTGCAGAATTCAGAGTTTTGCTATGTTCCGGCCTCTCAGCCTGGTGAAGAGGGATACCTCAGTGGAGTCTATTTTGATTCTTCTATGGAGGATCCACTACTGCAGTCCACTGTTGAGATGCTAGAGAACAGAGACAGGGATGGTCGTGCTCTCCGCATGGAGCTATATGCTACCCGTGCCCGTCTGTGGACAGCTTTGACGCAGCTGGCACCGGTAGTCCAGACACGGCATGGAGAGATGGAGATGCTGAACCCTGTTAGGGCCCATCTTCCGGCCCACGTTGACTGGCCAGCTATAGGAGGAGTCACACCTCTTCGGGGACCCATCTTACCACCAGTCAGGGGACCAAGGCCACATCCGTGTCCTTATGGATCCCAGGGATCTCAGGCTAGAGTGTTTCCTGATCCGCAGGTTGAGCTTCCAGGTCATGGAGGCAATCTCTATGAGATGTTTTATGCAGATGCCTGAGCTGTGAGCGGAAGGATAGTATGGTAGTAGCCGTACGTTCACAGTCCTGCATGACTTGTGAAGTATGCATGTAATGTGAAATGAATTCCGGAGGCCTAGATAAATAATGTATAGGAAGCTTGTAAGCCTCTGATGAGTAGTTTCATAATTTCAGTAGTTTGCTCTTCGGTTAAGGTTGTACTGAACTATGTAAGGGTGTGTATGAACCATGGTGTATATATAGCAGTTGCTTGTTACCATGCTGTTCGGATATTCATTTCCGCATTCCGTGTGTTCAGTACATTCTTAATGCACAACTAGTATTGATATGATGTTGGTCTAAGCTATGAGTTTGTTTGTCAGGATGGTGTTCACCAGGTTGAACCGTGCCCCTGCTCATGAGCAAGGTGAGGGTAGTCAAGAGACGCAGGAAGACCTGCCTCACCCGCCTTCTCTAGTGGAAGTGATGCTTGAGGCAGAAAGAAACAAAAGGGAGACCAATCGACTGCTAGAGCGTATTGAGCAGAATACGGCTCGACAGCCTAGGAATGCTGCAGTGTCCCTTAATGACTTTGTGAAGTTGAATCCTCCAAAGTTTCATCATTCCGTCGATCCCCTCGACGCTGATGACTGGCTGTGCAGCATCTCACGCAAGATTCGCTCTGCGAATGTGTCTGAGGCCGACAAGGTGACCTTTGCGGCGTATTTCCTGGAAGGACCCGCCAATCTGTGGTGGGAAATTTTGAAGCTATGCGTCCCGCTGAACCAGTGGCCACATGGGCAGACTTCAGTGCAGCTTTTCGTCCGCACCATATTCCAGAGGGCCTGATGGACAGAAAGAGAGAGGAGTTATGTGCCTTCACTCAGGGCAAGTTGTCTGTGGATGCCTATAGCCGCGAGTTCGGTAACCTCGCCCGCTATGCAACAGAGGAGGTGTCTACTGACGCCAAGAAGCAAGCAAGATTCCGTAAGGGTCTGAGCCCTGAGTTGCATCGTGATCTGCGCCTCCATGAGTGTGCAAGCTTTCAAGCCCTGGTCAACAAAGCGATCAGTGCCGAGACTGGTCATACTGACTTCGAAGCCACAAGGAAGCACTCCCGTGACTTTGGCTCGTCTTCTGGTTCTGCGTTTCCAAAACGCAGGCTGTGGGTTCCAAACAATTCTCTGCCGCCAAGATACACTCCGAGGCCATCCTACGTGGCGCCTCAGACGAATCAGGGCAACCCTCCAGCAAAAGCTTATGGTGGTCCAGCTAGCAATGCTGCACCACATGCCAACCAGGTGATATGCTACAAGTGTGGAGAACCAGGGCACTATTCCCGTGAGTGTCCTCAGAATGTGGGTGCCAAGCAACCCGGAAAGTCCGTCGGGCAGGCCAAGTCGGGCAAAGCGTACTATGTGAAGCCAACTCCTGCACGTGGCCGTGTGAACTATGTGTCAGCAGAAGAAGCTGCAGAGGATCCCGACGTCATGCTGGGTACGCTTCATGTTAATCATCACCCAACATCCGTTCTCTTTGACACTGGGTCTTCTCATTCCTTCATTTCAGAAAGTTATGCACAGTTGCGTAACATGTCTTTTTGTGATATGCCACTTCCATTGGTTGTCCAAACTCCTGGTAGTAAATGGCAAACCTCTAGGATAACCTCTGACAATGAAATTCTAGTAGACAGGCTAGTTTTTCTAGCCTCATTGATAGCATTGAAATCTTTGGATATTAATATCATCTTGGGCATGGATTGGATGTCAGCTCACTATGCCAAGATTGATACTCATTCTAGAAATGTCCAGCTTACCCATCCCTCGGGTGAGATAGTAAATGTCTCCACTCGAGTTGCCAAATGCCAACTCTATTCCCTAAATGCCAACCCTCTGCCGGAACTCGAAGACATTCCGGTAGTCCGTGACTTCTCGGATCTTTTTCCAGAGGAACTGCCAGGAATTCCACCTGACAGAGATGTAGAGTTTGTGATAGATCTTGTTTCGGGAACTGTCCCAATAGCCAGAAGACCATATAAGATGGCACCCCTGGAGCTAGTCGAACTTAAGAAGCAATTAGATGAGGCCTTGAACAAGGGTTTCATTCGTCCTAGCTCTTCTCCTTGGGCTTGTCCCGTCCTCTTCGTCAAGAAGAAAGACGGAACGGGTCGGATGGTTGTAGATTACCGACCAGTTAATCTGGTCACCATAAAGAACAAGTATCCGCTCCCCAGGATCAACGATCTGTACGATCAGCTCGCTGGATCCTCAGTCTTCTCCAAAATGGATTTGAGGTTGGGATACCATCAAATCAAGATTAAGAACGGGGACATTCCAAAAACGGCTTTTGTTACTCGTTATGGCCAATACGAGTACACCGTCATGTCCTTCGGTTTGACCAATGCCCCAGCCACTTTCTCTCGACTGATGAATTCAATCTTCATGGAGTATTTGGACAAATTCGTCGTGGTATATCTCGATGATATTCTCATCTACTCGAAGAACGAACAAGAACATGCCAAGCATCTAAGGCTGGTATTGATGAAACTTCGAGAGCATCGCCTTTATGCCAAATTTTCAAAATGTGAATTCTCGTTACCCGAAGTGACCTATCTAGGTCACGTAATCTCTGGTAAGGGTATTGGTGTCAATCCCGAGAGAGTTCAAGCTGTCCTTGATTGGACTCAACCTAAATCGGTCAAGCAAGTTAGGAGTTTTCTTGGTCTAGTGAGCTATTGTCGCCGCTTCGTCGAGAATTTCTCCAAGGTTGCAAAGCCTCTAACTGAACTCCTTAAGAAAGATAAAAAGTTCGAGTGGACACCACAGTGTGAGCATAGTTTTCAGGAACTGAAAAGACGCCTGACTTCCGCACCTGTGTTGCTACCACCAGATTTTTCTAAGGACTTTGTTATCTATTGCGACGCCTCGCGACAAGGATTAGGTTGCATTCTCATGCAATACCGTCATGTGATCGCATACGCATCTCGACAGTTGCGTCCACAAGAGGATAACTATCCCACACATGACCTTGAGCTTGCAGCTATGGTCCATGCACTAAAAACCTGGCAACATTACCTTCTGGGTAATCGTTGCGAAATATTCACTGATCACCAAAGTCTGAAATATATTTTCACCCAGCCGGATTTGCATCTCAGGCAAAGACGGTGGGTTGAGTTGATCTCGGATTACGACTTAGGGATAACTTACACCCCGGGGAAGGACAATGTTATGGCCGATGCACTAAGTCGTAAATCTTATTGTAACAATTTGATGCTACAACAAGGTCAACCACATCTCCATGAGGACTTTCGGAAGTTGAATCTTCATATGCTTCCTCAAGGATTCCTTTCTACCCTGGTGGTAAAGCCTACTCTTAAGGATCAAATTATAGCTGGCCAAAAGCGTGACAAGGGTATATCACGGATCAAGGAGAATATTTTTAGCGGAAACGCTAAAGAATTTTCCATGAACGATCAAGGTGTTGTGTTCTTCCAGAATCGTTCAGTGGTTCCTAAGAACCCACATCTAAGGCAGTTAATCCTTAAGGAGGCTCACGATTCTCCTCTCACCATTCATCCCGGTAGTACTAAGATGTATCAGGACCTACACCAGAGGTTCTGGTGGACTAGGATGAAGAGAGTAATTGCTGAGTTCGTTGCTAACTCCGACGTTTGTCGTCGAGTTAAGGCAGAACATCAAAGGCCTGCTGGCACCCTTCAACCTCTAGCTATTCCTGAATGGAAATGGGATAAAATTAGCATGGATTTCATTACCGGATTTCCCAAGACCAAGAAATGAAATAATGCTATCTTTGTGGTCATTGACCGTCTTTCCAAAGTGGCTCATTTTCTTCCCGTTCGTGAGAGTATAACAGCTAGCCAGCTAGCAGAGTTATATATCTCTCGAATAGTGTGTGTTCATGGTGTTCCCCTGGAGATTAACTCGGACCTTGGAAGTATCTTTACTTCTCGCTTCTGGGAAAGTTTTCAGAATGCCATGGGGACTCACCTATCTTTTAGCACTGCTTTCCATCCCCAATCAAGTGGTCAGGTAGAAATAGTGAATCAAATCCTAGAAGATATGCTTCGAGCTTGTGTTATTTCGTTCGGTATGAATTGGGAGAAGTGCCTTCCATTCGCCGAATTCGTTTATAACAATAGTTACCAATCAAGCTTGGGCAAAGCCCCTTTTGAAGTTCTCTATGGACGAAGATGTCGAACACCTCTAAATTGGTCAGAAACCGGAGAGAGGCAACTCTTTGGCCCGGATATGATCCACGATGCAGAAGAGCAGGTTCGCGTTATTCGTGAAAACTTGAAAACAGCCCAGTCTCGTCAAAAGAGCCAATATGATCGTCATCATAAGGCTGTGACCTTTGAAGTTGACGAGAAGGCTTACCTTCGGGTTACACCTTTGAAGGGTACCCATCGATTCGGTATCAAGGGAAAATTGTCTCCTCGTTACATTGGTCCTTTTCGCATTCTTGCCAAACGAGGAGAAGTTGCCTACCAGTTGGAACTTCCTCCGCATCTTTCCAAGGTTCATGATGTTTTCCACGTCTCGCAACTCAGGCGTTGCTTTTTGGATCCTATCCGTGAAGTGGACCACGAAACGCTTGATCTCCAAGATAACCTTTCATACCGAGAATACCCCGTGCGTATTCTTGATCAAGCTGAGCGTACCACTCGACGTCGAAACCTCAAGTTTCTTAAAGTCCAATGGTCAAATCATTCTGAAAAGGAGGCAACTTGGGAAAGAGAGGATCGTCTCCGACTTGAGTATCCTGCGTTATTCCCGACGACTTCTAAATCTCGGGACGAGATTCTTTTGAGTGGGGGTGAGTTGTCACATCCCTGACACCTTAAGCAAGTTAGTCTTGTGCTCATGTCTTCTTTGCATTTGCATCTAATAATTCTCCATCAAGAACAAGAAAGTGGCAAAGGAAAAACTCAAAACCCTAGCCACTACTTTAAATAAAGGAAAACTCAAAGTAGTTAAAATCAATGAACCCAAAATGGCCTCAAGAAATGTTCAAACTTTCTGATAAATCATGAAAGTAAATGAGCATTGGAGAAAACTATTTTCTTGACACTTTAAGCATTTTAAATTAATGCAAAAAGCCACTGGTTTCAAATTTTAAATTTGAAATCAAAAACTATAAATTTTCAAAAATGTTGAAAACTTTGGAAATGGTTGGGAATATTATAACAAATATTTAGGTGTGTTTAAAATAGTTTTTACCACCATTTTGGAGCTGAAATAAATAGCAACACATTAGTTAGCAAAACAGAACAAAACAGAAAAGAAATCAGAGGAAGAAAAACCTTACCTGATGCCTGAGGAGGCCCAGCCCACCAGGGGCAGGGTCGTCTTCTTCCTCTGCCTTCTGGCAGAGGGGAGATCGACCACGGCGGCCCCTCCACCTCCTGCTTCGCCGTGGCGAGCTCCAGAGCCCCCCGGGACAGCGCGACAACGGGGATAAGCTCCCCGCGGCCTCCTCTATCCATTCCCCAGCACCGGTTTCCCCCTCCTCTCGGATCTTTTCCTCCCTCCTGCTGCCGCCATTACCACGAGCTCGAGCTCGAGCCGCAGCGCTTCTAGCCACGGGAACCTTCCTCCGAGTAGTCCAGCAGCTTCGCCTTGTCGGTCTGGTCATCTCTGCAGAAGCAAAAGCTTCCCCGAGCTCTGCATCGCCCCAACGCCATCGTCTTCCACCTCGGGCCGCCAGACCTCTCCCGTCGATTCGCTCCCTCCGGCGCACCCCCGAGCCCCTCAACAACACCATCGGAACCGCCGTGAGCTCGTCGTCGTTTTCCCTCTCGCCCCACGCTCTTCCGTGCACCGTAGCCCCGTTCCCCACCAAGGCCGAGAGCTCCTCGCCGCCGGTCATGTCGTCGTCGTCGCTGTGGTGTCTGATCCACGCGCTCGAGCTAGGGATCGAGCTCCTCGAGCCTCCAGGAGTGTGATGAGCCCTTCAGCTGCCCTCCCCGTGCCCTAGAGCCATCACTTGTAGAAGGCCGAGCTTCGGCCGCCGCTTCGGCTCGTCGCCGGCGCCTCTCCCGGCGACCCTAGCCTCCCCTGATGCCCCCGCTAGATGCGGCGTTGCACCAGCTACCCGTAGCTCCTTTCTGCGCCCAAAACCGACGGCCGATGTGCTGTCTAGCTCTCTCCGGCGAGCCCTCCGCCGCGCCTGTGGTCGCCGCCGGCCATGCTCCGGTGGGGGCCGACGTGGCAAAGCTAATCCAGTAGATTAGGAGCTTAATCTCTCGCTGACAGTGGGCCCAAGGCTAAGTCAACTCAGTTTAGGGGCTGGTCAGCGCGGGATTAGTCCCAGAGAGGCTGACCAGTGGGTCCCCCCTGTCAGGTTTGACCTGAACAGGTCGGCTGACCTGCTGACGTCAGTCTGATGCAATAAAGAGAATTTCCAGTATAAAAATAATTCTAGAAATGTTTAAAACTTCAAAAATTCATAGAAATTAATCTGTAACTCCAATGAAAATAAATTATATATGAAAAAGTATCCAAAAAATTCAAGGAATCTGAATATGCTATTTTCATTCGTGTTTGAAAATGTTACAGAACCCTAACATGTAGAATAAGGAATAATTCAATTCTTATATTTACTTTTTAAATGGAATTTGGAAAATATTCAAATTTCATTATGATTGCCATGATCACACACTGTCCTAATTACAAATCAGTACATTAACATGACATCGCATGCATGCTAACGTCAAGTTGATCTGAGCATCAGGTCGAATCAATTAAACCGGTATCCGAGAATACCCCGTTTGAATTGATATTCGAATGTGATTCAAATCAACTCTAAACCTAATACATGTTGATTATAATAACTTGTCACCTTGCATTCTCATGCCATGCTCATGCATCATTTTGATTGCATATGATTGTTATTGAATGTTGCCATTCATTTCGGTAGGCTCCGCACCCTCGGATTCCACCGAATATCCGTCTGACGGATATTGTCCCTCCTGTGAGCAACAAGGCAAGCAACCCTTTTGATCATCCCGATAAATCCCATGTTCTTGCTCCTGCACCTATTTATTGCATTAAGATCAATTGCTTCAACTGCTTTTGCCACAATAGTTGAAACCACTTCCTTTGCATGACCTAACCTTGTTACTGTAAATAGCCGAACCTTGCAACCTAGCATACCTAGTAGTTGCTTGAGCTATGTTGTGCCTTCTCCTGCTATGCATGCTATGCTTAGAGTTGTGTATGGTCTGTCATCTGGGAGATGAACAGAATTGTGGAATGTGTTCGGTGAGCAAAGGTTGTGTGTTGAACTTGATTTGGTAAAAGTACCGGTGAAAGGCTGTGTAGGAGTACATGGCGGGTTGTTTCATTGGAACCGTCCTTAGGAACTGAGTTCCGTGTATGTAATCCAAGACTAGATACTACCACATGCTGGGCCCTGAAATATGACCCCGCTCGGCCTATTAATCGCGTAGTACTCGGTCCAGGAGTTGCAAGTAGTTTCTGGTGTTTATAGTAATGCTGGAGGCCGTGCATGGTGCTGACCTGAGAGGTGGGCCGTGATGCGGTAGGCAGTGGCACGGTGTACCAAGTGGCACCCGGATGGTGGGCTTGGGAACCCTGCGCACATCGTTTGAGGCCGTGGCGGAAACCTCGGCCGGACTTCCGTACGGGTTACTCTCAGATAGGCGATAAACCTGGACTAGGTACTAGTGTGGTTAACGGTCGTGGCCGACTCCCTCGCTGGGCTTCCGCTTGAAGGTTGCCGAGGTGCATGACGTGCACATGGCGATAAGTGGCGAGAGCGTGTGTGACGAAGTACACCCCTGCAGGGTTATGATCTATTCAAATAGCCGCGTCCGCGGATATGGACTACTTGGAGACATATGTTGTTCATAGATAACTTCAATGGCTACTCATAAAATTGCCAAGATAAGCGTGAGTGTCGTGGATGGCATTTCCGTACGGAGACGGAATGATTCCACGATAGTGTATTGTTGTGGTGTTAGTGGACTCGTGTGCGAGAAATCAAGTTGTCAAAAATAATTTCAAAATGCAAGTTGTCTAGCCACGAGTCAAATGCTGGCTTTCCGCATGAAACCCCACAATACCTTTTTGATACCTTGCATGCGTAGTTAGTTATCCTAAAGTCTTCTGAGTACCTTCGTACTCATGTTTGTTTAATAAATGTTGCAGAGGTTGCTAATGACCCTAATGGAGGGTTCTTCGTAGACATCGACGACGACGAGTAGCTGGTGTCCCAGCTACGATCTGGCCCTACGTTGGTATGTAGTATAGTCAGGCCATGTGCCTTCTAGTTGCCCTGTCTGTACTCAGACAGTTTAAACTCTTCCGCTGGCTTGTAACTGAATGACTGCTGTTATGGGTCGTGAGACCCTTGATGTGTAATATTATGTGTGTGGCTCTTCCGAGCCTCTTAAATAAAGCTTGTATGTTTATGGTTATGTTGTGATGCCATCGATGTATCTATATATATCGGTATGCCATGCGTACGTGTGTCGTACTTGATATGTATGGGGTTCGATTACCTAGTCGTGAGCTTTAGTATCATTCCTTACAAGGAAATGCCCCTTTGTGATCCAACGAGCCTTGGTAGTTCGCTACTGCTCTGGACACATTGGTTGACCGGCATGTGTCCTTCTTAGCTGCTGTGTCTGTCCCCTTTGGGGAAATGTCACGCGATGTAAGGGAGTCCTTGTAGCTTGCTACGACTCATCTACATTCGCTGATGACCGACACCTGCTTTGTTGGGTCATGTATGCCTGTCCTTGTGCGGTACTGCCACTTTGGTTTATGACTAGACATGTCGATCCGGGTTCTTTGACATTGGATTGCTAGCGACACTATCGCATACGTGAGTCAAAAGACGCAAACGGTCCCGCCTAAGGTAAGGCTTCAGCCGTGGAGTTAACCGTGCGTGAGACCAGAAAGGGATGCGATGTGTTACAGGCTGGATTCCTATGGCTTAGGATCGGGGTCCCGACACAAGTAACAAAGGCAATGGTACAAACTCGTAGGCAATGGATCCGTGATTTGTTGGATGACATTCATCATGCAACAGTTATAACACGGAGAGATATGTGGCTAGCTCCCGTTCGTCAATGTGATGTAGGCATGCATTTCGTGTGTAGTCATACGTGCTTAGGGAAAAGAACTTGCATGACATCTATTGTCCATCCCTCCCGTGGCAGCGGGGTCCAAATGGATACTACGGGATATTAAGGTTCTCCTTTTAATAAAGAACCTGACCAACGAATTAGCACTTGGTGAACACATGAACTCCTCAAACTATGGTCATCACCGGGAGTGGTTCCGGTTATTGTCACTCCGGGGTTGCCGGATCATAACACATAGTAGGTAACTACAACTTGCAAGATCGGATCAAAAACACACAAATATTGGTAACAACATAATAATTTCAGATCTGAATTCATGGCACTCGGGCCCTAGTGACAAGCATTAAGCATGGCAAAGTAGTAGCAACATCAATCTCAGAACATAGTGGATACTAGGGATCAATCCCCGTCAAAACTAACTCGATTACATGATAGATCTCATCCTACTCATCACCGCCCAACGAGCCTATGAATAGATTACTCAAGAACGATGAAGAGCTTCATGGAATTGGAGAGGGAAGAAGGTTGATGATGACGATGGCAATGATCTCCTTGATCCGGAGCCCAAAACGGACTCCAGATCTGCCCTCCAGGGCAAAACGGGATGTGGCGGCGCCTTTGGATCATGAAACGCGATGAAATCTTCTCTCTTGATTTTTTTCGGGACGAAAGGGAATAAATAGCGATGGAATTGGGGGCGGCAGAGCCGCGTGGGCCCCACAAGCCTGGTCGCCGGGGCCAGGGGGGAGGCCGCGGCTACAGGGCTTGTGGCCCACTGGCCCGTCCCCTCCGGTGGATCTTTGCGCATGTATTTTTCATATTTTCCAGAAATATTCTCCGTAAATTTTCAGGATGTTCCAAGAACTTTCAGTTCTGCACAAAAACAACACAATGGCAATTCTGCTGAAAACAGCGTCAGTCCGCGTTAGTTCCATTCAAATCATGCAAATTAGAGTCCAAAACAAGGGCAAAAGAGTTTGGAAAAGTACATATGATGGAGACGTATCAACCATCTTCTCCTTTTTGTCTCACAACCACCACCACACTCTATTCCACCTATAGTGCTATATCCATGGCTCACGCTCATGTATTGCGTGATAGTTATAAAAAGTTTGAGAAAGTAAGAGTGCGAAAACAATTACTTGGCCAATACCGGGGTTGTGCATGATTAACATTAGTTGTGTGAGGATGATGGAGCATAGCCAGACTATATGATTTTGTGGGGATAACTTTCTTTGGCCTTGTTATCTTGAAAGTTCATGATTAGCTTGCTAGTTTGCTTGAAGTATTATTGTTTTCATGTCAATAGTAAACTATTGTTTTGAATCTTACAGATCTGAACATTCATGTCACATGAAAGAAGTTGCAAAGGACAACTATGCTAGGTAGCATTCCACATAAAAAATTCAGTCTTTATCACTTCCCTACTCGAGGATGAGCAGGAGTCAAGCTTGGGGATGCTTGATACGTCTCCAACGTATCTATATTTTTTGATGGTTTCATGCTATTATCTTGTCAAACTTTGGATGTTTTGTATGCCTTTTATATCTTTTTTGGGACTAACTTATTAACTAAGTGCCAAGTGCCAGTTCCTGTTTTTTCCGTGTTTTTGACCCATTTTAGAGGAGAATTTGAAACGGAGTCCAAAAGGAATAAAATCTGCGGAATGATTTTTTCCATAACAGAAGACACGCGGGAGACTTGAGAACCAAGGCAAGAGACCTCGGAGGAGGTCACAAGCCCACAACGCCCGGCCTAGGGGGGCCGGGCCTAGCAGGCTTGTGAGCTCCCCGTGGCTCCCCTGCCCTAGGTCTTTTGCCTATATATTCCCTAAAATCCCAGAAAAAATCAGGAGATCATCGAAAATACTTTTCCGCCGCCGCAAGCTTCTGTCTCCGCAAGATCTCATCTGGGGCACGTTCTGGTGCCCTGTCGGAGGGGGGATCCGGATACGGAGGGCTTCTTCATCAACACCATGACCTCTTCGATGATGCGTGAGTAGTTCACCATAGACCTATCGGTCCATAGCTAGTAGTTAGATGGATTCTTCTCTCTCTTGGATCTTCAATACAAAGTTCTCCATGATCTTCATGGAGATATATCCGATGTAATCTTCTTTTGCGGTGTGTTTGTCGAGATCCGATGAATTGTGGATTTATGATCAGATTATCTATGAATCTTATTTGAGTTTCTTCTGATCTCTCTTATGCATGATTTCATATCCTTGTAATTCTCTTCGAGTCACGGGTTTTGTTTGGCCAGCTTGATCTATGATTCTTGCAATGGGAGAAGTGCTTGGTTTTGGGTTCATACCGTGCAGTGACCTCACCCAGTGACAGAAGGGCTAGCGAGGCACGTATCATGTTGTTGCCATCAAGGGTAAAAAGATGGGGTTTTCATCATTGGTTTGAGATTATCTCTCTACATCATGTCATCTTGCTTAAGGCGTTACTCTGTTCGTCATGAACTCAATACACTAGATGCATGCTGGATAGCGGTCGATGTGTGGAGTAATAGTAGTATATGCAGAAAGTATCGGTCTACTTGTCTCGGACGTGATGCCTATATGTATGATCATTGCCTTAGATATCGTCATGACTTTGCGCGGTTCTATCAATTGCTCGACAGTAACTTGTTCACCCACCGTAATACTTGTTATTTTGAGAGAAGCCTCTAGTGAACACGATGGCCCCCGGGTCTACTCCACACTATATTTTCAGCCTTACTCTTTTTCTTTGTTGCACTTTCCGCCTTCAGATCTCACTTTGCAATCAATCTTGAAGGGATTGACAACCCCTTTATAGCGTTGGGTGCAAGCTCTTTTGTGTTTGTGCAGATACTCTGGACTTGATGAGATTCTCCTACTGGATTGATACCTTGGTTCTCAACTGAGGGAAATACTTACTGCTGCTGTGCTGCATCACCCTTTCCTCTTCAAGGGAAAAACCAACGCAAGCAAGTCTCCGTCAACGTGTCAATTTCTAGCGCTGTTGTTTGAGAAGTAGCACTCATCGAGTGACAAAGTAGGGGTAGCGAGGCACGTATTGTATTGTTGCCATCGAGGGTAAAAAGATGGGATTTTCATCATATTGCTTGAGTTAGCCCTCTACATCATGTCATCTTACTGAATGTGTTACTCTGTTCTTCATGAACTTAATACTCTACATGCAGGCAGGAGTCGGTCGATGTGTGGAGTAATAGTAGTAGATGCAGAATCGTTTCGGTCTACTTGATACGGACGTGATGCCTATATGCATAATCATTGCCTTAGATATCTTCATAATTATTTGCTTTTCTACCAATTGCTCGAGAGTATTTTGTTCACCCACCTTATTATTTTCCTTTATGAGAGAAGCCTCTAGTGAAACCTATGGCCCCGGGGTCTATTTTCCATATTATATTTTCAGATCTATAAACCAAAAACACCAAAAATACTTTGCTGCAATTTATTTAATTTTGTTTCCGCAATCTTTTATATCTATCTCTATCAGATCTCATCCTTGCAAATAACTCTCAAGGGATTGACAACCCCTTTATAGCGTTGGGTGCAAGTGTTTGATTATTTTTATAGGTACTACTAGCGGGGCCTTGCTTGTTCCTCCTACTGGATTGATACCTTGGTTCTCAACAAACTGAGGGAAATACTTATCTACTTCACTGCGTCACCCTTTCATCTTCAAGTTAAAACCAACGCAAGCTCAAGAGATAGCAAGATGGATTTCTAGCGCCGTTGCCGGGGAGGATACATAGCAAGATCACGCCTACCAAGTACCCATGACAAACTCATCTCTTGCATTTACTTTATTTGCCATATGCCTCTCGTTTTCCTCTCCCCCACTTCTAAAAAGATTTTCAAAAAATACCAAAAAGATTTGCCCTTTTATTCGCCTTTTTCGTTTTCCTTTCTCCTTTCGGATCTCTTACTTGTCTCTATGACTAGAATTACCACTTCCCCTTTGTCACCATATTTTGAAGTTTTATACTTCAAACAAAAACAAAGGGAGAGTTTGAAAGATGCCTGGCATAGGCTAATGGAATCTTATCATATCTCCACCCTTAAAGGAGATGCAAAGGTTTTGCTAAGAAAATTTTCATTGGATTGGCTTTACATCATAGATAATTTTTAGATTTTGCCTCGAAAGGGAATTTTATTGAATTAAATACAAACACTGCATATGAAGTCTTGGAGGGGATTTTGGGGGTTCCTCCACAAAAAAGGGGGTTTAATTTTTCAGAAGAGGGAGTTCAAATTCTTGACAAATTGAGTGACTTACATAAGCACTTAATCGAGTTACAACAATATCACGAACCCCTTAAACGTAATAGTGGAAACCTCAACGTTTGAACACTTTGATTACCCTTTGCAATAAGCGTTTGGATATTTTGGACAATAAGGTGGTTTATTCACCTACAAATCCGGGGAAGAGGAAAGAGCCCCCCGGGGAAGAGGAAGAGGAAAGGTCCCTCACGAAAATTGTCAATAACAAAGATGACAATACCTAGATCTATTGCATTATCTATGTTTTCAGAAGTATTGGCGTTACAAAAGTATTCAAAGTAAACAGATTGCTACAAACTATTCTGTTTTTGACAGATTCTATTTTCTTTGTGGTTTCTACTTATTTTGATGAATCTATGGGTTGTATCGGGGGGTATGTGATACATCTCCAAAGTATCTATAATTTTTGATCGTTCCATGCTATTATATTATCAACTTTGGATGTTCTATATGCATGAATACGCTATTTTATATTATTTTTGGGACTAACCTATTGACCTAAAGACCAGTGCCAGTTCCTGTTTTTTCCTTGTTTTTGACCTTTTTCAGATAGGAATATCAAACGGAGTCCAAACGGAATAAAACTTTCATCGTGATTTTTTATGGAAAATATAAAAAATACCAGAAGAAAAAGATACCGGAGAGGAGTCCCAAGGAAGCCACGAGCCAGGGAGGCGCGCCCACACCCCCTGGGCGTGCCTCGTGAGTCCCCTGACTTGTTCTCGATGCCATCTGGTCTAATAAATACAGAAACCTCCAGAAATAAACCTATATAGGGAGTTCCGGCGCCGCAAGCCTCTATAGCCACCAAAAACCAACCGGGAGCCCATTCCGGTACCCTGCCGGAGGGGGCATACATCTCCGGTGGCCATCTTCATCATCCCGGCGATCTCCATGACGAGGAGGGAGTAGTTCTCCCTCGGGGCTGAGGGTATGTACCAGTAGCTATGTGTTTGATCTCTCTCTCTCTCGTGTTCTTGAGATGTCAGGATCTCGATGTACCGCGGGCTTTCCTACTATAGTTGGATCCTATGATGTTCTTCCCCCTCTCCCTTCTTGTAATGAATTGAGTTTCCCCTTTGAAGTTATCTTATCAGATTGAGTCTTTAAGAACACTTGATGTATGTCTTGCACGTGTCTATCTGTGGTGACAATGGGATATTCATGTGAGTACTTGATGTATGTTTTGGTGATCAACTTGTGGGTTTCGTGACATCGGGAACCTATCATATGGTTGGCACACATTTGGACTCTCCGGTAGAAACTTTGGGGCACTCTTTGAAGTTCTATGTGTTGGTTGAATAGATGATTCTGAGATTGTGTGATGCATATCGTATAATCATGCCCACGGATACTTGAGGTGACAATGGAGTATCTAGGTGACAATGAACTCTAGGATAGATTGATCAGAAAGAATAACTTTGTGGTGGTTTCGTACCCTACAATAATCTCTTCGTTTGTTCTCTGCTACTAGTGACTTTGGAGTGACTCTTTGTTGTATGTTGAGGGCTAGTTATAGGATCCAATTATGTTATCATTGTTGAGAACTTCACTAGTGAAAGTATGAACCCTAGGCCTTGTTTCCACGCATTGAAATACCATTCGTGCACACTTTTATTATTAATTACCTTGGTGTTTTTATAATTTCAGATTACAAAAACCTATATCTACTATCCATATTGCACTTGTAGCACCATCTCTTCGCCGAACTAGTGCACCTATACAATTTACCATTGTATTGGGTGTGTTGGGGACACAAGAGACTCTTTGTTATTTGGTTGCATGGTTGCTTGAGAGAGACCATCTTCATCCTATGCCTCCCACGGATTGATGAACCTTAGGTCACCCACTTGAGGGAAAATTGCTATAGTCCTACAAACCTCTGCACTTGGAGGCCCAACAGCGTCTACAAGGAGAAGGTTGCGTAGTAGACATCAAGCTCTTTTCTGGCGCCGTTGCCGGGGAGGTTAGCGCTTGAAGGTATATCTTTAGATCTTGCAATCAAATCTTTTAGTTTCTTGTTTTATCACTAGTTTAGTTTATTAATACAAACCTACTAACTAAAAAAATGGAATTAAGGTTGCCTCATATGCTTCATCTTTTTAATGTCTTTCGTGAAAATGATGGAAATGAAAATTGTGCTCAAGTGCTAAAAGAAGAATTACATAGAATTCTTGGCATAAAATATGTGAATGATGAGCAAGATTGCAATGTTGTTAGTATGAATTCTTTGAATACCCATGATGCTAATGATATGCAAAGCCACAAGCTTGGGGATGCTATGTTTGATGAAGATGATCTTTTTAGTTCCCCCACTTTGAATGATCAAAATTATTATGATGAAAGCACGCCCCCTATCTATGATGATTATTGTGATGATACTTATGCTATAAAGAAGAATGATAATAAAACTTGTCACAATTATGAGTACCCTCTTACTGAACATTACTCTTTTAATGTGGAAACAATTCGTAGTGTTCAAGTCTTTTACGATACTCCCACTACTATTAATGAGATGAAATTTCCTTATGTGGAGAGTAGTAAAATTTCTATGCTTGTAGATCATGAAAAGAATGCTTTAGGTGTTGGTTATATTGTTGAATTCATTCATGATGCTACTGAAAATTATTGTAAGAGAGGATCATATGCTTCTACATATTGCAATAATATCAAGCTTCCTCTCCATGTTCTATGATGCTTGTTTTATCTTCCTATGATAGTCATGCTTGTTTTATCTTCGTATGATAGTTGATTCTTGCTCCAATAAATCGTTTGATCACAAAATCCCTATGCATAGGAAGTGGGTTATACTTAAATGCGCTAGTCATATGCTCCATGATGCTTCCATTATGTTTCAATCCTTATCTTTTATGTGAGCATCATTGAAATCATCATGCCTAGCTTGAAAGGCATTAAAGAAAAGTGCTTGTTGGGAGACAACCCAATATGTATCCTTACTGTTTTTGTGTATTCACATGATTAAGCTACTGTATTAATCATGTTTTATAGCTTTTATTTCAATAAAGTGCCAAGTAAAGCCTTTATGATTAGTTTGGGTGATAGTTGTTCGATCATGCTAAAAAAGATAGAAACTTTGCGCTCGCGAAATCATTTCTAATTTCTATCCAGAGAGTGATTTTAGGTTGATTTTTTGCTGATGGTTCATATACAAATTGCCTTAATTGTCATAATTTTTTCAGAATTTTTGGAAGTGCATAAGTATGGTTATCATTCAGATCATTACACACTGTTCTGTTTTTGACAGATTCTATTTTCAATGCATAGTATACTTGTTTTGGTGTTTCCATAGATTATATTGAGTAATATAAATTTTGGAAATATTAAGATAAAGTAGGCATTGTGCGAAAATAATTACGAGTCTTGTTTTGATAGTACCCAAGTGATTGATTTGCTCGTTATCATACTAACCCATCTCACGAAGTTCCGTTAAGTTTTGTGTTGTGAAGTTTTCAAATTTTGGGTAGAGTTTCGATGGACTATGGAAAAGGGAGTGGCAAGAGCCTAAGCTGGGGGATGCCCAAGGCACCCCAAAGCCATATTCAAGGACACCAAAGAGCCTAAGCTTGGGGATGCCCCGGGAAGGCATCCCCTCTTTCGTATTCAATCAATCGGTAACTTTACTTGGGGCTATATTTTTATTCACCACATGATATGTGTTTTGCTTGGAGTGTCATTTTATTTTATTAGTACTTTCTTGCTTGGGGATGCCTTGGGAAGGCATCCCCTCTTTCGTCTTCAATCCTTCGGTAACTGTACTTGGGGCTATATTTTTATTCACCACATGATATGTGTTTTGCTTGGAGTGTCATTTTAATTTATTAGTACTTTCTTGATGTTATTTATATTAATATTTTGCATCATTTAGTTCAATAAAAATGTCAAGGATAGCCTTTACCATGCTTAATTTGCAAGTTTAGGAGTTGTTGTTCCAAAATAGAAAGTTTGCTTGTAGTGCGAAAATTCCCTAGAATTTTCTGTATGTCAGAATAACTTGAAATTTGGACACAGTATGTTCTTATAAATCATCTACAGCATGAAATTTGTTTCAGATTTTCTGGAGCTAATTAAGTATGGATCCTGCTGCATTCTTCACAGACTTTTCTGTTTAGGTAGATTGCTGTTATGTTTGCATTGTTCGCATATGTTTGCTTGTTTAATGATTCCATTTGAGGATGGGAGTTTTAAATATGTAGAGGAATTTAGTATGCAATGTCAAATAATGATTTTAGTGATTTGCTATAGTAGAGGATGATAAAGTTTTGCATTAATTTATACTAACCTGTCTCATGAGTTTTTGTTGAGTTTTGTGTGGATGAAGTTTTTAAGATTTCGGAAACCGTCATATGAGAGGAATTAAGAAGACGCAAAAAGCTCAAGCTTGGGAGCATCCCCAATTCATATTTCAAGAAGTCTCAAGCATCTAAGCTTGGGGATGCCCCGTATGGCATCCCACCTTTCTTCTTCAAACAATTATCGGTTAGTATCGGTTGAACCTAAGTTTTTTGCTTCTTCACATGATTCGTTCTATCCTTGAAGTGTCATTTTATTTTGTTTGAATAAGGTAATTAAGATCTGAAATTCTTAGATGGGAGAGTCTTCACATAGCCAAATAATTATTCACTACTCGTTGAGCTTCACTTATATCTTTTGGAGTAGTTTGTCTTTTGCTCTCATGCTTCACTTATATCATTTTGAGAGTCTTAAACAACATGGTAATTTGCTTAGGTTATGAATCTAGTCCTAATATGATGGGCATCCAAGAGGGATATAATAAAAACTTTCATATAGAGTGCATCGAATACTATGAGAAGTTTGATTCTTTGCATATAGTTTTGAGATATAAAGATGGTGATATTAGAGTCATGCTAGTAAGTAATGCTTGTGTTAGAGTTTGTGATTGGTAGAAATGCTTGTGTTAGAGTTTGTGATTCCTGTAGCATGCACGTATGGTGAACCTCTATGCTAGGAAGTCGGAGCATGATGTTTTTATTGATTGTCATCCTTTGTGTGGCGGACGGGATCGCGCGATGGTTAACTCCTACCAACCCTTCCCCTAGGAGCATGCGGCTAGCACTTTGTTTTGATTACTAATAAAACTTTCGCAACAAGTATGTGAGTTCTCCCGAACTAATGTGAGTCCATGGTACCATTGCTAGCCTCTCTAGTGGCGCGCAATTTTTGCCGGTGCATAAACCTACCATATACCTTCCTCAAAACAGCCACCATACCTACCCATCATGGCATTTCCATAGCCATTCTGAGATATATTATGATGCAAATTCCACCGTTCCGTTTATTATGACACGCATCGTCATTGTCATATTGCTTTGCATGATCATGTAGTTGACATCATATTTGTGGCAAAGCCACCATTCATATCTTTCATACATGTCACTCATGAGTCATTGCACTTCCCGGTACACCGCCGGAGGGATTCATATAGAGTCATATCTTTTGTTCTAAGAATCGATTTGTAAGTAAATAAAAGTGTGATGATCATCATTATTAGAGCACTGTCCCATGTGAGGAAAGGAAGGAAGCTATGATTCCCTCACAAGTCGGGATGAGACTCCGGACTATAAAAATAAAATAAAAGAGGCCAAAGAGCCCACAAAAAAATGAAAATGAAAAAAAAGAAAAGAAAAAAAAGAGGCCAAAGAGCCCAAACAAAAAATGAGAGAAAAAGAGAGAAGGGGCAATTCTACTATCCTTTACCACACTTGTGCTTCAAAGTAGCACCATTATCTTCATGACAGAGAGTCTCATATATTGTCACTTTCATATACTAGTGGGAATTTCATTATAAAACTTGGCTTGTATATTCCAAATGATGGGCTTCCTCAAATTACCCTAGGTCTTCGTGAGCAAGCAAGTTGGATGCACACCCACTTAGTTTCTATTTTAGCTTTCATACACTTATAGCTCTAGTGCATCCGTTGCATGGAAATCCCTACTCACTCACATTGATATCTATTAATGGGCATCTCCATAGCCCGTTGATACGCCTAGTTGATGTGACCATCTCCTCCTTTTTGCCTCACAACCTCCATGATATTCTATTCCACCTATAGTGCTATGTCCATGGCTCACGCTCATGTATTGCGTGAGAATTGAAAAGGTTTGAGAAAGTAAAAGTGTCAAAACAATTGCTTGACTAAGACCGGGGTTGTTCATGATTTAAATACGTTGTGTGGGTGTCACGCCCAAGATGCGACCCTATCCTCAATTTGGCAAGAAGGCCTCGTCAGGGATAGAAGCATGATCCTAATTTTTTTTTGAGTGAGAAGAGGAGTAGAATAAATTATTACGTCAAGATTCCTCACCAGAGCATAGAAGAGGAGAAAAAACAATCCTACTCTCCGATATATAACTAAGACTCAAATAGTTTTTCACTAGACTCGACTCAGCCAAGTTCGAAAGGGGGCTCCTAGGTCGGTACTACTCTGCTACCAACTTGTCACGCCCAAGATGCGACCCTATCCTCAATTTGGCACGAAGGCCTCGTCAGGGATAGAAGCGCATCTCGTCATGTCGCAAGAATGGATATCGTTACAAGTACATGTACAGAAAAGAAGAGATATATAATAGAATTTGGCTTACACTCGCCACAAACTACATCAGAGTCACATCAGTACATTTCATAAACATCAAGAGTAAGAGCAGGGTCCGACTACGGACGAAAACAAACGAGGAAAGAAGAACGATGTCCATCCTTTCTATCCCAGGCTGCCGGCCTGGAACCCATCCTAGATCGTTGATGAAGAAGAAGAAGTAGCAACTCCAAATGAACAATCAACGTGCTCACGTCAAGTAACCTTTACCTGTACCTGCAACTCGTGTTGTAGTAATCTGTGAGCCACAGGGGACTCAGCAATATCATTTCCAAAGGTATCAAGACTAGCAAAGCTTAATGGGTGAGGCATGGTTAAGTGGTGAGGTTGCAGCAGCGGCTAAGAATATATTTGGTGGCTAACCTTATGAGTACAAGAATAAGAGGGGGAAGATCTACGCATAACGGACGTGACTACTGATGATCAAATGAATGATCCTGAACACCTACCTACGTCGGACATAACCCCACCGTGTCCTTGATCGAAGAAGGAACTCACAAAAGAGACAGTCACGGTTATGCACACAATTGGCATGTTTTAATTAAGTTACTTCAAGTTATCTAGAACCAGGGTTAAACAAAGTTTCCACGTTGCCACATAACCGCGGGCACGGCTTTCCGAAAAGATTTAACCCTGCAGGGGTGCTCCAACTAGTCCATCACAAATTACCACAAGCCGCATAGAAATCCTCAATCACGAAGCTCGTGAACTCGTCGGATTCCCTAGTGGAAAACCTCAACTCTGAGATTACCCAAAGCATCACCGGAATCCTGATGCACAAGATATCTCGTCAAAGGTAAAACTAATCCAGGAAGGTCGCCCGACGTGTCGACGATCCCGATAGGAGCCGCGTATCTCGTTCTCAGGACACGACAGATGGAACTAGCTACGGGTGCCAAACCTCGAGTTTCCCCGTGGTGGCCCCGCAAGCGGACCGTTTGGGACCAACACCATCAACACTGGCCACCCCTGTTTATGTAAAATTACTCCTCGGGTTCATGACGCCCTATGCATCTCAATTTTAACAAAATTATAATGTTGGGCAAATGTAGAACCAATGTTGGGCCTTGCCAGACCAGCTTTAATCTAAAACGAGTTATCAAGGGGGTCCCCATAACAACCCCGATCGTGTTAGGAGCGCTCATTTATGGAACATAACACCGGTAGCCGAAACTAAGGGGGCAAAGGTGGAACAAAACACCAGGCTAGAAAGGCCGACCCTTCCACCTTTTACCAAGTATATAGGTGCATTAAATTTAATAGGAATTAAAATATGGTGATATAACAAGGAACCCATGTAATCACATAAAAGCAATTGCACCTGCAACTAGCAACGCTACACAGGGTTAAGCAAGCGTTAATATAGCCAATGTGTGATTTGCTAGGTCGAACAGGTTGAAGGTTTCATGGCATTGTTGAGAGGCTGATATTTAACATGTGGTAGGCAACGAGACATAATCGATAGAAGCGATAAAACTAGCATGGCAATGATAGTAATGATATCTAGGGAAATGGTCATCTTGCCTGAGATCCCGCTTGGAAGAAGAATGACTCCGTGAAGCAGACGAACCGACGTGGTCGAACGGATCCGCACTTTCCGACACGTTTGCGGAACTCTAACGAGACGAAGCAAATGGAAACAAGAATCAACACACGATATTCACCACAACACATGCACAACAGGATGCACTATCCAATATGATGCATGGATGCTCAACCCCTATTGATGCACTTAACCCAACCTACATCGGTAAATAAGTGCCACCTCATCACGAGTTGACACTTCAGTAGGACTGCCCAAAACTGGAAACTACTACCTCCATTGGATTTACTCGGTTCTCCTACCCCAAATCCATATATTACACTGCTATACATGCATACAGAAAAACACCAGAAACAACAAAGAGAAAACTACACAGGATCAAACTCCGCTAATAACAAGAAGAGGGGCTGTTCTGGATATGCCAGATTTGGCATATTCCTCTTCTGGAATATTCCAGATATGGAAATACATCACAACACCAATCAACAAAATTTATATAATCATCAGGGGGTCCCACTGGTCATACACACCAAGGCCCCTAGTATGGCATGTGGGCTCTGGACCCACTGTCATTGGCACACTACAACAAGCAACTAGAAACACAGGGGAAAAAATAACATGGGAGTAGGGGCACTCGAACCCACTACTTACTTGCAACACATCAGGACAAACACCACTGAGCTAGGCTCGGTTCACTGCCCTGACAGGGGGAGTAACCTACCTATGCTATCTATGCAGGCAGTGCAACAGGTTAAAATAAAACCCAATAAAAAAGGGGCGCGCGAGGGCTCGAACCCTCGATCTACTGGCGGTGCAGTGGCTCGGTTGCCACTACAATGGTGAAGTGTTGCTGCTAGAACAGGGAAAGAAAAGCACATATAGAGACTCTGCTAGCTAGCACAGGAGAACAAAATCGTAGAGATAAAAAGTGGGGCGCTGGGTCTCGAACCCGAGACCGCGCAGTCTCTACGCGGCGCTCAAACCAGTCGGACTAGGTGGGGGATTCTAAACAGAAATAGGTTCTACGCAGAATAAGCTAACAACACGGGCACCCTTCTTCTACCTCGAGAATGGAAGTACAGAGGAGAAGAGATCGAGGCCGGCGAGCGGTGAGGCAACAACGGCGGCGAGGAACTACCGACGGGGGTGCGGGAACCCTAGGGGGTTCCATTCCTGGGGCTACGAGGCTCTAAGGAGCTGGGAACGGCGGAGGCGTCGAGCTCGAGCAGGGTCCGCTCCTGGCCAGGGACGCGGACGGCTACAACGAGGCTACATGAAGATGGGCACGCACGGGGAAGGAAAGGGCTCACCGAAGGGAACGGAGAGGAGATCGGGCGAGGAGGCCGATCTACCCGAGCTCGAGTCACAGGGGAGTGGCTACTGGCGCGGGCGGAGACGAGGGCTTTACGTAGACGAAGCAGGGGTCGCAAAGTAGTGGACGTCGAGGGATAAGCCTTCGGGGCCCTTGTGGTCCGATGCGGGGGTGAGGAAGACGACGACGACGATCTTGTCGCCGCCGAGGAAGGAGAAAGTTGATTGGTTCAAACCGAGCGCGTGCTCCAACTAGAATCAAAAACCATGGCGAGGCGTGGAGGAGGCCTCTCTTGGCAGTGGCAGGAGGAAGAGAGGGGGAAAATGGAAGGAGGAGGGAACCCTAGGCCCATCGGGTGCTCTTATGTGACTAGAGGAAGAAGGGATGGCCCTCTGATCGTGCTCCAGGAGATCAATGGTGATCCCCTGGTTCGTACAGGAGGTGACGACGGAAGAAGGGGTGGTGGGCTTAATGGGCTGAGATCAACCAGGTAAGAGTGGGCCTGCTCTGTTATATATTCCTAGCCCTTAATTCAATGAACAGATTTGAGAAAAAGAAAACGAGAGGTAGAGAGAGAAATAGAGTTGGAGAAATATTTTTGAGGACCCATAAAAATATACTCTAATTTATAAAATCGGTTTGGAGATTTTTACAGGAAACAAATTTAAACAAGTTTGATTTAAGCTCATGCTTGCCTGAATTTAAAACCTGACCAAACCAATGTCAAAAGGGATGAAATTTAGGAGGGTCACCCTACATAATAAATATGATTTATGGGAACAAGATGAACATTTCTGAAGGAAGTAAAAAATACCAAACATAATGAATTAAATTCGTTATGCTTGAATTCAAACTCCCTTTTAAATGAACTATGGATGGGGGGAATTCAAGAGGGTGGCTGGACCTTAAGCAAAAGAATTATGGGCAAAGTTGAAGGCAAGAATTAAGATAGAAAAGAATGGAGTTAATTTGCAAGTGTGTTATGATTATAATATTTCATTATAGCCCCCTAATGATATTGGGATGATATGTTATATAGAGAAATCACCATGTGAATTCCCTTGATTTAAATGGACCAAGGATCCGTACCATTTATGCATTTTGGTTGCAAAAAAAACAACGTGATGGCATGATGACATGATGAATGCAACAAACAAAATAAAACACATGGTGACAAGGGAATAAAAGGCGAATCTTCTAGAACGTCGGTCTCGGGCTGTCACAACTCTCCTACACTACAAGAGGATCTCGCCCCGAGATCCAAGAATGAAAGGGGGAGAGGATGATAAAGAACAAGAGGTAAAAATTTAGTCGCTTCTTTGACAAACGAGTGAAACCAACGATCCTTGAAGGTTGCAAAGAGATGAGGAATGAGATGAGAAAGAAGCAAGAATTCACGGAAAATTTCGGCAGCACTTCGGTAGGAAAATGGGACAAAAAATTCAATAAGAAGAGAAAATTAAACAATATGCACAACAAACAACTAAGTAGAACAAGCGAACACCATGATCTTGATAGAACAAGATGCTAGACCCAGAGAGCAATAACACAATGCCTCTGGAACAAGAGAATATGAACTAGCTCATACGGAAGAAGAGAATGAAGAAAAGAATGACAACTATCATCACAATAGAATTGAAGAGCCTCTGGACAGAGAATTGACGTAGCAATTGGAAACCCAACAACGAAAAGAACAAGATAGTAGTGGGCTTATAAAAATCATCTCAACAACTATGAGGTGACAAACAACCACTAAAACAAACAAGGATAGATTGGGAGCAACAAGAAATCAAAACTTCTTACACCAAGAGGATACGTTGAGAACTAGGATTAATGACAAGCACCATGATAGCAACAATCCATAGGAAAATCTTTAGGTGAAATCCAAACCAAGATAGTTCAATGAAGAAAACATGGGTTGAAAATATCTCATGATCAAAGAATCGATGGATTTAATTATCTCATTCTTGAAAGGAAAACTCTTCGAGGCTCCTACACTAACAAGAATGCTATAATACCACCTCAAAGGATAAAGGAAGAACAAATGCACTGGAGATGCAAGAGAAAGAATACTTGAGGTATTCCAACAGGAATCTTGAAGAACACTTCAGAATGAATGAAATCTTGACGAACCACCAAGAAGGACCTCCGTATACAAATGAATGATGCAAAGATATGAAGGTAGAAAAGAATAAGATTATGACCTTGTCAAGACTTAGATGAAGCGTCACAAAGAGATTCTTAAAAGAACTTGGAACTCCGGAAAAGAAAGATAAGCACAAGAGAAACGAATTGATATCCTGAGCCACTCCGGAAGAAGAATTGAAATCTCTTGGAAGAAGGAAGAACAGAATAAGAATTATGTTATGCTCATCCTTCATCAAGTTAAATTGATGACAATCAACAGATTTAGCATAGCACTTATTCTTGAAAGAATCTTGAAGAGGCAGAGAGATAAGCACCACTTGAGGAAAAATTGAAAGAAGCACCGGTAAGAATTCACAACTGAATGGGAACACCATGAATTTAATGGAGAAACATGAGAATGAAGAGATCATAAGCCACCCGAGAGAAAACTAGAACGCGACACTAGATAATCGAGAGACGAACGAAGAGACAACAATTGAGAAGAATTGAGGATGAAAGCTGAAAGCTGAGAACGAATAATCTTCTAAAATGATGGCCTTCGGAGGAACGAGAATGAAAACAACTCAGAAAATCACCCGATAGCAAGAAATGGATTCTCATGATTGGAACAAATAAGATGACGACTCCAAGCTGAAATGAAATCTTCAAGAGAACGGAACAAGATTGAGAAAAACACTCCTTCGAATTGCAAGCTGAGAATGATGATGAGAAACAACACCAAGAATAGCTGAGAGACTCTGAAATAAGAAAAATGCAAGGTTGAGCCAAATATGAGAATTAATTCAAATTGATCTTGAACAAAGGAATATGACTGATGAAGATCATACTTACGTCATAGTCGAAAAGAATTAGAGATCTCCGGAAGATTACAAGAGCTAAAAGACCTTGGGAAAAACCCGTGGGTTATGGGCCCACTCAAAGAAACCACCGTTGAAAGGATTACTTGGAAGAGAGATATTGCACCGTTATGAAGAGAACTAGATGAGGTTGAGAACCTCGAAATAACTAAAAGAATTGAAAACACGAAACTTCCGAGATATCTTCAACACTCTGGATGAAAAGAGAGGAATGAATAACCAAGATAGGCTGCAAGAATCTCAAACATGAAAAAGAATTACAAGGATAATTAGGATATGATGAACACGGATAGTTGAATTAAATTCACCGGTAAGGATGACAAGAATGAACAATTATGACACGGATCCCCTGAGAATCTTCACAATGAATCACCGGGTAAGCGAGAAAAGAACAGACAGCGGAAGCTATAAAGAAATGAAATGCACTTGGATGAAATCCAATCACTGAAGAAAAGGGAGGGAGGGCGGGGAAAAGCACAGACAACCTGAGACAGATGAGACAAACTCCGGTAAGAATTGAGAGAATGATCTTGCAAAATTGGAGAGGATAGAATCCACTTGGAGAGAAACACACCGGTTGGAAAAGAATTAACATGACGACTCCAGTTGACAAAATTGATAAGACAATTGATTGAGAAAAAAGATTAGCACTCCCACAAAAATATGAGAACACCTCTTAGAGAAGATCTGAAATCACCACTTGACATCGAAGCAACTTGAATTACCACATTCCAACAAAACAAAGGGTGAGGCTTATGAAACAAGCCAGAACAAACTCATGAGAGAGATTTCGTCCGATATTTTCGTGGACAAGATCGCACGGGCTTGATTTTACAGTAGCCATCAAGTGCAAGGCAGTGCACCCGACATAGGAAGCGTCCCCGAGTCGTAGCAAGCTACAAGGACTCTTTAAGACACAACGTGTACCGCTGTAAGTCGACCGTGAATAAACGAATCCACTAGATGTCGAACCCCAACCTAACATCATGCATTTGTTGGAAGATTGTCCTATAAGTAAACTACTTGAATTCCCACCTATGAATTCCCGAAATATCTGGTCATGCAATCTGGTACACGGATACAAGGAGTAATATCACACAACTCCTATACTAACCCGTCACCTATATCACATCCGTCAACACATGACCAGAATCTCGGACCTTCATCTACTACAGATCCTCGTGATCACAACGATACAAAGTATGGCAGTACTCCCGAACAATCTGCACCAGTACTGGGGACATCGGGGTTATCTCGCCACCACTAGTATTGAAGCAATTAAGAACATCCTTCGTTCTGAGATACTAAGAAATCTGAATGATAACGATGTGCTCAAGAATCCCCTGGAGCTCAACTCCCTTGAAACTCAAAGCAGATAGGAGGCACCAAGACAGAACTCTGTCACATCGGCATCATATAGATTCCAAAAATATCCGCATGATCCTAAATTTTCTTTGAGTGAGAAGAGGAGTAGAATAAATTATTACGTCAAGATTCCTCACCAGAGCATAGAAGAGGAGAAAAAAGAATCCTACTCTCCGATATATAACTAAGACTCAAATAGTTTTTCACTAGACTCGACTCGGCCAAGTTTGAAAGGGGGCTCCTAGGTCGGTACTGCTCTGATACCAACTTGTCACGCCCAAGATGCGACCCTACCCTCAATTTGGCACGAAGGCCTCGTCAGGGATAGAAGCGCATCTCGTCGTGTCGCAAGAATGGATATCGTTAGAAGTACATGTACTGAAAAGAAGAGATATATAATAGAATTTGGCTTACACTCGCCACAAACTAAATCAGAGTCACATCAGTACATTACATAAACATCAAGAGTAAGAGCAGAGTCCGACTACGGATGAAAACAAACGAGAAAAGAAGAACGACGTCCATCCTTGCTATCCCAGGCTGCCAGTCTCGAACCCATCCTAGATCGATGATGAAGAAGAAGAAGTAGCAACTCCAAATGAACAATCAACGCGCTCGCGTCAAGTAACCTTTACCTGTACCTGCAACTGGTGTTGTAGTAATCTGCGAGCCACAGGGACTCAGCAATCTCATTTCCAAAGGTATCAAGACTAGCAAAGCTTAATGGGTGAGGCATGGTTAAGTGGTGAGGTTGCAGCAGCGGCTAAGCATATATTTGGTGGCTAAACTTACGAGTACAAGAATAAGAGGGGGAAGATCTACGCATAATAGACGTGACTACTGATGATCAAATGAATGATCCTGAACACCAACCTACGTCAGACATAACCCCACCGTGTCCTCGATCGAAGAAGGAACTCACGAAAGAGACAGTCACGGTTACGCACACAATTGGCATGTTTTAATTAAGTTACTTCAAGTTATCTAGAACCAGTGTTAAACAAAGTTTCCAAGTTGCCACATAACCGCGGGCACGGCTTTCCAAAAAGATTAAACCCTGCAGGGGTGCTCCAACTAGTCCATCACAAATTACCACAAGACGCTTAGAAATCCTCAATCACGAAGCTCGCGATCTCGTCGGATTCCCTAGTGGAAAACCTCAACTCTGAGATTACCCAAAGCATCACCGGAATCCCGATGCACAATATATCTCGTCAAAGGTAAAACTAATCTAGCAAGGCCGCCCGACGTGTCGACGATCCCGATAGGAGCCGCGTATCTCGTTCTCAGGACACGACAGATGGAACTAGCTACGGGTGCCAAACCTCGAGTTTCCCCGTGGTGGCCCCGCAGGCAGACCGTTTGGGACCAACACCATTAGCACTGGCCCCCCCTGTTTATGTAAAATTACTCCTCGGGTTCATGACGCCCTATGCATCTCAATTTTAACAAAATTATAATGTTGGGCAAATGTAGAACCAATGTTGGGCCTTGCCAGACCAGCTTTAATCTAAAACGAGTTATCAAAGGGGTCCCCATAACAACCCCGATCGTGTTAGGAGCGCTCATTTATGGAACATAACACTGGTAGCCGAAACTAAGGGGGCAAAGGTGGAACAAAACACCAGGCTAGAAAGGCCGACCCTTCCACCTTTTACCAAGTATATAGGTGCATTAAATTTATTAGCAATTAAAATATGGTGATATAACAAGGAACCCATGTAATCACATGGAAGCAACCGCACCAGCAACTAGCAACGCTACACAGGGTTAAGCAAGCGGTAACATAGCCAATCAGTGGTTTTCTAGGTCGAACAGGTTGAAGGTTTCATGGCATTGTTGAGAGGCTGATATTTAACATGTGGTAGGCAACGAGACATAATCGATAGAAGCGGTAAAATTAGCATGGCAATGATAGTAATGATATCTAGGGAAATGGTCATCTTGCCTGAGATCCCGCTTGGAAGAAGAATGACTCCGTGAAGCAGACGAACCGACGTGGTCGAACGGATCCTCACTTTCCGACACGTTTGCGGAACTCTAATGAGACGAAGCAAATGGAAACAAGGATCAACACACGATATTCAGCACAGCACATGCACAACAGGATGCACTATCCAATATGATGCATGGATGCTCAACCCCTATTGATGCACTTAACCCATCCAACATCGGTAAACAAGTGCCACCTTCAGCAGGACTGCCCAAAACTGGAAACTAGTACCTCCATTGGATTTACTCGGTTCTCCTACCCCAAATCCATATATTACACTGCTATACATGCATGCAGAAAAACACCAGAAACAGCAAAGGGAAAACTACACAGGATCAAACTCCGCTAATAACAAGAAGAGGGGCTGTTCTTGATATGCCAGATTTGGCATATTCCTCTTCTGGAATATTCCAGATATGGAAATACATCACAACACCAATCAACAAAATTTATATAATCATCAGGGGGTCCCACTGGTCATACACACCAGGGCCCCTAGTATGGCCTGTGGGCTCTGGACCCACTGTCATTGGCACACTACAACAAGCAACTAGAAACACAGGGGAAAAATAACGTGGGAGTAGGGGGACTCGAACCCACTACTTACTTGCAACACATCAGGACAAACACCACTGAGCTAGGCTCGGTTCACTGCCCTGACAGGGGGAGTGACCTACCTATGCTATGCATGGAGGCAGTGCAACATGTTAAAATAAAACCCAATAAAAAAAGGGGCGCACGAGGGCTCGAACCCTCGATCTACTAGCGCTGCAGTGGCTCAGTTGCCACTACGATGGTGAAGTGTTGCTGCTAGAATAGGGAAAGAAAAGCAAATATACATACTCTGCTAGCTAGCACAGGAGAACAAAATCGTAGAGATAAAAAGGGGGGGCGCTGGGTCTCGAACCCGAGACCTTGCAGTCTCTGCGCAGCACTCAAACCAGTCGGACTAGGTGTGGGATTCTGAATAGAAACAGGTTCTGCTCAGAATAAGCTAACAACACGGGCACCCTTCTTCTACCTCCAGACTGGAAGTACAGAGGAGAAGAGAGCGACGCCGGCGAGCGGGGAGGCAACAACGGCGGCGAGGAACTACCGACGGGGGTGCGGGAACCCTAGGGGTTCCATTCCCGGGGCTACGAGGATCTAAGGAGCTGGGCACGGCGGAGGCGTCGAGCTCGAGCAGGGCCCGCTCCTGGCCGGGGACGCGGACGGCTACAGCGAGGCTACATGAAGATAGGCACGCATGGGGAAGGGGAGGACTCACCGAAGGGAACGGAGAGGAGATCGGGCGAGGACGCCGATCTATGCGAGCTCGAGTCATAGGGGAGTGGATGCTGGCGCGGGCGGAGACGAGGGCTTGACGTAGACGAAGCAGGGGTCGCAGAGTAGTGGACGTCGAGGGAGAAGCCTTCGGGGCCCTTGTGGTCCGATGCGGGGGTGAGGAAGACGACGATGACGATCTTGTCGCCCCTGAGGAAGGAGACAATTGATTGGTTCAAACCGAGCGCGTGCTCCAACTAGAATCAAAAACCATGGCGAGGCATGGAGGAGGCCTCTCTTGGCGGCGGCAGGAGGAAGAGAGGGGGAAAATGGAAGGAGGAGGGAACCCTAGGCCCATCGGGTGCTCTTATGTGACTAGAGGAAGAAGGGATGGCCGTCTGATCGAGCTCCAGGAGATCAATGGTGATCCCCTGGTTCGTACAGTAGGTGACGTAGGAAGAAGAAGGGGTGGTGGGCTTAATGGGCTGAGATCAACCAGGTAAGAGTGGGCCTGCTCTGTTATATATTCCTAGCCCTTAATTCAATGAGCAGATTTGGAGAAAAAGAAAACGAGAGGTAGAGAGAGAAATAGAGTTGGAGAAATATTTTTGAGGACCCATAAAAATATAGTCTAATTTATAAAATCGGTTTGGAGATTTTTACAGGAAACAAATTTAAACAAGTTTGATTTAAGCTCATGCTTGCCTAAATTTAAAACCTGACCAAACCAATGTCAAAAGGGATGAAATTTAGGAGGGTCACCCTACATAATAAATATGATTTATGGGAACAAGATGAACATTTCTAAAGGAAGTAAAAAATACCAAACATAGTGAATTAAATTCGTTATGCTTGAATTGAAACTCCCTTTTAAATGAACTATGGATGGGGGGAATTCAAGAGGGTGGCTGGAATTTAAGCAAAAGAATTATGGGCAAAGTTGAAGGCAAGAATTAAGATAGAAAAGAATGGAGTTAAATTGCAAGTGTGTTATGATTATAATATTTCATTATAGCCCCCTGATGATATTGGGAAGATATGTTATATAGAGAAATCACCATGTGAATTCCCTTGATTTAAATGGACCAAGGATCCGTACCATTTATGCATTTGGGTTGCAAAAAAACCGACGTGATGGCACGATGACATGATGAATGCAGCAAACAAAATAAAACACATGGTGACAAGGGAATAAAAGGGGAATCTTCTGGAACGTTAGTCTCGGGCTGTCACAGTGGGGAAGATGGAGCATAGCCAGACTATATGATATTGTAGGGATAACTTTATTTGGCCATGTTATTTCGAGAATACATGATTGCTTTGTTAGTATGCTTGAAGTATTATTGTTCCTATGTCAATATTAAACTTTTTTGCTTTGAATCATATGGGTCTGAATATTCATGGTACAATATATGTTAGGTAGCATTCCACATCAAAAATTCTATTTTTATCATTTACCTCATCGAGGACGAGCATGAATTAAGCTTGGGGATGCTTGATACGTCTCCAACGTATCTATAATTTTTGATCGTTCCATGCTATTATATTAGCAACTTTGGATGTTTTATATGCATGAATATGCTATTTTATATTATTTTTGGGACTAACCTATTGACCTAGAGCCCAGTGCCAGCTCCTGTTTTTTCCTTGTTTTGGACCTTTTTCAGATAGGAGTATCAAACGGAGTCCAAACGGAATAAAACTTTTGCCGTGATTTTTTATGGAAAATATCAAAAATACGAGAAGAAAAAGATACCGCAGAGGAGTCCCGAGGAAGCCACCAGCCAGGGAGGAGCGCCCACCCCCCTGGGCATGCCTGGGGGGCTCGTGACTCCCTCGTGGGTCCCCCTGACTTGTTCTCGATGCCATCTCGTCTTATAAATATAGAAACCTCCAGAAATAAACCTAGATCGGGAGTTCCGCCGCCGCAAGCCTCTGTAGCCACCAAAAACCAATCAAGAGCCCGTTCCGGCACCCTGTCGGAGGGGGAATCCATCTCCGGTGGCCATCTTCATCATCTCGGCGATCTCCATGACGAGGAGGGAGTAGTTCTCCCTCGGGGCTGAGGGTATGTACGAGTAGCTATGTGTTTGATCTCTCTCTCTCTCGTGTTCTTGAGATGTCATGATCTCGATGTATCGCAGGCTTTGCTACTATAGTTGGATCCTATGATGTTCTTCCCCCTCTCCCTTCTTGTAATGAATTGAGTTTCCCCTTTGTAGTTATGTTATCACATTGAGTCTTTAAGAACACTTGATGTATGTCTTGCACGTGTCTATGTATGGTGACAATGGGATATTCATGTGAGTACTTGATGTATGTTTTGGTGATCAACTTGCGGGTTTCATGACATCGGGAACCTATGCATATGGGTTGGCACACGTTTTGACTCTCCGGTAGAAACTTTGGGGCACTCTTTGAAGTTCTATGTGTTGGTTGAATAGATGATTCTGAGATTTTGTGATGCATATCGTATAATCATGCCCACGGATACTTGAGGTGACAATGGAGTATCTAGGTGACATTAGGGTCTTGGTTGATGTGTGTCTTAAGGTATTATTCTAGTACGAACTCTAGGATAGATTGATCAGAAAGAATAACTTTGTGGTGGTTTCGTACCCCACAATAATCTCTTCATTTGTTCTCCGCTATTAGTGCCTTTGGAGTGACACTTTGTTGCATGTTGAGGGCTAGTTATATGATCCAGTTATGTTATCATTGTTGAGAGAACTTCACTAGTGAAAGTATGAACCCTAGGCCTTGTTTCCACACATTGCAATACCGTTCGTGCTCACTTTTATTATTAATTACCTTGTTGTTTTTATAATTTCAGATTACAAAAACCTATATCTACTATCCATATTGCACTTGTACCACCATCTCTTCGCCGAACTAGTGCACCTATAAAATTTACCATTGTATTGGGTGTGTTGGGGACACAAGAGACTCTTTGTTATTTGGTTGCAAGGTTGCTTGAGAGAGACCATCTTCATCCTATGCCTCCCACGGATTGATAAACCTTAGGTCACCCATTTGAGGGAAAATTGTTACTGTCTCACAAACCTCTGCACTTGGAGGCCGAACAACGTCTACAAGGAGAAGGTTGCGTAGTAGACATCAGTATGAACCATGGAGAAGTTGGAATACAGTAAATATTACATCAATATATATAAATAATGAGTTCACAACAGTACATAAGTGGTGATTTATTTTTCTTATACTAACGGATCTCATGAGTTTTCTGTTGAGTTTTGTGTTGTGAAGTTTTCATGTTTTGCGAAAAGATTTGATGGACTACGGAATAAGGAGTGGAAAGATCTTAAGATTGGGGATGCCCAAGGAACCCCAAGAAATATTCAAGGATAACAAAGATCCTAAGCTTGGGGATGCCTCGGAAGGCATCCCCTCTTTCGTCTTCAATCCATCGGTAATTTTACTTGAGGCTATATTTTTATTCACCACATGATATGTGTTTTGCTTGGAGCATCTTGTATGATATGAGTCTTTACTTTTTAGTTTGCCACAATCATCCTTGCTGCACACATCTTTTGAGAGAGACACACGCTGAATCGTGAATTTATTACAATACTCTTTGTGCTTCACTTATATCTTTTGAGCTAAGCAATGTTGCCCTAGTGCTTTACTTATATCTTTTAGATCACGGAGGTGTTGTGTTTTGTGGAATTAAACTCTCGTACTTCACTTATATTATTTTTAGAGTTCTTTAAAAAGCATGGCAGTTGGTTTACGTTATGAATTTAGTCCTAATATAATAGGCATCCAAGAGGGATATAATAAAAGCTTTCATTTTAAGTGCATTGAATATGATGAGAAGTTTGATTCCTTGCATATGGTTTGGGGATATGAAGATGGTAATATCAGAGTCATGCTAGTAAGTAATTGTGAATTAGAATCAATACTTGTGTTAAAGCTTGTGATCCCCGTAGCATGCATGTATGGTGAACCGTTATGTGATGAAGTCGGAGCATGATTTGTTTAATGATTGTCAACCTTTGTGTGGAGGTCGGGATCGCACGATGGTTAACTCCTACCAACCCTTCCCCTAGGAGCATGCGTCTAATAATTTGCTTCATTAACTAATAGGCTTTTGCAATAAGTATGCGAGTTCTTTATGACTAATGCTGAGTTCATGGATTGTACACAGTCTCACCCTTCCACCTTTGCTAGCCTCTCTAGTACCGCACAACTTTAGCTGGTACATTACACCCACCTTCCTCAACACAACCACCATCTACCTATTATGGCATTTTCATAGCCATTCCTAGACATATTGCCAGGTAACACGACCGACTCGTTTTTATGACACGCACCATCACTTCCATATTTTTTATAGAGTCATACTTCGTTCTAGATATCGAGTTGTAAGTAAATAAAAGTGTGATGATTTACATTATTAGAGAATTGTACCGTGTGAGAAAAAGGATGATGGAATCTATGATTCCCTTACAAGTTGGCATGAGTCTCCGTACTTTAAAAAAATAAAAGAGGCCAAAGAAGCCCACCAAAAAAATGAGAGAAGGAGAGAAGGGACAATGCTACTATCTTTTACCACACTTGTGCTTCAAAGTAGCACCATGTTCTTCATAGAGAGTCTCCTATTTTGTCACTTTCATATAACTAGTGGAATTACATCTTTTGCACAACCAATTAGTTTCCTTTTTGAGCTTTCATACACTTATAGCTCTAGTGCATTTGTTGCATGGAAATCGGTACTCACTCACATTGATATCTATTGATGGGCATCTCCATAGCCCATTGATATGCCTAGTTGATGTGAGACTATCTTCTCCTTTTTTTGCAACCTCATGGCTCACACTCATGTATTGCGTGAGAGTTGAAAAGGTTTGAAAACATAAAAAGTGTGAAAAAATTGCTTGATTTTCATCACGGTTGTGCGTGATTCAGATACTTTGTGTGGTGAAGATGGAGCATAGACACACCATATGATTTTGTAGGGATAACTTTTTAAGACCATGTTATTTCGAAAGGAAGCAATTGCCTTATTAGTATGTTTGAAATATTATTGTTTTTATGTCAATATTAGAATTTTGTTTTGAATCTTATGGATCTGAATATTCATGCCACAATAGAGAATATTACATGGATAAATATGTTAGCTAGCATTCCACATCAAAAATTCTGTTTTTATCATTTACCTACTCGAGGACGAGCATGAATTAAGCTTGGGGATGCTTGATGCGTCTCCAACGTATCTATAATTTTTTATTGTTCCATGCTATTATATTATCTATTTTGGATGTTTTATTTGCATTAATATGTTGTTTTATATTATTTTTGGGACTAACCTATTAATCTAGAGCCTAGTGCGAGTTTCTGTTTTTTCCACGTTTTTGAATATTGTAGATAAGGAATATTAAACGGAGTCCAAACAGAGTAAAATCTCCGAAAAGATTTTTCTTGGACCACAAGACTCCGAGAAGACTTGGAGTAGGGGCAGGGTATGTGCCGGGAGGCCACAAGCCTGCAGGGCGCGCCCTTGGGGGTGGCCGCGCCCCCTGGCTTGTGGGCCCCATGCAAGTCTCCTAACCCTATTCTTTGGCCTATAAATTCCCAAATATTCTCGTATCGCCAAAAAGGGAGCCACGAAAATACTTCTACGCCGCCACGAGCCTGTGTTGCCGAGAGATCTAATCTCGGAGCCTTTTCCGGTAATCTGCCGGAGAGGGAATTGGTCATGGAGGGCATCTACATCAACCCCATTGCCCCTTCGATGATGTGTGAGTAGTTCACCACAGACCTTCGGGTCCATAGCTAGTAGCTAGATGGCTTCTTCTCTCTCTTTGATCTTCAATAACATGCTTTTCATGATCTTCATGGAGGTCTATTCAATGTAATACTCTTTTGCGGTGTGTTTGTCGAGATTTGTTGAATTGTGAGTTGATGTTCAAATTAACTATGAATGTTATTTGAGTCTCTTCTGAATTCTTATATGCATGATTTCATATCTTTGCAAGTCTCTTTGAATTATTGGTTTGGTTTGGACAACTAGATTGGTAATTCTTGCAATAGGAGAAGTGCTTAGTTTTGGGTTTAATCTTGTGGTGTCCTCACCCAGTGACAAAGTAGGGGTAGCCATGTACGTATTGTATTGTTGCCATCGAGGGTAAAAAGATGGGGTTTTCATCATATTGCTTGATTTTATCCCTCTACATCATTTCATCTTACTTAATGCGTTACTCTGTTCTTCATGAACTTAATACTCAAGATGTAGGCAGGAGTCAGTCGATGTGTGGAGTAATAGTAGTAGATGCAGAATTGTTTCGGTCTACTTGATACGGACGTGATGCCTATATGCATAAGCATTGCCTTAGATATCTTCATAATTGTTTGCTTTTCTATCAATTGCTCGACATTAATTTGTTCACCCATCGTATTATTTTCCTTTATGAGAGGAGCCTCTAGTGAAACCTATGGCCCCCGGGTCTGTTTTCCATATCATATTTTCAGACCTATAAACCAAAAATAGAAAAACTACTTTGCTGCAATTTATTTACTTTTGTTTCCTCAATCTTTTATATCTATATCTACCAGATCTCATCCTTGCAAATAACTCTGAAGGGATTAACAACCCCTTTATAGCGTTGGGTGCAAGTGTTTGATTATTTGTGTAGGTACTACTATTGGGGCCTTGCTTGTTCCTCCTACTGGATTGGAACCTTGGTTCTCAACAAACTGAGGGAAATACTTATCTACTTTGTTGCATCACCCTTTCCTCTTCAAGGGAAAACCAACGCAAGCTCAAGAGGTAGCAGCCCGCTGGGAAGAGCTGCACCGGGAGGGGTGCGAGCCGGATGCTGATGCCGGCTGGGGGATGGAGGAGGTGGTCCATGACTTCAAGCCCGACTGTATTTGCTATTGCTGGGGCATGGACGAGGTTCCCGCCTGCCGTATGAACCGGTCGGGCCAAAGGGCATACGACAGGCGGGAACCTCGTCCATGCCCTTTGGCCCGACCGGGCGGCGAGGATTCCCCTCAGCTAGGTCGCGGGGTGGCTCGAGCACGCCGTGGATCGCTTTGACGCATGGACGGCATCGACGGCGAGGGTATATGCTTAGATGGTGCTGACCTTTGCCCTCTCCCGGTACTCGTGTATTAACTTGGACTAGATGTCTACCATGTGGGCGGATGCACTGGTGGACTTGACGTGGCTCGACGAGGCCATTGGCTTTGAGGCCAACAAGCTCGCCAGCTACCCCTCGCTGGATACGTACGACCCCAGTCTAGGGGTGGATGGTGAACCCGTCCTCGAGGACTAGGTCAACATCTCGATCACTGGCAGCGACGAGGAAGTCGGGTCCATCTTGGAGGAGCGTGACACTAACGACGAGGTCGGCGAGGTGGGCGCATGAGGGGCGGCCACTGATACGTCCATTTTGCATCATGTTTTCATGTTGATATTTATCGCTTCTTTGGCTGTTATTTCACTTCACGGTACTATTCTTATGCCTTTTCTCTCTTATATTGCAAGGTTTACATGAAGAGGGAGAATACCGGCAACTGGAATTCTGGCGAGAAAGTGGAGCAAAGTTGAGATACCTATTCTGCACAACTCCAAATGCCATGAAAATCAACGGAGATTTTTTCCCAATTTATAAAAAATACTGGGCCGAAGAAGTGCCGGAGGGGCACCAGGGGGTGCCCACAAGCCTGCACGGCGCGGCAACCCACCCAGGCCGCGCCATGGGGGCTTGTGGACAGCCCACTGGCCCACTAGCCCCCCTCTTTTGCTATATGGAGGGTTTCGTCCAGAAAAAAATCAGAAGGGAGCTTTTTTGTGGTTTGACCGCCGCCACGAGGCAGAACTTGAGCAGAACCAATCTAGAGCTCCGGCAGGACGATCCTGCCGGGGAAACTTCCCTCCCGGAGGGGGAAATTGTCACCATTGTCATCATCAACACTCCTCTCATTGGAGGGGACTCGTCACCGTCAACATCTTCATCAGCACCATCTCATCTCCAAATCCTAGTTCATCTCTTGTAACCAATCTCCGTCTCGCGACTCCGATTGGTACTTGTAAGGTTGCTAGTAGTGTTGATTACTCTTTGTAGTTGATGCTAGTTGGAGTACTTGGTGGACGAGTTTATGTTCAGATCCTTGATGCTACTCATTACACCTCTGATCATGATTATGATTATGCCTTGTGAGTAGTTACTTTTGTTCCTGAGGACATGGGATAAGTCATGCTAATGATAGTCATGTGAATTTGGTATTCGTTCGGTATTTTGATATGCTGTATGTTGTTTTTCCTCTAGTGGTGTTATGTGAACGTCGACTACATAACACTTCACCATTATTTGGGCCTAGAGGAAGGCATTGGGAAGTAGTAAGTAGATGATGGGTTGCTAGAGTGACAGAAGCTTAAACCCTAGTTTATGCGTTGCTTCGTAAGGGGCTGATTTGGATCCACTGGTTTAATGCTATGGTTAGACTTTGTATTAATTCTTCTTTCGTAGTTGCGGATGCTTGCGAGAGGGGTTAATCATAAGTGGGATGCTTGTCCAAGTAAGGGTAGTACCCAAGCGCCGGTCCACCCACATATCAAACTATCAAAGTAACGAACGTGAATCATATGAACATGATGAAACTAGCATGACAGAAATTCCCGTGTGTCCTCGGGAGCGTTTTTCCTCTTATAAGACTTTGTCCAGGCTTGTCCCTTGCTACAAAAGAGGTTGGGCCACTTTGCTGCACCCTTGCTACTTTTGTTACTTGTTGCTTGGTACGAATCATCTCACCACACAATCACTTGTTACCGACAATTTCAGTGCTTGCAGATTTTTCCTTGCCGAAAACCACTTGTCAGATCCTTCTGCTCCTCGTTGGGTTCGACACTCTTACTTATCGAAAGAACTACAATTGATCCCCTATACTTGTGGGTCATCAGCCATGTCCTCTATGAAGGTGGCGGAACTATCTGCCGACGATGCTAAGGCGGGCCAGAAGACCCTGCCGAGTGGGGACGTGAGACTCCGCCGGCTGGCAACATGGAGGCCAGCTGACAGGTTCCATCAACCGATGATGATGAGGAGGGCGAGAAGACCCCGTCGGCAGGGTACGGGAAGGTGGCACCGCATGCGCTTGCTGTCTAGTTTTTATCTTCCTACTTTATTTAATCACACACTTTGTTATGAACAAGTCCACCCACTAGGGGTGTACATTTGATGTTATGCACTCTCGGCCTGGCACTGCTATCTTTATTTATGTACTGCAGTTTCTTTCAACTTGGTTGTTGTATGCCGGTTCGTTCGGCACTTTTTCTTGCCTTGCTCGTTTTTCCCATGTGCCATGCTCCTTTGCCCTTTTCCTGTCGGCCAGCCGTCTTGCGGATAGTGACCGGGCAAGGAGTGAGCTGCCGGAGGCGGGGTGTTGGTTCTTTTTGCTCTTGGAAGCTGGATTTTGAATGAATCGAGTAGCATGGCCGGACCCGGCCGACCCTTGTCAATTTTTCCTATACGCCCCGCCCCTTTGCTTGTGCGCCCGCCGGCCAGACAACCAGGTTGTGGTCTGTAGTCGGTAAGGGTTAGGCCGCCGGGGAGGACGTATAGTGAGCGATCCCCGAGTCCCCGAGTAGAAAAGCAATAACTAAGCCATAGATACGAATGGAAAAGCAGTCCCCGAGTCCTGCTCGAGGGTGCTAGCTGTTCATTGATTTGAAAGGAAGTGATACATACATACGCTTGTTGCAACTGTAAAACGAGCGGAGGAGGTCCGCATTCCTCGGGCGCTCCGTCTCGGAGCCAGGGGCATCCTTCTTGTTCTTTCTTGGCTTTTGTGCATCGATCGGGTAGTTCGCGTTGTTGCTTAATGCTTTGTTGATGATGTAGGGGCCGTCCCATGGAGCAGACTGTTGTGCTGGCCGAATGTCCGTTGGATCAGCCGGAGCGAGAGGTCGCCATCTCGGAACGATAGGGGCTTGACCCGCCCGCTGTGATAGTGGCGCAAGCCCTACTAGTAGATGGCTGTTATGGACAACGCCAGCTCACATGCCTCCTCTAGGAGGCCGACACCGTATTCTCAGTCCTCTTTGGCATCAACATCATTGTAGACGGTGACTCGCGGTGAGTCGAACTCGACATCGGTGGGGATGATTGATTCGTCCCCATATACGAGGAAGAAGGGGGTGAAACCGGTCGATCGGTTGGGCGTGGTTCGCAGGGTCCATAGCACAACCTGCAGTTCCTCGACCGAGGAGTCGGCCGAGTGCTCGAGCGACTCGACCAGCCTGGGCTTTAGGCCGGTCAGGGTCAGGCCATTGGCCCACTCTGCCACGCTGTTAGACTGCGGATGGGCCACGGACGTGAGGTCCAACCGGATTCCTTGCTCCTTGCGGTAGAGAGCGAGCGGGCCCTTGGGGAAGTTGATGCCATTGTCGGTGATGATGCTGTTGGGGAGGCCTAGCGAACGGCGATGTCCTTAATGAACGTGACGGCTGTCGGGCTTTCAAGTTTCTTGATTGGCTTGGCCTTGATCCACTTTGTGAAATTGTCGACGACCACCAGGAGGTGTGTCACGCCGCCTCGTGCAGTTTTGAACGAGCCCACCATGTCTAGGCCCCACAAGGCAAAAGGCCATGTGAGCGGGATGGTTTGTAGGGCTGCGTCCGGCTGGTGGTTGCGCGCTTTGAAGGGATGGCAGCCGTTGCACTTGTTGACTAACTCTTTGGCGTATTTTAGGGAAGACGACTAGTAGAATCCGTGGCGAAATGCATTGGCCACCAGGGAGCGCGAGGCGGCATGGTGGCCACACTCACCCTTGGTGGATGTCGAGGAGGATCTCGTAGCCCTTCTCCGCCTTGACACAACACTGGAACACTCCAGACACGTTGTGTTTGACGAGCTCGTTGTTGATGATGGTGTAGGATGTGGAACGTCATTGGATCTGTCGGTCCTTGACCTTGTCGGTAGGCAGTTTGTCGTTTTCGATATAGTCGATGAAGGGTTGTGCCCAGGACGGGGCTGTGACCACTTTTAGCATGGCCACCATGACTGGGCTTGCTGGCACGGGGTCGACAACCGGCAGGCCGGTTGCCGCGGTCCTCGGGTCGAGTGGGAGTGGCCCCGTGGGAGGACTGGCAGCCCCGGGCTGGGGGAAGTAGTCCCCGGGACGGATGGAATGGTCATCTTTGCAGGGACCGCAACCGGAGGTCCAGCTAAGGCAGCCCCCGAGTCGGACGATGCAGTCCTTGAGTCGGCGACGACAGCCCTCGGGGCTGGTGGGGAAGCCCCCAAGTTGGTGATGGCAGCCCCCGTGTCTGCCAGGATGAAGATGGACTCAGACACCAGAGATGGCATAATGGAGGTCTTACACAGATGCTCGAGGGATACACCGGCTGGGATCGAGTGCCTGGTGGAGCCAATCTTCAGGAGTGTATCGGCGGGCTTGTTGCCGACTCGAAGGAGGTTGTGGAACTCGCAGCCTTCGAAGCCGTTGGTGAGTTGTTCGGCCAGGAAGTGACAGCTGCCATGTTTGCATCCCTAGGATACCGCTTGCCAATGACTTGCTGCACCACCAGGTTGGAGTTGCCGAAGCAAAGGATGCGTCAGACGCCGATCTCCCTGGCTAGATGGAGGCCGTGGGTGAGCGCTTTGTACTCCACTGCGTAATTCGACGTGGCGAAGTGGATCTGCAAGATGTATTGCATCCGGTCTCCCTTTCGGGAGGAGAGGATGGTGCCGGCCCCGAGGCCAGTCCGAATCTTCGATCAATCAAAGTGCATGCGCCAATAGGTGGAGTCGGGAGGTGGGGGCACGTACTTCGTAGGTTCCCACTCAATGAGGAAATCAGCCAAGGCCTGGGACTCGATGGCCGTGCGAGACTCGTTGGTGATGTAGTGGTCAGCCAGTTGGATGGCCCACTTAGCGATTCGACCGGCCATGTCCCGGTTGCCCATGATTTCTCCGAGGGGAGCGGTGATCACCACCATGATTGGGAGCTCCTTGAAGTAGGGATTGAGCTTATGGGCCACCAGGAACATGACATAACACATATTCTCGTAGTAAGGATAGTTTTGCTTGGAGGTGAACATCACCTCACTCAGACAGTTGACTGGTCATTGGACCGGCTGGGCTTGGCCCGGCTCCGAGCGCTCGATGGCCATGACGATGCTAACCACACGGCTAGTCGCGGCGATGTAGAGCAACATCGTCTCGTTGTCCGTCGGGGTGGCCAGCATGGGCGTGGTGGTCAGTGCTCGCTTGAGGTCGCACACGGCCTCTTCCGCCTGGTTCCTCCAGACAAAATTGTCCGCCTTTTTGAGAGCGCGATAGAGGGGAGTGCCTTTTCTCCCAGCCGACTAAGGAAACATCAGAGCAAGGTGAGGCTGCTGGTGATCTTTTGGACGTCCGTCAGGTTAGTCGTCCGAGCCATCCGCTCGATGGCCCAGATCTTCTCAGGATTAGCCTCGATTCCCCGTTTGGAAATGAGGAAACCAAGGAGCTAGTCGGCTAGGACGCCGAACACGCACTTCTCCTGGTTTAGTTGGATCATGAACTCGCGCAGGCTCGCGGACGTCTCATTCAGATCGTCGAGGAGGATGCGACTTTCTTTGGTCTTGACCACGACGTCGTACACGTAGACATGTACGTTGCGGCCAAGCTGCTTGTAGAGGCATCACTGCATGCAGCACTGGAATGTGGCGTCGACGTTTTTGAGCCCGAACGCCATGATGATATAGAAAAATGCCGTGAAGGGGGTTATGAAAGTTGTTTTAATCCGATTGGCATGATTAAGCTTGATCTGGTGGTAGCCTGAATAGGTGTCCAAGAAGGACAATAGCTCGCAGCCTGCCGTCAAGTTGATCACTTGATCAATACGTGGTAGAGCATGCCTTGTTTAGGCTCATGTAGTCGATACACATGCGCCAAGTATTATTCTTCTTAAGCACCAAGACCGGGTTCGCCACCTAGTCCGGGTGGAAGACTTCCATGATGAAGTCGGCCACTAGCAGTCATTCGATTTCTTCACAAATGGTCTTTCACTTCTCCCGGAGAAGCGCCACAGCGGTTGCTTGACCCGATTTGCGCCCGGTTAGAAATGGAAGAAGTGCTCGGCGTACTTCCTCGGGAATCCCGGCATGTCCTTTGGGGTCCATGCAAAGATATCCCGATTCTCACGTCGGAAGTCGACGAGCTCGCTTTCCTATTTGTCGCTGAGGCTGGCCCCCAGCATGACGTACTTACCGATGGGGTCAGCCAGGTCCAAGGGGACCCTCTTGGTGTCCTTGCTAGCACCGGCTGGAACTGGGCCGCCGCAGCCGGCCGCTTCAGCTTCATCTCGGAAACAGCCACCGGCTCGCGGGCGAGGGTTACGAGCCAGTCGATCTGTCGCTGCTCCTCGGGAATGACGGGGTTTGGACAGCTTGGAGCGGGCCAGAGCGCATTCAGATGACTTCCTGTAGTCGACAATGAACGTGATGATGCAGTGCGGGCCTCACAACTTCATAGTCACATAGGCATAGTGGGGGATCGCAATGAACTTGGCCAGGGTAGGCCGGCCCAAGATGCCCTGGTAGGAGCTGGAGAGGTTGACAACCTCGAACCTGATGGGCTTGCGGTAGAAGTTCTTCGGCGAGCCGAACAACACGTCCAACCGGACCTTGGCAATCAGGGACCAAGAGTGGTCGGGAACAATGCCATGGAACACCGTCCGGGTTGGATGGAGCTCGGACTCCAGGACGTCGAGCTTGTCCACGGTGTTGCGGTACAATATGTTGATGTTGCTCCCGCCATCGAGGAGCACCCGCATGAGGCGGCACGTGCTCCGTCGGGAGACAAAGGTGTGGTCGAAGTCGAGCGCGTAACCGCCAAGCGTTAGCATCACAACCGGGTGATCCTCGCGTCCCCAAGTGACGGGTTTGTTCGAACAGTGCATGTACTAGGGGACCTTGGGTTGACGACGTTGACCTCTAGCGCCCGCATGTGCTCGTTTTTCTTGTTGTTGTCCTCAATGGTGAAGATGACGTAGGTCGAGTCGTACCCGGGGTAGTCATCACGGAAGCCGCTGGCTCCCGGAGCGGGATGCGGCGGCGGTGGCGTCGTAGGCGGCAGAGCGTTGCCCTGTGCGATCTTGGTGAACCAGCTGCATTGCCGGGTCGTGTGCGTAGCCGGCTTGGCCACGCTGTGGAACTCGCAAGGCCCATCGAGCATGTTCTCGAAGGTGTACTTGGCCAGCCAGGGTTGCTTGCCATCATTGGTGTGCTGGCGCCAGCTGGAGCCCGGGGAACCGGCCATCAGACCGTCCTCGACGGCGGTGACCTGCCAGCTCCCTTGACGGGCATCCGACTGGTTAGTCTTGCGCTTTCTCTGATCCAGCTGGGATCGGCCGACTGCCGGAGCGGTAACCGTCTTGGCCACGGTTGGCTTGCGGGCCGCGTCGACGATCACGGGGAGCTTCATGGAAGACTCGGCCATGGCGTACTCGTCGATGATGGCCAACGGCTCCGCAAGGGTCGCTTGTTCCCAGTGTACTCATCGGGGACGACCGCGACGTAGACACGGTGCGAGCCGAAGGAGATGATGGAGCCGTCAAGGGGGAAGTGTGCATCCTCCAGGCGGTGAGCGTTGTCATTGACACAGTCGAGCGCGTTGTGGGGCACGACCAAGCCGTGCGCCACACGCTTGTCAGAAGGGGTGAAAGGTCCGCGCGGAACGTTACTTCGGCCCGCATCGCTGCGGGCCCCATGGTGGGCGCCAACTGTCATGGTATTTCTTCGGTAAATGCTAGGGGGTGGCTTAGATCGTGGTTTGGGGCCAACGGGTGCCGGTGGCGTGTGGGAACGGGTGTAGGCACAAGACACATGACATCGATCTCCCCAGGTTCAAGGCCGTCCGATGAGGTAAAATCCCTAGTCATGCCGGTGTGACTATAGGTGATCCGAGTACAATGGTGCTCCTCAATCTGTCCGTGAGGGAGGAGACAGAGCTGATAACCCACAAGTGTAGGGGATTGCCACAGTCTTCGCGGGTAAGTTAACCCAATTTATTGATTCGACACAAGGGGAGCCAAAGAATATTTATAAGATTTAACACTTGAGTTGTCAATTCAACCGCACCTGAAAGATACTTGCTTGGCAACGAAATATTAGTAGCAACGGTGATATGAAAGTGACGGTGGCAACGGAAATAATAGTGGAAAGCAACGAAAGTAAAACAGCGAAAGTAAAGCGACTTGTGACCAACAGGATAAAACAATGTAGGCTAGGGAGATGGATGGTTGGTCATGGATGAGAGATATCATGTATTTAACTTGGGGAAATGCACATAGAAAAGTAATGATCATCTAGGAATATATCAACCATTATGCATGTATCCCGAGGTAGTCGTGCGTGCTTGCAATAAGAACTTGCACAACATCTTTTGTCCTACCATCCCACTATCAACGTGGCCAAAAGGAACTTATGGAGATTAAGGTGCTCCTGTCAAACAGCACCGGAACAAAGCATTACAATCAATGGATACATGGAATCCTCAAACTACAGCCCATCCCCTTTGGTGTCCCAAGCTGTCACCATTGGGATCACCGGTTCCGGACTATAATAGGTGCATACTACACATATATAGGATCTAGAACACAAATGTATTCATGAAAACATAAGGTATTCAGATGTGAAATCATGGCACTCGGGCCCAAAGTGACAAGCATTAAGAGTAACAAGTAGTAGAAAAGATGATAAACACCATAGTAGACGATAGGCAACATGCCCCCAACAATCCGACAAACTATTACATGATCTAACTCATCCAATCTCTCCCATCCCCTTCACCTACAGCAGGGAATTACTCACACATGATGGGAGAACCCATGGAAGGATGATCGAGTGGTGATGGTGACGACGATGGCGACGGTTTCCCCTCTTCGGAGGCCAAAACAGCCTCCAGATTAGCTCTCCCGAAGAAGAACCAATGGTGGCGGCGGCTCCGCGTCGCGAACTTGCAAAACGACTTTTGTTTTGGAATTTCCTCGTCACAGGTAGAAATAGGAGCCAAAGTAGGGCACCAGAGGGGGTGGGCCCCACCAAGGCGGCCTCCCGGCACGACCAGGGGGCACGCCGCGCGAGCAGGTCGCCTAGGGGCCCCGTGGCTCCCCTCTGGCCCATCTTCTGGCCCATGGTCCCTCCCGGTGCATGGATTTTCTCTATTTTATGGGAATTTTCCAAGACGTCTAAATATCCATTTTTCTGCACACAAGAAAACCAAATAGGCAGCTCTGCTGAAAACAGCATAAGTTCGGTTTAATTTCATTCAAATCATGCAAGAATGAGGCCAAAACAATAGCAAAAGTGTTTGGAAAAGTCGATACATTTGAGATGTATGAACTCCCCCAAGCTTAGCATATTGCTTGTCCTCAACCAATTCAGTTCAACGAACTGAACGCGACAAAGAAAACTTGACAAACTCTTTTGCTTCATCAGTTGTATATAAGAATGCAGTACGAACAAGTCCAAAAAGTATTGAAGTAATGCTACAAAGACAATACATGAAGCAATCCTTCGATCATGTGAAGAGCTTCAACCAACTAAGAAAGTATAATATGTAACTGAAAATCATAACGAGATCACAATGCACATGACTTGGATATACTGGAGTGGTATCTCGCTAGCCCCCATGAGTGAAGAAAAACATAAATGCAGACGCTCCTTCAGAGTCTTAAAGGAGACTAGAAATAAATATTTCAGAATAAGCAATATCACAATCATGCAGAAGACAATGTGGTGCTTTGGGACAATGCACATTACACTCAGAATGACAATTATGCTCTCTATAGTTGGTGCTTTTTATAAGAAGAGGATGACTCAATAGAAAAGTAAAATAGATAGGCCCTTCGCAGAGGGAAGCATTGATTTGCAGAGGTGCCAGAGCTTGAGCTTTAAAACAGAGATAAATCAAAATTTTGGCCTGTATGCTTTCACTATCAACATAACAACTAAGTGATCTCAATATGTTCCGTGCTAAATACATTATAGGCGGTTCCCAAACAGAAAAGTAAAGTTTTAACTCCCCCTCCACCAATCGATCACACTCCGCAGAGGGCCGAATCCAGGGGTACCGTCCATACAAACAACAATGCTGGGGAGTTTTGTTTCATTAAATTTGATTTGACTCTGAGCATGGAACAGGGCATCCCGGTTACCAGCCACTTTCTCGTGAATGATAGTGAATCGACACATATCTTGAATATAACCTACTTTGCATGGAAGATACCGATAGCCCCTGATCACTAATAAGCGATTAGGGCTTACAAAACAACATATTTATTTGAAAATTTAGAACATGACACATGCAAATTTACTTAGGACGGCACAAAAATACTGCATATAGGTAGGTATGGTGGACTCATATGGCGCAACTGGTTTTAAGGATTTTGGGTGCACAAGCAGTCAGTCCGCGTAGTACACGTGAAGGCTAGCAAAAGACGGGGAAGCGGCCAACTAGAGAGCAATAACGGTCATAATCATGTAGAGCGACAAATCAAAACTGAATCGGGCATGAAAGCGATATAACTATTCTGAAATAAAAACATTGTCAAGGCTTGATAGACTTCTAGTCATAAACATGTGTAAGCATGTGCCAAGTCAATCCAAAAACTCTCCGAAGGGAAATACCACTCTAATATGCCAAACCATGAACAGTGCAATGCATGCTAAACATTTCAATAACACATTATGAACTCCAGCTATTTGAGACTAGTCACAAAGAAAGCATGAACTACTGGGAGAGCATTGTAATCATAGCACTATGTCGCTACAAGCTAGTCTCTAGATCATAAGTAGAGGCATATGTACAAAAGTAGAAACAAATAGAGTTCATACCGGCTTTCCTTGTTACATTCCTTCTGTCGATCTTCGTCATTATTGCATCGTCACTTGCACGATCGAACGTAGAAGGATATAATCAAGTGTAATTGCAACCATGGACGTGAGCTGAACTCTGCAAACAAAACAAAGTAAAGATAGAAAATAAATATTTTTGGGTTTTCCGAAGGTTAAACGAAAGCAAAAGAAAAGAGAAATCTTTTTGTTGTTTTTGCAAAGAGAGAACAAAGAAGAACAAGCAAAAACTCCGAAAAGACATACAAAGGATACTACGGATGATACAATGAAAGGGGAGAAGGATACGTACTCCCCAAAGCTTGGACTTTTGGCCTAAGTTGATCTCGGCTACTACGGGCTTCGGGAGCTTCGTACGGCGCCGGAGTGGTACTGGTGGCTCCAAGAATCATATGAGGCCTCGGGCGCGTACACTGATGCCCGGCTGGCCTCCCAAGGAGAAGGCTCTTCTTCCTCGGCAACAACCACCTCCATGGGGTTGTGAAACTACTGCTAGACCACGAACTCGTCCAGCTCAGTCAAGGTCGAAGAACACCCATTCCTGCTAGTGTAATCAAACAAGAGTGGTGCAAGAAGACGGATCTCGTAACTAGTAAGCTCACCAAATCTCATAATATAAACAAGGTTACTAAACTCGGGAGTCCTAGTAACAAACTAATGCGTCTTCATAGTGGTAAGATCAAAGCTTATGAATGAAAAAGGCGTATCATCCGTGCGCACTGTGTGCCCGAGGTGCTCGAGGATAAGCGTGGCATAAATGCCACCAAAGTGAGGCCCTTTGCCGTTGTTAGTGACAAGGCGACGAGCAATCAAAGCACCAATATTATACGTGTTCTCTCCTAAGAGGGAGGCTGTGAAGATAGCGAGATCCAGAGCCGAAATGTTGCTCGTGTTGTCACGAGCTAACACCCTTCGAGCAATATAGTATGTGAAATACCTCATGTGAGGAAACAAAATGCTGGAGATTTCCCCCCGGTGAATTTCTCGCGGGTCCTTACTGCAAAGGGAAGCCAATAGGGATTTCAGCTCGTATTGCTGAATGTTCTTTTTGACCGTCTTCCCGACACTCCGCACACCTATAATATTACAAATTCTGCCAAAGACATGGTAAAGACATCCTCATATAATCTGAATTCAATCATGGAAGTTTTATTATTATATCTAAACCAGTTGACAAAATAATAAATGAGTTTGGTATATTATTGCACATGTCGTGTTACGAGATGTGTCAAACCTGCAGCTGCACAGAGGTTATCAAACTTATCCTTAATACCTGCCGCCATAAGGAAATCTGAACACGAGTATGCCATGTCACATGTCGTGTCCGTCTTGTGGAGAAACTCCGGTGGCACAATATCATCATTGTAACTTGTCCTCATAGTAGAGGATGAATATGTAGCTCTAGTTAGTCTATCAATAGGCTTGGCTCTCTTCTTCCCAAGCCATCCTTTTGCTTTTCCAAACAAGCTTGATACGTCTCCAACGTATCTACAATTTTTATGGTTCCATGCTATTATCTTGTCAAACTTTGGATGTTTTGTATGCCTTTTATATCTTTTTTCGGGCTAACTTATTAACTTAGTGCCAAGTGCCCGTTCCTGTTTTTTCCGTGTTTTTGACCCTTTTCACAGGAGGATTTTAAATGGTGTCCAAACGGAAAAAAACTTCTGAAAAGAATTTTTCGTAACAGAAGATACGGAAGGGACGTGAGAACCAAGGCAGAGGCCACCAGAGGACCCCACAAGCCCCCTAGGCGCAGCCAGGGGGCCCCGCGCCTAGCAGGCTTGTGGGCCCCCTTTGGCTCGTCTGCCCTACCTCTTCCGCCTATAAATTCCTGAAAAATCCAAAACTGCGTGAGAGATCCACGAAAATACTTTTCCACCGCCGCAAGCTTGTGTCTCCGCAAGATCCCATCTGGGGCATATTCTGGTGCCCTGTCGGAGGGGAATTCAGATACGGAGGGCTTCTTCATCAACACCATGACCTCTCCGATGATGCGTGAGTAGTTCACCATAGACCTTCGGGTCCATAACTAGTAGCTAGATGGCTTCTTCTCTCTCTTGGATCTTTAATACAAAGTTCTCCATGATCTTCATGGAGATCTATCCAATGTAATCTTCTTTTGCGGTGTGTTTGTCGAGATCCGATGAATTGTGGATTTATGATCAGATTATCTATGAATCTCATTTGAGTTTCGTCTGATCTCTTATATGCATGATTTCATATCCTTTTAATTCTCTTCGAGTTGTGGGTTTTGTTTGCCCAACTTGATCTATGATTCTTGCAATGGGAGAAGTGCTTGGTTTTGGGTTCATACCGTGCGGTGACCTCACCAAGTGATAGAAGGGGTAGCGAGGCATGCATCGTGTTGTTCCAATCAAGGGTAAAAAGATGGGGTTTACATCATTGGTTTGAGTTTATCCCTCTACATCATGTCATCTTGCTTAAGGCGTTACTCTGTTCGTCATGAACTCAATACACTAGTTGCATGCTGGATAGCGGTCGATGTGTGGAGTAATAGTAGTAGATGCAGAAAGCATCGGTCTACTTGTCTCGGACGTGATGCCTATATGTATGATCATTGCCTTAGATATCGTCATGACTTTGCGCGGTTCTATCAATTGCTCAACAGTAATTTGTTCACCCACCGTAATATTTGCTATTTTGAGAGAAGCCTCTAGTGAACACTATGCCCCCCCGGGTCTACTTCACACCATATTTTCAGCATTACACTTTTACTTCGTTGCACTTTCCACCTTCAGATCTCACTTTGCAATCAATCTTGAAGGGATTGACAACCCCTTTATAGCGTTTGGTGCAAGCTCGTTTGTGTTTGTGCATGTACTCTGGACTTCGCCTGATTCTCCTACTGGATTGATAACTTGGTTTTCAAAACTGAGGGAAATACTTACTGCTCCTGTGCTGCATCACCCTTTCCTCTTCAAGGGAAAAACCAACGCAAGGTTAAGAGGCAGCAAAGCTCATTTCTGGAAAGGGCCCAGGTGGGCCCAGGTGACTTGTGGGCGCAGCCAGGGGGTAGGCCACGCCAGCTGGCCGCCTGGACAGAGGGTGGCCCCCCTGGGTGACTCCAAGTGCCCCTGTGTCACTTTTTTATGGAAATTTTTATTATAAATTTTCTGGAATTTTTCTCAAAACTTCACTTTTGAGAATTTTTCGAAATACTGAAAGCCGCAAAACTTACGGTAAGCTCGAAACAATGGTTAAACATATGAAGCTTCAAAAACATAAAACTTTGGTACAACAAAGATGATGAAAGATAAAGAAAATGAAAACATAACAAGCTTCTCTTTTTTACTCATATAAAACATATTTGTTAGCAAGGTTGATCCAGTCTTACTACCAAATTGGTGTTATATTTGAGAAAAAAGTTTAACTTCTTATAAAGCAATCATGGTACCTTTATTTCAATGGATATTGACCCCACCATAATGGTTTTATATTTGTGGTGCACCTGTAGAGGACAATCCCACTCTCCAACCTTCACGGTGTCAATATTCTCAATAGAATTAAGGCCATGCCTTTTATCAATTTTCTTCGAAAAATATACCGTGTGCTCCTTCTCATTAACATTGAAGGTCACCTTTCCTTTATTGCAATCAATAATAGCACATGTGGTGTTAAGAAAAGGTCTACCAAGAATAATAGACATTCTCCCATCCTCGGGCATGTCAAGCACAACAAAGTCAGTAAGGATCAAACAATTAGCAATTTCAACTCGGACATCCTCACAAATATCTACAGGATCAGTTGTTGACTTATCAACCATTTGAAGAGAGATATCTGTAGGGATTAGTTTATCTAGACAAAGCCTTTTGTAGAGAGAAAAAGGCATAACACTCACTCCTGCACCAAGATCACATAAAGTAGTTCTAACATAACTATTTTTTATGGAGCAAGGAATGGAGGGTATCCCTGGATCACCAAGCTTCTCAGGAATCCTGCCACTGAAAGAGTAATTAGCAAGCATAGTAGATATTGTCTCATTAGAAAGTTTTCTTTTATTAGTGACAATATCTTTCATATACCTCGAGTACGGAGGCAACTTAATAGCAACGGTCAAAGGAATTTGAAGAAAAAGAGGTTTCATCCATTCACAAAATTTATTGTAATGCTCTTCTTCTTTAGTTTTGAAAGACTTAACTGGAAAGGGCATTGATTTTTGTACCCACGGTTCTCTTTCCTTCCCATGTTTTCTTGCAACAAAATCTTCTCTAGTATGCCTCTTGCGCTTGTCGGGTGCTTCTTCTTCTCGAATCTCAGCAGGATCGATCTTCTCACTATCTTTATCAGGTTCAGCACCATCTTCAGTTTCAGCATCAGAAATAGATATACTATTAGGATCAACAATAGGTTCTTCATCAATTATGGCATCATTGGAGTTGTCAGCCTCCTTGTATTTCTTCTTCTTCTTCTAGGAGCTGACATTGTCTTCTTCCTGCAATTGAGAATCTTGCTCGATCCTCTTTGGATGCCCCTCTGGATAAAGGGGGTCCTGGGTATGTGTACCTCCTCAGGTCTTTATACCATATGCGTGCATATCAACTTGTTTGGCATTGTTAGCAAGCAAATATTTTTGCACATTAGAAATTTGTTCAAGCTGAGTTTGAACCATATGAAAATGCTTAACAAGACCTTTAACATCATTAACAGTTCTACTCAAAACATCAAGTAAACTTTTGATAGCAAGGAAATTATCATGCAATTGGCTTTGAATCCGCTTGTTAAAGTGATTTTGCTTGACAATAAAATTATCAAGCTCATCTAAACATTGATCACGAGGCTTACCATGAGGGACGTCACTTGCATTGAATTCTAAAAGAGAGTGTACCTCTACCATAGGTGGGTGAGTGGTAGGCTCACATAATTCCTCAATAGGAGGTAGATTCTTCACATCTTTAGTTTTAATACCTCTCTCTTTCATAGACTTCTCGGCTTCTTGCATAACTTATGGGATCAAGAGAAGCATACCTCTCTTCTTGGGTGATGGAGGTGGTTCAGGAACTGACCAATCATCATGATTCTTAGCTATCTTGCGCATTAGTTCTTCGGCATCGTCCGCTGTTCTTTCCCTTAAAACACAACCATCACAACTATCCAGATAGGTTCTAGATTCATCGGTTAGACCAACATAAAATATATCAAGAAATTCATTCGTAGGAAATTCCACGTACCGGTCTAGCCTTAAGCAAAGTGCAATACCTCCGCCAAGCTTTAGGGAGGTGCTCATCCTTCAACTGTTTAAATATATAAATTCTTTGTAAAGCAGCATGTTGCTTATGAGCAGGAAAATATTTAGCAACAAAAGATTGAGCTAAATCTTGAGGACTCTTAATGGAACCACATGGTAGTGCATCGTACCATGCTTTAGCATCTTCCTTCAAACAAAGAGGAAGTAGCTTAGTAACATAATAATTTATCTTCTTGTCCTCTGTAGTGAATAAGCCACCCAACTCAGTGAGTTTGGTAAGGTGTGCAATAGCATCGTCATCTTCTCTGCCATAAAAAGGGTTAGTTTCAACTGTGGATATAAGTGAAAGATCGACAGAGAAATCAAAATCAGCATCCTCAATGCAAATAAGAGATGAAGCAAACTTAGGATCAGGAGTAAAGTTGTTCTTCATAGAATGCTTTTCAAGCAGCTTCTTAACAAAAGCAGGGTCAGAGTGAGCATACTTTGTAAGTTCCCTGCATAAATCATCGTCAAGTTTAATATAATCATCATCAAGAATTCTGTCCTTGAGACCACTCAAGTCTGGGTAACCAAAAGATCTACCAATGGGGTAGCGTTTAACAGGACGTTCAATTCCAGACTCAATAAAATAACCAAGTAAACGAGGCTCATCAATAGTAGTGGAAGCATCATCAAAAGTATGAGGCATAGTGATAGACTCGGTAGAAGCAGCAAGTGATGGTGGTGAAGCAAACTTACTCATAACGGAAGGTGAATCAAGCGTAGCGCTAGTGCTAAGAACAGTGCCTTTTCTCGTAGTGGATGGTAAAATTGGAACCTTGGGGTCTCCTTTCTTACCCATAGTGAAGAAATCACAGCAAGAAAAATAACTCCAAGTAGACTTGTAAATCAAGCTATGCTCTCCGGCAACGGCGCCAGAAAAAGGTCTTGATAACCCACAAGTGTTGTGGATCGCAACAGTCTTCACGGGTAAGTTAACACAATTTATTGATTCGACACAAGGGGAGCCAAAGAATATTTATAAGCTTTAACAATTGAGTTTTCAATTCAACTGCACCTGAAAGATACTTGCTTGGCAACAAAATATTAGTAGCAACGGTGATATGAAAGTGATGGTGGCAACGAAAATAATAGTGGCAAAGCAATGTAAGTAAAACAGCAAAAGTAAAGCGACTTGTGACCAGCAGGATTAAAACACTGTAGGCTAGGGAGATGGATGGTTGGTCATGGATGAGAGATATCATGTATTTAACTTGGGGCAAGGCGCATAGAAAAGTAATGATCATCTAGGCATATATCAAACATTAGGCATGTATCCCGAGGTAGTCGTGCGTGCTTGCAATAAGAACTTGCACGACATCTTTTGTCCTACCACCCCGCTATCAACGAGGCCAAAAGGAACTTATGGAGATTAAGGTGCTCCTGCCAAAGAGCACTGACACAAAGCATTACAACAATTCATACATGGAATCCTCAAACTACAGCCCATCCCCTTTGGTGTCCCAAGCTGTCACCATTGGGATCGCTGGTTCCGGACTATAATAGGTGCATACTACTCATAGATAGGATCTAGAACACAAATATATTCATGAAAACATAAGGTATTCAGATCTGAAATCATGGCACTCGGGCCCAAAGTGACAAGCATTAAGAGTAACAAGTAGTAGCAAAGATCATAAACACCATAGTAGATGATAGGCAACATGCCCCCAACAATCCGAAGAACTATTACATGATCTAACTCATCCAATCTCTCCCATCCCCTTCACCTACAGCATGGAATTACTCACTCATGACGGGAGAAGACATGGAAAGATGATGGAGTGGTGATGGTGATGACGATACGATTTGCCCTTTCCGGAGGCCAAAACAGCCTCCAGATTAGCTCTCCCGAAGAAGAACCGAGTGTGGCGGTGGCTCCGCGTCGAGAACTTGCAAAACGAATTATGTTCTGGAATTTCCTCGTCACAAGTAAAAATAGGAGCCAAAGTAGGGCACCAGAGGGGGTGGGCCCCACCCAGGAGGCCTCCCGGAGCACCAAGGGGCAGGCCGTGCCAGCAGGTCGCGGGGGGGGGGGGGGGGGGGGGCTGTGGCTCCCCTCTGGTCCATCTTCTGTCCCATGGTCCCTCCTGGTGCGTGGATTTTCTTTTTTTATGGGAATTTACCGGGACGTCTAAAATCCATTTTCCCGCACACAAGAAAACCATACAGGAAGCTCTGCTGAAAACAACGTCAGTCCGGGTTAGTTTCATTCAAATCATGCAAGAATGAGGCCAAAACGGTAGCAAAGGTGTTTGGAAAAGGCGATACGTTTGAGACATATCAGATGCTCGCGCTGAGAGTGTTCGGTTTCCAAGGCGAGTTCAACTATTTACTCTTATCAGGAAATGATGATTTATTCCCCGGCCGACTCATGGTTACCGAAGCATCACAGGGCCCACAGCTTTTAACTCTACGCAAAGATTAATAGCAATTTTCGATTTTTGCATTCTTTTATAAAGGCAAGAACCTTTAGCTATCCCTGATGGAACCGCTCCTTATAGCAAGAGGAGGTAACACCCTTGATAAACAAATCAAAATCTGTTCCGAGGCTCCATAGCCTCCGAGCATCACTAAGAAACCCTAGAGCTCCAGCACTTCCGGTGTCATGGTGGGTTCCTCCTCACCCCCCTTGCCCCCCTTCCGGGGGACTGGGCCAGCTGCTTCGTTTCTCTTCTTTGTTTGCGCGAGCTCAAAACTCAGGGATATCTTCTCCTATTAGATCTCGCGACCACTCACACCGGTCTAGCCTTCGCGGAAAGCTTCCCTTCCCCTTAAAGGGGAGAACGGGGTTGCTTCGTTTCCTTCCTACTGCGAGGGGTGGTATTCCCCATTCTCCCTTTCCTAAGGGGTTTATTGGAGTTCTACGGGCTGCAGCTCCACAATCTCACCACCGACTCCATCCTTCATATCTCAGGCTTTGAGGCCTTATGCGAGAGGTTCTTGGGTTGCTAGCCCCACTTCGATTTATGGAGGAAGTACTTCTACATCATTCCCCGAACTAGAGGAACGACAATTCGGGAAGTGGGTGGAGCAGAAGTATGGTGCATAGCCTCTATAGGATACACGATTGGACAGCGAAGAAGTAGCCCGACGAATGGCTCTCGGAGTGGTTTTATACCGAGGATTTTCCACTGTTCGTACTAGTTCGGAGAAGCCATCCCGATTACTCCGCGACCCCTTTAAAGAAGCGATTCGCCTGGAGGCCAAAGAGCTCTTCCCAAGAGGAGAGATCCGAAGCGAAACACCTAGCCTCCAAGATCAGGGTACTTACTCATAGCGGGTTGACTATTATTGACGTAATGGCCGCGACGATTACCTAGAGCGTCCAAGCGCTCCAACAGCGTACAAATCCTTTGTGGCTCTACAGCGGGACAAGCGATTCCATCGGATCACAAAGGTAGGGACCGGACGATCAAAAGGTCTTGGCAGTCGTTCTTGCCAATTTCTTCAAGAGGGGGAAGAAGATTTTGCCCGCTTCACCCCCAAGGACAGCTATTCGGCAAATAACCATATCGAATGGGTAAGCGTGCTCATATTCACACACGTGGAGGCGCTGACTTATAACTCCTACCCCTTCTTCGCAGACCTGGAGGCACTGGATCGAGACGGTAAACTGTCCCTTATCCCATCCCGAGGACTTCGCCCATGATGATGACCCCCGATTTCAGAAAGACCCGGAGCTTTCGATCATCTTTAAGGACGGGGTGTTTTATTAAGAGAGCGTTGATGAGCAGAAGGTGGCCCTTATAGCCGACAAACCCAGGTCCCTTCCATCTTCAGGGAGTAAGAGAAAAATGGTTGCCCGACGAGGGGCCATGCCCAGGGTTCGTCAGAGCACACGCCGGACTGCTCCTCGAGCTAAGCCAGTCGGGGTTCTATCAAACAAGAATAGTATTCCCGAACAAGAGGTGATAGAAGAAAACACGTCAGCTACCCCTTTGATACGTCCATTTTGCATCATGTTTTCATGTTGATATTTATCGCTTCTTGGGCTGTTATTTCACTTCACGGTACAATTCTTATGCCTTTTCTCTCTTATTTTGCATGGTTTACATGAAGAGGGAGAATGCCGGCAGCTGGAATTCTGGCCTAGAAGTGGAGCAAAGTTGAGATACCAATTCTGCGCAACTCCAAACGCCATAAAAATCAACGAGGATTTTTTTCCGGATTTATAAAAAATACTGGGCCGAAGAAGCGCCAGAGGGGCGCCAGGGGTTGGCCACAAGCCTGCACGACGCGGCCACCCCCAGGCCGCGCCATGAGGGCTTGTGGGCAACCTGCTGGCCCACTTGCCCCCCTCTTCTGCTATATGAAGGGTTTCGTCCAGGAAAAAAAATCAAGGAGGAGCTTTTTCGTGGTTTCGCCGCTGCCACGAGGCGGAACTTGAGCAGAACCAATCTAGAGCTTTGGCAGGACGATCCTGCCGGGGAAACTTCCCTCCCGGAGGGGGAAATCGTCACCATCGTCATCACCAACACTCCTCTCATTGGAGGGGACTCGTCACCATCAACATATTCATCAGCGCCATCTCATCTCCAAACCCTAGTTCATCACTTGTAACCAATCTCCGTCTCGCGACTCCGATTGGTACTTGTAAGGTTGCTAGTAGTGTTGATTACTCTTTGTAGTTGATGCTAGTTGGATTATTTGGTGGAAGAGTTTATGTTCAGATCCTTGATGCTACGCATTACCTCTCTGGTCATGAATATGATTATGCTTTGTGAGTAGTTACTTCTGTTCCCGAGGACATGGGATAAGTCGTGCTAATAATAGTCATGTGAATTTGCTATTCGTTCGATATTTTGATATGTTGTATGTTGTTTTTCCTCTAGTGGTGTTATGTGAACGTCTAATACGTAACACTTCACCATTATTTGGGCCTAGAGGAAGGCATTGGGAAGTATAAAGTAGATGATGGGTTGCTAGAGTGACAGAAGCTTAAACCCTAGTTTGTGCGTTGCTTCGTAAGGGGCTGATTTGGATCCACTAGTTTAATGCTATGGTTAGACTTTGTCTTAATTCTTCTTTTGTAGTTGCGGATGCTTGCGAGAGGGGTTAATCATAAGTGGGATGCTTGTCCAAGTAAGGGCAGTACCCAAGCGCCGGTCCACCCACATATCAAACTATCAAAGTAACGAACGCGAATCATATGAACATGATGAAAACTAGCATGACAGAAATTCCCGTGTGTCCTCGGGAGCGTTTTTCCTCCTATAACACTTTGTCCAGGCTTATCCCTTGCTACAAAAGGGATTGGGACACTTTGCTGCACCGTTGCTAATTTTGTTACTTGTTGCTTGCTACGAATCATCTCACCAGAAAATCACTTGTTACCGACAATTTCAGTGCTTGCACATATTTCCTTGCTGAAAACCACTTGTCAGAGCCATCTGCTCCTCATTGGGTTCGACACTCTTACTTACCGAAAGAACTACGATTGATCTTCTATACTTGTGGGTCATCAAGACTCTTTTCTGGCGCCGTTGCCGGGGAGTGAAGCGCATTTGGTAAGTGGAACTTGGTAAGGAAACATTCATATAGTGTGCTGAAATTTGTTGTCACTTGTCACTATGGATACTAATCCTTTGAGGGGCTTGTTCGGGGTATCTTCACATCAAACGGAAGCACAAAGAGTTGCTCCTCAACCTGCTGCACGTACTGAAAATGTTTTCTTTGAATTTCCTTTGGGTATGCTTGAGAAACTGCTATCTAATCCTTTTACGGGAGACAGAACATCACATCCACACTTGCATCTAATCTATGTAGATGAAGTTTGTGGTCTATTTAAGCTTGCAGGTTTGCCCGAGGATGAGGTCAAGTAGAAGGTCTTTCCTTTATCTTTGAAGGATAAGGCGTTGAGATGGTATAGGCTATGTGATGATACTGGATCATGGGACTACAATCGGTTGAAATTGGAATTTCATCAAAAGTTTTATCCTATGCATTTAGTACATTGTGATCGGAATTGTAATTATAATTTTTGGCCTCGTGAAAAAGAAAGCATCGCTCAAGCTTGGGGGGGGGGGCTTAAATCAATGTTATATTCATGCCGCAATCATGAGCTCTCGAGAGAAATTATCATTCAGAACTTCTATGCTCGGCTTTCTCATGATGATCGCACCATGCTTGACACTTCTTGTACCGGTTCTTTTATGAAGAGAGATATTGACTTCAAATGGAATTTATTGGAGAGAATTAAACGCAACTCTGAAGATTGGGAGCTTGAATAAGGTAAGGAGTCAGGTATGAATTTCACGTTTGATTGTGTTAAATCCTTTGTTGAGACAAATACTTTTGGTGACTTTAGCACTAAGTATGGACTTGACTCTGAGATCGTAGCTTCATTGTGTGAATCCTTTGCTTCCCATATTGATCTCCCCAAAGAGAAGTGGTTTAAATATCATCCTCCTTTAGAAGTCAATGTAGTTAAACCCAATCCAGTTGAAGCGAGAGTCATTGCCTATAATGCTCCTGTGGTTCCCAGTGCTTACATTGAGAAACCACCTTTCCCTGTTAGGATAAAGGATCATTCTAAATCTTCAACTATGATACGTAGAGGCTATATTAGAACACCTACACCCCCTGAGCAAATTAGAGTTGAACCTAGCATTGCTATTATCAAAGATCTTATGTCCGACGATGTTGAGGGACATAATATTCACTTCTGTGAAGATGGTGCTAGAATTGCTAAACCTCACGCTAGAGATAAACATAGGCGAGTTGTTGGCATGCATGTGGTTTCTGTTAAGATAGGAGATCATTGTTATCATGGTTTATGTGACGTGGGTGCTGGTGTTAGTGCAATACCTCAATCCTTATATGATGAAATCGAAGACGACATTGCACATGTTGAGATAGAGCCTATTGATGTCACTATTCAGCTTGCCAATAGAGATACTATCTGCCCTGTGGGAATTGTTAGGGATGTTGAAGTATTGTGTGGTAAAACGAAGTATCCTGCTGATTTCCTCTTTCTTGCTACCGCTTAAGATAGCTTTTGTCCCATCATATTTGGCAGACCCTTCCTCAATACTCTCAATGCTCATATTGACTGTGAGAAGCAAACTGTCACTATTGGCTTTGAAGGTGTGTCACATGAGTTAAATTTCTCCAAGTTTGGTAGACAACCTCATGAAAAGGAGTTGCCTAGTAAGGATGAAACTATTGCCTTAGCTTCTATTGCCGTGCCTCCTACTGATCCCTTAGAGCAATACTTGCTTGAGCATGAAAATAATATGCATATGGATGAAAGGGATAAGATAGATAGAGTTGTCTTAGAACAATATCCTATCCTTAAGAATAGATTGCCTGTTGAACTGCTTGGGGATCCACCCCCACCAAAGGGTGATCCTGTGTTCGAGCTTAAACAGTTGCCTGATACTCTTAAGTATGCTTATCTTGATGAAAAGGAGATATATCATGTCATTATTAGTGCTAGCCTCTCACAGCATCAAGAAAAGAAGTTACTAAAAACTTTGAGGAAGCACCATGCTGCTATCAGATATACTCTTGATGATCTTATGGGCATTAGTCCCACTCTATGCCAGCACAAGATTAAAACCGATCCTGATTTCAAACCAGTTGCCGATCATCAAAGGAGATCGAATCCTAAGATGAAAGAAGTAGTAAGGAAAGAAATACTAAAGCTCCTGGAAGCGGGTATTATCTATCATGTTGCTCATAGCGATTGGCTTAGTCCGGTGCACTGCGTCCCTAAGAAGGGAGGCATTACCGTTGTCCCTAATGATAAGGATGAATTGATCCCACACAGGATTATTACTGGCCATAGGATGGTGATCGATTTTAGGAAATTGAATAAAGCCACTAGGAAAGATCATTACCCTTTGCCTTTTATCGACCAAATGCTAGAAAGGTTGTCTAAACACACACACTTCTGCTTTCTAGACGGTTATTCTGGTTTCTCCCAAATACCAGTTGCACAAGCTGATCAGGAGAAAACCACTTTCACCTGCCCTTTCCGTACCTTTGCTTATAGACTTATGCCTTTTGGCTTATGTAATGCACATGCCACCTTTCAATGATGTATGATGGCTATATTCTCTGACTTTTGTGAAAAGATTGTCGACGTTTTCATGGAAGACTTTTCCGCTTACGGGTCTTCTTTTGATGATTGCCTCAGCAACCTTGATCGAGTCTTACAGAGATGTAAAGACACCAATCTTGTCTTGAATTGGGAGAAGTGCCACTTTATGGTTAATGAAGGCATCGTCTAGGACATAAAATTTCCGAAAGAGGTATTGAAGTCGATAAGGCTAAGGTTGATGCAATCGAGAAAATGCCATACCCAAGAGATATCAAAGGTATAAGAAGTTTCCTTGGTCATGCTGGTTACCATAGAAGGTTCATTAAAGACTTCTCAAAGATTTCTAGGCCTCTTACCAATCTCTTGCAAAAGGATATTCCTTTTTTTTGACGATGATTGTGAGGAAGCCTTCGAAATACTTAAGAGGGCTTTGATAACTGCACCTATTGTTCAACCACCTGATTGGAACTTGCCTTTTGAGATCATGTGTGATGCTAGTGATTATGCTATTGGTGTTGTTCTAGGGCAAAGAGTTGACAAGAAGTTGAATGTCATTCACTACGCTAGTAAAACTCTAGACAGTGCCCAGAGAAACTATGGTACTACGGAGAAGGAATTTTTAGCAGTCGTGTTTGCATGTGAAAAGTTCAGGTCTTACATAGTTGATTCCAAAGTCACTATTCACACTGATCATGCTGCTATTAAGTACCTCACGGAGTAGAAAGACGCTAAACCTAGACTTATCAGATGGGTTCTCTTGCTACAGGAATTTGATTTGCACGTTGTCGACAAAAAGGGTGCTGATAACCCACTAGCAGATAACTTGTCTAGGTTGGAGAACGTTCTTGATGACCCACAACCTATTGATGATAGCTTTCCCGATGAGCAATAGGATGTCATCAATGCTTCACGTAGTGCACCGTGGTATGCTGATTATGCAAACTATATAGTTGCCAAATACGTACCACCTAGTTTCACGTACCAGCAAAAGAAAAATTCTTCTTTGACTTGAGACACTACTTTTGGGATGATCCTCACCTTTATAAGGAAGGAGTAGATGGTGTTATTAGACGTTGTGTACCTAAACATGAACAGGGACAGATCCTACAGAAGTGTCACTCCGAGGCCTACGGAGGACACGATGCGGGAGATAGAACTGCACACAAGGTATTGCAATCAGGTTTCTATTGGCCCACTCTCTGCAAGGATGCCCGTAAGTTTGTCTTGTCTTGTGACGAATGTCAAAGAATAGGTAATATCAGCAAACGTCAAGAAATGCCTATGAACTATTCACTTGTCATTGAACCATTTGATGTCTGGGGCTTTGATTATATGGGACCTTTTCCAAAATCCAATGGGTATACTCATATCCTAGTTGCTCTTGATTACGTCACTAAGTGGGTAGAAGCTATCCCCACTAGTAGTGCTGATCACAACACCTCTATCAGGATGCTGAAAGAAGTTATCTTCCCTAGATTTGGAGTCCCTAGATATCTACTGACTGACGGTGGTTCACACTTCATTCATGATGTTTTCCGTAAAACACTTGCTAAGTACGATGTCAACCATAGAATTGCATCTCCCTACCACCCTTAGTCCAGCGGTCAAGTAGAGCTAAGAAATAGAGAGATTAAACTAATTCTGCAAAAGACTGTCAACAGGTCTAGAAAGAATTGGTCTAAGAAGCTCGATGATGCACTGTGGGCTTATAGAACTGCCTATAAGAATCCCATGGGCATGTCTCCGTACAAAATGGTGTACGGTAAAGCATGTCATTTACCTCTTGAGCTAGAGCATAAAGCTTATTGGGAAATCAAAGAGCTCAACTTTGATTTAAAACTTGCCGGTGAGAAGAGGTTATTTGACATTAGCTCGCTTGATGAATGGAGAACTCAGGCATATGTGAATGCCAAGCTGTTCAAAGAGAAGGTTAAGAGGTGGCATGATAAGAGGATACAAAAGCGTGAATTCAATGTAGGTGATTATGTCTTGCTATACAATTCTCGTTTAAGATTCTTTGCAGGTAACCTTCTCTCTAAATGGGAAGGTCCCTATGTTGTTGAGGAAGTATATCGTTTCGGTGCTATCAAGATCAACAACACGGAAGGTAATTGTCTGAGAGTGGTAAATGGGCAGAGAATCAAGCATTATATCTCAGGTACTCCCATAAATGTTGAAAGCAATATTGTCAGTACCATAACTCCGGAAGAATACCTTAGGGACATTTATCAGCCTGTTTCACACTCCGAAAATGAAGAGGTATGTGATTCAGTAAGAAAACAGAGTCGAAAACTTTTCGAGTAGGAAATTTTCTCCGTTTTTGAATATTTGAAAAAATACAAAAATTGGAAGTAGTCCGGAACATGCGCGAGGAGGCGACAAGCCTGCACGGCGCGGGCCCACCCCCTAGCCGCGCCGTGATGGCTTGTGGCCACCTCGTGCGCCTCCCGGACTCCGTTTTCGTGCAGGGTACTCCTTCTGGTCTACAAAAAGTCATTATATATACTCCCGTTTGGTCTGACCCCTGCATCACGCAGAGTTCGTGTGTTTTTCGTTTCGAGCCTGTTTTCTGTTGCAGATTTCGAGCAAGATGTCTTCTCAGGAATCTGTGGGGGAGAACAATCTCCCTCAAGTTTATGGAGAAGTAAGTGCTGATCTGAAAAGGATGGAAGTCATGGAGGCTAAGGAATGGCTAGCTAAAGAAACCAAGGGCAAAACTAAGGAGAAGAATCACGTGTGGGACGAAGTGCAATGTGTGCTCAACAAGGAAGAAGTTGAAGAAATGGATTTCCTCCAACCCTACCTCCACCTACTGTCTTCATCCTTGATTGAACTCTTGAGGTTTTGTGAAACAACTCATGCTCGCAATACTTGTCTCACTCGTGAAGTTGTTTTGCTGGAAAAATATATCGCAGATCTCCAAGGTATAAATCAAATATTAATGGCCCTCTTGGAGTCAAAGATTGCAACAACTCCACCACCGTCACCACCAAAGGAAGACAACTAAACATGGATATGGGCAATGCCCTTGGCTTGTGCCAAGCTTCGGGGAGTTGCCCCGGTATCGTATCACCATCACATCTTTTGACTTTACCTTTGTTTTAGTTTTCCTTTTCAGTTTTCTCTTTCTCTAGTAGATTTAAAAGTCTTAGTGTCTTAGTCTTGAGTTTTGCATTGTGTCACCCCCGATGTATTCGAGCTCGTGAGCCACATAATAAAGAGTGTCTTAGTTGAAGGGCTTTGCCTCTTGCCATGATCAAAAGAGTGAGAATAGAACAAAAGCACGAAAGATCATGTAATGATCTTATGGGAAGTGATGGCTTCACATATAAAAAGAATGGGGATTGAAACTTGTTGAGGGTAGGAAAACGTAGACCTTGGTCATTGTTGCAATTAACAGGAAGTGATAAAGAAGGAGAGGTTCACATATAAATATATCATCTCTGACACCATCTATGATTCTGAACACTCGCTAAACTATTGCATGCCTAGAAGTAGATGTTGGACAAGGAATACAACATAATAAATTGTGTTTGCTTGGCTCCGAACAATGTTATATGATTAGAGATCCCTTAGCATGTGACGATTGCTTCCACCTCTCATTAGCCAAACCTCCCGCACTAAGTAGAGATACTACTTGTGCATCCATAAACCTTCAAACCAGTTTTGCCATGAGTGTCCACCATACCTACCTATGGATTGAATAAGATCCCTCAAGTAAGTTGTCATCGGTGCAAGCAATAAAAATTGCTCTATAATATGTATGATCTATTAGTGTGTCGAAAATAAGCTTTGTACGAACCTGTGATGAGGAAGACATAAAAGCGATAGACTGCATAATAAAGTTCTTTATCACACGGGGCAATATAAAGTGACATTCCTCCGCACTAAGAGGACACGCATCCAAACCTCAAAAGTTGATCTTCACCAATTCCTTATTTCTCCTTTATGTTGGCTAACATCATATGCTTGGGAAAGATCTATATTCATATGTCAACTTGGAAGTAAGTATTCATGAATTATTATTGTTGACATTACCCTTGAGGTAAGCAGTTGGGAGGGAAAACTGTAAGCCCCTATCTTTCTCTGTGTCCAGCTGAAACTTTGATCTCATGAGTACCATGTGAGTTGTAGCAATTGTAGAGAACGAAAGAATGATTAAGTATGTGGCTTTGATTTACAAGCTCTTATTTGACTCTTTCTGATGTTGTGATAAATTGCAAGTGTTTCAATGACTAAAGGCTATTGGTTGTTACTTCTCGGTAAGGTTCTTGATCCATGTTTTACTTTGTGAAGTAATTATCACTTTCGCATGAGAGATTATATGTTCGTATTGCTGTTCTAATCATGACCATGATGCATGCATGTTCGTATCTTGTTTTGTCGACACCTCTCTCCCTAAACATGTGAACATATTTATTGAGCTAGGCTTTCGCTTGAGGACAAGCGAGGTCTAAGCTTGGGGGAGTTGATACGTTCATTTTGCATCATGTTTTCATGTTGATATTTGTCGCTTCTTGGGCTGTTATTTCACTTCACGGTACAATTCTTATGCCTTTTCTCTCTTATTTTGCAAGGTTTACATGAAGAGGGAGAATGCCGACAGCTGGAATTCTGGCCTGGAAGTGGAGCAAAGTTGAGATACCTATTCTTCGCAACTCCAAACGCCGTAAAAATCAACGAGGTTTTTTTTTCTGGATTTATAAAAAATACTAGGCTGAAGAAGCGCCACAGAGGCGCCATGGGTTGGCAACAAGCCTGCACGGTGCGGTCACCCCACTAGTCCGCGCCATGAGGGCTTGTGGGCAACCTGCTGGCCCACTTGCCCCCCTCTTCTGCTATATGAAGGGTTTCGTCCAGGAAAAAAAATCAAGGAGGAGCTTTTTCGTGGTTTCGCCACCGCCAGGAGGTGGAACTTGAGCAGAACCAATCTAGAGCTCCGGCAGGACAATCCTGCCAGGGAAACTTCCCTCCCGAAGGGAGAAATCGTCGCCATCGTCATCACCAACACTCCTCTCATCGGAGGGGACTCGTCACCATCAACATCTTCATCAGCAACATCTCATCTCCAAACCCTAGTTCATCACTTGTAACCAATCTTTGTCCCGCGACTCCGATTGGTACTTGTAAGGTTGCTAGTAGTGTTGATTACTCTTTGTAGTTGATGCTAGTTGGATTATTTGGTGGAAGAGTTTATGTTCAGATCGTTGATGCTACTCATTACCTCTCTGGTCATGAATATGATTATGCTTTATGAGTAGTTACTTTTATTCCTGAGGACATGGGATAAGTCATGCTAATAGTAGTCATGTGAATTTGGTATTCGTTCGGTATTTTGATGTGTTGCATGTTGTTTTTCCTCTAGTGGTGTTATGTGAACGTCAACTACATAACACTTCACCATTATTTGGGCCTCGAGGAAGGCATTGGGAAGTAGTAAGTAGATGATGGGTTGCTAGAGTGACAGAAGCTTAAACCCTAGTTTGTGCCTTGCTTCGTAAGGGGCTGATTTGGATCCACTAGTTTTATTCTATGGGTTAGACTTTGTCTTAATTCTTCTTTCATAGTTGCACATGCTTGCGAGAGGGGTTAATCATAAGTGGGATGCTTGTCCAAGTAAGGGCATTACCCAAGCGCCGGTCCACCCACATATCAAACTATCAAAGTAACGAACGCGAATCATATGAACATGATGAAAACTAGCATGACGGAAATTCTCGTGTGTCCCCGGGAGCGTTTTTCCTCCTATGAGACTTTGTCCAGGCTTGTCCCTTGCTACAAAAGGGATTGGGCCTCTTTGCTGCACCGTTGCTACTTTTGTTACTTGTTGCTTGCTACGAATCATCTCACCACACAATCACTTGTTACCAACAATTTCAGTGCTTGCAAATATTTCCTTGCTGAAAACCACTTGTCAGATCCTTCTGTTCCTCGCTGGGTTCGACACTCTAACTTATCGAAAGGACTACGATTGATCCCCTATACTTGTGGGTCATCACCCTTCAGCCAAGAGGTATATGTATCATCCCTTTTCCCTTACGGTAGCAATTGTCCTCTCAAATATTTATGACCCTTAGCCGACCAATTTAGGAGGCGCGCACAACTTTCCCCATCCGAGGAAGACGTCGATGTATTGGGTAGTCAACAAAACCCAAGATCTTTGGCTGAAGGGGGAGTCCTGAACACGGGACCTCTCCCTGAAGGTTTTGACCGGCTATAGGTAACTAACTCCGAATTTGTGGTGGAAGGAGTCAGTGCATCATCCTGTATTTCTAAGCGTTTGTTTAATGATGTCAACTCGGCCGATGCAGACCTTGGACACCCGTTCGTCCTATCATACTACAAATGGCTTGAACAGTCGTTCAAGGAATACATTGCTGGGGATGGGGTTGTGCTTTGCGCCTAAGCGGGCGAGAGCATCCGCGTCTTGGTTATCGTCTCTCGAGACGTGGTGCAACTCCAACCCCTCAAATCATGCTGATATCTTGAGGACGGCGTTTCTATAAGCTGCCATCTTTGGATTTTTTGCATCAAATTTGCCGTAGATTTGTGAGATGGCGAGGTTAGAGTCTTCTCGTACCTCGATCCGTTGTATGCCCATTGATGCTGCCATCCGGAGACCATGTAATCATGCTTTGTATTCCGTTGTGTTGTTCGAGTCGGCATACATGATCTGGACCCATCACAATACATGGTCCAATGAGCATAAGTGCTATACTCTGTGGGGAGTTCGGCCGCGGTCCATTCAGCCACGAAGTCGGCTAAGACTTGAGATTTTATAGCTCATCGCGGTTTGTAGATAATCTTGAATGGCAGGAGCTTGATGGCCCATTTGGCAGTTCATCCGGTGGCATCCTTATTGTTGATGATATCATTCAATGATACTTCTGCAGTCACAGTGACCGCACATTCCTGGAAATAGTGTCGAAGTTTGCGTGATGGCATAAACATTGTGTAGGCAATCTTTTGGTAGTGCGGGTATCTGGTTTTGCATGGGGTGAGCACCTCGGATACATAATAGGCCGTCCTTTGAATCCGTAGTTGTTGACCCTCAGCTTCTCGTTCTATGACGAGTACCGCGCTGACCACTTGATTGGTAGCTGAGATGTACAGCAACATCAGCTCCCCTGTGAAGGGTGCTGCTAGGATGGGGTTGCTAGCCAGTATCGCCTTCATGTCCTCAAGATCCATTGTGGCATCATCAGTCCATTTGAAGTTCTTTGTTTTCTTTAGCAACCTATAGAGTGGGAGGGCCTTCTCACGGAGACGAGATATAAATCGGCTTAACCTCCATGCAGCGTGCCAACTTTTGAACGTGGTGTAGCTCTGTTGGGATCGTGATCTGTGACAATGCTTGTATTTTGGCCGGATTGGCCTCGATTCCCCTTTGCGACACGATGAATCTGCGGAGCTTGCCGGCTGGGTCTTCGAAGACGCATTTATCCGGGTTAAGTGAAATATCATCTGCCTCTAAGTTGGCAAAGATTTCCCCGAGGTCGTCTACCAGCTGGTTGACGTGTCTGGTCTTAACGAGCACGTCGTCCACATATGCATGCACTGTTTTGCCGATCTGTTTCCCCAAGCATGTCTAGATCATGCGTTGGTAAGTGGCGCCCACGTTTTTTAACTCGAACGACATTGTGTTGAAGCGGAATGGCTCGTATGGTCTTATAAAGGTGGTTGCTGCCTGATCGGATTCCTTCTTCTTGATCTGATGGTATCCGGAGTAGGCATCGAGGAAACACAAAGAGTCATGTCCGGTTGTTGTGTCGGTAATTTGGTCTATTAAGGGCAACGGAGAACGATCTTTAGGGAAGGCTTTGTTTAGATCCTTGGAATCGACACATAGTCGCCGAGGGATTCCTGGCATGTTTTAGCGGTGGCAGGAAAATGTGTCCCAATTTTTGCGCAAGAAGGTGTGTAGTGCTTCGTCGACTACGGGCACCAGTTAGCGCTCATTTGAAGAGACCACTTTGAAGTGAACGTCTCATAGATCTTTAAGATCTCTATGGAGGTATCCAGCGGTGCTACTGACCGACGCTCCGCGGATGTTGCCTTGAGGATGCTCTCCCCGCTTTTTCCGACCAGCATGACGACCTATCATGCTCTAAGGCTATGGGTGGAGCTTGATTCAGGTGGGGCAAAATGTATTGGGCATGACTTGTCCAGTAGAACGTCGAGGACCAACCTAGCCCTTGTTCGTGTTCTCTTCATTGAGTATCCGGGTGTGACCGGCCCCGTAAGTAGAGGTGTTCGTCCTGTCCGGATTTGTTTGGTTTGTTCGGCATGGCTAGGATCATTGTACATTTGCTGTATTTGCCAAGTATTTTCCATGGCACAATATTTGAGCACTAGGCTTGACAACTCGGTGAGGGTTTGAATCTGACGACGGGAGAGGGCATTGAGGATACCCTCATCGCGGCAATGACGCTAGAAAGTGTGAATAAGCTCCTGCTCGTTGCGGCCCTCGGTCCTGTTGTTGAGGAGGAATCTAGACCAAAAGTGGTGTACTGATTCCCCTGGTCGTTGCGTGACTTCACATGGTGCTGATGAACCATACTCTTCCGTGTTATGCTCAAGTTGGGTGGTGGGTGGCAAAAGATTTTGAATTCCCATGATTCGTGGGCAAGAGATCTTAGTGGTCGCGTTCACGGTTGGGTCGCGCACAGGACCTGTTACTGGCCCCGAAATATTGCATGGGCAACAGAGGTATTCCGGACTATCGGGTAAGTTTGGATGATCATTGATCGGCCCGTAAACAGTTCTTAACTCTGGTGGCTCGTGCGGGGAGCCCGCAACTGGGCACTCAACAATGCTGATCAAGTGTGTGATGGGCGGGACGTAAATTTCCCTGTCGTCAGGTGTGAGCCTGATCTGATCGAGACTGTAGCCTGATTGTTCATCATGCCCATGGCTTGTATCTGGTCGAGTAGTTCATGTAGTATCGGGGTTTCGGCGGAGCTTGTGCCGCCTATGAATTCGGGGTTAGCTCTTGTCACTGATGCCCCGGTGGCGCTCAAGGTTGCTTCTGGAGTGTTCTCGGCTGATATGAGCTTGGGCGTGTTTACCAGGCCGGGCTCTAGGTCCGGGATGGGGACGAAGGTTGCCCTAGTGGCGGTTTCCGATCCCAAAGTATCGTGACTCGCAGGTTCCTCGAAAAGAGCTAAAAGTCTTGTTAACGCAAGGTCTCCCCGGGGGTCGGTGGTGAACTCTAGGTTCCTAAACCCAACTTCCTGACCGGGGGTGAAATTTCCAACCTAGCCGAGGTGGTCGACCGGATTGGCGTGCGGAACGGGGCTTCCAAAAGCGACGATCTGTCCAGGGATGAAGACATCCTTGTTGACGATCTCCTCATTGATGAATAGGCGTGCCATTGATCCTTCCGGCGATGCAATCACTGGAACTCTCAATGAAAGTACCAATGTCGGTATCAAAACTGGCAGATGTCGAGCAAGGGGTCTCGAACTGTGGACCTTGGATTGATGGGTTGCAGGAGAGAGGGGGAGACAGTATTTACCCAGGTTTGGGCGCCCTTGAGGAGGTAAAACCCTACATCCTGCTTGATTATATTGATGTGGATGATGATTACATAGTCTACCTCGAGATTGTATGAGCTAAACCCTAGATGAGTCAACTTGTCTACATGGATGAGGACCCATGGTTGATATAGTCACTAGGGGGTCTAGGGTTACATACAACAAACCTAGTCTACTTTACTTGGGCGTCACGCCAATCATCGTTGCTTTCCTCCGTGAATACGAGATGAACACACAACCCGGCGTCCAATCAGTGCGTCCCATAAAACCGGCCTCTTCATAGTAAGTCGACTACCTGAGGACCCCTTAGTCCAGCCATGACTGTATAGTAGTGGGGGGAAATGGGGTGGGGCCTGGCCGTCAGCCTCTCAGGCTGGCCGAAGGGGCCGCCGGCTATCGAGTCCCATCCACTGTGGGGCCCGCGGGCCAAGTGTGACAGTGGTCGGCACGTCGGCCATCAGTGAGTAGGTAGGGGTAGGCATGGCTACATGGCCGCTTCGCCCTGTCAGCCTCGGAAGCGAGGAATGGCCTTGTAGCCTCGCTGACTCTTGCATCATCATGCCCGTGGCCAATGATACGTCTCCAACGTATCTATAACTTCTTATTATTCCATGCTATTATATTATCTGTTTTGGATGTTTTATATGCATTAATATGCTATTTTATATTATTTTTGGGACTAACCTATTAATCTAGAGCCTAGTGCCGGTTTCTGTTTTTTCCATGTGTTTGAGTATTGCAGATAAGGAATATTAAACAGAGTCCAAACAGAATAAAATCTCCGGAATGATTTTTCTTGGACGAGAAAAAATCTGCCAGACTTGGAGAACGGGGCAGCAGACTTGCCGGGAGACGACAAGCCTGCAGGGCGCGCCCTTGGGGGGCGCGCGCCTTGGCTTGTGGCCCCCTGCAGCTCTCCTAACCATAATCCTTGGCCTAAAAATTCCCAAATATTCCCCCATTACCGAAGAGACTAAAAAAATACTTTTTCGCCACCACGAGCCTCTGTGCACGTGAGATCCTATCTAGGAGCCTTTTGCGGTAATCTGGTGGAGAGGGAATCGATCACGGAGGACATCTACATCATCTCCATTGCCCCTCCAATGATTCGTGAGTGGTTCACCATGGACCTATGGGTCCATATCTAGTAGCTAGATGGCTTCTTCTCTCTTTGTTCTTAAATACCATGTTCTTGATGATCTTCATGGATATATATCCGATGTAATACACTTTTGTGGTGTGTTTGTCGAGATCCGATGAATTATGGGTTTATGTTCAGATTATCTATGAATATTATTGAATGTTCTCTGAATTCTTATATGCATGATTTCATATCTTAGCAAGTCTTTTCGAGTTTTTGGTTTGCTTTGGCCAACTAGATTGATAATTCTTGCAATGGGAGAAGTGCTTAGTTTTGGGTTCAATCTTGCGGTGTCCTTACCCAGTGACAAAGTAGGGGTAGCGAGGCACGTATTGCATTGTTGACATCGAGGATAAAAAGATGGGGTTTTAGTAATATTGCTTGAGTTTATCCCTCTATGTCATGTCATCTTACCTAATGCATTACTCTGTTTGTGACAGCCCGAGACCGATGCTCCTGAAGATTCCCCTTTTATTCCATTGTCGCTGTGTTGTTATATTGTGTGTTGCATTCGTTATCCCATCATGCGCATCATCTGCATTGCATCGGCACTCCGTTGTCGCTAGTTTTCAAACCTCCATCAGTTATTAGTTCCTGGTTCTCTCCGTTTTCGTCGTTGACCGTTTTGAGACCAACCACACTTGCATGCACCCGCGGCATTGATAAAATATTGTTTTTAAAGGTGTTTGAAAAATATTCTTAGATTGGGTTGAAACTTGGCGTGCGGTCTTATTTTCATGTAGGTTGACCGCTTGCCAAATTTTATCGCAATCGGAGTCCGTTTGATACACGAACGGTCGACCGTAGCAGCACCGCCATCGGTTTATCATCACACGTTATCGGTGTCTTAAAACTTTGTCGTCGGGTGCCTGGTTTCCCTCTCATCTCGCCTAGCCCCCTCTACACAGCCCACCACATCCATCCTAGCCAACCCCGCGACCGGAGCCGTTGGATCGAGATCGAACGCTTCGAAAACCCCTAACCCTAGCCCCGTGTCTATAAATAGACACCCCCTGCCATTTTTGGACCTAACCCTAATCCTCCTCTCAATTTCCATGTATTCCCAACCCCCAGCCGCCACTTGGTCGCCTCCCACCTCCCTCCAGCCGTGAGGCCCGCCGAAACCTAGATCGGGCCCGCCAGGGCTCGAATCGCTCCCCCGTAGCCCGATCTCCTTTAGAGAGCTCAGGATCGAGCAGCTCCTCTCGCCGGTGCCGTCTCCTCCCGTCACCCCATCTCCAGCCTTCCCACCATCGGGTTCAAGCCGCCGCCGGTGAGCTGTCGGAGCCCGCAGCCACCAGCGCCGCGCTATACACCGCCGCTGGACGTGCGGGTCGCCCGGGAGCCTCTCCCGTCGGATCTGCACGAGCTCCACCGCCAGGCTGCACCCTCGCCGGAGCCCCGCATCTCGGCCGCCTTTTCCTCGGGATTGAGTAGATCTGGTGAGCCGCTGCCCATATCCGTGTCCCTACCACCTCCACCTCGCCGGAGCTCCATGCTCGCCTAAGCCGGCGGTCCTGCCTGCTCTCGATCGGGACACGAGGAGGAGATCGTCCGCTCCAACGCTCCTCCCATTGACCCGAGCGCCAGCCAGCGCCAGACCCAGCAGCAAGGCCCACTCGCCCAAGCCGTCCTCGCTCCGCTAGGCCTACCAAGCCCGAGTCGGCCCAGCCTCAGCCAGCTCCACCGAGGCCCGATCCAGCCTCCTCTCTAGGCCGGCCCGTGTGGCCCAAGGTGAGCAGCCCCTATTCCCCGCCCCGCGAGCGTTTTAGCTATCCAGCGTCGTGCTCCGATTCAGCCCGTTACCAGATTTTGGCCCGTTTAGTTTTTATTTAGGTTTTCGGATTTATTATTTTCACAAAAGTGCATATTATGAAACACTCGTAAGTTTTAATCCATGTGTCGGATCGCAATGAGTTATATATGTAACGTGGCTAGAATTTCACGTAGATTAATATTTTTCAACTCTCATGTATATTTTAATCTGTTTAGCATGTTGTTTGCATCAGTTTGCATGGCAACGTGTTAGAAACGGTTTAGGTCATAGTTAATTAACCGTAGCTCCGTTGGAGATGAGTAGAATCACGTGAACCACTTTGTTTTACCATTTAATAAACATAAAAGGTGATTAGTACAAATCTATATAGATTTAGAATTAACGTGCGGGGTCGTTTTGGAGATGCTATATGTCGTTTCCGGCCTCGTTTAAAATGTCTAGATAGGTAGTTTAATTTGTGCTTCACCCCTTTCCATGTTAACAACATTTTAATATTGGCGTCTTAATAAACGGGAGCGAACAAAATAATTAAATGTGAAATTCCGTAAATATGCAACTCGTTGCATATTGACCTTCACTTAATGTGTAGCATTTGACTGTGTGAATTGCCATGTCATGCCCTACATAGTTGAAACTGTTCATGCATCATATGTGAATTGCCTCATGTCGTGCATGTGCCGTGGTGAATATCGTGTGTTGATGCTTGTTTCCGGTTGCTTCGTCTCGATAGAGTTCCGCAAGCATGTTAGAATGTGAGGACACATGCAACTACGTCGGTATGTCTGCTTCATGGAGTTGTTCTTCTTCCAAGTTGGATCTCAGGCAAGATGATCATTTCCCCAGATATCATTACTATCATTGCCATGCTAGTTGTCTCGATTCTTTCGCTATGTCTCGCTGCCTACCACTTAAATGTCAGCCTCTCAACATTGCCCTGAAAACCTTCAACCTCATCACAACCTAGAAAACCACTGATTAGCTATGTTACCACTTTCTTAACCATTGATTAGCATTGCTAGTTGTAGGTGTAGTTGCTTCCATGTGCAAACATGGGTTCCTTGTTATATCACCACATTATTTTCTAATTAATTTAATTTGCCTGTATACTTGGTAAAAGATGGAAGGCTTGGCCTTCTAGCCTTCTGTTTTGTTCCACCTTTGCCGCCTTAGTTTCGGCTACTGGTGTTATGTTCCATAAATGAGCGCTCCTATCATGATTCGAGTTGTTACGGGGACCCCCTAGATTCTCGTTTTCGGATAAAACTCGTCTGGCAAGGCCCAACATTGGTACTTAATTTTCCCAAAATAATAATTATGTTAATACTGAAAAACATAGGGTGTCATGAAACCGAGGAGTAATTCAACATAATACAGGGAGGGCCAGTGTTGATGGTCCTAGTCAAAAACAGAGCACTCTACGGGGCCAACCCAGCGCAACTTGGATGATTTCTATCAGGCCAACGTACATGTCGCTTATCCGTCGTGTCCTGAGAACGAGATACGCGGCTCCTATCGGGATCGTCGACACGTCAGGCGGCCTTGCTCGACTTGTTTTACCTATCTCGAGCGTCTCGTGCGAGGGATTCCGAGGATGCTTTGGGTTATCTCGAGGTTGAGGTTTTCCAATAGGAACCCAAGGAGATCACAAGTTTCCCTGATCAAGGTTATTCCGTTGCAGTTTGTGGTAGTTTGTGATGAACTAGTTGGATCACCCCTACAGGGTTAAATCTTTCAGAAATCCGTGCCCGCGGCTATGTGGCAACGTGGAAATTTTGTTTAACATTCGGTTCTAGATAACTTGAAGTAAGCATAATTAAAATAAGCCAACTGTGTGCGTAACCGTGATTGTCGCTCTCGTGAGGTCCTTTCTCCGACTAAGGACACGGTGGGGGTTATGTCTGACGTAAGTAGGTGTTAAGGATCAGCCATTTGATCATTATTAGTTCACGTCTGATTATGTGTAGATCACCCCCCTCTTTCATTCTTGTACTCTTAAGTTAGCCACCTCAAATAAATGCTTAGTCGCTTGCTGCAGCCTCACCACTTAACCAAGCCTCACCCATTAAGCTTTGCTAGTCTTGATACCTTTGGAAATGAGATTGTTGATTCCCTGTGGCTCACAGATTATTACAACACCAGTTGCACGTACATGTAAATATTTACATTGACGTGAGCGCGCTGATTGTGCTATTTGGAGTTACTTCTTCTTCTTCTTCTTATTCTTCTTCTTCGATCTAGGATGGGCTCTAGGCCGGCAACCTGGAAAAGCAAGGATGGACGTCGTTCTTTTGTCGTTGTTTTCGTCCGTAAACGGACCCTGCTCTTCTTCATGATGATTGTATGTGTTGTACTGATGTGACTCTGATGTAGCTTGTGGCGAGTGTAAGCCAACTCCTTATACACATCTTTTTCAGTACATGTACTTGTAACGATATCCATTCTTGCGAAACGACGAGATGCGTTTCTATCCCTCTCGAGGCCCTCGTGCCAAAATAAGGATTGGAACACGTCTTGGGCGTTACAAGTTGGTATCAGAGCAGTACCAACCTAGGAGCCCCCTTGATTGATCAAACTTGGTCGAGTCGAGTCTAGTGAAAAAGTACTTTGAGTCTAATTATATATCGGATACTAGGATTCTCTTTTCTCCTCTTCTATGCTGTGGTGAGGAATCTTGACGTAATAATTTTAATTCCACTCCTCTTCTCAGTCAATTTTTTTAGGATCACGCGGATATTATTGGAATCTATATGATGCATATGTGACGGAGTTCTGACTTGGTGCCTCCTGCTGTGTTGATTTTATTCCGGGGAGTTGAGCTTCAAGGGATTCTTGAGCACATCGTTATCATTCAAATTTCTTAGTATCTCAGGATGGAGGATGTTCGAAAGTGCTTCGATACTAGTAGTGGCGAGATAACCCCGGCATCCCCAGTACAGGTGCAGAGAGTTCAGGGGTACCACCATACTTTGTATCGTTGTGATTACGAGGATATGAGATAGATGAAGTTCCAAGATTCTGGTTATGTGTTGACGGATGTGATACACTGGACGGGTAGTGTTATTGCTAGGAGTTGAGTGATGGATTTTACTCCTTGTATCCATGGACCCGATTGCATGACCAGATACTTTGGAAGTTCTTAAGTGGGAATTCAAGTAGCCACTTATAGGACAATCTTCCAACAGATGCATGTTGTGAGGTTGGGGTTCGACATCTAGTGAATGTGTTTGTTCACGGTCGTCTTACAACTGTTCTCATTGTGTCTTAAAGAGCCCTTGTAGCTTGCTACAACTCGGGGACGCTTCGTATGTTGTGTGCACTATCTTGTACATGATGGCTACTGTATGATCGAGCCCGTGTGATCCAATCCACGAAAATATCGAGCGGAATCTCTGTCACGAATTTATTCTGGCTTGTTTCAAGAGTTCGAGTTCGCCATTTCTTCATTCTTGTTTTCTTCGACGGTGGATTCAATTCAAACGCTCGGTGTTCATCATATCCTTTTCTTTTGTTCAATGAGTCCTATGTTGGAAATTCTTATTCAAGTATTTCTTTCTTTTTCATCCCTCTCCATTGTATCCACAGTGTTCAAGATATCTCAGAGTTTGTTGTTTTCAATCCTTCCAATTATTTCGGGGTTCTCACCTCAACAAGTTTTCTTTGTACCGGTGCAATCTATCTCTTTTTGAGCAATCTTTTCAATGGTGGTTCTTTTTGAGTTGGCCCATAACCCACAGGTTCTTTCCCAGGATCTTACGTGGCTATTCTATTCTTTTACCGATGATCTCTTATCCTTTTCAATTATGACGTAAGTATGATTTTCATCGGTCATATTTTCTCTAAGGTCGTCTTCAAATTAATTTTCGTCATCGGCTCAACTTTTCCTTTCCTTATTCTGGAGTGTCTCAATTATTCTTGGTGGTGTTCTCCTCATCATTTTCATCTTGGAAGACCGTAGGAGTGTTTCTCTCAAATCCTGGTCCATCCTCTTGAAAATTCATCATTTCAGCTTTGTGTTATCATCTTGAATTATTCTCGATCATGAGAAATTCCTTCCATGTCTATCCGGTGCATTTCAGTTTTGTTTTCATTCTCGATCCTCCGAAGGCCATGAGTTCAGTAGATTTCTTTGTTCCCAGCTTTCAGCTTTCATCCTCAAATTCTTCTCAATTATTGTCTCTTCGTTCGTTTCTCAATTATTCTGGTTCCTTGTTCAAGTTTCTTCTAGGTGGATCATAATTTCCATTATCAAGTATAATCATTCATTCATGGTTGTCTCATTCGTTTCAATTCTTACCAGTGTTTATTTCAAGATTTCTTCTAGTTTGTGCTCTATATCGCTCTTCAACCTTTTCATGGATAATAAGTAATATGCTAATCCATTGCTTGTCGTCAATTTAACTTGATGAAGGATAAGCATAACATAAGTCTTATTATTGTTCTCCCAAAGTGATTTCAATTCTTCTTCCGGAGTGGCTCGTGATATCAATTATTTTCCCAACAGCTCCATCTTTTCTTTTGCCTATCCTTTGAGGTGGTGTTATATGTTCTTGTTAGTGGAGGAGTCTCGAAGAGAAGTTGTTTCAAGAAAGAGATATGTAAATCAACCAATTCCTTGATCATGAGTTATTTTAACCCATGATTTCTTCATTGAGTTATCTTGGCTTAGATTTCACCTAAAGCTTTTTCTAAGAATTGTGGCTATTATGGTGATTATCGTTGATCCAAGTTCTTAGTGTACCCTCTCAGTGTAAGAAGTTTTGCCTTTCTTGTTGCTCCCAATCAATCCTTGTTTTTGTTAGTGGCTGGTTGTCACCTCAGAATTGTTGAGATGGTTTTTATATGTCCACTACAAGCTTGTTCGTTCCATTGTTGGTTTGCCAACAACTTCGTTCAATTCTTCTTGCAAGATGCTTGTCAAATTCAATTGCCATAGTAGTTGTCATTTTCTTCTCCATTCCTTCTTCCCAATGATCTAGTTTCTATTCTCCTCTTCCGGAGTTGTTGTGATGTTGATTTCTTCAATCTATCATCCTGTTCTATCAAGATCTTGTTCTCTCCTTGGTTATTCTATTTAGTTGGTGTGGTGTGTATCTTCTCAAGGTCTTTCCATCTTATCAAATTGTGTCCCCTTTTTCCACCGAAGTGCTGCCGAAATTTTGTTGAATTGTTGCTTGTTCCTCATGTCATTCTTCATGCCGTGCAACGTTCAAGGATCATTGGTTTCACTCGTTTGTCAAAGAAGCAACTAAGTTTTACATCTTGCTATCTTCTTCCTCTTCCCCTTTTCATTCTTAGATCTCGGGGCGAGATCTCTTGTTAGTGTAGGAGAGTTGTGACAGCCCGAGATCGATGCTCCAGAAGATTCCCCTTTTATTCCATTGTTGTCGTGTTGTTAGACTATATGTCGCATTCATCATCGCATCATGCGCATCATCTGCAATGCATATGCACTCCGTTGCCGCCAGTTTTCAAACCTACATCGGTTATTAGGTGTCGGTTCTCTCCGTTTTTGTCGTCGACCGTTTTGAGACCAACCACACTCGCACACGCCCGCGACATCGATAAAATATTGTTTCTAAAGGTGTCTACAAAATATTCTCAGATTGGGTTGTAACTTGGCGTGCGGTCTTATTTTCATGTAGGTAGGGCCGCCTCCCAAATTTTATCGCAATCCAAGTCCGATTGATACCCGAACGGTCGACCATAGTGGCACCGCCATCGGTTTATCGTCGGACATTTTTGGTGTTTTAATACTTTGTCGCCGGGTGCCCGTTTTCCCTCTCATCTCGCCTGGCCCCCTCTACACAGCCCACCAAATCCATCCTAGCCAACCCCGCGACCGGAGCCGTCCAATCGAGATCGAACGCTCCGAAAACGGACGAAAACCCCTAGCCCTAGCCTTGTGTCTATAAATAGAGAACCCCCTCCCATTTTTGGACCTAGCCCTAATCCTCCCCTCAATTTCCGTGCATTCCCACCCCCAACCGCCACCTGGTTGCCTCACACCTCCCTCGAGTCGCGAGGCCTGCCGAAACCCAGATTGGGCCCGCCAGGGCTCGAATCGCTCCTCCCGTAGCCCAAGCTCCCTTAGAGAGCTCAGGATCGAGTAGCTCCTCCCGTCACTTCATCTACAGCCGCCCCCCCCACCGGTTCAAGCCACCTCCGACGAGCCGTCGGAGCCCCCAGCCACCAACGCCGCCGTGCTACCCCGCCCCCGGACATGCGGGTCGCCCTGGAGCCTCTTCCGTCGGATCTGCACGAGCTCCGCCGTCAAGCTGCACCCTCGCCGGATCCCCACATCTCGGTCGACTCATGCCCCTCATCCTCGGGATCGAGTAGATCCGGTGAGCCACTGCCCAGATTCGTGCCCCCCACCACCTCCACCTCACCGGAGCTCCATGCTTTTCCGAGTCGGCTGTCCTGCCTGCTCCCGATCGAGATAGGAGGAGGAGATCGCCCGCTCGAGCGCTCCTCCCGTTGACCCGAGCGCCAGCCAGTGCAGGGCCCAGCAGCTAGGCCCACTCACCCGAGCCGGCCTTGCTCCGCCAGGCCTGCCAAGCCCCGAGCCGGCCCAGCCTCAGCCAGCTCCACCGAGGCCGGCCCATGTGGCCCAAGGTGAATAGCCATGTTCCCCACCCCGCGCGCGTTTTAGCTATATGTGGGGTCGTTTCGGAGATGACGTGTGGCCCAAGGTGATTAGGAAAAATCTAGAAAGATTTAGAATTAACGTGTGGGTCGTTTCGGAGATGCTATATCTCGTTTCCAGCCTCATTTAAAATGCCAAGATAGGTAGTTTATTTTGCGCTTCACCCCTTCCCATGTTAACAACATTTTAATATTGACGTGTTAATAAACAGGACTGAACTAAATAATTAAATGTGAAGTTCCGTCAATATGCAACTTGTTGCATATTGAGCTTCACTTAATGTGTAGCGTCTGACTGTGTGAATTGCCATGCCATGCCGTGCATACTTGAAACTCTTCATGCATCATATGTGAATTGCATCTTGTCATGCATGTGTCATGGTGAATATCGTGTGTTGATGCTTGTTTCTGGTTGCTTCGTCTCGATAGAGTTTCGCAAGCGTGCCAAAATGTGAGGACTCGTTCAACTACGTCGGTTCATCTGCTTCATGGAGTTGTTCTTCTTCCAAGCTGGATCTCAGGCAAGATGATCATTTCCCCCGATATCATTACTATCATTGCCATGCTAGTTGTCTTGATTCTTTCGCTATGTCTCGCTGCCTACCACTTAAATGTCAGCCTCTCAACATTGCCATTAAAACCTTCAACCTGATCACAACCTAGAAAACCACTGATTAGTTATGTTACCGCTTGCTTAACCATTCGTTAGCGTTGCTAGTTGCAGGTGTAGTTTCTTCCATGTGCAAACATGGGTTCCTTTCCATATCACCATATTATTTGCTAATTAATTTAATGGACCTACATACTTGGTAAAAGGTGTAAGGCTTGGCTTTCTAGCCTTGTGTTTTATTCCACCTCTGTTTCTTAGTTTCGGCTACCGGTGTTATGTTCCATAAATGAACGCTCCTAACATTCTTGGGGTTGTTATGGGGACCCCTAGATTCTCGTTTTGGGATAAAACTCGTCTGGCAAGGCCCCACATTGGTACTATATTTTCCCAAAATAATAATTATGTTAAAACTAAAAAACATAGGGCGTCATGAACCCGAGGAATAATTCAACATAATACAAGGAGGGCCGGTGCTGATGGTGCTGGTCCAAAAGATAGCACTGTGCGGGGCCAACCCAGGGCAACTTGGGTGATTTCTATCACGCCACCGTATGTGTCGCATATCCGTCGTGTCGTGAGAACAAGATACGCGGCTCCTATCGGGATCATCGACATGCCGGGCGGCCTTGCTGGACTTGTTTTACCTTTCTCAAGCGTCTCGTGCAAGGGATTCCGAGGATGCTTTGGGTTATCTCGAGGTTGAGGTTTTCCAATAGGAATCCAAGGAGATCACGGGTTTCCCCAATCGAGGTCATTCCGTCGCAGCATGTGGTAGTTTGTAATAGACTAGTTGGAGCACCCCTGCAGGGTTAAATCTTTTGGAAAGCCGTGCTCGCAGTTATGTGGCAACGTGGAAACTTTGTTTAACATCCATTTCTAGATAACTTGAAATAAGCTTAATTAAAATATGCCAACTATGTGCGTAACCGTGAGTTTCTCTCTCGCGAGGTCCTTTCTCCGCCTTAGGACACGGTGGGGTTATGTCTGACATAAGTAGGTGTTCAGGATCATTCATTTGATCATTATTAGTTCACGTCCAATTATGCGTAGATCATCCCCCTCTTTCTTTCTTTTACTCGTAAGTTAGCCACCTCAAAAAATGCTTAGTAGCTTGTTGCAGCCTCACCACTTAACCATGCCTCACCCATTAAGCTTTGCTAGTCTTGATACCTTTGGAAATGAGATTGCTAAGTCCTTGTGGCTCACAGAGAACTACAACACGAGTTGCAGGTACAGGTAAAGATTTACTTTGACGTGAGCGCGCTGATTGTGCTATTTGTCGTTACTTCTTCTTCTTCTTCTTCTTCGATCTAGGATGGGTTCCAAGCCGGCAGCCTGGGAAAGCAAGGATGGACGTCGTTCTTTTATCGTTGTTTTCGTCCGTAGACGAACCCTGCTCTTCTTCATAATGATTGTATGTGTTGTACTAATGTGACTCTGATGGAGCTTGTGGCGAGTGCAAGACAACTCCTTATACTCATCTTTTCATTTCATGTACTTGTAATGATATCCATTCTTGCGAAACAACAAGATGCGTTTCTATCCGTGTCGAGGCCCTTGCGCCAAAATAAGGATAGGACTACATCTTGGGTGTTGCAGTGTTCTTCATGAACTTAATACTCTAGATGCACACAGGAGTCGGTCGATGTGTGGCGTAATAGTAGAAGATGCAGAATCGTTTTGGTCTACTTGACACGGACGTGATGCTTTTATGCATAATCATTGCCTTGGATATCTTCATAATTATTCGCTTTTCTATAAACCAAAAATACACAAAAATACTTTGCTGCAATTTATTTAATTTTGTTTCTGCAATCTTTTATATCTATCTCTATCAGATCTCATCCTTGCAAATAACTCTCAAGGGATTAACAACCCCTTTATAGCGTTGGGTGCAAGTGTTTGATTATTTTTGTAGGTACTACTATTGGGGCCTTGCTTGTTCCTCCTACTGGATTGATACCTTGGTTCTCAACAAACGGAGGGAAATACTTATCTACTTTGTTGCAACACCCTTTCCCCTTCAAGGCAAAACCAACACAAGCTCAAGAAGTAGCAGCCACGTCGGGCGTGTCAGCATGCACTGTGGCCACGAGAGCCTCTGTGCCAGGTGTCCGGTCTTGTCATTGTACGTTGATAAGGACGGATCGGACAACCGTTGGCCCACTGGCTACTGTTGGGGCCAGCCGGACGGGACGGCTGTCACCAGTCGGTTGGCAACATAACGAACGGACGGGCCGGCCACAGCCAACCAGCCCCCAAATTTCTTGGAGAAGGGTTTCCTCGGCTTTGTTACACCTAGGGGGCATTACCCCATCAAATGGAGTCTAACGCCACTGCTCCATGGATGGAGGAGGAGCGCAGAACTTGAAGTGCTTGGTGAAGCCATCCTCTCAAAATCTTCCTCGTACACGAGAATGGTCAATGTCTTCCATGACCTTTTGCCTGTCTCATGGTGCATGAAGGTATTCTTGGTCGATAGGTTTCGAATTCTGTTGATGTCAGACACAAGATTTTGTATTTTCCTTTCATGAACAGAGACAAGAAGCTATCTTTCAATCATAACACGAGCCTGCTAGGTGGTGGCGTTCTTCGCATAGTAGGAGTGGCACTTGGATAAGGGCTTCTAAATGCACCAGTAAGTTTTGCCTTTGCTGGATCACAAGGAATTAGCAGCCCTTCATCATTGGCAGTGCTACATGTTCCTTCCACAATGGAATTCTCGCCCTTTGAAGGATAGATATATTCGTGGATGACTTCAACTTCTGGCAGGAAGACAAAATGATTGCGAGTAGTTGGTAGGTACAATGTATTATCCCTTCGCTTTATGAAGTGCATGATCCATGGTGCATAGATCTTTGGTTCAAAGAGGACCATGCCAGATGCTACTAGTCGGCTCAAGAATAAATCTTGAAAATTGAAGCGTATGCCATAGACAATGGTGTAGATCGTTGCCTTCATAGCACCAACGAGTTTTCTTGAAGATGAATGCTCTTTGATCGTCTAGAAAGTGTTGCGAAGAATATGCTAGATAGTCTTCGATAAGGACTGAAGATCTTCAACAAAGAACAATGTGGGAAAGGGAGTATCTGGTGCCATTGGCTTCATGAGCGTAATCATTTCAGTCATATTGGGCTCAGGAAACTCGAATATGCTTTGTGTGGCTTCAGCATAGGATCATGACTTAGGATTAAATTCTTCGCTAGATGCAGCAAGAGGTGTGTCGGCAAAGGGTTCAGTTGCAGGAGCCTTGATGTGCTCATCCCTGATCATGAAATCCATGGCCCATATCTTCAGATCCCCGCCACACCGAGAAATGTGGAAAGTTGCATAAAATTGAAGAATAAGTTCTTCATTCCAATCTTCCCTGTCGAGGACAAAGGGAAGCGGTCCAACATCACAAAGACAATCCAATGCCGCTCAAAGCAAGGAAGTCCACTCATGGCATTAAGACAAAGTCGCGTGTGAGTGAAGATCCTATTTTGGCCATATAGTACACATGTATAATAGTTTCTCTATTGAGCACTCCAGAAACGGATCAGACTGGATCTTATGATTTCTGTATGGATTTATGTCACAGACGAAGAAGGTGTTGTTCAGTCTGAAGCCATTGACACTAAAGAAAAGAGAACGTGATGGGAGTTGTTGACGAATACTTGGGAGTCTTGGTATTGGGTTCAGGACTCTGGGACGCCTATGGATGTTGAATTCATATTGGGGTCCCATCCTTGGTGGAGGAACTAACGTGGGCTAGTTGGTTGGCACCATCTCTCCTTCACGATTACGAGCCATGACAATGTTATCTTCGTTATTATGAGCCGATGGCATGACACGGGCAGGAGGACCATCAAGTTATGTAGCATTAGCTTCTCCAACTCTGTATTTAGGCGGAGCCATAGTGCTTGTAGAAGCAATGTCTTCAACAACTTTGGCTTCGATTTCAGGCTGCTCGCTTGACACATATGCAGCCATTGAAGTATCCACGACTATTGCGGTCGAGTCAGCATGAACTTCCTCTCATATACTTGTCATTTAGGAGACTGGGGGCCTATTGCCTTTATGAAAACTTTTGAAAGGCAACTCATGTTCATAAGTTTCAATCTCCATTTCTTCGAAAGGAGACTGTGATGACTCAAGCAATGGAGTTGAAACTGTCAATGGAGGAGTTCAAGGAAGTACTTCATGCGGGGATGAGTTCATATTGTAGGCGATGAACCAATATCCACTTGTTCTCTCACTTCTCACAGTGGAGATTATACCACATGTGTGTCAAGTTGAGGCACGAGTTCATGTTCATGTTCCACATTGTATTCGTGGATGTTATCATCACGAACAATGTCTTCACCTGCCGTGGTGTCGACAGCCTGAATATTTTCAACATCAAGAGCAATATTAGGAGCCTCTGCGGTAGCAGACTCATGAAGAATGATTTGTCGCTCAACATTTTCTCATGTTGGAGGGCAGGTGGAGTTGCAGATGGAACTTGAGGGGGCACTTGGGCCGAGCTCGAAGACTTTGTCTTCTTTGTCTTCAACTTCTTTACTCGTTGGGCTTTAGCACCTTGCACATGTTTCCATTTTCTGGCTTCAGCCTCGGCATTCTTTGTTTTCGTGCTGGGCACAGCAGAGGAAGGAGGAGGTGTTCTGGAGCTAGAGTAGCCAGGTGGAGACAATGCTCGGCATTTCTTGCCTTGTGTTTGCAAGCTAGCTTGAAGACTTTGAAACTTGCGTTTACTTTTGAAAAATTCGTGGGTCAAGAGCAGGTTGGCCAAGTACCTTTCGTTTTACCTGTTGGGGAACGTCGCATGGGAAACAAAAATTTTCCTACGCGCACGAAGACCTATCATGGTGATGTCCATCTATGAAAGGGGATATGTGATCTACGTACCCTTGTAGACCGTACAGCAGAAGCGTTAGTGAACGCGGTTGATGTAGTGGAACGTCCTCACGTCCCTCGATCCGCCCCGCGAACCGTCCCGCGATCAGTTCCACGATCTAGTGCCGAACGGACGGCACCTCCGCGTTCAGCACACGTACAGCTCGACGATGATCTCGGCCTTCTTGATCCAGCAAGAGAGATTGAGAGGTAGAAGAGTTCTCCGGCAGCGTGACGGCGCTCCGGAGGTTGGTGGTGATCTTATCTCAGCAGGGCTCCGCCCGAGCTCCGCAGAAACGCGATCTACAGGAAAAACCGTGGAGGTATGTGGTCGGGCTGCCGTGGAAAAAACGTCTCAAATCAGCCCTAAAACCTCCGTATATATAGGTGGGAGAGGGGGGGCCTTGCCTTGGGGCTCATGGAGCCCCAAGGGGGTCGGCCGAGCCAAGGGGGGAAGGTCTCCCCCCCAAACCGAGTCCTACTTGGTTTGGTGGGTGGAGTCCTTCTTTCCTTTCCCACCTCCTTCTTTTTTTTCTTTTCTCTTTGATTTTCTTCCTATGGCGCATAGGGCCTTCTTGGGCTGTCCCACCAGCCCACTAAGGGCTGGTGTGCCACCCCCAAGGCCAATGGGCTTCCCCGGGGTGGGTTGCCCCCCCCCCCCCGGTGAACTCCCGGAACCCATTCGTCATTCCCGGTACATTCCCGGTAACTCCGAAAACTTTACGGTAATCAAATGAGGTCATCCTATATATCAATCTTCGTTTCCCGACCATTCTAGAAACCCTTGTGATGTCTGTGATCTCATCCGGGACTCCGAACAACATTCGGTAACCAACCATATAACTCAAATACGCATAAAACAACGTCGAACCTTAAGTGTGCAGACCGTGCGGGTTCGAGAACTATGTAGACATGACCCGAGAGACTCCTCGGTCAATATCAAATAGCGGGACCTGGATGCCCATATTGGATCCTACATATTCTACAAAGATCTTATCGTTTGAACCTCAGTGCCAAGGATTCATATAATCCCGTATGTCATTCCCTTTGTCCTTCGGTATGTTACTTGCCCGAGAATCGATCGTCAATATTCGCATACCTATTTCAATCTCGTTTACCAGCAAGTCTCTTTACTCGTTCCGTAATACCAGATCCCGCAACTTACACTAAGTTACATTGCTTGCAAGGCTTGTGTGTGATGTTGTATTACCGAGTGGGCCCCGAGATACCTCTCCGTCACACGGAGTGACAAATCCCAGTCTCGATCCAAACTAACTCAACTATCACCTTCGGAGATACCTGTAGAGCATCTTTATAGTCACCCAGTTACGTTGCGACGTTTCATACACATAACGCATCCCTCCGCTGTCAGTGAGTTATATGATCTCATGGTCATAGGAACAAATACTTGACACGCAGAAAACAGTAGCAACAAAATGACACCATCAACATGCTACGTCTATTAGTTTGGGTCTAGTCCATCACATGATTCTCCTAATGATGTGATCCCGTTATCGAGTAACAACACTTGCCTATGGCCAGGAAACCTTGGCCATCTTTGATCAACGAGCTAGTCAACTAGAGGCTTACTAGGGACAGTGTTTTGTCTATGTATCCACACAAGTATTGTGTTTCCAATCAATACAATTATAGCATGGATAATAAACGATTATCATGAACAAAGAAATATAATAATAACTAATTTATTATTGCCTCTAGGGCATATTTCCAACATTACCATCTCATTGTGTGCTTGAACCATCTTCTCAAACTTGTTCTTTACATGCACAAGGGAGGCTTCAATAACTTCATGACGCCTTTGAAACTCAGCCTTCAGATCTGCCATCATCTTCTCATAGCCTTGAATTTGCGAAGGTGTGAGCTTGTGAACATTCTTTTTGGAGAGCACTTTATCATGGTGAATCCTCTTGCCCTCTTGAGCAAGAGATATCTCTTCATTCACCAATCCTTGGAAGGTGACACTAAGCCCAATAGGAGGCCGAAGGGCATCGATGGTAAGTGAGGGATCAACCAACTATTCATCAATGAAATGGTTGAGGATATCTGCATCAAAGAGTTGCAAGTCATCAAGACGTTTGGCATCTTATTCCTTTTGCTGGATATGCTTCACAAGGTCCTCATCATAAAATTTAGCATCACAAAGGTCAATGATGTTATCACCATCCATCAAGGTGATGGATGGCTTTGGTCCATGGGCAGCAGCTTGATTTCTCTTCACCCTAGGAGAGTTTCATGATTCATGCTCAATTTGTACGCTTGTTTCAGCGGGTTCAGTAGGCCTGGATCGTGAAGACTTTGGTATTGTTGCGGTTGTCTTTGAAGCCCTTGAGTCCTTATTATTTGAAGTCTCTTTTTCCTAAGTGGCTTAGAATTAGAGATAGGAGCTTCATCATCAGCATCTTCAGCTGCAGCTTCCCTATTGTCACCATGCTGAGCCTCATGCTCAAGATAGGCTTCATTACTTTCCCTAGTTTTTATAACATTGGGTTCGGCTTGGCGTGTGCATCAGGCCTTGGAGCAGCTCGACCATAGTCGAAGTTAATCCCATGACTTTTCTTGTATTGAGTTGCAGAAGCCTCTGCAATGAGATATTTGGATTCAAAGATAGCATCATCATGTCACCATATGATGCTAGTAGGATCAGGATTTTCGGGCTTGGCTGGCCTGACCATACTTGGGTATAAGCCAATCCTCATGGCATCGACTTGTGTATTTGGATGAAGATTTATGTAGACAATGTCGGTCCATGGTGCCCGCACTGCATACTTTTCAGCATACTCCACGGTTACAAAGCGGTGATAGAACCATTCGTCATCCCAATATATTAGGATCCATTGGACCCGTTGATAGCTCTTTTCTGGATCAGACTTTTATCTTTCATACAGTTCAACTAGAAGATCTTGAGCAGTATCTAGATGTCCCAAACGTCCAACCTTCTTAGGTGCATGATCCTTGGCCATTATCTTTGGCTTGGGAAATGGCTTCACAAAGGTATAGAAAGGTTAACTAACTTCAGGTGAGACCACATGTATCTGCAAATGGTTTGCGAATGAATTCGGACTATGAGATCCAAGTGATTCTACCGCGGATATGTACATGTGAAAGAATTGGGGATGCGGGGGGGGGGGGATATGTGAGGTCATATGCATTGTCAGAAAATTTTGATGATAAAAACATTGTTCGGATATAATGACCTCATATCACGATGAAATTCACTTTTGCATAGGATAAGTTGGTTTCCAGACTTGTGCAAATTGGAGAAATCGCACAAATGAGGAATCAAACCATATTTCAACATAAGTCAAATCACTTAGCAAGTTATGAGATAGATGTATGAGTGTTGTCGAAAATAATGTGGAAAAATAGCAGTCAAAGATATTTGAAAATTTTACGGATCAAACAAGTGGTAAAAATCAGATTTTATTTACCACTACGAAGAGCTAGAAGAACATCTCGACGACGCGGAGAAGCTGAGCGGTTCAATCTGCCACACCCTAACTTGGTGGTGGCACACAGCTACGGTGACGGTGGAGCAAAGACAATCGTGGTTGGCGTGAGTACGAAGACGAAAGGGTCGAGAGAGTCAAGCGCTTCTCCTCCAACAACGATGGAATCCAGCGGTGGTGCTAGCTTTTGGGAGCTCAAAAGCGAAGGCGAGAGAGATGGGAACGTTAAAAATGAGCCAGGGGTCGAGTATTTATAGGGGGTGAGAAGTGGAACATACCGAAATATTTGCACGGATATGCCCCTCACACTTCGGTTTAGTGGGACGCATGACAAGCATGCACCACGTATGACATCCCACAACCTCCGAACTATAGCGACGAGCGCGGGAACTATTGCGGTAAGGGCGGTAAAAAAGATAAGATTGAAATTTTAAGCATTTGGTTGAGTTTGTGTTCGTCAACACAGTTGTTGTGAAGACAATCAACACATGTCAACTAGAATGCATATGACTTGAGTGAACAATTTTAGGAGAGATAAGCATACATGAGATATTGGGGTCCGATCACATTTTCCTAGATAAAATTCTAAGACATTGATAAAGGCAAGATGTTGTAGAGGACAAAACTCCATAATATTTATATGATATATTCAAGTGACAAATGTCACAAACTCGAAGTCAAGAAAAAAAAAGATTCAATTTCAAAGGTAGACATTGTTCCTTGAAGACATGAGCAAAAGTTGCGAAGATAAAGCAATGTCTTTAAAAGGGGGCAGTGGCATTACCCAACGCATAAGAATGTTAGACCCACACACGACGCACAATTATCATGGCGCTCTAAAGCCATACTTTTCGTTAATGTATTCACACCGAGAGTGTACATCTTCGTGAGTTGAAGAACTACGCTACTTTGTGTGTTGTGCATCAAAGTTATCAAAGTGCATAAGTGTTAGGATGTGTGTCCATTCACAACATATTTGAGGATTCTAACATATTTAGCTTACACCACAACTTGAAAAACCTCTTCTCATCCAAAAGCTTCGTGAAGATATCACTCAGTTGCTCTTCTATCTTCACGTGCTCGATGATGATGTCTCCCTTCAACAGAATATCACGAAGGAAATGGTGGTGAATCTAAATGTGCTTTGTCTTAGAGTGTTGTACTAGGTTGTGGGAAATCATGATGGCACTCTCATTGTCACAGTAGAGTGGTACTTTCTTCTTGTTAATGTTGTAGTCCTAAAGGGTCTGCTTCATCCAAACAAGCTGAGTACAACAAGCACCATTATCAATGTATTCGACTTCAGAAGTGGAGAGTGATACGCGGTTCTGTTTCTTGGAAGACCAACATACAAGTTATCGACCCATATATAGACTTGCGACCAAATCTGTCTCGAACAAAATCAGAATCTGAGTGGCTAATGAGATGAAACTTTTAGCCCTTTCAATACCATAACCATAGCGTTGGTGTGTTAGCCAAATGTCGAATAATTCGCTTCACTACGAGGTGATGCGATTCATTCGGTGCCGCTTGGAATCTGGCACACATGCAAATGCTAAGCATTATATCTGGCTGATATCTACTACCTAACTTTATTCTTGTAGATGTTGTTTGGCCTCCAAGTCTAGAGTTTTGTAGGACATCAACAAATTTCCCTCAAGTGGATGACCTAAGGTTTATCAATCCTTGGAGGTGTAGGATGAAGATGGTCGCTCTCAAACAGCCATGCAATAAAATAAAATAAAATCTCTTGTTTCCCCAACACACCCAATACAATGGTAAATTGTATCGGTGCACTAGTTCGGCGAAGGGATGTGATACAAGTGTAGTATGGGTAGTTGAAATATATTTTTATAATCTGAATAAATAAGAACACGATGTTAAAAGTAGTAAACAGAGATAAAAATGGTATATTCGTCCTTAGAAATAAGGCCTAGGGTTCATACTTTCACTAGTGCGATCTCTCGGCGATGCTAACATAGTAGAATCATATGATCATCCCTCAACGTGCAACAAAGAATCACTGCAATTCATAAGTAGCAGAGAACATAAGATGAAATTATTGTAGGTAGTAGAACCACCTCAAAGTTATCCATTCCGATCGATCTATTGGGCTATTCTTATAGGTGTCACAAACATCCCTAGAGTTCGTACTAAAATAACAACAATGATACATTTTAATAAACCCTAATGTCACCAAGATACTCCAATGTGACCACAATTATCAATGGGTTAATTATTCAACATGCATCAAACAACTTCAGATTCATCATATTCGATCCAACACAAAGAACTTCAAAGAGTACGCCAATATTTCTATGGGAGAAAGTAGGATGAAAACGTGCTATGAACCCTATGCATAGATCCCCAAGGTCACCAGAATTCGCAAGTTGTTGCCATAACATATATCAAGTGAATCAATAGAATAGCCCATTATTACCACACGTATCTACATGCAAGACATACATCAAGTGTTCTGAAACCCCAAAATATTCAATCCAATATAATGAGGTCTCAAAGGGAAAGATTCAATTCATTACAACAAGATGGGAAGGAAAGAACACCATTGATCCAACTATATTAACAAAGCCCACGATACATCAAGATCACGCCATCTCAAGAACAGGAGAGAGTGATACAGATTAAACACATAGCTACTGTTACATACCCTTAGCCCGTGGGTGAACTACTCCCTCCTCGTCATGGCCTTCGCGGGGATGATGAAGCTGGCCACCGATGATGATTTCCCCCTCCGGCAGGGTACCAGAAATGCTCTAGATGAGTTTTCTTCGATACAAAGAGTTGATGCGGCGGAGCAGAAGTACTTGGTTAACTTTCTGACTTTATAAGAATTTTTAGAGTTGGAGTCACGTCAACCAAAACCACGTGGGCCCCACAAGCTATCAGGGTGCGTCTAGGGGGATGGCGTGCCTTGTTGGCTTGTGGCCCGCATGTGGCTCCCATCCGATGATTTTTGCTCCATTATTTCTTATTTTTCTTAGAAAATATCATAAAAATGTTTGGGGCGACCCCGATAACTTTTATTTTCCGCACAAAAACAACACCATGATAATTCTGCTGAAATCAACGTCAATCCGGGTTAGTTCTAAATAAATCACATGAAAACCAGATAAAAGTATTGTAAACATAGGAAACTATGGCATGAATACTTCATAAATTAGAAATATGTTGGAGGTATCAGCATCCCCAAGCTTAATTCCTACTCGTCCTCGAGTAGGTAAATGATAAAAGAAATAGTTTATGAAGTTTGAATGCTAGCATAGTGAATTGTTTTGATCGTTGATAATTTAATCACTTTTCTAGAATCAGACCCAACAACTTTTTCTCGTATAAGTCATCATGATAGAGTAGAAATCAATTCACATGTCATGGTTCAAACAATGCATTCTCTTGAAAGTTAACAACATATGTTCATAGTCATCAAACAATTTCAATGCATCATCAAGTCTAAGTAAGAGCTCCACATACTCAATTATCATATAGTCTTCTAAGATTGCTACTACTCAAAGTATATTTTTAGAACAAACAACATCCATCTAACACAAAGAACGATAGGGGTTAATGTTTTGCCTCCCTATGTACTTATCATGAAGATAATTATTGACAATAATGAATCTATATGTGTTTGGATCTGACCCCACCACATTGTGCTTTCTAACTAATAGATTGAGGTTGGAATAAGAAGTTGAATCGAAATGAAAACTAAATAACATAAAAGTAAATACATTGTGCCTTTGTAGAGGGAAGCAAGAATTTACAAAGGTGCTAGAGCTCATTGTTTATAACATAGATGAATATGTTTTGGGTGGTGTGTCTTTCCCATCGATGTTACACCAAGGTATTTCAATATATTCCACGCTAATCATATTGTTGGAGGTTCCCGAACATAATTAAAATTTTACTCCCCCTCAACCATTCAAACACTTTCCATGGCTAACCGTATCCACGGGTGCCCTCAAAACAATCAACTTTCTAGGGCAGTTCTTGTTTATTTATTTATGAATTTATGCAGGACTGGGCATCCTTTTTACTAGCCTCTCTTGTGCAAAGACAAGTGAATAAACACCTCATCGTGAGAGTGACCCTCTTAGCATGGAAGATATTAACCACACCGATCTCTCCATGAGCGGTACGCGCACACAAAATGGATATTTATTCGAAACATTTTAGAGGTGGCCCACGCAAATTTACTTGGAATGGCAATGAAATACCATATATAGGTAGGTATGGTGGACTCTAATGGAAGAAACTTGGCTCAAAGATTTGGATGCACAGGTAGTATCTCTACTTACTACAAAGTTTTGGCTAACAAAAGGTTCTAAACAAGCACCACAAGTTGGAGGATCCATAACAATATAACTTCCATGCAAATATACGCAAATGTACCCATCATGTTGTCTTCCTTTTCCAACTTCAGTTATTTGATCAAGGTTGAAAACAATTAATGGGTATTAATAATCATAAACGATGTCCAAGATAATATATTTATATGTGAAAGGTCTCTTTCTTATACTAATTATTCATTAATTGCTTGTATGACCAATATTGTGATTTTCAAACTTCAATAGATTTTTATTTCTAAACAAAATGTGAAACGATTACTAAGATTAAAGCACATTTATAATTTCATATTTATGATACTTCATTCATTAACAATGCACTCTTAGGATATAAATGAAGCACAAGAGTAAACATCAAACTACTCTCAAAAGATATACGTGACGAACAATGAGTAGTAACATAATTTGGTAGCTATGTGAGGACCCTCTCTCAATAAAAAAAATCATATCTAAATTTTTAATTCAAATGGCAAACTAAAAAATGCACTCCAAGAAAACCACATGTCATGTGGACAAATAAAAGCTTATGCTCAACATAGTCTAACCGATATATATTGACGGAGAGAGGTGGGATGCATAGCATCCGCAAGCTTAGATGCTTGAAACTTCTTCTAATATTGAATTTGGGTGCCATGGGAATCCCAAAGCTTGAGCTTTCTTCTCCCTTTCGATCCTCTCATATCCCGTTTCACCTAAGTCTCAAAAACTTCATCCACACAAAACTTGAAAAGAACTAGTGAGATCGGTTAGTACACATAAGGATAAATCAACACTTCATGTACTGTCAAGAAAAGTTGCATAATAATATTGAAACATTAGGTACTGTATGCTATCATTTCCAAAATATATATATATATATATATATATATCAATATAAGCCATGAAAACTCTAGGATGTGTAAATAACAAAACTATGACAACAATATGCCCAAACAAAATAGTGTGTTGCAATTAACTTAAACTGTATACTTATATACCTCCAAAAATTATTAAAATTTAGGACATGTAAACCATTTGTATGGAAGTACTGTGTAAGAATTTTAGAAACTTTCTACATTCCAGTCAAATCCTAAAATCCAAATAGTACAACAATTTTTTTTGTTTCTGTACAACACACATCACACATGCAATTCAAGCATTCTCAAGGCAATTCTTGGAACTTTTTATTGGAAAACATGATTATAAATAATATATAACATAGAAAAACAAAATGAAATGATGCACCAAGAAAAACACATATCATGTGACAAATAAAGATATAGCTCCAAGTAAGATATATCGATAGTGGTGAAGACGAAAGAGGGGATGCCTTCCGGGGCATCCCCAAGCTTAGACGCTTGATTCTTCCTTGGATATTACCTTGGGGGTTGCTTGGGTATCCCCAATATTAGGTTCTTGCTTCTCCTTATTCTCCTCATATTGCTTTCTCATGCAAAATTTGAAACCTTTAATCACACAAAATTTAACGAAACATTGTGAGATGGGTTAGTGTAATAAAGATAGACCATTCACTTAGGAACAATCAAGACAAGTGTAACACCCTGGATTTTCCCATTTCTTTTTCCTTTGATTTTCGTCTGGTTTTGCTTTTCTGTGGCTTGATAGTCTTGGAACCCAAAGGGAGCACCCTTGATTTCTCTTCCCTAGTGGCTTGCCAACCTCCAAACCATCCCAAGACCTTGTCATTTTCACCTTGAGCCAATCCCAATAATCTTTTCCCTGGAAATATTCCTTTTTTATTTTAAAAGAATAACCCTGTTGCCTTGGGTTGTGAAGCAACACACATTTCTATCCTTCCAAAAATTCCCAAACAATTCTCATACATTTCTTAAGTCATATATTCCTCAGATATGACAAAATCCTTCCTCCAAACCATCCCAAGACCTTGTCATTTTCACCTTGAGCCAATCCCAATAATCTTTTACCTGAAAATATTCCTTTTTCTTTTAAAGGAATAACCCTATTGTCATGCGTTGTGAAGCAACCCACATTTTTATCCTTCCAAAAATTCCCAAATAATTCTCATAAATTTCTTGAGTCATATATTCCTCAGATATGACAAAATCCTTCCTTGCCATGTTCAAAAATATTCCTCAATAATTCCTTTTCTGATTCTACCCCATCTGCCAAGTTGTGAAGCAAGTACCCTTTATATGTCCATGGTTGCTATCAAAATTTGTGGGCAATATTTCCTATACATATCATTGCCTCATGCAAAATTTCAACTCCATTTGGCTAGAAATATTTCTTGGCAAATTTCCAAAGTTTGTGACCAAGAGGAAGCTTTCTGAAGCAAATTCTAATAAGTGTATTCAAATGAGTTTAAACTTTGCCATCATCTCAATATACTCAAATAATGACTCTCCACCATATTTGAGCATCACTCCTTCAACCATGTGACCATAGCATCAAATCTTTTTCTCTTGTTATTATTTTAGATTGTGAAGCAACTATGCTTTATGTTTCTCCATAAATTATGAAATTTTACCAGGTCATTCTCCTATCTATAAAATATCCCTCAACCAAATTTGAGCTCATTTTATCTAGCCAATTATTCCGAGTAAATTCCCTAAGATTCTGTCCAATGGGATACTGTGTAAAGGAAGTACCATTTCGTTTATCCAGATGGTATGAAATTTATACAGTGTCTTCCTAACACTAAATAATTCATCTCATCCAAATTTCAGCCCTACCAAAGCTAGTATGTGAGTGCCACATCAAAATCTTTGTTCTCGACCAGATTAGTCAGTTTCATAGCAACCCTATTAAATCTTGGTCATGTGCTTCTCAAATTTCATAGGATTGTAGTCCTTCCTACCCTAAACTTCCCAGACATGATGCTTTGCCCTTATCTCTTCTCTGTTGATCATAGTGATAGGGAAAAGTTTGCTACAACAAACTTGAAGTGACCATTGCAATCTCTCCAGCTGCCCATTTGCTGATATTTCTCTTCCACGCTGCCATAGGGAGCAAGGACTTCACCATAGACAAGGTGTGCCAGCCTCTCTTGTTCTCTCAGAGCCAGTGCACGCGGTGACAACGCCTTTGGCATGCCAAAAGCATGCTTTGTGCAGTGGAGCCCTCGGCCTCATGAGTTTCTTCTCTCCCTCCAGCTATAGTCATGTCTAGCAGCTCCCCCTAGTCATCCCCTTCCTCCTGGAGCCCTCTTCCCCTCTGGATTCTTCCTCAGCGTGTCGCGACAAGCTCCACCCTATTCCACCAGTGACCGCAGTTGTCTTCTTCCTCCCCAAGCCCTCTCGAAGCCCAGCTGGCCTCCCCTGCTCCTCTGTGAGTCTTCTAGACTCCGCAAACGGCGAGCCACGCAATCCCTAGAGCTCCAGTAAGGTGATAAGGTCGCCACGGCGGCCGAGCCCATCTGCTCGCCATCGGGCCCCTATTTATAGCCCTCCCTGAGCCCTTTGAGCTCACCCCGAGCCTCCCCTCTCTCCTCTACCCCTTCCCAGTATCCTGCCTCAGCCCCGGAGCCTCTCCTCGCCCTCCCTTACCGCCATGGCCACCGCCGAGCCCCTCCTAAATTGGAGCAACCCAAGCTCGTCCCCTTCCTCCTGACCTCACCAGAGGGACCGCGAAGGTCTGGCGACCCTCTCCTGCCTCTCAGCCCCATCTTCGACGCATTGTGGCGACGTGTCCGAGCTCCTCCCGAGCCGTCGTCCGCCGTGGGTCTCGCCGTCGTTGTTCTACACCCATTCGGCACTAGTGCTATGCGGGAACGGGTGCGGCTCGGTCCCAAGAGCTCGTCTATGGCCGAAGCACGGCAAATGATGGCCGGAGCCACCGGGGGTCATTGCCGGCGTCGAGCCCTCCTCTGCCGTCGCGAGGAAGAAGAAGGAGGAGCGGAGGAGAGAGAAGAGCGACGCGACAGTTGGGCCCCGACCCCACCTATCGGAGAGAGAGAGCCTGACAACGAGGATAAGTTGAGGCGCCAACCGAAGAGTACGTTTTGCCCTCTGCGAAACGTATTCCTTCAAAGGCGCCACTGGCTGTTCTCTCAGGGACCCACTTGCAGATAGTTTAATTGCAGATTAGTCCCTGGTTGAAAAACTCTTATATCTTTTTATCCATAACTCTCATTCCTGTGATTCCAAAGCCCATGTCTTCATCTCGTAGAGACCGTAAAGATGGTACCATTTTCACTATGTGCTCACACAGTGGAAATTACCATGTTGCCCTTGCCCGTAAACAGCTCCTCCGAGAGAGAACTATTTTCGACAATTCCTTCCGCGAGCTTTTCGCACTTTCTCCCGGTGGTTCCTTCAAACGAGTCAAGCCACAACTCTCATTTGCTTAATTGCATTGCAATATCATGGTTTAATTAACTATTTTAAACACAAGTATATCTATTTATAGTCTGGAATTGGAGTAGGCAATGTTTGAATAGACGACTACTATGATGAGTAAGGGATTGTTAGTGACTAGTGTCTAACACACTAGTCGATGCCAAGATGTTGAGATTACTGTCTATGATTACTTGGGGTTTCATCCGACAGTTTATGGATATGGATCAACGGTAGTGGCTTGATATTATTGGTTACTGGATTACTGTGATATCGGAGTGTCACTTATGATAGAGATATTACTCAGGGATAAGATACCTAGTTGGTTGATCGGGAGTCACCTGTCCGAGATTATCCGTGGAACCACATTTGCCAGTATGGAATGGCCTTGATTTGGTCTAATCGCGTGTTCTTTTATCGGTACCACCAAAGAGGAAAGGTTATGCGCGCGTGCTACCCTGGCCCGGTAGGCGGCGATAACCTTGTGAGCCCAGTTGAGTTGGTTGGGCCCGTCCCCATTTGGGACAGTTTAGTTTGGCCACGACGGTGGCAGGTGTCATGAGGACATAGAGGCCACCCAGAGCAGGACTCCGAGGGAGGATGAATGCCGGTGGTGCAATGAAAGAGTCACGGGTTAGACAAGTTTTGTTGGGGCAACGCTGGTCCACCCGAATGGGATCACGAGGTCAGTGCTCCATGATGTGGGTAAAGTGTGCAACATCTGCAGAGTGTCAAGTCTATTCGAATAGTTGCGTCCGCGGTATTGGACAGCCCGTCCAGACCTCAGTAGGTGGTCAACCGTAACTATGATATTAATTATGGAAGCATTTGTCTGAGTATGATAGCTGTTGGGCATCATGCCGATCATAAGTCTTGAGGACATTCGCTGAAGGTTCTGAGTAAGATCACAAGAATTGGTATCACCAGAGTACGGTGAGAGTAGCCTGGTCTAGTTATTTTTTCAACTACCCCCTTTAGGCCTCGTTCGGCTCTGGTCGTTTCTCACACCCAATACGCTTGGGGATTGGAGGGGATTTGGTGATCCCCTCCCCTCCACCAAATCCCCTCAATTCCCCAATAATCCCCCACCCTAGACCTTGTTTGGTACTAGAGTTTTCAGATAACTGCTGATAAGGTTTAAAACTAATATATCTAACCAGAAGGTGCATCATCAAAAAAATAAAATAATAGACACCAAATGACATAACTTAGCAGACATCAAGGGGCATAAAATAACTGATGATAAGGTTTGGAACACACACCAAATGACATAAAATAGCAGACATCAAGGGGCATCATCAAAGATCCGAGGTCGACAATTTATTGAAACATCATGTCATCATCAACAACAAACTGACTCCTCGGAGAAATGAAACATTCCATTTGTGCAACAAGTAGGCATTGAAAATGGAAAGCGACTCCCAAATAAGGTCAACCTAGTTTGCTTTATTTTACATGAAATAAGATCAGCACGAGGCTCAAAACGGGTGGTGGTAAAATGCCAGTTTATGAGATTAATCACTTTCTGGCAGATCTAAGGGGCTAACACCGACTGCGCTTTTCTTCATTGGGTGCTTGTTGCCAGTGCAACGATCTCATAGCTGCAGGCTGTGGAACCAAACAAAACAAACAGCAGTCAGTGTAACTGTCAAGTAGATCACCCATAATCAGAAAGCATATGTTTTTTATCTGCATACACATCGATACACGATAACAAAATCATCCTTTTATGCATATGTTTTTGATCCATGAGTACACTGAACATGGATGGATGGCTTGATTAATGAAGAGGACGACGGGTTGTTATTTTATCATAGAACAATGAACATGCAGTGCTGAACAATGAACCTATTTTTTGTACTACCACCACTGCTCTTGTACATTTGACCACGTCGAGGCGTGAACGTCGCATCAACCTAGGCCAACCTACTCACTGGCCGATGCGTTTGAACATGACATATCAAGTCAACCTATAGGCCAGCCTACTCACTGGCCGATGCGATTGAACAGGTTCCTACCTTATCTTTTCTTACATTATTTTGTGGTTTATACTTCCTTCCTAGCACTAAACATTCCAGATTTATTGTAAATGTAACTGACACAAACGATTTTCTTTTTTTTTGAAATGATACGGTCAGGTACAGATTTTTACAAACTGTAACTTATAGTTGCAGCAATAAAAGCATCATTGTTTGCAAGTTTTATCACGAAAGAACCTACATTCGACTCTATCATAGAATTATATAACAAGGAAGTTATGTGTGCAAGTTTTATCAACTATCACAGAATTATAACAAGGAAGAGATGTAATATACCATCAACTATCACAGAATTATATAACAAGGAAGTTATGTCTCCTACCTGTCTTGAACATACCTCATGGGGACATTTGGCTCCGAAGCCACATAACAGCAGTATCTTTATCATCATCAGCGGCATTGATGAAAATCTCATGCTTTGCAGCATCCTTGGACGTTGAATGCTTTTATCTTCTCGATGTGGGTCACATCCTCCATTGTTTTCAACACATCCATGCACTTGGTGATAGAAAATTCATGTAATTTTGTTGCATCTGCCCTTTCATTGGCCAAATATGTAGCTTCATCATCTACTTGCCTTTTCTTCAACTCTATATACTTCTCTAATGCTCCAGCAATCACATCTCCACTGGTCTTGCGCTTCTCCTTCTTGGGCTTCTTTTGGGGCATCTTTCCTGAACCAGCCATTGTACGACCCACTTCTTCACTTGGATCGACATCGTCCTTCCTATGTGCAACATCCATTTGATCTAGAATTTGCAAGTCATCTTCATCATTTTGCACTTGATTCATCATCTCCAAGTCATCACTTTCTATTACTTCCTCAACCTCTATTTCATCTTCAAAGTCTTCGTCAATTTGTGATGGTTGTGCAATTGATGTGAAATTGTAGGTACCCTCAGTTGTATGCCGTGCAAAATGCATGTAAGTAACCAAACAATAGGCAGAGTTAAGAGTTAAGAGAAAGCAACAAAAGTTCGTAAACTTACCATCATAGAGTTCTCCTAGCGAGTCAAAGAGAGGAAAAGATTTCTTCTTGAATTTCCCGATACTTGGATATGACTACAAAGAACCAGAGTAATAGATGAGTATTAGCATGGTATAAAATTGTAACCATATCGAAGGGTGGAATTAAAGAACTTACAATCATCAGATTGTCCCAAAGGTCGGTGTCAGCTTCGAAAATACATATTTTGTCATCCCAGCCAACACCGCTTTGCTTTCGGGATTCTTTTAACATCCTATATTCTCTTTTGAGGTCCTTCTACTTTTCTTGAATTTGAGACTTCGAGAACTTCACATGTTTGTGTTTTGCATGGAATTTTGTCACCATCAAGTTCCAAGTTTCCTTGCTCCATCCATTTTGCCCTCGATGGTAAGGAGTATCGTGCTCCATAAGTATCTCCACCAGACCTTTTTCAAGTCCCAAACTCCATTATGCTCTTTGTTTCACAACTACACAAGCCAATTAAAGCACAAGTTCTGTTGGCTAACTATCTTCAATTAAAATACTATTGGTCTTATAATGACAAAAAAAGAATACCTTTTGGAGAACTCTTTTTGTTAACCTTTGGAGAATCCATTTTAACACCAAGATGTCCTTTCTTTCTTAATAACGTGGCAGCCTGTGCCAAGTTGAATTTGGGAGATCCTTTTGCGTACATATCTGTTGAGATAAAAAAAAACACAAACGAAAGACACTTAATCATCTGAATTAGAAAAAGACAATTACATCCACAAACTTACAAAGTGTTAGTTATGTGGGAAATCATTCCACATTTGCATTGCAATTTCATCTCGCAAAGCATTGCCTTGGGTGTTATTCCCTTGGTAGTTATCATTATCATTGGGTAAATTGACAAAATCAGCCAGAGGTATGTTATCTGGTTGGTTTTCAAGCCATTCCTCATCACCAGCATGCAATTTGATAATTTTATGAAAGATTGCGGTAGCTGCTGGAATCCGAGCTTGGTTCCTAATTGAATGTAATGTCCCGACATTGAGAATCAGGAATCGCTTCTTAAGAACTCCTAGGGTCCTTTCTACATGATTTCACAACAAAGCATGTCGAAGATTGTATAATTCTTTGTGGTTTTGTGGACGATGGTGCCCATGCCCAAATTCATTCAAGTGATATCTCACACCCCGATACGGTGCAAGGAAGGATGTGGTGTTTGCGTAACCACCATCGACGAGGTAAAACTTTCCATCGGGTACTTTAAATCCAGAGTTCATTGCAGATCGAATAACCCTAGCATCTGTTGCAGACCCCTCCCATCCACATGATATAAATGTGATCTTCAAGTCAAAATCACATGCAATCATTACGTTTTGGCTTAGGGTGCCCTTTCTATTCCGAAATGGTGCAACACTCTCAGGCGCAATGGTAATAGGAACATGGGATCCATCGATAGCACCTATACAATTCTATAAAAAATAGATTTGCTAATTAACTTTTGAGATTTTAATGGAGAAAGGTAAAGAATTTTTTAAGTGTCAAGATAAGAACCTTGAAGTATGGATAGAATCATTCATCGGTAGCAATTACTGTTTGTGGTTCGTCAATGCGTGGAGGCTCCACAAAGAGAGTACATAGGGCAGGGATGATATCAAAGAACTCGTTGATGTACTCATGAAAGTGTTGGGGAACGTCGCATGGGAAACAAAAAATTTCCTACGCGCACGAAGACCTATCATGGTGATGTCCATCTACGAGAGGGGATGAGTGATCTACGTACCCTTGTAGATCGTACAGCAGAAGCGTTAGTGAACGCGGTTGATGTAGTGGAACGTCCTCACGTCCCTCGATCCGCCCCGCGAACAATCCCGCGATCAATCCCACGATATAGTACCGAACGGACGACACCTCCGCGTTCAGCACACGTACAGCTCGACGATGATCTCGGCCTTCTTGATCGAGCAAGAGAGACGGAGAGGTAGAAGAGTTCTCCGGCAGCGTGACGGCGCTCCGGAGGTTGGTGATGACCTTGTCTCAGCAGGGCTCCGCCCGAGCTCCGTAGAAACGCGATCTAGAGGAAAAACCGTGGAGGTATGTGGTGGGGCTGCCGTGGAAAAGTCGTCTCAAATCAGCCCTAAAACCTCCGTATATATAGGTGGGAGGGAGAGGACCTTGCCTTGGGGCTCAAGAAGCCCCAAGGGGGTCGACCGAGTCCAAGGGGGAAGGCTCCCCCCCAAACCGAGTTGGACTTGGTTTGGTGGGTGGGAGTCCTTGCGTCCCTTCCCACCTCCTCTTTTTTTCTTTTCTCTTTGATTGTCTTTCCTAGGCGCATAGGGCCCTTTTGGGCTGCCCCAGCAGCCCACTAAGGGCTGATGCGCCACCCTCAAGGCCTATGGGCTTCCCCGGGGTGGGTTCCCCCCCCGGTGAACTCCCGGAACCCATTCGTCATTCCCGGTACATTCCCGGTAACTCCGAAAACCTTCCGGTAATCAAATGAGGTCATCCTATATATCAATCTTCGTTTCCGGACCATTCCGGAAACCCTCGTGACGTCCGTGATCTCATCCGGGACTCCAAACAACATTCAGTAACCAACCATATAACTCAAATACGCATAAAACAACATCGAGCCTTTAGTGTGCAGACCCTGCGGGTTCGAGAACTATGTAGACATGACCCGAGAGACTCCTCGGTCAATATCCAATAGCGGGACCTGGATGCCCATATTGGATCCTACATATTCTACGAAGATCTTATCGTTTGAACCTCAGTGCCAAGGATTCATATAATCCTGTATGTCATTCCCTTTGTCCTTCGGTATGTTACTTGCCCGAGATTCGATCGTCAGTATCCGCATACCTATTTCAATCTCGTTTACCGGCAAGTCTCTTTACTCGTTCGGTAATACAAGATCCCGCAACTTACACTAAGTCACATTGCTTGCAAGGCTTGTGTGTGATGTTGTATTACTGAGTGGGCCCCGAGATACCTCTCCGTCACACGGAGTGACAAATCCCAGTCTTGATCCATACTAACTCAACTAACACCTTTGGAGATACCTGTAGAGCATCTTTATAGTCACCCAGTTACGTTGCGACGTTTGATACACACAAAGCATTCCTCCGGTGTCAGTGAGTTATATGATCTCATGGTCATAGGAATAAATACTTGACACGCAGAAAACAGTAGCAACAAAATGACACGATCAACATGCTACGTCTATTAGTTTGGGTCTAGTCCATCACATGATTCTCCTAATGATGTGATCCCGTTATAAAGTGACAACACTTGCCTATGGCCAGGAAACCTTGACCATCTTTGATCAACGAGCTAGTCAACTAGAGGCTTACTAGGGACAGTGTTTTGTCTATGTATCCACACAAGTATTGTGTTTCCAATCAATACAATTATAGCATGGATAATAAATGATTATCATGAACTAAGAAATATAATAATAACTAATTTATTATTGCCTCTATGGCATATTTCCAACAGTCTCCCACTTGCACTAGAGTCAATAATCTAGTTCACATCACCATGTGATTCCAACGAATCCAACACCCATATAGTTATGGGGTCTAATCACGTCTTGCTCGTGAGAGAGGTTTTAGTCAACGGTTCTGAAACTTTCAGATCCGTGCGTTCTTTACAAATCTTTATGTCATCTTATAGATGCTGCTACTACGTGCTATTCGGAAATGCTCCAAATATCTACTCTACTATACGAATCCGTTTCACTACTCATAGTTATTTGGATTAGTGTCAAAGCTTGCATTGACGTAACCCTTTACGACAAACTCTTTAACCACCTCCATAATCGAGAAAAATTCCTTAGTCCATTAGTTACTAAGGATAAATTTTGACCGCTGCTAGTGATTCAATCATGGATCACTCTCTGTACCTCTCAACATACTTTGAGTCAAGGCACACATCAGGTGCGGTACACAGCATGGCATACTTTAGATTCTACGGCTAAGGCATAGAAGACGACCTTCGTCTATTCTCTTTATTCTGCCGTGGTCGGGTTTTGAGTCTTACTCAAATTCACACTTCACAACGCAACCAAGAACGACTTCTTTGCTGATCTATTTTGAACTCTTTCAAAAACTTGTCAAGGCATGCATCTTGTTGAAACTTCTATTAAGCGCTTTCGATCTATCTCCATAGATCTTTGATGCTCAACATTCAAGTAGCGTAATCCAGGTACTCCTTTGAAAACTTCTTTCAAACAACCTTGTATGCTTTACAGAAATTCTACATTACTTCTGATCCACAATATGTCAACCACATATACCTATCAGAAATTCTATAGTGCTCCCACTCACTTCTTTGGAAATACAAGTTTCTCATAAACCTTGTACAGACCCAAAATCTTTGATCATCTCATCAAAGTGTATATTCCAACTCCGAGATGCTTGCACTAGTCCATTGAAGGATCACTGGAGCTTGCATACTTGCTAGTATCTTTAGGATCGACAAAACCTTCTGGTTGTATCACATACAATGTTTGCTCAAGGAAACCGTCGAGAAAACAATGTTTTGACATCCTACGTGCAATATTTCATAAATAATGCATCAACAACTAACATAATTCTAACAGACCTTTAGCATCGCTACGAGTGAGAAAGGCTCATCATAGTCAACTGTTTGATCTTGTCGTAACATCTTTGCGACAAGTCGAGCTTTTCTTAATAGTGACTTATCACCATCATCGTCTGTCTTCTTTTAAAGATCCATTTTTACTCAATAGTCCTATGACCATCAAGTAGTTCTACCAAAGTCTACACTTTGTTTTACACATGGATCCTCTCTCGGATTTCATGGCTTCTAGCCATTTGTCGGAATCTGGGCCCACCATCGCTTTCTCCATAACTCGTAGGTTCACTGTTGCTCAACAACATGACCTCCAAGACAGGGTTACCGTACTACTCTGCAGCAGTACGCGACCTTGTCGACCTACGAGGTTTGTTGTAACTTGATTCGAAGCTCAATGATCATCATCATCAGCTTCCACTTCAATTGGTGTAGGCGCCACATGAACAACTTCCTGTGCCCTGCTACACACTGGTTGAAGTGATGGTTCAGTAACCTCATCAAGTTCTACTACCCTCCCACTCAATTCTTTCGAGAGAAACCTTTCCTCGAGAAAGGATCCATTTCTAGAAACAAACACTTTGCTTTGGGATCTGAGATAGGAGATGTACCCCAACTGTTTTGGATATCCTATGAAGATGCATTTATCCGCTTTGGGTTCGAGCTTATCAGACTGAAACTTTTTCACATAAGTGTCGAAACCCCAAACTTTCAAGAAACGACAGTTTAGATTTCTCTAAACCTCAGTCTATACTGTGTCATCTCAACGGAAATACGCGGTGCCCTATTTAAAGGGAGTGCGGTTGTCTCTAATGCATAACCCATAAACGATAGTGGTAATTCGATAAGAGACATCATAGTATGCACCATACCAAATAGTGGGTGGCTATGACGTTCAGACACATCATCACACTATGATGTTCCAGGTGGCATGAACTGCGAAACAATTTCCACATTGTCTTAACTGCGTACCAAAACTCGTAACTCAGATATTCATTTTCATGATCATATCGTAGACAGTTTATCCTCTTGTTACGACGAACTTCACTCTGAAACGGAATTGAACTTTTCAACATTTCAGACTTGTGATTCATTAAGTAAATACTCCTGTATCTACTCAAATCGTCAGTGAAGTAAGAACATAATGATATCCACTGCGTGCCTCAGCACCCATTGGTCTGCATACATCAAAATGTATCACTTCCAATAAGTTACTATCTTATTTCATCTCAATGAAAACAAGGCCTTGCTCATGTGGTATGATTTGCATGTCACTAGTGATTCGAAATCATGTGAGTACAAAGATCCATCAGCATGGAGCCTCTTCATGCAATTTATACTAACATGACTCAAGCGGCAGTGCCACAAGTAAGTGGTACTATCATCATCAACTTGTATCTTTTGGCACCAATATCATGAACATGTGTAACACTACGATCGAGATTCAATAAACCATTGAAGGTGATTATTCAAGAAAATAGAGTAACCATTATTCTCTTTAAATGAATAATCGTATTGCAATAAACAAGATCCAATCATGTTCATGCTTAACGCAAGCACCAAATAACAATTATTTAGGTTTAACACCAATCCCGATGGTAGAGGGAGCGTGCGACGTTTGATCATATCAACCTTGGAAACACTTCCAACACGTATCGTCAGGTCGCCTTTAGCTAGTCTCCGTTTATGCCGTAGCTTACATTTCTTGTTACTAATCACTTAGCAACCGAACCGGTATCCAATACCCTCATGCTACTAGGAGTACTAGTAAAGTACACATCAACATCATGTATATCAAATACACTTCTTTCGACTTTTGCAAGCCTTCTTATCTACCAAGTATCTAGAGTTGCTCTGCCTCAGTGACTGTTCCCCTCATTATAGAAGCACTTAGTCTCGGGTTTGGGTTTAATCTTGGGTCTCTTCATTAGTAAAGCAACTGTTTTGCCGTTTCACGAAGTATCCCTTCTAGCCCTTGCCTTTCTTGAAACTTAGTGGTTTTACAAACCATCAACTATTGATGCTCCTTCTTGATTTCTACTTTCGCAGTGTCAAACATCGCGAATCGCTCAAGGATCATTGTATGTATCCTTGATATGCTATAGTTCATCACGAAGCTCTCACAGCTTGGTGGCAGTGACTTTGGAGAACTATCACTATCTCATCTGGAAGATTAACTCCCACTTGATTCAAGCGATTGTCGTACTCAGACAATCTGAGCACATGCTCAACGATTGAGCCTTTCTCCTTTACTTTGAGGACAAAGAATCTTGTCGGAGGTCTCGTACTTCTTAACAAGGGCACAAGCATGAAATCACAATTTCATCTCTTTAGAACATCACTTATGTTCCGTGACGTTTTACAACGTTTTCAGCGCCTTGCTTCTAAGCCATTAAGTATTTTTGTACTGAACTATCGTGTAGTCATCAGAAACGTGTATGTCGGATGTTCACAGCATCCACAGACGACGCTCGAGGTGCAGCACACCGAGTGGTGCATTAAGGACATAAGCCTTCTGTGTAGCAACGAGGACAATCCTCGGTTTTACAGACTCAGTCTGCAAAGTTTGCTACTATCAACTTTCAACTAAATTTTCTCTAGGAACATATAAAAACAGTAGAGCTATAGCGCAAGCAACATCGTAATTCGCAAAGACTATTAGACTATGTTCATGACAATTAGTTCAATTAATCATATTACTTAAGAACTCCCACTCAAAAAGTACATCTCTCTAGTCATTTGAGTGGTACATGATCCAAATCCACTATCTCAAGTCCGATCATCACGTGAGTCGAGAATAGTTTCAGTGGTAAGCATCTCTAGGCTAATCATATCAACCATACGATTCATGCTCGACCATTCGGTCTCATGTGTTCCGAGGCCATGTCTGCACATGCTAGGCTCGTCAAGCTTAACCCGAGTGTCCCGCGTGCGCAACTGTTTTGCACCCGTTGTATGTGAACGTTGAGTCTATCACACCCGATCATCACGTGGTGTCTCGAAACGACGAACTGTAGCAACGGTGCACAGTCGGGGAGAACACAATTTCGTCTTGAAATTTTAGTGAGAGATCACCTCATAATGCTACCATCGTTCTAAGAAAAATAAGGTGCATAAAAGGATTAACATCACATGCAATTCATAAGTGACATGATATGGCCATCATCACGTGCTTCTTGATCTCCATCACCAAAGCACCGGCACGATCTTCTTGTCACCGGCGTCACACCATGATCTCCATCATCATGATCTCCATCAACGTGTCGCCATCGGGGCTGTCGTGCTACTCATGCTATTACTACTAAAGCTACGTCCTAGCAAAATAGTAAACGCATGTGCAAGCACAAACGTCAGTTATAAAGACAACCCTATGGCTCCTGCCGATTGTCGTACCATCGACGTGCAAGTCGATATTATCTATTACAACATGATCATCTCATACATCCAATAGATCACATCACATCGTTGGCCATATCACATCACAAGCATACCCTGCAAAAACAAGTTAGACGTCCTCTAATTTTGTTATTGCATGTTTTACGTGGTGACCATGGGTATCTAGTAGGATCGCATCATACTTACGCAAACACCACAACGGAGATATATGAATTGCTATTTAACCTCATCCAAGGTCCTCCTCGGTCAAATCCGATTCAACTAAAGTTGGAGAAACTGACACCCGCCAGTCATCTTTGAGCAACGGAGTTACTCGTAGCGATGAAACCAGTCTCTCATAAGCGTACGAGTAATGTCGTTCCGAGCCGCTTCGATCCAACAATACCGCGGAATCAAGAAAAGACTAAGGAGGGCAGCAAAACTCACATCACCGCCCACAAAAACTTTTATGTTCTACTCGAGAAGACATCTACGCATGAACCTAGCTCATGATGCCACTGTTGGGGAACGTCGCATGGGAAACAAAAAATTTCCTACGCGCACGAATACCTATCATGGTGATGTCCATCTACGAGAGGTGATGAGTGATCTACGTACCCTTGTAGATCGTACAGCAGAAGCATTAGTGAACGCGGTTGATGTAGTGGAACGTCCTCACGTCCCTCGATCCGTCCCGCGAACAATCCCACGATCAGTCCCACGATCTAGTACCGAACGGACGGCACCTCCGCGTTCAGCACACGTACAGCTCGACGATGATCTCGGACTTCTTGATCCAGCAAGAGATACGGAGAGGTAGAAGAGTTCTCCGGCAGCGTGACGGCGCTCCGGAGGTTGGTGATGACCTTGTCTCAGCAGGGCTCCGCCCGAGCTCCGTAGAAACGCGATCTAGAGGAAAAACCGTGGAGGTATGTGGTCGCGCTGCCGTGGAAAAGTCGTCTCAAATCAGCCCTAAAACCTCCGTATATATAGGTGGGAGGGAGGGGACCTTGCCTTGGGGCTCAAGGAGCCCCAAGGGGGTCGGCCGAGTCCAAGGGGGAAGGCTCCCTCCCCAAACCGAGTTGGACTTGGTTTGGTGGGTGGGAGTCCTTCCTTCCATTCCCACCTCCTCTTTTTTTCTCTTTGATTTTCTTTCCTAGGCGCATAGGGCCCTTTTGGGCTGCCCCACCAGACCACTAAAGGTTGATGCGCCACCCTCAAGGGCTATGGGCTTCCCCGGGGTGGGGTGCCCCCCCCGGTGAACTCCCAGAACCCATTCGTCATTCCCGGTACATTCCCGGTAACTCCGAAAACCTTCCGGTAATCAAATGAGGTCATCCTATATATCAATCTTTGTTTTCGGACCATTCCGGAAACCCTCGTGACATCCGTGATCTCATCCAGGACTCCGAACAACATTCGGTAACCAACCATATAACTCAAATACGCATAAAACAACGTCGAACCTTAAGTGTGCAGACCCTGCGGGTTCGAGAACTATGTAGACATGACCCGAGAGACTCCTCGGTCAATATCCAATAGCGGGACCTAGATGCCCATATTGGATCCTACATAATCTACAAAGATCTTATCGGTTGAACCTCAGTGCCAAGGATTCATATAATCCCGTATGTCATTCCCTTTGTCCTTCGGTATGTTACTTGCCCGAGATTCGATCGTCAGTATCCGCATACCTATTTCAATCTCGTTTACCGGCAAGTCTCTTTACTCGTTCTGTAATACAAGATCCCGCAACTTACACTAAGTCACATTGCTTGCAAGGCTTGTGTGTGATGTTGTATTACCGAGTGGGCCCCGAGATACCTCTCCGTCACACGGAGTGACAAATCCCAGTCTTGATCCATACTAACTCAACTAACACCTTCGGAGATACCTGTAGAGCATCTTTATAGTCACCCAGTTATGTTGCGACGTTTGATACACACAAAGCATTCCTCTGGTGTCAGTGAGTTATATGATCTCATGGTCATAGGAATAAATACTTGACACGCAGAAAACAGTAGCAACAAAATGACACGATCAACATGCTACGTCTATTAGTTTGGGTCTAGTCCATCACATGATTCTCCTAATGATGTGATCCCGTTATCAAGTGACAACACTTGCCTATGGCCAGGAAACCTTGACCATCTTTGATCAACGAGCTAGTCAACTAGAGGCTTACTAGGGACAGTATTTTGTCTATGTATCCACACAAGTATTGTGTTTCCAATCAATACAATTATAGCATGGATATTAAACGATTATCATGAACTAAGAAATATAATAATAACTAATTTATTATTGCCTCTAGGGCATATTTCCAACAGAAAGGTGGATCCACTATGCCTGAATTCCAGTTGCATATCTTCATATGATGAATTATGTGACAACATGTATAGGAAGAATGCTAACTTCTCCTCCACCTTGAGTCTTGTGTCTTTTATCAATTCTTTCCTTCTAAGATATGATGCTAAAGACTTAAAGATGTATGGTTCCATCCTAAAAGCTACCAAGCAATTCTTCACATGTCCTTCAAGAAGTTCGTCAACACGTTGCTTGCCATAAAGGATCGAGCTATGCCTTTGTTTTTTTCACCCCGTCCTCTACTGTCCATTAAGTACGAGTGCAATAATGGAAGGATGAAAAGGACCATTTCATCATCACCTTCCTCTCTTCTCTTCCTAATATGATCTAGACCCCGTGACTTCATTTCAAAACTAATACCGAAGCAATCAAGAAACAATGAGAAGAATTAGAAAGCTAACAAGAATTAGAGAGATAACAAGCCCTAGTAAATACAAGGCATACCAAACATTGGCGTCTTAACGGGATCCCACGAAGGTGGCGGCTCGTCCATTCCCACTATAAACCAAGGCTCGGGTACCTACAAAGAAACAAAACTGTTGGTCTAAGGTATAAAAAAACAAAACAGCAACATAATTGAGAAAGCATGTGTCGACCTGTAAATATATAGCATCTTCCTCTGTAATGATCTAAATACTTTTATATTTCCTTATGGAGATAGTACCCTCTATTCCCTTTTTGTTAACTTAGGAACGAACGAGGTATGCATCATATATTGCCCAGTGACAGTCTAGAGGTGCCTAAACAAGCAAACGCGGCCGGTCGGCAAAGTTACCATCCTGTTTGGTGGAACAATCAAATACTATTGGTAGCACGTTCGAGTTAAAATCCTAATTAACATATCTACATACCTACGCATGTATAGATCAAGTAGTCTCCAGTCCTACACATGTGTAGATTTACTGAATCTATTCAGATGTCGTTTTAATCAACCTTAGTGCTGAGAAAACATCACCTACTACTAACTGAACCCATATTAAAAACATATTCGCAAGAACGTGTAAGAACCTAATTGAAATTCACACCAAAGCTAGCCACAAACATATTAACTAGGAGCTGTAAAACATACACGTTAAGTGCATCTTAACTAGAAGCTGCACACCAAAGCTAGCCACGAACATATTCGCAAGAACCTGATTTAAATGCTCGGAGCACCTACTACTAACCGAAGGCTGTCAAAGAATCATAGGAGCACCGGACTGCCGTCGGGATCTGATAGGGGCTGAGGTGGAACCCTAGGCAGAGGGGAGGGGAGGGGTGAGGTGGAACCAGTCCATACCGGCGAAAATGACACGTTTTTGGAAGGATCTGCCGTCGGAGCGTGGACGGCAGCGGCAACGCAGGCCAAGAACCAAGAGGCCTCGGCGCGGACGGCAGCGGCAGCGGCAACGACGACGTCAAGAGCCAAGAGGCCTCGAGATCTGAGGCAGCATCTGGCTCGGCTTGGACGGAGTTGAGGAAGAGAGCAAACCGGCGGCGAACTACGAGAGGGAGGAGGGCGGAGGAGGCGGCGCCGTCACAGCCGGGGGAGAAATTTCACGAGGGTTAGGTCGCGTCTCCTCTCACATGAATACTCGAGGGTTTGGGTGTAATTTTCGGGATGGGCCGGTCCAATACCGTGGTACTAAATGGGCCTGCTGGGAATTTTCAGGATTACTATACCGACCGGTAAAATAACCGTTGAAGCCTGCAAATACACCAGAGCCGAACGAGGCCTAAGTGATAACAAAACCTTACCTAATCTTGATTGCTATGATGTTGTCTTACCTTACTGCTAATGTTTGTTGTGAGCTTGCGAGTACATTCAATGTACTCACCTGGCGTGTCATGCCAGTTTGCAGGTCATGCCATGATTGCTTGATTGTCAAGGATTCCGAGTTGTGAGCTAGGATACGCGTTCCAGCCAGAGTCCCTGCAGAGTGGAGTTCATCACATCCGTCGTTGTTCTGCTCCTAGTGTAGGATTTACCGTAGGCAGATGTAGTATCGCCGAGGCGATGTAATCTAAGGGCCCTTGTAATCTTTTCCATAGTAATAAAGAGCTGATTTGTCCTATGCCAACGGTGTCGTATTCCAGAAGACTTGTCCTTGGGATGGAATACGGGGTGTTCCGGTTTCCTCTGATCGAGGTGCCACAAGAGTTGGTATCAGAGCAGGTCTGGCTGTAGGACGCTCTAGACAACACGAGCGTTAGTAACCGGTAGTATATAATCCAGCTGGTTTGCTGCACTTGTTTGTTGCATTTGATTGTGAATAGCATGCATATAGACTAGGTATTTTATCGCTAACGATGGATCCGGTGAGTGTAGGTGGCATCGGTTTTGATTCACCACATGCGCTCTCCAGCTTGCATTCTTGTTCCTAGGTGTGCTGTCTTCTTCGCCCCAGCGGAGGGATGCCAAGGTGCCTGGTTGTGTCGATACATTGTCGGATTAATGCACCGGTACCACGCCAACTCATTCTCTTCAGCCGCCCTATAGTTTCGGTGATAGACATGCTTCTATCCCGGATCTTGCCCATCCCTCTAGCCGCGTTGGCAACCCTTACTGATCTTGCTTATCAGAAAAGGGCAGTGCCCGCAAGCCCTTCTTTCCGTCACCATCCTTCCCTGCCCTCCATCCTCTCGACGAGTACGGTTCTCTTCCGTACGCTTGATAATGACGTGATCGTGACCCTGTGTTCCGACCCACGATTACAAAGTTCGTCCTTGCCACTATGTCCGTCCAGATGGAACCGGTGTAAGCCCCTGTTTGATGTAGTTTTGTTTACACGAACTTCCTTCCACACATTGATTCACCTTCGTGCACACCGCCACAGCATGTTAGACCGCAGTACCGAAGTTCTTTCGATATTTTTGTGCTTAAGTAGGAATGCATATTATTGCTGCGAATAGCTATAGGATATGATATTGCATGTGTGTGATTTTGCTGCTTTTTGTGTGTTTGTCGTTTGCTTCTTTCTTTGGGCCCTTGGTGTTACCTTATTTTCCCCTTATGGAAGTTGCTCACCGACACTTGACTCAAAGAATCAGTGAAGAGACAGTCATTGGGAAGCTCAGTTCAGCAATATAGAATTTTGGCAGACTACATTATATCGGGCATATCGGACGTGAGTAAAAATGATATCCTGACTGGATGAGTTATCGGCAACAAGTATACATCCGTACCACCTTCGTGGCAGCGATCATCGAATCAACAAGAAGGAAGATGTGTACATTTCGAGTCAAAGGTATGATTCATATACGCGGTTGAGTCTGTTATGAATACAACTTCAAATATGCTATATCTCGGAAACAAGTCAGGGTGAGCTATGAACTTAGTGTTCAGCAAGACGGATAGTCGAATACCCTGTTGCATACAACAAGTGGCCGACAGCAGGAACGTTAAGGATACATACATACACTTAAAAGCTTCGGGTATAAGCAACCCTGTTTTTCCCGCAAGCTGGTGGAAAAGCTTACGATGCAAAGTTCTTGTGACTTCATCAATACGACACACAGATATTTCCCCATACAAGACACCCATGCTTCTCCAGTAATATATCACAGCAAGTTTCCGGCATGAGGTACCGAGTCCTACCCAGCAAGTCTGTAAGGAAGGAAAGCAGTTGAGATATGGTACCCCATGCTTCTTCAAGAAGCTACCCGATAAAAGCATCGAGCGCAAGCTATCCAGTCTTCCTTGATACGATACTCTTGATGACTTACACGACGAAGTAAATAACCCTTGTTGGGAAGGCATCGCATTCTCACTGATACACTGTCACACCCTGTTTTTCACCACAAGTATTTCATGTTGCAAAAATCAGAGCTTGTTAAAACTTTTTCAAATACTGTTGTGAGTGCAATGTGAACCCTTGTATGAGTGAATGCTTGCTTGTTTGATGACTCAAACCCATGAAAACTTATTATTTTTCTCTCTTCAAAAACCCTTTTTCGTCTATATCAAGATCACCTTCACCATGTTGGGATACACTACTAGCTCATGAAGCCAAGTGGCACTTCCAACCAAAGTTGGTGGTCTGATCGAAATATTATTTTCATTCATTAAAAACATTAATTGGTGATTTAAAATTTTATTTTCCTATTTTATATCTATGTCTGTTTCTAAGGCCAGTAATGATATTCCCACAAGGAAAATTGCTTTCCTGCCTTAGCAAATTCTGAGTAAATTCATGGAAGCTCAGAAGGACATATATTTTCCATATATAAGATTTTCAACCCTATTTTATATTAATATTATTTGAGTAAAACCCTGAAAACCATTTCTGTCTGTTTTAGCTTTTTGAGATGTTTCCAAAGGAAACTATCTCAGTAAATTCCCATAAAATTTCAGGAGCCCTCCCAAGCCATATTAGGTGCTCACCTAAAATCTCACCTTGATCCAAGGTGGGGAAGTGCACCTAATGAGCCCAAAACCCTCTCTGTCCAGAGAAGAGTTGGAACAACTCTACATTGCAAAGTTTCTCCAATGGAGCTGAAACTTTACACAGGTGTTTGACACCCCAAATGAGGACTCCACACCAAAAATGGGATTTGTGAGACTCTGTTTGGCCACACTTCCTTTGTAGAGGACAGTACTGGTCATTTTGAGGCATTTTCAAGTTTACAAAGCCAAACTGGTTCAATGGAGGTCAACTTTGGTGAAACCCCATGTTTTTACCCCAAGACCAAACCTGTTAAGTTTCATTTCCATTGGAGGAGTGGAAGCACCCCAAGTCACTGTCGAACACCTACTGACAGGAAGGTAAAAACCCTCCTAGCCACTGTTTTACCCAATGGCAAGACCCCAAACTTGGTGGGTTAGAGCCCCAGAACACCCTGAGCACCGAGTCAATCAGCCCCTCCCCAACTCCAAGCACAAGTGACAAGAACTCCAATTTGAGCCGGAGGGCAGTATTGGCAACACTAGTGTTCCTTGCTCCCTTGACCAGCTCGAGCTTCCACTAAACCACAACGGCTAGACACACTCCCAGCAACACTCAGGACATGGAGGACACGTCCCAAGTGCACCAGAGCGAGCCAGCATGCCGTGGCATGCCAAAACTACGCTCTAGCGCGCTGCAGAGAACCTCTCGCAAGGAGACGACGCCCCGGCCGGTCCCAACCTCCCCAGTTATGTCCAAACGCTCCCCCGACAACCATTCGGTGGAAAGCTACCCCCAGGGACCCTATCCCCTCGCGCAAGAGCTCAGGCGATGCGTGCCCGTGCGCACCTGACCCGGTCGAGCATGCACGGTCGCTGCGGCTCGACCCCACTCGCTTTCCCTCTGCGGCCGATGCACCAGGAGGTCCTAAACCACATCCCGAACCCGTGGTTTCGCGGCCAGCACCTCACTGTGCTCGCACGCGCGCCACGCTGAGTCACCGGCGCGCCCGAGTCGGGTCACCGTCGCTGGCCTATAAATAGGTCCCCCCCGGCACCCCAGCACCCTCCAAGCAGCTTCAGCACAACTAGTAGGCACCCCCTAGCCACCTAATCGAGCTCGCAGAGCCCCGGTGCTCGAGATCGACCGAGGCCCCTCCGCCTCGGAGCTCCGGTCGATCTCCGGCTACACGTAGGCTCGTGCGCTGCCCGACCTCCCATTACACTCCCCTTGCCACCAGGAACATTTCCCCCAACTTTCCCAAGCGAATCCGTGCTCCTAGCCACTAGTTCAACACCAACCCGAAACCCTTCCGCCACGGTCACCTCGTCGCCGGCGACTCAGACCACCTCCGGTGACGTCCCAACCACGAGCAGGTAGGCGGAGGCACGAGGGATCCGTTCCCGCTCCTAGATTGGCCTAAGGACAACGGCAGCCTCGCCCGCATCCGTCTCCACCTCTCTCGCTGGAGGTAGGAGAAGGACCCGACAGGTGGAGCCCACCTGTCGGTGTCCTGGGGCAGCCACCGCGCGCAGCCGCTGACGATGACACCAGGGGCCCGCAGGTCAGGTTTGAACCTGGCCCGCGCGCGCCTGGTGGCCATGCCTGCTGGCTGGGCCGGCTGGATCTGTTTCCCCTGGCCTTTTCCTTTTATTTTAATCCAGTAACTTAAAGGATTTTTATAAAAATATTTAGCCAGTAGAAAATATGATTCTTCCACCAGTAATTTTCTAAAAATGTGTAGTATTTGATTCTGTAGTGTTTGACATTTATCAAAAACAGAAACTATTTTAGTATAATAAAATGATATTAAAAAGCACTTGTTTGCTTCTGTTTGCTTTCAAATAAATATGCTTAGCTAATAAAAACTATAGGAAACATTTTCCAAAATGATAAACTGAATTTATTCGAACTTTGCAACATTTTTAAAAGCACCTTGTGATCTGTTTTAGTGAGAGCTATTATTTATTTATTCCTTTCTCGATGGTAGACTTACCGAGTGACGGAGGATCCGGAGCGGAAGACCTCGAAGACCCCGGATACCTAGCTGACCAAGGCAAGCAACCTTTCACCATGACTTGAGCATATGAAATGATGCATCCTAGAATAGCAAGTACTTTTTCCCGTTGCATGTGATCACAGTGCCGGTTCATCATTGATGTGATGGTACCGAAGGCTTCTTCGAAGCACTTGCATGGTAGTAATGTTATTCACATGGCTCCTCGGAGCACAAACATGATGAGCTGACCCTACTATCCATGAGGATCATGCTACTGTCATGTTGATTAGTAAAGTTATATGATCATTGCATTGAGCTTGACCCTACCCCGTGAGGGTCATGTTATACCATGTTGACAAGTAAAGATAGAGCATATTATCATGAGCATGATGATGAGTTAAATAAAGAGTTTATGAAAACCCCGTCGGGTGCCACTAATGCTCGAGGGCGACGATGAGTCGGTGATCACTTTTGGTGAAGTGATGCACCAGTGTTTTTGTGTGAGTATGGTTTCGGAAATGGGATTAGATTTATAATGTGTCGACCGTCCCAACCTTACCAGTACAACCACGTTACCCCTTTATGGGACGGGGCTTTGTTGATTACTCTGGTCGGTACTAGCAAAGAGGCACATTACTAGTGGCGGGAGTGATCGGTGTCACTCTCGTGATGGGGTCGTGCCAGGTAGGACGACTATGCCATTATTATGAGTTCCAGGCACACCGTTGGTCCCCGCATGGTTGATAGAGTCCAGAGTTGGTGATCGTAAGACGTACAACATGTGGGCTGGGTACCAATCGAGTGGACCTCTTTGTCTAAAGATGATGATCGGGTACTTAACTCGGGTATATGTGATATATACCGTGAGTCGTGGATGACACGGAAGTTTCCCGTTTCTCGTGGGTCCAGCGTACTACCTCTGTAGAATGTAAACTATTCGAATAGCCGTGTCCACGGTTAAGGACAGTTGGGTGGTGCTGCTTCAACTACGTCCAGAGTTTCCGCATAAACCACAAGTGTGTCTGAGTGGTGTTAAAAAGGTGTTGTTATAATCATGATAGAATATGACCAAGTTCGGTGACTTGGCATATAGGGTAAACCCGGATGGTTTAGCCCTCATTAATACATTGAGGTTATGACAAGTCCGATGACTTGGTATTTAGGGTGAACCGGGTGTGTTCAACCCTTAGTAGATATGATGATATCTGTAACCTGTTCTTCAAGAGTAATTCTTTAACCTGTTGCATATACCTGATCATTCCACCAAATTGCATTCCACTAAAGATGCATGTTACTCTTATTTTCACTATAAATGTTCATATCATGGGCTATTTGCGAGTACATTCAAAGTACTCATTCGCTTGCCACTGGTTATATTATTGACCAGACATGGAAGGACCGGAGTTTGGCGATGAGTACGCCGTCGGAGACGAACCCGCGATCTAGGACGCTTCCAAGTCAGAATGCCTGTCGGTGTAGGCTTGATGGCATGGGCACCGCTTAGCCCTTACGAGTTTCCGCTAGTCAATGTATCTGTTTAATTTGGCCTTAGGCCACGCTCTTGAACGCGACCTTCTGGTCGTTTGATGTAATAATTTCGGTACTTGGATGTAAGACTCTACTATTCAGTATCTGTGTTCAGTGAACATTGATCCTTGGGGTCACTGGGCACGGTGAACTCGACTTGCTAGTCGGGGTCCCCACAGAACTGGTATCAGAGCCATCCTGACTATAGGAAGCCTTAGATAGCATGGACGATAACCGAGAACGTTAGAACACCAGCCTTGCACAAGACTTTTGCACATACAACCTTCTGACTTCTCTCCTATGCCTTGTAGATGGCTGCCGTACATGAGACGCTTCTGGAGACCGGATTTCCACTCCTTCTGGTGCATTGTCTCGAGAAGTGCCACGTACCTCGCACACCCATCTTCCTCTACCACGAGCACTGGGTCAACACCGACACTAAGGAATATCACGTGGACGTGATAGTGAAGGCTAATGACTCCCCGTCTAGTTGGTTCTTCGAAGGACCACAGATGGGAGAGCTGATGTTGGCAGTGGAGACGGCTGCACGAGAGGCGCTCGTGCAACTCCGCAGCATCCTCCCTGAGATGGCTAATGAGGCCGTCACTCGTCACCTACCTTTCATTAAGGAAGGAATGGATGGGAGTTGGACACTCACCCCAGCCACGGAGGATGGGATGCCATTAAGGTTTCAGACCTACTTCAGTCTCTCGTCGAACACCCTGACGCACTTCCTGGTTAAGGAATCAGTCAAGCTTCGCCAAGAGCTGCACCTAGTCAAGGGCCTGCTCCACACTGAGAAGATGCAGAACCGCAAGCTAAAGAAGGCAGGCGCACCTGAAAGGAGGACACCTGTTGCCACTAGGGGTGGTGTGTTACCCATCCAGGCAGTCCCTCTTCGGAGTCGCCGCCTGACAGCGGAAGAGTACACTGAGATCTTCGCCGCCTCGCCTAAGAGACGCCGTGATGTGCGAATTCTTTCTTCCACTCCTATAAAGAAGGAAGATGTTGATGAAGATGAGGATCCTGTTGAGTCCGCCTTTGAGACCGAGCAGTCCGCCGCGTAGGATTTAGCGTAGGCGATTAGGAGTACCCCGAGCATAGGGTATCCATGTATCCGTTTCTAATTTGCGTATGTGTGCGTGATGTAAGTCACATATTGCCTTAGGCAGCCTGTAAGTGACTACATCACCTAGTTTTTATGAATGCAATTTCTAGTTTGTCAAAAACTTTGGTTTTGAAAACTTGGCACATGCACGTATTGGACCCCCTCTTACTAGGAGTGAATCCTTGTATTCCCGAGCAAGGTAGCATTTTGACCTGTCTGTTTCTATGACAGGATGGTGAACGCAACCCGCAACAGCACCTTCGGCAACCCCAGCGCCGGCTCTCAGGGACGCCGCAGGGAAACGAAGGAGAAGCTCACGCTGGAGGTCACCAAGATCAGCCTAGAGACCTTCCGCCACCACCTCCTCCTGAGAAGTTGACGATGGCTCAGTTCCTTCAAGCTCTTCGGGAGGAGCATCAAGCCAGCAATGCCGCTATTCAGCAGCTGACTCAAGTCCTGGTGGACAACCCGCCGCGGAATGGGAACGGCGGTGATCGCTCTACTCTTTCTGAGTTCATGCGGACTACGCCTCCCATATTCACGGAGTCGACTGAACCACTGGACGCCGATGACTGGATTCGCACCATTGAAGACGTCCTTGCGCTGGTCAAGTGCACCGACGATCATGAGAAGGTCCTTTATGCTTCCCACTGTCTCGGAGGCACCGCCAGAGCATGGTGGGATGGATTCCAGATCATGCGGATAGGGCAAGTAATTACTTGGGTGATGTTCAAGGAAGGATTTCGCGCGGGTCACATTCCACCTGGACTGATGACCATTAAGAAGCGGGAATTCCGAGCCTTGAGGCAGGGCAGTGGAACTGTTAAGGAGTACCTGCAGAAGTTTAACCTCTTGTCGAGGTATGCGCCCGAAGATGTTAACACTGAGGCCTCTAAGGTGGAACGCTTCATGGAAGGGTTACAGCAGTCCCTGCAATACCAGCTGGTGGTTTGCGACTGCCAGACTTTCAGCGAGCTGGTTAACAAGGCACTTATGCTGGAAGACAAGCGTCGTGCGATGGACGACACCCGCAAGCGCAAACTGATAAGCAGTGGAGGACCCAGTAGCGCAAGACCAAGACCATGGCAATCATCACCTGCAAGACCCAACTTTCAGCAGCAGCAAGTACAAGTATCCGGTGTTCCGCCAGAATTATCAGCCTCAGCAGCAAGCCAAGCCAGCAGTCAACCCGCCAAACAACGGTGGAGTCAAGACCAACCCTCCGGGGCAAGTCACCTGCTTTGGGTGTGGTCAGACCGGGCACTATTCCAGGCAGTGCCCCAACAAGAAGCCCGAAGCACCGCGTCCCAATGCGCCCAACCCCGGTCAAGGTGCACCAGGAAGGAACCAGGCCCCCCGCAACCAGCAGTTCAATGGCAGGGGCCGGATCAATCACATCATTGCAGAAGAGGCGCAGGAAGACCCGGACTGCATTCTGGGTACGTTCCTCGTCAACTCAACTCCAGCAACAGTGTTGTTTGATTGTGGTGCCTCGCATTCTTTTGTTACTCAAGGGTTTGTGGAGAAGTGTGGTTTAAAACCCACTCTACTCCATGGGCAGATGGCAATTCAAACCCCGGGAGTAGTATTGCGGACCAACCTAGGGTGTAGAAGGGTCGAGATAGTTATCAATGGGGCAAGTTTCTTGGCAGACCTCATTGTGCCTAAATCGCAAGGAGTAGAAGTAATCCTCGGCATGGATTGGTTGGCCAAGCACCAGAGTCTTTTGGACTGTGCCAACAGGGCCATTACCATGACAAGCAACCAAGGGGTCAAGGTCAAGCTTGTCTCTGAGCCAGTATCGGCTCAAGTGCCTCGAGTCAACAGTCTATCCGAGGTAGAGCTTGATCAAGTGCCTATAGTCTGTGAATACCCGGACGTCTTTCCTAACGAGCTACCCGGAATGCCTCCTGACCGAGACATCGAGTTCATCATTGAGCACATGCCCGGATCAAGGCCTATATATAAAAGGCCTTACAGGATGGGTTCCGAAGAGTTGGCAGAGCTGAAGAAGCAGCTGGATGACAAACTCAGGAAAGGGTTCATCCGTGCGAGTGCATCACCTTGGGGATCACCTGTTCTATTTGTTTCAAAGAAGGATGGTACCATTCGACTCTGCGTCGACTACCGTTCTCTTAATGAAGTCACAATTAACAACAAGTACCCGCTCCCCAAGATCGAAGACCTGTTTGATCAGTTAAACGGGGGTAGGGTATTTTCCAAGATCGATCTTCGATCAGGATACTACCAGTTGAAGATCCGACCTAAAGATATACCCAAGACTGCATTCGTGACCCGATACAGTCTATATGAATGCACGGTCATGCCCTTCGGTTTGACAAATGCCCCAGCCTACTTCATGTACCTCGTGAACAAGGTCTTCATGGAATATTTGGACAAGTTTGTCGTCGTGTTCATGAATGACATATTAATATTCTCCAAGTCCGAAGAGGAGCATGAGAAACACCCGAGGTTAGTTCTAGGAAAGCTTCGAGAGCACCAACTTTATGTCAAATTTAGCAAGTGTCAGTTCTGGCTGAACGAAGTTGGATTTCTGGGTCATACCCTGACGGCATGCGGTTTGGCCGTAGATCAGTCCAAGATTACTACCGTGACCAACTGGGAATCACCAAAGGACGTGAAGGATGTCACGAGTTTCCTCGGGCTCGCAGGATACTACCGCAAGTTTGTCGAAGGATTCTCCAGCATCGCTCGACCTATGACTCAGCTCTTGAAGAAAGGCCGGAAGTTCGAGTGGACACCGGCGTGTGAAGCAAGCTTCCAGGAGTTGCAGAAGAGGCTAACTACCGCCCCGGTATTGGCTACCCCAGACATCAACAAGGAATTCGTGATATATTGTGATGCTTCTGGAACCGGGCTCGATGGAGTCCTGATGCAGGATGGCAGGGTCGTGGCGTACTTGTCACAGCAACTGCGACCGCATGAGGAGAACTACGCTACCCATGATCTCGAGCTAGCAGCTGTAGTGCATGCTCTGAAGATGTGGCGACATTACCTTCTGGGGAAGCGATGTGAGATATACACAGACCACAAAAGTCTGAAATATATCTTCACTCAGAGGGAGCTGAATATGAGACAACGGAGATGGCTTGAGTTAATCAAGGACTACGACCTCAGCATTCAGTATCATCCCTGCAAAGCGAACGTGGTAGCCGATGCCTTAAGCCGGAAGGCAGGCTCCTTGAACGTCACGCTCAAGGAAAGGTTACCCGTCTTGTATGAAGAGATGGAGGACTTCGGGCTTGAGATGGTCGAACCAGGGTACCTGGCCAACCTCGAGGTCAAGCCTACTCTGGCAGACGACATCAAGGAAGCCCAGAAGGGGCACAAGAGTATCGAAGGCCTCAAGAGGAAGGTGCGAGAAGGCAAAGCCCCAGGATTCTCGATTGATGAGCAAGGAGTAATGTGGTACGGGAAGCGCTTGTGCGTACCTAACAAGGCCAAACTTAAGGACTTGATCCTGCAAGAGGCTCATGACACACCATACTCTATCCATCCGGTGGTACCAAGATGTACCAAGACATCCGAGAACGATTCTGGTGGCATGGCATGAAGAAAGAAATTGGCTCCTATGTCGCTAAATGCGATGTATACCAGCGAGTCAAGGCTGAACACCAGCGACCTGCTGGATTGCTGCAACCTCTTCAAGTGCCGGAATGGAAGTGGGATAAAGTCGGCATGGACTTCATCACCGGGTTGCCCCTGTCAAATAAGGGTCATAACTCCATTTGGGTCATAGTCGATCATTTCACCAAGGTGGCCCATTTCATCCCCGTTAACACCACCTACGATGGGAGCCAGCTGGCCAGTCTGTACGTTCATCGAGTGGTGAGTCTCCATGGAGTTCCCAAAGAGATCGTGTCCGACCGCGGCACGCACTTCACCTCAAGATTCTGGAAGAAGTTTCAAGAAGCTCTCGGAACCAAACTCTCCTTCAGTATGGCTTTCCACCCGCAGACGGGCGGACAGACCGAGAAGGTAAACCAGATACTTGAGGACATGCTCCGCGCTTGTGTTTTGGCTCACGGTGCCAAGTGGGAAGACTGTCTGCCGTTTGCTGAGTTTTCTTAGAACAACAACTACCAGTCCAGTCTTCAGATGGCCCCATTCAAAGCGTTATATGGGTGGAAGTGCCGCACCCCGCTCAATTGGTCCGAAAATGGTGAAGGACTAGTTTTCGGACCAGAACCACTGCAGGAAGCAGGGGACGAGGTTCAGCTTGTCCGAGAAAACTTGGATGCAGCTAAGTCAAGGCAGAAGAGCTATGCGGACCCTCGCCGCAGAAACGTGGAGTTTGTTCCCGGAGACTAGGTGTACTTGAGAGTCACGCCTCTCAAGGGGACCAAGCGTTTCCACGTCAAGGGGAAGCTAGCTCCAAGGTTCATTGGACCCTTCAAGATCATGGCAAGGCGTGGGGAAGTAGCTTATCAGTTGGAGCTACCTCCTGAGCTTTCGGGTGTGCACAACGTGTTTCACGTGTCACAGCTCCGGAAGTGCTTGCAAGTGCCGAACCGTCCCGATCTTTACAAGGACATTGATCATCAAGCTATTGACCTTCAACCGGATCTTACCTACCGCGAGAGACCAATCCACATTTTGGATGAAGCCGAGCGTTGCACCAGAAGCCGCACCATCATGTTTTTCAAGGTTCAGTGGAGCAACCATACCGAAGCAGAAGCCACGTGGGAACGTGAAGACTATCTCCGATCAGAATTTCCCGAGCTATTTAACTCTTAGCTTAGGAATCTCGGGACGAGATTCTTGTAAGAGGGATAGGTCTGTCACACCCTATTTTTCACCACAAGTATTTCATGTTGCAAAAATTAGAGCTTGTTAAAAAAATTTCAAATAATGTTGTGAGTGCAATGTGAACCCTTGTATGAGTGAATGCTTGCTTGTTTGATGACTCAAACCCATGAAAACTTATTATTTTGCTCTCTTCAAAAACCCTTTTTCCTTTATATCAAGATCACCTTCACCATGTTGGGATACACTACTAGCTCATGAAGCCAAGTGGCACTTCCAACCAAAGTTGGTGGTCTGATCCAAATATTATTTTCATTCATTAAAAACATTAATTGGTGATTTAAAATATTATTTTCCTATTTTATATCTATGTCTGTTTCTAAGGCGAGTAATGATATTCCCACAAGGAAAATTGCGTTCCTGCCTTAGAAAATTCTGAGTAAATTCATGGAAGCTCAGAAGGACATATATTTTCCATATATAAGATTTTCAACCCTATTTTATATTAATATTATTTGAGTAAAACCCTGAAAGCCATTTCTGTCTGTTTTAGCTTTTTGAGATGTTTCCAAAGGAAACTATCTCAGTAAATTCCCATAAAATTTCAGGAGCCCTCCCAAGCCATATTAGGTGCTCACCTAAAATCTCACCTTGATCCAAGGTGGGGAAGTGCACCTAATGAGCCCAAAACCCTCTCTGTCCAGAGAAGAGTTGGAACAACTCTACATTGCAAAGTTTCTCCAATGGAGCTGAAACTTTACACAGGTGTTTGACACCCCAAATGAGGACTCCACACCAAAAATGGGATTTGTGAGACTCTGTTTGGCCACACTTCCTTTGTAGAGGACAGTACTGGTCACATTGAGGCATTTTCAAGTTTTGCTTGCTCCCTTGACCAGCTCGAGCTCCCACTAAACCACAACGGCTAGACACCCTCCCAGCAACACACAGGACATGGAGGACATGTCCCAAGTGCCCCAGAGCGAGCCAGCATGCCGTGGCATGCCAAAATTGCGCTCTGGGCGCGCTGCAGAGAACCTCCCGCAAGGGGACGGCGCCCGGGCCGGTCCCAACCTCCCTAGTTATGTCTAAACGCTCCCCCGACAACCATTCAGTGCAAAGCTACCCCCCAGGGACCCTCTCCCCTCGCGCAAGAGCTCACGCGATGCGTGCCCGTGCGCGCCCGACGCGGCCGAGCATGCACGGTCGCTGTGGCTCGACCCCACTCGCTTTCCCTCTGTGGACGATGCACCAGGAGGTCCTAAACCACGTCCCGAACCCGTGGTTTCGCGGCCAGCACCTCACTGTTCTCGCACGCGCGCCACGGTAAGTCACCTGCGCGCCCGAGTCGGGTCACCGTCGCTTGCCTATAAATAGATCCCCCCCGGCACCCCAGCACCCTCCAAGTAGCTTCAGTACAACCAGTAGGCACCCCCTAGCCACCCAATCGATCTCGCAGAGCCCCGGTGCTCGAGATCGACCGAGGCCCCTCCGCCTCGGAGCTCCGGTCGATCTCCGGCTACACGTCGGCTCGATACGCTGCCCGACCTCCCATTACACTCCCCTTGCCACCAGGAACATTTCCCCCAACTTTCCCGAGCGAATCCATGCTCCTAGCCACTAGTTCAACACCAACCCGAAACCCTTCCGCCACGGTCACCTCGTCGTCGGCGACCCAGACCACCTCCGGTGACGTCCCGACCACGAGCAGGTAGGCGGAGGCACGAGGGATCAGTTCCCGCTCCTAGATTGGCCTAAGGACAACGGCAGCCTCGCTGGCGTCCGTCTCCACCTCTCTGGCTGGAGGTAGGACAAGGACCCGACAGGTGGAGCCCACCTATCGGTGTCCTGGGGCAGCCACCGCGCGCAGCCGCTGATGCTGACCCCAGGGGCCCGCAGGTCAGGTTTGAACCTGGCCCGCGCGCGCGTGGTGGCCAGGCCTGCTGGCTGGGCCGGCTGGATCTGTTTCCCCTGGCCTTTTCCTTTTATTTTAATCCAGTAACTTAAAGGATTTTTATAAAAATATTTAGCCAGTAGAAAATATGATTCTTCCACCAGTAATTTTCTAAAAATGTGTAGTATTTGATTCTGTAGTGTTTGACATTTATCAAAAACAGAAACTATTTTAGTATAATAAAATGATATTAAAAAGCACTTGTTTGCTTGTGTTTGCTTTCAAATAAATATGCTTAGCTAATAAAAACTATAGGAAACATTTTCCAAAATGATAAACTGAATTTATTCGAACTTTGCAACATTTTTAAAAGCACCTTGTGATCTGTTTTAGTGAGAGCTATTATTTATTTATTCCTTTCTCGATGGTAGACTTACCGAGTGACGGAGGATCCGGAGCGGAAGACCTCGAAAACCCCGGATACCTAGCTAACCAAGGCAAGCAGCGTTTGACCATGACTTGAGCATATGAAATGATGCATGCTAGAATAGCAAGTACTTTTCCCATTGCATGTGATCACAGTGCCGGTTCATCATTGATGTGATGGTACCGAAGGCTTCTTCGAAGCACTTGCATGGTAGTAATGTTATTCACATGGCTCCTTGAAGCACAGACATGATGAGCTGACCCTACTATCCATGAGGATCATGCTACTCTCATGTTTATTAGTAAAGTTATAAGATCATTGCATTGAGCTTGACCCTACCCCATGAGGGTCATGTTATACCATGTTGACAAGTAAAGATAGAGCATATTATCATGAGCATGATGATGAGTTAAATAAAGAGTTTATGAAAACCCCGTCGGGTGCCACTAATGCCCGAGGGTGACGATGAGTCGGTGATCACTTTTGGTGAAATGATGCACCAGTGTTTTTGTGTGAGTATGGTTTCGGAAATGGGATTAGATTTATGATGTGTCAACCGTCCCAACCTTACCTGTACGACCACGTCACCCCTTTATGGGACGGGGCTTTGTTGATTACTCTGGTCAGTACTGACAAAGAGGCACATTACTAGTGGCAGGAGTGATCAGTGTCACTCTCGTGATGGGGTCGTGCCAGGTAGGACGACTATGCCATTATTATAAGTTCCAGGCACACTGTTGGTCCCCGCATGGTTGATACAGTCCAGAGTCGGTGCTCGTAAGACGTACAACATGTGGGCTGGGTACCAATCGAGTGGACCTCTTTGTCTAGTATCGTCAGGGGAAAGATGATGATCGGGTATATGTGATATACCGCGAGTCGTGGATATGTGATATACCGCGAGTCGTGGATGACACGGAAGTTTCCCGTTTCTCGTGGGTCCAGCGTACTACCTCTCCAGAGTGTAAACTATTCGAATAGCCGTGTCCACGGTTAAGGACAGTTGGGTGGTGCTGCTTAAACTACGTCCAGAGTTTCCACATAAACCAAAAGTGTGTGTGAGTGGTGTTAAAAAGGTGTTGTTATAATCATGATAGAATATGACCAAGTTCGGTGACTTGGCATATAGGGTAAACCAGGATGGTTTAGCCCTCATTAATACATTGAGGTTATGACAAGTTCGATGACTTGGCATTTAGGGTGAACCCGGTGTGTTCAACCCTTAGCAGATATGATGATATCTGTAACCTGTTCTTCAAGAGTAATTCTTTAACCTGTTGCATATATCTGATCATTCCACCAAATTGCATTCCACTAAAGATGCATGTTACTGTTATTTTCACTATAAATGTTCATATCATGGGCTGTTTGCGAGTACATTCAAAGTACTCATTGGCTTGCCACTGGTTATATTATTGACCAGACATGGAAGGACCGGAGTTTGGCGATGAGTACGCCGTCGGACACGAACCCGCGATCTAGGACGCTTCCAAGTCAGAATACCTATCGGTGTAGGCTTGATGGCATGGGCACCGCTTAGCCCTTACGAGTTTCCGCTACTCGATGTATCTGTTTAATTTGGCCTGAGGCCTCGCTCTTGAACCCGACCTTCTGGTCGTTTGATGTAATAATTTCGGTACTTGGATGTAAGACTCTATAATTCAGTATCTGTGTTTAGTGAACATTGATCCTTGGGGTCACTGGGCACGGCGAACTCGACTTGCTAGTCGGGGTCCCCACATACACGTTCTTCCACCGACAGTTAGTAGCATATGACCATGCATCTCAAGGATCAAATCCGCAACAGTTGGTTAGAAGGAAAAATAGTTAGTCAAGACACAAGCCTGCTTCAGGAATCAAGCGCTCAACCGTATATATACAATAGATATGGTGGACCTGCTCCCAACGCCATATAGGTCAATTATACAATGATGTCAGCCCGGTGAGAATCCGACTATGGCATGAGCTATTTAAGAAGAAGAATGCCAGTTATACACTTCGGTGAGATGATCAACAGCCTATGGATAAGCTGTATGGGACACAGATGAACCCTTGCCCGTCTTTCTTTGTTGACGGCACCACGCCTGTGTTCTGAGCTGTTTTTGGCCGTCCAGGGTGGATGTCGACTTTTACTTCTCTTGTCACTAACTGGCCCATGTTCTGAGCTGCTTTTCGGCCGTCTCGGACAGTTGTCGAATTTCTTTCTGTAGTCGTGACCCTATGCTCTGAGCCGTTTCTCGGTCGTCTTAGGGAGCGGCTACATTCTTCTTATCGACACCGTCTCATGCTCTGAGCTGCTTTTCAGCCGTCTTGAGTCGGGGTTGACTTACTCCGGTAATGTCCCAGATCTGAGTTGTAAAGACCGTTTTGGTGGCTATTGGTTTATTTGTCGGTTTTATTCAAGGGTTCAGATGGTCGTTACCTTACAGCTACAACTTGTTGAGTAATATGTCTCCTGGAATATGGTACCTGGCGGCATCCATGGTCATCCTAAGAGTCAAGAACACATCAGGACAAGCTCTTTCAACTAAGGATCCACGTAAAGAGAACCATAATGAAGAAGCAAGATTGGCCATATAGTATGGCAATGGTTGCAAGAACAACATGGTACAGATAATCAAAACAGTCTTGTTCGATATCAATCACCGGGGGAACACAGCCTTGAGGTCTATTCTATTTGCAAGGACCCTATATCGAGTCAATCCACTCAGCCCAACCAGAGATGCTCAGAATTGTCAAAAGAGAATATTCAAATATGTGAGGACAACTCTGCAGTTCGATTGCAGCAACAGTGTCAAAGGATTACACGACCCACTATTCATTTAAAGGTGTCGACACACGAAACGACCAGAATGCTCGACAACAACCTCGGAGCATGTGTCCTCACATATGGGAATCAATCAAAAGATAGCCTGTCGTAAATAAGATCTTCCCGCAGAACCTCCGTCAGTCAAGTCAGTGGATATAAATGGATGTAAGTTATGTTAACATATGAGGATCCACTGAAACAAACCCCCCTCGAAGCCAGACAGTCAATTAGTTGATACCGAGAGTATTATACCAAGGCAAAACGGAAACCTGAGTTGGAAACGGTTTCCTCAAGTAGGGATATTCATCCTTGAACTCTGAGCAACAAAATCTCGAGGACGAGATTTCTTTAAGGGGGGTAGGTTTGTAACACTCTGGATTTTGCCCATTTCTTTTTCCTTTGATTTTGGTTTGGTTTTGCTTTTCTGTGGCTTGATAGTCTTAGAACCCAAAGGGATCACCCTTGATTTCTCTTCCCTAGTGGCTTGCCAACCTCCAAACCATCCCAAGACCTTGTCATTTTCACCTTGAGCCAAACCCAATAATCTTTTCCCTGGGAATATTCCTTTTCTTTTAAACCCTATTGCCTTGGGTTGTGAAGCAACCCACATTTCTATCCTTCCAAAAATTCCCAAATAGTTCTCATAAATTTCTTGAGTCATATATTCCTAAGATATGACAAAATCCTTCCTTGCCATGTTCAAAAATATTCCTCAATAATTCCTTTTCTGATTCTGCCCTATCTGCCAAGTTGTGAAGCAAGTACCCATTATATGTGCTTGCTTGCTCTCAAAATTTGTGGGCGCTCTTTCCTATCCATATCATTGCCTCGTGCCAAATTTCAACTCCATTTGGCTAGTAAACATTTCTTGGCAAATTTCCAAAGTTTCTGACCCACAGGAAGATTTGTGAAGCAAGCACTGGCTAAGTGTATTCAAATGAGTTGAAACTTTTCCATCGTCTGAATATGCTCAAATAATGACTCTCCACCAAATTTGAGCATCACTCCTTCGACCATGTGACCACAGCATCAAATCTTTGTCTCTGGTTATTATTTTAGATTGTGAAGCAACTATGCTTTATGTTGCTCCATAAATTCAAAAACTTTACCAGGACATTCTCCTATCTATAAAACATCTCTCAACCAAAGTTGAGCTCATTTTATCTAGCCAATTATTCCGAGTAAATTCCCTAAGATTCTGTCCAGTGGGATACAGTGTGAAGGAACTACCACTTTGGTTTATCTAGATGGTATGAAATTTATACAGTGTCTTCCTAACCCTAAATAATTCATCTCCTCCAAGTTTCATACCTATCCGAGCCAGTATGTGAGTGCCACATCAAAATCCTTGTTGTGGACAAGATTAGTTAGTTTCATAGCAACCCTATTAAATCTTGGTCCCGTCTTCTCAAATTTCACAGGATTGTAGTCCTTCCTACCCTAAACCTCCCAGACATGATGCAGTGCCCTTATCTCTTATCTATTGATCATAGTAATAGGGCCAAGTTTGCTGCAGCAAAATTGAAGTGACCATTGCAATCTCCCCGGTTGCCCATTTACTGATATTTCTCTTCCACGCTGCCTTGGGAAGCAAGGACATCGCCCCAGACAAGGTGTGCCAGCCTCTCTTGTCCTCTCAGAGCCAGTGCACGCGGTGACCACGCCTTTGGCATGCCAAAAGCACGCTCTGTGCAGTGGAGCCCTCGGCCTCCTCGGTTTCTTCTCTCCCTCGAACTCTAGTCATGTCCACCAACTCCCCTAATCATCCCCTTCGTCCTGGAGCCCTCTTCCCCTCTGGATTCTTCCTCGTCGCGCCGCGACGAGCTCCGCCCTGTTCCACGAGTGAGCGCAGTTGTCTTCGTCCTCCCCGAGCCTTCCCGAAGCCCAGCTGGCCTCCCCTGCTCCTCCGTGATTCTTCTAGACTCCGTAAACGGCCCACCCACGCCATCCCTAGAGCTCCAATAAAGTGATAAGGTCGCCACGGCGGCCGAGCCCATCTACTCGCTGTAGGGCACCTATTTATAGCCCTCCCCGGAGCCCTTTGAGCTCACCACGAGCCTCCCCTATCTCCTCTACCCCTTCCCAGTATCCTGCCCGAGCACCGAAACCTCTCCTCGTCCTCCATTGCCGCCATGGCCGCCCCCGAGCCCCTCCTAAATTGGAGCAACCCAAGATCTTCCCCTTCCTCCTGACCTCACTAGAGGGACGCGAAGGTCTGGAGACCCTCTACCGCCTCTCAGCCCCATCTCCGACACACTGTGGCGACGTGCCCGAGCTCCTCTCGAGCCGCTGTCCGCCGTGGGTCTCGCCGACGTCGTTCTACAGCCATTCGACACTTGTGCTACGCGGAAACGGGTGCGGCTCGGTCCCACGAGCTCGCCGGTAGCTGGAGCGTGGAAAATGGTGGCCGTAGCCATCGGGCGTCATCGCCGGCGTCGAGCCCTCCTCTGTCGTCGCGAGGAAGAAGGAGGAGCGGAGGAGAGAGAAGAGGGACCCGACAGGTGGGCCCCGACCCCACCTTTCGGAGAGAGAGAGCTTGCTAGCGAGGATAAGTGGAGGCTCCAGCCAAAGAGTACGCTTCCCCTCTGGGAAATGTATTCCTTCAAAGGCGCCAGCGGCTGTGCTCTCAAGGACCTAGTTGCAGATATATTAATTGCAGATTAGTCCTTGGTAGAAAAACTCTTATATCTTTTTATCCATAACTCCGATTCCGGTGATTCCAAAGCCCACGTCTTCGTCTCGTCGAGCCCATCAAGATGGTACCATTTTCACCATGTGCTCACACAGTGGAAATGGCCATGTTGCCCTTGCCCGTAAACAGCTCCTCCGAGAGAGAATTGTTTCCCACGATTCCTTCCACGAGCTTTCCGCACTTCTTCCCGGTGGTTCCTTCACCCCACGCAAGCCACAACTCTCATTTGCTTAATTGCATTGCAATATCATGGTTTAATTAACTATTCTAATCACAAGTATATCTATTTATAGTCTAGAATTGTTGTAGGCAATGTTTGAATAGACGACTACTATGATGAGTACGGGATTGTTAGTGACTAGTGTCTTACACACTAGTCGATGCCATGATGTTGAGATTACTATCTATGATTACTTGGGGTTTCATCCGACAGTTTATGGATATGGATCAACGGTAGTAACTTAAGCTTATTGGTTATTGGATTACTATGATATCAGAGTGTCAGTTATGACAAAGATATTACTCGGGGATAAGATACCTAGTTCGTTGATCGGGAGTCACATGTCCGGGCTTATCCGTGCAACCACATTTGCCATGGGATGGCCTTGACTTGGTCTGATCACGTGTTCATTTATCGGTACCACCAAAGAGGGAAGGTTATGCACGCGTGCTACCCTGGTCGGGTAGGCGGCGATAACCTTGTGAGCCCAGTTGAGTTGTTTGGGCCCGTCCCCGTTTGGGACAGTTTAGTTTGGCCACGATGGTGGTAGGTGTCATGAGGACACAGGGGCCACCCAGGGCTGGACTCCGGGGGAGGATGAATGCTGGTGGTGCAATGAAAGAGTCACGGGTTAGACAAATTTCGTTGGGGCAATGCAGGTCCACCCGAATGGGATCACGAGGTCAGTGCTCCATGATGTGGGTAAAGTGGGCAACCTCTGCAGAGTGTCAAATCTATTCGAATAGCCATGTCCACGGTATTGGACAGCCCGTCTAGACCTGAGTAGGTGGTCAACCATAACTACGATATTAATGATGGAAGAATTTGTTTGAGTATGATTGCAGTTGGGGATCATGAAGATGATAAGTCTTGAGGACATTGGCTGAAGGTTCTGAGTAAGATCACAAGAGTTGGTATCACCAGAGTACGGTGAGAGTAGCTTAGTATAGTTATTTTTCAACTACCCCCTTTAGTGATAACAAATCCTTACCTAATCTTGATTGCTATGGTGTTGTCTTACCTTAATGCTAATGTTTGTTGTGAGCTTCTGAGTAGATTCAAAGTACTCACGTGGCGTGTCATGCCAGTTTGCAGGTCATGCCATGATTGCTTGATTGTCGAGGATTCCGAGTTGCGAGCTAGGATACACGTTCCAGCCAGAATCCCTGCGGAGTGGAGTTCATCCCATCCGTCGTTGTTTTGCTGCTAGTGTAGGATTTACCGTAGACAGATGTAGTATCACCGAGGCGATGTAATCTAAGAACCATTGTAATATTTTCCATATTAATAAAGAGCTGATTTGTTCTATGCCAATGGTGCCGTATTCCAGAAGACTTGTCCTTGGGCTGGAATACGGGGCGTTCCGGTTTCCTGTGAGCCAGGGTGCCACAAGAAGATTCATAAGTGTTAGAACATAATAACTATTGTATTCTGTCATTCTCATAATTTATTTGACTCAATATAATCTATGTAAACACAAAAGTAAGCAAACAATGCATGCAAAATAGAATGTGTCAAAAACAGAATTGTTTATCAAGATCTAAAAGAACACCATACTTCCCTGAGTCTAACAATTCTGAAAAAATAGTACAAGGAAAATAATCTGCATATCCAAATTGTCTAAAAGTTTCAGAATTTTGTTACCACCAGTAAAATCAGTGAAATTCGCCACAACATGTAAAAGTTTATGTTTTTTGCACAAAGTGAAGAAAACAAGTTTCCACACTATCCCAAAGGATTTACTTGTCAAATTATTCAAATAAAAGACACATAACATGATTAATACAGTATCTTAATCATGTGAACACACAAAAACAGAAAGGATAAGTGTTAGGTTGTCTCCCAACAAGCCAATTTCTTTAAAGCCTTTTAGCTAGCCATGATGATTTCAATGCTGCTCACATAAAACTGAAGAATTTAAACACAATGGGAGCATCATGAAGCATATGGCAAGCACATTTAAGTCTAACCCACTTACTATGCATATGTATTTTGTGAGTAAATAATTTATGGGAGCAATAATCAACTTCCATAGGAAGGCAAAACAAGCATATCTTCAAGATTTTCAACACATAGGGAGGAAACTTGATATTATTGCAACTCCTACAAGCATATGTTCCTCCCTCATAATAATTTTCAGTAGAATTAGGACAGAATTCAAAAATACAACTACCACATAATACATTTTTCATGATGCACAAGCATAGAAAATATATTACTCTATACATAAGCAAAATTCTCATCGTTCATTATAGTGGTGGTTGAAAAGTCAACAAAATAACTATCATGTGATACTTCATTGGCATAATCCAATTGAACATTAAAATCATGATGACAAGTTTCATGGTTATTATTAATCTTTATAGAATACATGTCATCACCATAATCATCATAGATAGCAACTTTGTACTCATAATCAATTGAAACCTCTTCCAAAATGGTGGACTCGTCACTAAATAAAGTCCTGGCATCTCCAAATCCACTTTCATCATTATTCCAATAATATTCAACACCCACCAAAATAGTGGGATTATGAGTACGTGGATTTGACACTCTTCAAAACCCACTTTCATCAATATAATCATCATGAATAGGAGGCATGCTTTCATCATAATAAATTTGTTCATCAAAACTTGGTGGACTAAAAATATCATCTTCATCAAACATAGCATCGCAAGGTTGTATCTTTGCAAATCATTAGCATCATGGATATTCAGAGAATTCATAGTAACAATATTGCTATCATGCTCATCATTCAAGGATTTCATGTTAAGCGTTTATCTAAATTCTTCCTCTAACAATTTAGCACAATTTTCCGAACCATCATTTTCACGAAATGAATTTAAAAGGTGAAGCAATTAAGGCAGCCTAAATTCCATTTTTTGTAGTTTTTTTTATAAAGCCAAACTAGTGAAAAACAAGAAACTACAAGATTTAATTGCAAGATCTAAAGATATACCTTCAAGCATCCACATCCCCAGCAATGGCACCAGAAAAGAGCTTGATGTCTACTACAGAACTTTATTCTTGTAGACGTTGTTGGGCCCCCAAGTGTACAGTTTCTAGGACAGCAGCAAATTGCCTCAAGTGGACGACCTACGTTTATCATTTCATGGGAGGTGTAGGATGAAGATGGTATCTCTCAAACAATCCTGCAATCAAATACAAGAAATCTGTTGTGTCCCTAACACCCAATACATTGGTAAATTGTATAGGTGCACTAGTTCAGCGAAGAGATGGTGATACAAGTGTAGTATGGATATTAGAAATATATATTTATAATCTGAATAGATAAAAACAAAGAGGTAACAAGTAGTAAACATCGAGGGAAATGGTATATTAATGCCCAGAAATAAGGCCTAGGATTCATACTTTCACTAGTGCAATCAACAAACAATGCTAACATGGTAGATTCACATGATCATCCCTCAACATGCAACAACAAATCACTCCAAAATTCATAATTAGCAGAGAACATAAGATGAAATTGTTGTACGTAGTAGAACCACCACAAAGTTACCCTTACTGATCGATCTATTGGGCTATTCCTATAGGTGTCACAAACAACCCTAGAGTTCGTACTAAAATAATACCAATGGTACAATATCAATCAACCCTAATGTCACTTAGATATTACAATTTCACTACAAGTATCAGTGGGTTAATTATTCAACATGCATCAAACAACTTCCGATTCATCATATTTGATCCAACACAAAGAACTTCAAAGAGTACCCCAAGATTTATATGAGAGAAAGTAGGATGAAAACATGCAATAAACCCCTATGCATAGATCCCCAAGGTCACCGGAATCCGCAAGTAGACGGCATAACATATATCAAGTGAATCAATAGAATACCCCATTGTCCCCACGGGTATCCACATGGAAGACATACATCAAGTGTTCTCAAACCCAAAATATTCAATCCAACATAACAAGATCTCAAAGGGAAAGATTCAATTCATCATGACAAGATGGCAAGGGAAGAACAACATATGATCCAACTATATTAACAAAGCCCGCGATAAATCAAGATTGTGCCATATCAAGAACATGAGAGAGAGAGATATTAAACACATCGCTACTAGAACATATCCTCAGCCTCGAGGGTTAACTACTCCCTCCTTGTCATGGCCTCCGCCAGGATGATGAGGATGGCCATCGGTGATCATTTCCCCCTTTGACAAGGTGTCAGAAAGGCTCCACATGGGTTTTTCTTTGATACAGAGAGTTGCAGTGGTGGAGCAAAAGTTGTAGGTCAAATTTCGGGGGGTTATGGATTTATAGGTATTTTCAGCGTTGGATTCACGTCAGCCGGAGCCATGTGGACCCCACAAGCTATCAAGGCGCTCCCTGTTGGCTTGCGGGCGTAGGCGGCCTCCTCGAGTGGTTCTTCACTCCGGTATTTCTTAGTTTTCTCGAAAAAATAACAAAAATCTTTCGTATGATTCCAAGAACTTTAATTTTGTGCACAAAAACAACACCACGGTAATTCTACTAAAAACAACGTCAGTCCGGGATAGTTCTATATAAAGTGCATCAAAACCATATAAAAGTAATGTAAACATAGGCAAATATGGCATGAATACTTCATAAATTAATGATATGTTGGGACATATCTCTCGCCTAGATGCACATAGTTACAACAAAGAGCCAACCATGGAGTGATATACATTCTCATCGAAATATTTACCATTTTCATCAGTGCACAGGTGGCCGTTGGTTGGCATTGACATATTGTAGCCTTTGGAGTCTTGCATGCCAAACTTCTTGAGGCAGTCTTGAAGGTATTTCTCAAGAGATATGAAGATGCCATTGAGGTGTTGTCGAATTTGAAGCCCTATAAAGAACTTTAGCTCTCCCATCATCGACATCTAATATTGCTCTGTCATGATGAAGCTAAACTCATCATTGTATTGATTGTTAGTACAATTGAAGATAATGTCATCCACATATATTTGACATACAAACAACTCATTTTTTATAAGATTTGGTAAAGAGCGTGTGATTGAGTGAATCAGGTTTGAAGCCTTTCTTCATGAGAAACCCTTGAGTGTGTCATACGAGGCTCTTGGTGCTTGCGTGATACCATATAATGCCTTGTTGAGCCTGTAAACTTTGTAAGGATGCTTTGGGTCTTTGAACCCTAGAGGTTGAGCAACATATACTTCTTCCTCAATCTTACCATTCAGGAATGCACTTTTTTACATCGATTTCATATACACATATTTCGTGAGGGTTAGCATAAGCAAGTAATATGTGTAAGGCTTGGAGTCTAGCAATAAGTCAATACCCTCAATATGTGTGTAAACTTGAGCTGCAAGATGAGCTTTGTTTTTGACAACTTGACCGGATTTGTCTTGCTTGTTGTGATACATCCACTTGGTGCCTATAATGTTGTGCTTGCATGGATCTGGTCGCCTGACGAGTACCCACACATTGTTGAGCTCTAATTGATGGAGATCTTCTTGCATAGCCCGAATCCATTCTAGTTCCAAGAAGGCTTCAACTGTCTTTATGGGTTATGAGATAGACACAAACACAAAGTGCCCACAAAAGTTATCTAATTGAGTAGCTCTAGGGCGAGTGAGAGTACCTGATGCGTTAATGTTGTCGAGCATGTTCTCGATTTGAACTTCATTTTCAACTCATGGATGGGCACATTGAATACTTTGTTGCCATCGCTGAGCATTGTCTTCATCATCAGAAAAATTATCTTCACGGGTTGCATTGCCTTCACCAGTGGTAGATGGAGGAATAATGACTTCCTCAACTTCAGGTTCCTTGGTCATGATTTCACCGGTGCCCTTCATCCTAATAGCTTCTTTGGGTGGAAGTTCATCTAGCATAGGAGGGAGGTGCTCTCTTTGCAAGCCATTAGTTCCACCAAATCACACATCTACCGTCTCAACCACTTTGTTGTGAGAAGTGTTGAAGACTTGTAGACGTGTGAATCCTATCCGTACCCAAGCATGAGACCCTCATGTTCTTTCGGTGCAATTTTTGAAGTGTGATATGGATCCCTTATCTAGCCCCTTGCATCGAAGACTCTAAAATAACTTATATTGGGTTTCTTACGAGAGAGTAACTCATATGATGTTTTATTAAAGAACTTCTGAAGATATACCCGGTTGATGATGTTGCATGCAGTGTCAATGGCTTCAGACTAGAGTCTTCATGGTGTCTTGTATTCATCAAGCATGGTACATGACATTGATAACCCACAAGTATAGGGGATCAATCGTAGCCTTTCCCGATAAGTAAGAGTGTCGAACCCAATGAGGAGCTAAAGGTAGGACAAATATTCCCTCAAGTTCTATCGACCACCGATACAACTCTACGCACAATTTACGTTCGCTTTACCTAGAACAAGTATGAAACTAGGAGTACTTTGTAGGAGTGATAGGATAGGTTTGCAAGAAAACAAAGAACGCGTAAATAAAAACTAAAGAAACAATTACGTTAGTTTAGCGAGTGTGGAAAAGTGGTGGTAGGAGTTGCGGAATTGTCCCTAAGCAATTGACTACGTTCCTAGACCGATAGCAAGTTTTATGTGGGAGAGGCCACTACTTGCATGTCATCCCTTACTTGGAATTATATGCAATTATGATTGGAACTATTAGCAAGCATCCGCAACTACTAATGTTCATTAAGGTAAAACCCAACCATAGCAATAAGATATATTGGTCCCCCTTCAATCCCGTATGCATCAACTTCTATGCTAGGCTGAAGCTTATGTCACCCTTGCCCTCCAATACATAGTCCTATCAACATACTACTAACCCTATGGTGTGATCCACGCGCGCACTCATATGATGGGCACCAAAGGACAGCAACATAACCACAAGCAAATTAAACCAATCATAGCAATTCATCAATCACCGATAGGACAACGAAAATCTACTCAGACATCATAGGATGGCAACACATCATTGGATAATAATATGAAGCATAAAGCACCATATTCAAGTAGAGGGTACAGCGGGTTGCAGGAGAGTGGACCGCTGAATATAGACGAGGGAAGGTGATGGAGGTGTTGGTGAAGATGACGGAGGTGTTGGTGTAGACCGCCGTCACACGATGATGTCCCGAGCGGCATTCCGGTGCCGTCGGGAGAGAGGGGGAGAGAGCCCCCTTCTTATTCTTCTTCTTCCTTGACCTCCTCCCTAGATGGGAGAAGGGTTTCCCCTCTGGTCCATGATCTCCATGGAAGCAGAGGGGCGAGAGCCCCTCTGAGATTGGATCTCTCTCTCTGTGTCCTTCTGTTTCTGCGCTCCCAGATTTTGCATGTCACAGTTTCATAAATTCCCGGAGATCCATAACTCCGATTAGGCTGAAATTTTAATACGATTTTCTTCCAGATATTATCTTTCTTGTGGCGAAAGAAGAGCCCCAACTGCCTTAGGGATTGGTCACAAGCCTGCCAGCCGCGCCCTAGGGGGGCCGCGCCTCGTGGGCTTGTGACCTCCTCGGGCATCGTTTCGCGTAGATTCTTCTTCCCAAAAATCATAAATATTCCAAAAAAAATCAATGTAGGTTTTTTATTGCATTTGGACTTCGTTTTGGTATGGATAAACTGCGAAACTAAAAACATGCAACAAACAGGAACTCGCACTAGGCACTGGATCAATATGTTAGTCCGAAAAATAGTATAAAAAGTTGCCAAAAGTATATGAAAGTTGTAGAATATTGGCATGAAACAATCAAAAATTATAGATACGATGGAGACGTATCAACATCCCCAAGCTTAATTCCTGCTCGTCCTCGAGTAGGTAAATGATAAAAAAGATTATTTTTGATGTGGAATACTACCTAGCATAATCTTGGTCATATAATCTAATCATGGCATGAATACTAAAACACGAGTGATTCGAAGCAATAGTCTATCATTTGACATAAAGACAATAATATTTCAAGCATAATAACAAAGCAATCATGTCTTCTCAAAATACCATGGCCAAAGAAAGTTATCCCTACAAAATCATATAGTCTAGCTATGCTCCATCTTCCCCACACAACGTATTTAAATCATGCACAACCCCGGTTTTAGCCAAGCAATTGTTTCATACTTTAGTGTTCTCAAACTTTTTCAACTTTCACGCAATACATGAGCATGAGCCATGGACATAGCACTATACGTGGAATAGAATATGGTGGTTGTGGAGAAGACAAAAAGGAGGAGATAGTCTCACATCAACTAGGTGTATCAATGGGGTATGGAGATGCCCATCAATAGATATCAATGTGAGTAAGTTGGTATTGCCATGCAATAGATGCACAAGATCTATAAGTTTATGAAATCTCAAAAAGAAACTAAGTGGGGTGCATCCAACTCGCTTGATCACGAAGAACTAGGGCAATTGAGGATGCCCATCATTGGAATATACAAGCCAAGTTCTATAACAAAAATTCCCACTAGTATATGAAAGTGACAACATAGGAGACTCTCTATCATGAAGATCATGGTGCTACTTTGAAGCACAAGTGTGGTAAAGGATAGTAGCATTGTCACTTATCTCTTTTCTATCATTTTTTTTTGTGGGCTTCTTTGGTCTCTTTTTTTTATTTGGGCTTCATTGGCCTCTTTTATTACTTCCTCACATGGCACAATACTCTAATAATGATGATCATCACACTTTTATTTACTTACAACTCGATATTTAGAACAAAATATGACTCTATAAGAATGCCTCCGGCGGTGTACCGGGATGTGCAATGATCTAGCGTAGCAATGACATAAAAAAATGGACAATCCATGAAAACATCATGCTAGCTATCTTACGATCATGCAAAGCAATATGACAATGATGGTGCGTGTCATAATAAACGGAACGATGGAAGTTGCATGTCAATATATGTCGGAATGGCTATGGAAATGCCATAATAGTTAGGTATGGTGGCTGTTTTGAGGAAGGGTATATGGTGGGTGTAATGCACCGGCAAAAGTTGTGCAGTACTAGAGAGGCTAGCAATGGTGGAAGGGTGAGAGTGCGTATAATCCATGGACTCAACATTAGTCATAAAGAACTCACATACTTATTGCAAAAGTCTATTAGTCATCGAAACAAGGTACTACACACATGCTCCTAGGGGAAGGGTTGGAAGGTGTTAACCATCACGCGATCCCGACCTCCACACAAAGGATGACAATCAATAAATAAGTCACGCTCCGACTTCGTCACATAATGGTTCACCATACGTGCATGCTACGGGAATTACAAACCTTAACACAAGTATTTCTACGAATACACAATTACTCACTAGCATGACTCTAATATCACATCTTCATGTCGCAAAACTATTGCAAGGAATCAAACATATCATATTCAGTGATCTACATGTTTTATGTAGGATTTTATGACTAACCATGTGAATGACCAACTCCTGTTAACTCTCTAAATAGGTATAAGTGAAGCATGAGAGTTTAATTATTTATTCAAAATATATGCCCCACTCTAACTAATATAAGTGAAGCAAAAGAGCATTCTACAAATGGCGGTTTTCTATGTGTAGGGAAACAAGCAATCCAAACTTCAAATGATATAAGTGAAGCACATGGAGCATTCTATAAAGTCATACTCAAAAGATATAAGTGAAGTGCAAAGAGCATTCTATAAAATTATAAATCCACCAAGGACTATTCATACAAGCATGGTGCATAAAATAAAAAGGAAAAATAAACACAAAAGAAGCTCCAAGCTTTTGTACATATCATGTGACGAATAAAAATGTAGCTCCGAGTAAATTACCGATAGAATGTGGACAAGAGAGGGGATGCCTTCCGGGGCATCCCCAAGCTTAGACGCTTGAGCCTTACTTTAATATTACCTTGGGGTGCCTCAAGCATCCCCAAGCTTAGGCTCTTTCCTCTCCTTATTCCTTCATCCATCATGGTCTCACCCAAAACTTGGAAACTTCAATCACACAAAACTCAACAAAATCTTCGTGAGATCCGTTAGTAAAATAAAGTAAATCACCACTTCAAGTACTGTTGTGAACTCGTTACAAATTCATATTAGCATTATATCTACTGTAATCCAACTTCACCATGGTTCATACCCCCCGATGCTACCCATAGATTCATCGAAATAAGAGAACAATGCATAGAAAACAGAATCTGTCAAAAACAGAACAGTCTGTAGTAATCTGAACTTATACCATACTTCTGATACTCCAAAAATTCTGAAAAATTATGACAATTAGGGAACTTTTCATATCAATCAGCAGCAAAAAGAATCAACTCAAAAGCTCTTTCTGGATAGAAATAAGAAATGATTTCGTGAGTGCAAAGTTTCTGTCTTTTTCAGCATGATCAAACAACTATCACCCAAACTAATCATAAAGGCTTTACTTGGCACATTATTTTTATAATACAACGGAATTGTACAAGGGGGTAATTATTTTTGCGAGAAACTTCCATGAAAAGTTCTACATTGTTTCCATGAGCATGAACACAAGTGTTCAAGGTCGACCCTCACTTCCGCAATGCATCACCTTTCAATCGCTTCTCTTTTTGAAAAAGTTTTAAGTTCCCCTCTATATTTTTTTGTTTTTAAACTATATAAAAGCACTCAACATAAATAAGTGACTCTCTAAAACTTTCGGGTTGTCCCCCAGGCAGCGCTTTCTTTAAATCCATTAAGCTAGGCATAAAATGCTCAAGTAATGGATCCACCCGGATCCCAAGGTATATCAAAGCCAAAATTAAATAACAATGATTTGTAATTTAGTAGTGAGCACAAGGTAACATATATCATGCAATGACGAAGTCTAACTCTCTTCCTATGAATTGGCATGCCATAAAAGAACAATTCATGCACAACAAGTAAAGGCCAATACATAGCATCAGCAGTTTCTTGCAATTTTATCGTATTGGAAACATAGAGAGGTGGAGATGTAGTTCCTCTCTCATAATAATTGCAAGTAGGATCAGCAAACACATGCATATTATATTCATCAAAATCATCATGTGCAATAGTAGAAGGCAACCCATCTATGTAATCCCTAATAAGAGCAAACTTCTCCGATATAGTGTAGTTGGGAGAGTTCAAAAAGATAATAGGACTATCATAAGTCGGTGCGATAGCAAAAATTTCAAGTTTAACATAAGGAACAATAGCAAATTCATCTTCATAAGCATCATTCATATTGGCATCATGGCCACCAACATAGCAGGCATCAAGTTCATCAAAAAGGGATATTTCAAACGAATCCAAGGGATCATAGCAATCAACATAGCATTCATCCTTCGGTAAGAACGGAGGGAAATTAAACAATGTATGAGTTGAAGAATTACCCTCATTAGAAGGTGGGCACGGGTAGCTAGTCCGCCCTTCCTCCTTTTATTCTTCGCTCTCCTCGTCATCTTTTTCATCTAATGAGCTCACAGTTTCAGCATTTTCTTCTTCCATAGTTTCCTGCAAAATATTATTCTCTCCTTGGGCAGTGTAGAATTTCTCCATAAATCAATAAATATGGGCATTATATTCATAATTAGTATAACAATAACGAAGCATAACCAAATTTTCGGATCGGTAAGCACCATCATCATTATCATCACACCTTTTAAAGAGAGCTTCAATTTCATAAGCACCCATAAAAGCAACAAATTCTTCTATTTGTTCCACATCATAGTAATCATATATACCATTAGCATAAGAAGCCAAGGTTTCATTAGCATTAAATTTACAAGAAAAGGGAAGGTGTTGAGCCTTCATCCTAGAGCAACAAGTAACATCATATCTCAAGCATAGCTCCCAAGCATACCATTTCAACATATGAATTTGATCCAACGTGTATCCCTATAGTATTCACGTTGATCCAACGTGTATCCCATTATATAATTTAATGGGGTTTTCTCAGGATTATTAAAGAAGTGCATAATATTTTCCACATAACGAGCATCGAGGGTTTTAGGAGGTTCCCCATCTCCATGAGTAGCAAATACACCTAACCTTTTTGGTATTTCGTGATCCATATCCATAACTAAAGATAGAGAACAACTTAGAACAGAAAATAAATCTACTTAGTGATAAAGCAAACAAGCACACACGAGAATATTCACCCCACGCTATCTCTCCCCGGCAACGGCGCCAGAAAAAGGTCTTGATAATCCACAAGTATAGGGGATCAATTGTAGCCTTTCTCGATAAGTAAGAGTGTCAAACCCAACGAGGAGCTAAAGGTAGGACAAATATTCCCTCAAGTTCTATCGACCACCGATACAACTCTATGCACACTTTACGTTCGCTTTACCTAGAACAAGATGAAACTCGCAGTACTTTGTAGGAGTGATAGGATAGGTTTGCAAGAAAATAAAGAACACGTAAATAAAAACTAGGGGCTGGTTAGATAAAAAAACAATTATGTTAGTTTAGCGAGTGTGTAAAAGTGGTGGTAGGAGTTGCGGAATTGTCCCTAAGCAATTGACTACGTTACTAGACCGATAGCAAGTTTTATGTGGGAGAGGCCACTACTAGCATGTCATCCCTTACTTGGAATTCTATGCACTTATGATTGGAACTATTAGCAAGCATCTGCAACTACTAACATTCATTAAGGTAAAACCCAACCATAGCAATAAGATATATTGGTCCCCCTTCAATCCCGTATGCATCAATTTATATGCTAGGCTGAAGCTTCTGTCACCCTTGCCCTCCAATACATAGTCCTATCAACATAGTACTAACCCTCTGGTGTGATCCACGCGCGCGCTCATATGATGGGCACCAAAGGACAGCAACATAACCACAAGAAAATTAAACCAATCATAGCAATTCATCAATCACCAACAGGACAACGAAAATCTACTCAGACATCATAGGATGGCAACACATCATTGGATAATAATATGAAGCATAAAGCACCATATTCAAGTAAAGGGTACATCGGGTTGCGGGAGAGTGGATCGCTGAATATAGAAGGGGGAAGGTCATGGAGGTGTTGGTGAAGATGGCGGAGGTGTTAGTGTAGATTGCCGTCAAACGATGATGTCCCGGGTGGCGTTTCGGCGCCGCCGGGAGACAGGGGGAGAGATCCCCCTTCTTCTTCTTCTTCCTTGACCTCCTCCCTAGATGGGAGAAGGGTTTCCCCTATGGTCCATGGTCTCCATGGCGGCGGAGGGGCGAGAGCCCCTCCGAGATTGGATCTCTCTGTGTGTGTCCTTCTGTTTCTGCGCTTCCAGATTTTGCCTTTCACCGTTTTTTTAATTCCCGGAGATCCGTAACTCCGATTGGCCTGAAATTTTAACACGATTTTATTCCGGATATTACCTTTCTTGCTGCGGAAGAAGGGCCCCAACCGCCTTACGGATTGGTCACAAGCCTGCCAGCCGTGCCCTAGGGGGGCACGCCTCCTTGGCTTGTGACCTCCTCGGGCATCGTTCCGCATAGATTCTTCTTCCCAAAAATCATAAATATTCCAAAAAAATCCCCGTAGGTTTTTTATTGCATTTGGACTTCGTTTGGTATGGATAACCTGTGAAACAAAAAACATGCAACAAACAGGAACTGGCACTAGGCACTTGATCAATATGTTAGTTCCAAAAATAGTATAAAAAGTTGCCAAAAGTATATGAAAGTTGTAGAATATTCGCATGAAACAATCAAAAATTATAGATATGACGGAGACGTATCAGACATCTCGATAAGTTTCGTGGTTTTTTCACGAAAGATGTCCTTGTGAAAGGACATAATGATGGCGCCATCGCAACTTGGTAGCGACTCAAAGGGGGTGAGCGGAAGCGAGACTGAGGTTTTACCCAGGTTCGGCCCAACCTGTAGAGGTAAAAGCCTACGTCCTGCTTTGTGTATATTAATGGTGGATTCGATTACAAGGAGGGCGTAATTCGCCTGACCTAGCTCTCGATGGTTTCTAACTTAATCTATCTGCCCCAGAGACTCGCCTTTATATAAAGGTCGAGGCCCTAGGGTTTACAAAAGTCCTGGCCACGTTACAAGTCATGGCTCCCCATATCTCTAAGTCGTCGTGCTTTCCAAGCCCGGAAACCTCCTTGGCGACTTATCTTCTCCACCAATCTTGAACCGCCATCTAGGTCCTGGGCGCTGGCGGCCTTTGATCGAAGCTTTCCCAGTGCACCTCAGGCCCTGGGCTAAGGTTTACATTGACCATGTATGTATGAGTCGCCACTTTCCTGACCCGGCCCAACAGGGCGGGTCATACAGCATGCAATATCCCCAACATTAGGCCCCAAATTGACCTGAATTTATTCACGCCAATAAACCTTTACACATTATCTTCGGTGACTCATATTACCTTCGTCCTTTCTTCAATAAGCGTCGAGCCACCAATCTTCACAAATTGCTTGAACCGCCAGGTCATTTATTGGTGACTTCACTTTCTCCACTATTTCCAGGATTTTGATGATATCACCTCCAACGGATCTTTTCGTATTGATCATGTCATCCCGGAAATTTAGGCGCCATCATCTTCAGTTTTCAATCTGTCGCCTCAATTCCCGTGCCGGCCATTTCTACCTTGCCCTAGGCCTTTAAATAGTCGCAGGGGAGTGGGAGGGCACCACCACCTACCCCCATTTCGTCCCTTCGGCCGCATCATCTTCCTCAAGCCCGCATCTCGAGCACCTCATCATCGCCGAAGCTCTGTCGCGGGTCATCGCGGCCCAGCTGCTTCCCAAGCCAATCGGGGGTGTGGCCGCCGTCGCGGGACCTCCACAACCTTCTCCCGGCATCTCCTCCCTTCTTCAGGTAAGTCTCCTTCTTCCATTAGGAATAGATCTCGAACCTTTGTAATTCTTAGGGCAGCGCCAGAGCTCCATGAACGTCGTATCCCCTTAATTTTAATCCGTCCAGATACGGTATTATATATCCATACATGTGGTAATGGTCGCGGTAGTTCTATCATGTTCCCCAACGAGTGACGTTCCTCGTCCGTTGCTCATAGATCCACACACTATTTTTCGTAGTGTTCCTTGTGCTCTTAGTACTAGATTTTTCGGCCAGCATTATTTTCTCCATCGGAATTACCCGTAGATCCATAAGTTATCGCTTGGTTTAGAAAACATGTTTGTCCCCAATCGAGAATATTCTTAAGGAAACCTTTTAGATCCGCAACCCGCCTCCTTTCCCTATTGCGAGTTACAATATCCTTGTAAATACATCCTCGATCATTTAGCCGGCGAGTTACAATTCCGTAGATCCTGACAACCCGCCCATCTCTTTCTTTTTGTAGTTATGAGTACCATCTCGAAATGCAACTGGCTGCCAACAGAGGTCAACGATGCTTATCCTGATAAATTTGTGAAAACGGGTAACCTAGATCCCAAGGAGATCATTGGGTGGCGGACTACCTTCGGGGAAAAAATTCCCCAACCCGTCGAAGGGGAAGTAGTTGTCTTTGCTGATCACCTGGAGTGAGGCTTCAACTGCCTGGCTTAAAAAATTAGAGACGCCCTGCACTTCTTCAATCTTCATCCTCAAGACTTGGGAACAAATTCCATCAGTAACCTTTGTCAGTTTCAGGTAATCTGTGAGGCTTATCTGCAAATAGAGCCCACCGTATTGTTGTTTCGGAAGTTTTTCTATCTGAACCGCCAGACAGAGTTTGCCAATGGGCCTAGCTTAGAGCTAGGTGGAGTCAATATTCAGCGGCGTCGTGAATGCGGGTTTCCGGCTGTCACATTACCTAGTCATCCCAAAGGCTGGACAAAGACTTGGTTCTACTGCCACGACACTTCTCCATCCAATGAGAACCCTCTGCCAGGCTTCAGGGAAGATCGCCTACCTATGGAGTTCAAGTTTCCCGAAAAGTTGACTGAAGAAGAGGAAGCCACATTTGTCCCTATCTTTGGAAAGTTGAGGGCCCTTACCACCAACGGTCTTACCGAGATTGATTTGATCCACTGCTGGGTAGAATTGAAGATTGTGCCCTTAAGCCGCCGAGATGGTTTGATGTGTGAGTATAATGGCGACTTGAACCAATCCCAATGCTTTTACAATGTGAGGCTTTTGGAAAAAGACATTGTTGATATCATAAAGACGCTTGATACGTCTCCAACGTATCTATAATTTTTTATGGTTCCATGCCATTATCTTGTCAAACTTTGGATGTTCTGTACGCCTTTTATATCTTTTTGGGGACTAACTTATTAACTCAGTGCCAAGTACCAGTTCCTGTTTTTCCGTGCTTTTCACCCTTTTCAGGGGAGGACTTTAAACGGTGTCCAAACGGAATAAAGCTTCCGAAAAGATTTTTTCCGGAACAGAAGATAAGCACGAGACTCGAGAACCAAGGCAGGGGCCAGTAGGGGCCCCACAAGCAACCTAGGCGCGGCCAGGGGGCCTGCGCCTAGCAGGCTTGTGGGCCCCCTGTGGCTCGTCTGCCCTACCTATTCCGCCTATAAATTCAGAAAAATGCCAAAACTGCCAAGGAGATCCACGAAAATACTTTTCCGCCGCCGCAAGCTTCTGTCTCCGCAAGATCCCATCTGGGCACGTTCTGGTGCCCTGCCGGAGGGAGGATTCGGATACGGAGGGCTTCTTCATCAACACCATGACCTCTCCAATGATGCGTGAGTAGTTCACCATAGACCTTCGGGTCCATAGCTAGTAGCTAGATGGCTTCTTCTCTCTCTTGGATCTTCAATACAAAGTTCTCCATGATCTTCATGGAGATCTATCCGACGTAATCTTCTTTGCGGTGTGTTTGTCGAGATCCGATGAATTGTGGATTTATGATCAGATTATCTATGCATCTTATTTGAGTTTCGTCTGATCTCTTATATGCAAGATTTCATATCCTTGTAATTCTCTTCGAGTTGTGGGTTTTGTTTGGCCAACTTGATCTATGATTCTTGCAATGGGAGAAGTGCTTGGTTTTGGGTTCATACCGTGCGGTGACCTCACCCAGTGACAGAAGGGGTAGCGAGGCACACATCGTGTTGTTGCCATCAAGGGTAAAAAGAAGGGGTTTTCATCATTACTTTGAGTTTATCCCTCTACATCATGTCATCTTGCTTAAAGTGTTACTCTGTTCGTCATGAACTCAATACACTAGATGCATGCTGGATAGCGGTCGATGTGTGGAGTAATAGTAGTAGATGCAGAAAGTATCGGTCTACTTGTCTCGGACGTGATGCCTATATGTATGATCATTGCCTTAGATATCGTCATGACTTTGCGCGGTTCTATCAATTGCTTGACAGTAATTTGTTCACCCACCTTATTAATTGATATTTTGAGAGAAGCCTCTAGTGAACACTATGGCCCCCGGGTCTACTTCACACCATATTTTCAGCCTTACAATTTTACTTCATTGCACTCTCCGCCTTCAGATCTCACTTTGCAATCAATCTTGAAGGATTGACAACCCCTTTATAGCGTTGGGTGCAAGCTCTTTTGTGTTTGCGCAGGTACTCTGGACTTGGAGCGATTCTCCTACTGGATTGATACCTTGGTTTTCAAACTGAGGGAAATACTTACTGCTCATGTGCTGCATCGCCCTTCAAGGGAAAAACCAACGCAAGCTCAAGAGGCAAGACAAGGATTTCTGTCGCCGTAGGAGAAGAATTTCTCGCGTCGTTGCCGGGGAGGATCAAGTCAAGAACTCATCCAAGTAAGTGTCACAAACTCATCTCTTGCATTTAGTTTTTTGCCTCTCGTTTTCCTCTCCCCCACTTCTGAAAAACAAAAGTTTACAAAAATATTTGCCTTTTTTCGTTCGCCCTTTTCAATCGCGTGCTTTCTGGTCGCTTGTGTGCTTGTTTGCTTGCTGAAGTCACCATGACTGAAAACACCAAACTTTGTGACTTCTCGAATACTAATAATAATGATTTTATTAGTACTCTGATTGCTCCCGCCACTAGTGCGGAATCATACGAAATCAATGTTGCTTTCCTGAATCTTGTTATGAAAGAGTAATTCTCCGACCTTCCTAGTGAATATGCCGCATCCCATCTTTATACCTTCATTGAGCTTTGCGATATGCAAAATAAGAAAGATGTGGATAATGATGTGATTAAATTGAAGCTTTTTTCCTTTCTCGTTGCGAGATCGAGCAAAAACTTGGTTTTCGTCTTTGCCCAAAAATACTATTGATTCTTGGAATAAGTGCAAAGATGCTTATATATCCAAGTACTTTCCGCCGGCTAAAATTATCTCTCTCCATAATGATATCATGAATTTTAAGCAACTTGATCATGATATTGTTGCACAATATTGGGAGAGAATGAAATTGATGATTAGAAATTATCCCGCTCATGGCTTGAGTCTTTGGATGATTATACAAATCTTCTATACTGGCTTGACTTTCGCTTCTAGAAATATCTTGGACTCCGCCTCAGGTGGAACGTTCATGGAAATCACGTTAGAGGAAGTCACAAAGCTTGTAGACAACATCATGACAAACTACTCTCAATGGCACACTGAAAGGTCACCTACTAGTAAGAAGGTACACGCTATAGAAGAAATTAACTCGTTGAGTGCTAAGATGGATGAGTTAATGAATTTGGTTGCTTGTAGAAGTGCTCCTTTGGATCCTAATGATATGCCTTTGTCTTCTTTGATTGGGAGTAGCAACGCTAGCTTGGACGTTAATTTTGTTGGTAGGAATAACTTTGGCAACAACAATGCTTTTAGAGGAAACTATGTTCCTAGGCCTTTTCCTAGTAACCCCTCTAATAACTTTGGCAACTCCTACAACAATACTCATGGAAATTACAATAGATTACCGTGTGATCTAGAGAGTAATATCAAAGAGTTTATCAACTCGCAAAAGATTTTCAATGCGTCCATAGAGGAAAAACTACTCAAGATTGACGATTTGGCTAGGAGCGTTGATAGAATGTCTAGATGCTTTGAAAGTTAGATGTGCTCCTCCCAAGATCAATATGGATGAAACTTTGAAAGCTATGCATGTTTCCATGAATGAGAGAAAAGAAAGAACCACCCAAATTCGTGCTAGACATGAATGGCTTACAAGGGCGTGTTCTCGTGATAAGAATCACAAAGATCTTAAAGTGCTTGGTGTGACTCCCATTGAATCTTTGTTTTCTTATGTCAAACCTAATGATAATGGGGCTGGATATGAATCAACTTTGGTTGAAAAACACCCCAATGATTCCGAGTCCATCTATCTTGATGCTAAAAGCATTGAAAGTGGAGTAGAAGATATTAAAACCTTGAGTAGTAATGAAACTACTACTTTGGATTTCAAGGAATTCAATTATGATAGTTGCTCCTTGATTGAATGCATTTCTTGATGCAATCCATGCTAAACTCTCCACACGCTTATAGCCAAAACAAGGCCTTTACCGATCATATCGTCGATGCTATGATAAAATCTCTTGAAGAGAAACTTGAATTGGAAGTTTCTATCCCTAGAAAGCTTCATGATGAGTGGGAAACTACTATCAAAATGAAAATCAAAAACTATGAATGCAATGCTTTGTGTGATTTGGGTGCTAGTGTTTCCGCGATTCCAAAGTCCTTATGTGATGTTTTGGGTTTTAATGAGATTGAGGAGTGTTCTGTTAACTTGCATCTTGCGGGTTCTACTGTCAAGAAACCCATGGGAAGGATCAATGATGTTCTTATTATTGCAAATAGGAACTATGTACCCGTGGATTTAATTCTGCTTGACATTGGTTGCAATCCTACATGCCATATCATTCTTGGTAGACCTTTCCTAAGGACTATCGGCGCTATCATCGATATGAAGGAAGGGAATATTAGATTTCAATTTCCTTTAAAGAAGGCATGGAGCACTTTCCTAGAAAGAAAATAAGATTGCCTTATGAATCCATGATGAGAGCTACTTATGGTTTGAGCACCAAAGACGACGATACGTGATTCTATCGGCTTATGCCTAGCTAAGGGCGTTAAACAATAGCGCTTGTTGGGAGGCAACCCAATGAATTTATCTTTTTATTTATGTTTTTTTGCATCCACAACATCAGAATTCTGTTATGATTGTGTCTTTTGTGTTTCCTTTTGTGTTTAAGCCAAGCAAAACCTTTATGACTAGTCTTGGTGATGGTTGTTTGATCCTGCTGGAAAAAGACAGAAACTTTTTGCTCACGAGATTATTTTTCATTTTTATTCAGAAAGAGCTTTTGAGTTGATTCTTTTTGCTGCTGGTTGATATGCCTTTTGCCCAGGCATTCGTAATTGTTCAGAATTTTTGAGGTACCAAAAGTATACAAAGTATACAGATTGCTAGAGACTAGTCTGTTTTTGACAGATTCTGTTTTTGTTGAGTTGGTTGCTTGTTTTGATGAAACTATGGATAGTATTGCTACTGCACAACAAACCTTCCCTGGTATGGCGCCAGGAATCCTGCTGCTACGGCTACGCCTTTAGGGTCTTCCTTGGCAAATATGCAAAGGACTTCCCCACGGCCTTGGAGCCTTGAGTTGGTGTTCCCTTGAAGAGGAAAGGGTGATGTAGCACAGCGGCGGTAAGTATTTCCCTCAGTTTTGAGAACCAAGGTATTGAACCAGTGGCAGATCTCGTCAAGTCACAAGTACCTGCACAAACACAAAGAGCTTGCACCCAATGCTATGAAGGGGTTGTCAATCCCTTATAGATTGTTTGCAAAGTGAGAACTGAAAGCAAAGAGTAAACAGAGCAAAGTAAAAGTGAAAGTGGAAACGATAGTTGTGAATAGACCCGGGGGCTGTAGTGTTCACTAGTGGCTTCTCTCATGAAAGCAAGTAGACGGTTGGTGAACGAATTACTGTCGAGCAATTGATAGAACCGCGCAAACTCGTGACGTTATCTAAGGCAATGATTATATCTATAGGCATCATGTCCAAAACAAGTAGACCGATACTTTCTGCATCTACTACTATTACTCCACACGACGAGCGCTATCTGACTAGCACTGTCTGGCCATAGCTGGACAAATGTTGATTCTGTGACAACAAACCTTCCCTTGCAACGGCACCAGAAGAATGCTGCTCGCACTCCCCGGCAACGAAACTAGAAGAATGTTGTTAATGGCCCACCAGCGCGTGGGTTCGCAACAGTTTTCGAGGGTAGAATATTCGACCCAAATTTGTTGGTACGCGAGGCAGGAGGTGAGAGAATACACTCGAGTATTAGCAGCTGAATTTGTCGGATTCAACCGCACCTCAAAAGATTAGTATCTGCAAGCAAAGTAGTAACAGCAAAGTAGTATGATAACAACGGTGTCAGAAAGGATCTGTTGACACAGCAGACTATTTCTAACGATTGTATCAATGGCGCCAAGTTGCCTCGTGGACGGAAATTGTCAGTTCCCGTCAACGACCAGCAATCAAGATTGTAGCAGTTAGCAATAGTGTAACGAGTAATAGCAGTGGCAAGGAACGGCAGTAGTGACAGCAGTAGCAAGTAGCAACAGTAGCAAGCGACAGTAGTAGCAACAGTAGCAGCAGAGCAAGACAAGTAACAACAGCAGAGCAAGACAAGTAACAGCAGCAGCAACAGTATTAACAGCAGTAGGACAAACTCGTAGGCAATGGGTCGGTGATTTGTTTGGATGATATTCATCATGCAACAGTTATAACACGGAGAGATATGTGGCTAGCTCCCGTTCGTCACTGTGATGTAGGCATGCATTCCGTGTGTCATCATACGTGCTTAGGGAAAAGAACTTGCATGACATCTATTGTCCATCCCTCCCGTGGCAGCGGGGTCCAAAAGGAAACTACGGGATATTAAGGTTCTCCTTTTAATAAAGAACCGGACCAACACATTAGCACTTGATGAACACATGAACTCCTCAAACTATGGTCATCACCGGGAGTGGTTCCGGTTATTGTCACTCCGGGGTTGCCGGATCATAACGCATAGTAGGTAACTACAACTTGCAAGATCGGATCTAAAACACACATATATTGGTGACAACATAATAATTTCAGATTTGAAATCATGGCACTCAGGCCCTAGTGACAAGCATTAAGCATGGCAAAGTAGTAGCAACATCAATCTCAGAACATAGTGGATACTAGGGATCAATCCCCATCAAAACTAACTCGATTACATGATAGATCTCATCCTACTCATCACCGCCCAGCGAGCCTACGAATAGATTACTCACTAACGACGAAGAGCTTCATGGAATTGGAGAGGGAAGAGGGTTGATGATGACGATGGCGAAGATTTCCCCTCTCCGGAGCCCAAAACAGACTCCAGATGTGCCCTCCAGATCAAGAACAGGTTGTGGCGGCGCTTCCGTATCGCAAACGCGACGAAATCTTCTCCTTTTTAATTTTTTTCTGGGACGGAAGTGAACTTATAGAGCTGAGATTGGGGGCGGCAGAGCCGTGTGGGCCCCACAAGCTTGCCCACCGCCACCAGGGGGTGGCGGAGGCAGGGCTTGTGGCCCACTAGCCCACCCCTCACGTGGATCTTGGCGCAGGTATTTTTCATATTTTCCAAAAATGCTCCCCGTAAATTTTCAGGACGTTTGGAGAACTTTGATTTCTGCACAAAAATAACACCAAGGCAATTCTGTGAAAACAGCGTCAGTCCAGGTTAGTTCCATTCAAATCATGCAAATTAGAGTCCAAAACAAGGGCAAAAGAGTTTGGAAAAGTAGATACGATGGAGACGTATCAACTCCCCCAAGCTTAAAACCTTGCTTGTCCTCAAGCAACTCAGTTGACAAACTGAGAGAGAAAGAAAAACTTTGACAAACTCTGTTTGATCTTGTTGTTGCAACTATGTCTAACTCATAACCAGAATTTCGGCAAGATCACAAGTTAACCACATAAGAAAATGACACAAAGGTCTCACGGTAAACTAATATCAATGGCATAATAAGCTAACGAGCAAATAATAATGAGTTTCAAATACAAACACTTCAATCAAAACAAGCATGAAGCAATATGAATAGGTGGTATCTCGCTAGCTCTTTCTAAGACCGCAAAACATAAATGCATAGCACTTTCAAAGATCAAGGGCTGACTAAACATTGTAATTCATAGCAACGAAGATCCAGTCATAGTCATACTCAATATCAATCAAAAGAAAAGCATAAAATGACAGAGGTGCTCTCTAATTGGTGCTTATAGAAGAGGAGGATGACTCAACAGGAAAATAAATAGACAGGCCCTTCGCAGAGGGAAGCATTGATTTGTAGAGGTGCCAGAGCTCAAGCTTTGAAAACAGAGATAATAATTTTGGGTGGCATGCTTTCATTGTCAACGCAATGACCAAGAGTTCTCAATATCTTCCATGCTACTCCTGCTATAGGCGGTTCCCAAACAAAAAAGTAAAGTTTTAACTCCCCCACCACCAATCAATCACACTCCACGGCTAGCCGAATCCTCGGGTTCCGTCCATACTAACATCTATCTGGGGAGAGTCTTGTTGTACAGTTATGTTTTTGATTTAAGCGTGGAACTGGGCATTCCAATTACCGGCCCCTTTCTTGTCAATGACAGTGAATAAACACATGTCGAGGATAACACTCCTAGCATGGAAGATACCAATAGCCCTCTGTCACCACATGAGCGGTTCGGGCATGCAAAACAAATTATTTCTTGAAGGTTTAGAGAATGGCACATTTAAATTTACTTGGAACGGCAGGTAGATACCGCAAAATAGGTAGGTATGGTGGACTCTCATGGAAAAAAATTTGGGTTTATGGAAGTGGATGCACAAGCAGTATTCCGCTTAGTACAAGTGAAGGCTAGAAAAAGACTAGGAAGTGACCAACTAGAGAGCGACAACAGTCATCAAGATGCAATGAGTTTAACTAACATTGAATGCAAGCATGAACAGGATATAAATCACCATGAACACGAACATCGTAGAGGCTATGTTGATTTTGTTTCAACTACATGCATGAACATGCGCCAAGTCAAGCCACTTGAAACATTCAAAGGAGAATACCATCCTATCATACTACATCATAGTCATCTCAAAATCTATGTTGGCATTCAAGACAAACCATTATAAGCTCCTAGCTAAATAAGCATGGCATCAGAAACTATGATCTCTAAGTTGTCATTGCAAACATGGTTCTCTCACAACAAAGCTGAATCTAGGTCGACAAGCTAGTCATGTTTACAAAAACAAAATAGATAGAGTTCATACCAACTTTTCAGTCTCAGTCACTTCATCATATATCATCATTATTGCCTTTCATTTGCACGACCAAACGTTGTGAACAATAATAAGAGTGCTCGTGCATTGAACTAAGCTGAATCTGCAGGCAAACACAAAGGAGAAGACAAATTAATATGGCTCTTTGAAAGCTAAACAGGTAAGCATGCAAGAACCACTAAACATTGAAACCAATATCTTCTACCTTGACCCAAAGAAAAAGAAAACTATTTACACGGGAAAACTCCCAACAAGCAAAAGAAGAAAGGAAAATCTTTTTGGGTTTTCTCAAAAGGACACAGAACAAGAAAACAAGAAAACGAAAATAAACTAGCATGGATAATACAGTGGCAAAGTGTGAACACCAGCTAACAAAGTGAAAGCATAAGCATGAATGTAAAGTCAGTGAGAACACGTACTCCCCCAAGCTTAGGCTTTTGGCCTAGCTTGGTCTACTCCCATGGTGGGAAATCACCAGCTCCAGGATACTCCGGAGCAGACTGTGGATGCCACTGTTGTGTGAGCTCCTCTGGCTCCCACTGATAAACTGGCGTCTGGTACTCGACTGGCGGCACGGGCACGGGCGCGTGTGGTTGGGCCAAGCCCCAATATGCGTAGATGTCCGAGGGCATAATAGTATACCTGCCTGCATGAAGATCGAACAAAGAAGGAGCAGGAAAAGTAATAGTCTCTCGAGTACCCTGACTAAATACCAGTTTATAAATCATCCGTCTACTAGCATCTCTATCCAGAAAATCATGGCGAACCATGCTGTCATAATCCAGATATTTTTCGGAGAGAAGCATTTCTCCTTCCTCTCCCAGTCTAATGGGTATCTCAAAGTGTCTGGCAAGACGGGTAGCATAGATACCTCCATAGACGACACCCTTGGAACGATTGATGTTCAACCGCTGGGCCACTATAGCACCTAGGCTGTAAGTCTTATCGTTATAAAGCCTTCGCGCAAAACCGCAAGGTCTGGAGAACTAAGTGATCCAGCCTCCCCACGGCCAATCAAACATTTTCCCACAAATAGTGAGAAGTACCGAAGCACAGGAAAATGTATGCTAGCAATTCTAGCGCGAGACACTCCTCTCTCCTCTCCAACAGCAATAGAACCAATGAAATCCTCCAAGTCACGTGCACGAGGATCACGGATATCCCCAACATAAGGTAATTTGCATACATTGCAAAAATCCTGTAGTGTCATGCACTAGGGGATGTCGTATACCATGAACTCAACCATGGGAGGATTCTTCCTTGGATAAAAGTTGAAGCTTTGAACGAAAATGTTGGTGAGGAGGAGGTATTGTGAGCACTTATCTTCAACGAACGCAGTAAGACCTGCGTTCTCCACCAAGTAATAAAAGTCTTCATCAAGTCCAGCGGCGTGCAAAAATTCATCACTTGGCCATTCGCACGCTCGAACTTCTCTGACTCGAGGGACTACGTACTTGGGGTGGTTCTTCTCATCCTCCTTGGGGTTACAGCTTGAAGAGCCTCTCAAGAACCTCTTCATCTTTTCCTTTCTCTAGCTCTGAAATTTTTTGAAATTTTTAGAGACTTCGAAAGAAAAGTGAATAAAGATTAACCCAACTTGTAGCAACTACTCCTACTAGTTCCTAGATACCGTATCACGCGCTAAAACTACTTGGGACCAGCTAAAATCAACCTTTCTAGCTCAAGAACAGGGTCACCAAAGTTGCAAGAATACGCGAAAGATAAAGCACTGGAGCAAAAACTAATTGGACCAATGGAGGACTCACTTACCAAGGAGTAACTTCCCAAAACGGTTCGTAGGATGGTGCTTTGAGCAAGGAGATCGAAAATCACACCCAAATGAGCAAGAACACGGGTTTGAGCTGCGAAACAATTTTTTCTGCAGGTGGAAGAAGAGGCTGGGAGCTGGAATGAGTGGAGGGGGTCCCTGTGGGCCCCACAAGCTTGCTCTCCGCCACTAGGGGGTGGCGGTGGCAGGGCTTGTGGCCCACTGTTCTGGGCCCCAGGCCAGCTCTCAGGCCCAGTAATTTTCAAAAATTCCATAAAAAATCATACTAAATTTTTAGGACCATCGGAGAACTTTTATTTTCGAGGTATTTTTCTCCGGCACGCTAAAACAGAAAACAGGCAAAACTAAACTAATTCCATCATTTTTCTTCTAAGCAACAAAAAATGAAAACTCAAAACAGATGTATGTGACTCTTTGATTCATCCATTTCATGGTCATCGAAAGAAATCCGTCAATAGGAATGATCAAGTCCTCATGACAAAACCTTCTCGAATCGCAAGAGAGAACGGAGAATTTTCGAATAGCTACTAAGTCACCTCAATGGGGATATGTATCTCCCCAACAATCAAATCATACTTCATCTTGACACGAGGAATAGGGCATTCAAAGCTCCCAATAAGAATCAATGAAGTCTTTTCGATAGCATTGATGCAATGTACTTGATATCGTTTCTTCGAAAAGTGCACTGTGTGCTCATTACCGTTGACATGGAAAGTGACATTGCCTTTGTTGCAATCTATAACAGCCCCTGCAGTTTTTAAAAAGGGTCTTCCGAGGATGAAAGCCATGGCATCGTCCTCGGGAATATCCAAGATAACAAAGTTTGTTAAGATAGTGGTATTAGCAACCACAACAGTCACATCCTCGCAAATGCCGATTGGGAAAGCAGTTGATTTGCTGGCCATCTGCATAGAAATTTCAGAGGGTGTCAACTTATCCAACTCAAGTCTACGATAACTAGAGAGCGGCATAACACTAACACCGGCTCCAAGGTCACATAAGGCAGTTCTAACATAGTTTCCTTTAATGGAGCGAGGTATAGTGGGCACTCCGGGATCACCAAGTTTCTTAGGAGTTCCACCTTTGAAAGTGTAATTGGCAAGCATGGTGGAGATCTCAAGATCTGGTATCTTCCGTTTATTAGTCACGATATCTTTCATGTACTTGGCATATGGAGACATCTTGAGCATATCAGTTAACCGCATCTGCAGAAACAAGGGTCTTATCATCTCAACGAAGCACACAAAATCATCATCATCTTTTTTCTTGGTTGGCTTAGGAGGAAAGGGCATAGATCTCTGAACCCATGGCTCCATTTCTTTACCATGCTTCCTAGAAGTAAAGTCATTCTTATCTTATCTCTTAGGTTGTGGATTATCAGGATTAACCGTAGGTTCAATCTCCGCATCCTCATCATTGCTAGGTTGAGCATTATTGTGAACATCACTGTCCATATTGTCACCAGGTTCATGTTCATCACCAGATTGTGCTTCTGCATCAGACGTAGAAATATCATTAGGTTCTTCAGGTGTGACAGTATTTGGTGAACTGGCATGTAGGTTTCTATCATCCTTCTTCTTCTCCTTAGGATGACAGGGTGTAGCAGCATTGATTCCTTGAGAATCTTGATCAATTCTCTTAGGATGACCTTCAGGATACAAAGGTTCCTGAGTCATTTTGCCTCCTCTAGTAATGACTCTGATAGAGTTGTCATTTAATTCATTAAGCAAGTCATTCTGAGCTTTAAGTACTTGTTCTACCTGAGTAGTAATCATAGAGGAATGTTTACTCAGAAGCTTCAGATCATTGACATTTCTATCTACACAAGCACTTAAATGGCTAAGCATACGAGTACTTTGTTCCAAATGTCTGCTAACGTAATCATTGAAACTCTGTTGTTTGGCAACAAAGTTGTCAAATTCATCAAAGCATAGGCTAGCAGGTTTGTCAAAAGGAATATCACTCTCATCAAACCTACGTAGAGAATTCACTTCTACTACCTGTATCGGGTTATCGAGACCATGGATCTCTTCGATAGGTGGTAGATTTTTGACATCTTCAGATCTAATGCCTTTCTCTTGCATAGATTTCTTGGCTTCTTGCATATCTTCGGGACTGAGGAATAGAATACCTCTTTTCTTTGGAGTTGGCTTAGGAGGTGGTTCGGGAATAGTCCAAGCATTATCATTGATCAAGATGTTATTCAGTAGGGTCTCATCTTGTTCTACAGTTCGTTCCCTAAAAACACAACCGGCACAACTATCTAGGTGGTCTCTAGAAGCATCGGTGAGTCCGTTATAGAGGATATCAAGTATCTCGTTCTTCTTACGAGGGTGAACAGGCAAAGCATTCTGTAGCTGGACGAGCCTCCCCCAAGCTTGTGGGAGACTCTCTTCTTGGAGTTGAGCGAAGTTGTATATTTCCTGCAAGGCAGCTTGCTTCTTATGGGCAGGGAAATATTTCTCACAGAAGTAATAGACCATATCCTCGAGACTACTCACACATCCAGGAGCAAGAGAGGTGAACCAGGCTTTAGCGTCATCCTTTAGAGAGAAAGGAAACAGCTTAAGGATATAGTAGTGGCGGATCTTCTCCTCATTAGTGAAAAGGGTGGTTATATCGTGTAGTTTGGCAAGATGGGCTACGACCGTCTCAGACTCATAAGCGTGAAAAGGATCAGATTCGACTAGAGATATTATCTCAGGATCGACAGAGAATTCATAATCCTTATCAGTGATAAAGATAGGTGAAGTGGCAAACTTTGGGTCGTATTTCATCCTAGCTTTCAGATATTTTTCCTTCCACTTGAGAAGTAATTTCTCAGCGTCATAGGCATCCTTACATGCAAGAAAATCATCAGCTATCTCTCCCTCCATAACGTAACCCTCGGGTATATCAAGCAATTCTTATCTAGCAGAGCTAGATCAAACAGGAGCAAAAGTAGGTTCTATCTCAATAGTATCGGTAGTTTCAGAAGCATCACTAGCATTGGCAGTAACTCTAGCAATATGAGCATCAAGGAATACCCCTAGTGGAACATCAGGCAAAGTAGTATCTCTAGCAGTATCAAGCATAGCATCATCAGGCAAAATAGCATCTCTATCATCATCAGGCAAAGCAGTATCAGGCATAGCATCTCTAGAAATAGCATCATAAGCATCATCAAGCACAGGCGACATATCAAGATTTCTAGCAGGAGGTGATGTCGCAAACTTACTCATAACTGAAGGTGAATCAAGTGTAGAGCTAGATGGCAATTCCTTACCTCCCCTCGTAGTTCAGGGCAAGACTTTAGTTTTTGGATCCTTCAGATTCTTCATAGTGATCAGCAAATATAAATCCCAAGTAACTCAGAGCATATAGCAATACCTCCCCGGCAACGGCGCCAGAAAAATGATAACTGGCACTCTCTGGCAATAGCTGGACGAATGCTAATTCTGTGACAACAAACCTTCCCTTGCAACGGCACCAGAAGAATGTTACTAGCACTCCCCGGCAACGAAACTAGAAGAATGTTGTTAATGGCCCACCAACGCGTGGGTTTGCAGCAGTTTTTGAGGGTAGAGTATTCGACCCAAATTTGTTGGTACACCAGGCAGGAGGTGAGAGAATACTCTCGAGTATTAGCATTTGAATTTGTTAGATTCAACCGCACCTGAAAGATTAGTATCTCCAAGCAAAGTAGTAACAGCAAAGTAGTATGATAACAATGGTGTGTGAAATGATCTATTGACACGGCAGACTATTTCTAACGATTGTATCAATGGCGCCAAGTTGCCTCGTGGACGGAAATTGTCAGTTCCCGTCAACGACTAGCGATCAAGATTGTAGCAGGTAGCAGCAGTGTAACGAGTAATAGCAGTGCAAGGAACAGCAGTAGTGACAGCAGTAGCAAGTAGCAACAGTAGCAAGCAATAGTAGTAGCAACAGTAGCAGCAGAGCAAGACAAGTAACAGCAGCAGGAACAGTAGTAACAGTAGTAGGACAAACTCGTAGGCAATGGGTCGGTGATTTGTTTGGATGATATTCATCATGCAACAGTTATAACACGGAGAGATATGTGGCTAGCTCCCGTTCGTCAATGTGATGTAGGCATGCATTTCGTGTGTCGTCATACGTGCTTAGGGAAAATAACTTGCATGACATCTATTATCCATCCTCCCGTGGCAGCGGGGTCCAAAAGGAAACTATGGGATATTAAGGTTCTCCTTTTAATAAAGAACCGGACCAATGCATTAGCACTTGGTGAACACATGAACTCCTCAAACTATGGTCATCGCCGGGAGTGGTTCCGGTTATTGTCACTCTGGGGTTGCCGGATCATAACACATAGTAGGTAACTACAACTTTCAAGATCGGATCTAAAACACACATATATTGGTGACAACATAATAATTTCAGATCTGAAATCATGGCACTCGGGCCCTTGTGACAAGCATTAAGCATGGCAAAGTAGTAGCAACATCAATCTCAGAACATAGTGGATACTAGGGATCAATCCCCATCAAAATTAACTCGATTACATGATAGATCTCATCCTACTCATCACCGCCCTGCGAGCCTACGAATAGATTACTCGTGAACGACGAAGAGCTTCATGGAATTGGAGAGGGAAGAAGGTTGATGATGACGATGGCGACGATTTCCCCTCTCCGGAGCCCAAAACGGACTCCAGATCTGCCCTCGATATGAAGAACAGGTTCTGGCGGCGTCTCCGTATCGCAAACGTGACGAAATCTTCTCCTTTTTTATTTTTTTCTCGGACGAAAGTGAACTTATAAAGCTGAGATTGAGGGCGGCAGAGCCGTGTGGGCCCCACAAGCTTGCCCACCGCCACCAGCGGGGTGGCGGAGGCAGGGCTTGTGGCCCACTGGCCCACCCCCTCGGGTGGATCTTGGCGCAGGTATTTTTCATATTTTCCAGAAATGCTCCCTGTAAATTTTCAGGACGTTTGGAGAAGTTTGATTTCTGCACAAAAATAACACCAAGGCAATTCTGCTGAAAACAGCGTCAGTCCAGGTTAGTTCCATTCAAATCATGCAAATTAGAGTCCAAAACAAGGGCAAAAGAGTTTGGAAAAGTAGATACGTTGGAGACGTATCACTATCCACCATGCATCTATTGTATTAAGTCCAAAAGAACAGAGTAATGCCTTAAGCAAGATGACATGATGTAGATGGGCAATCTCATATCTACGATAAAAGCCCATCTTGTTACCCTTGATGGCAACAACATGATGCGTGCCTTGCTGCCCTTCTGTCACTGGGAAAGGTCACCACACGGTATGAACCCAAAACCAAGCACTTCTCCCATTGCAAGAATCATAGATCTAGTTGGCCAAACAAAACCCAAGACTCGGAGAGACTTACAAGGATATCAAATCATGCATATAAGAAATCAGCAAAGACTCAAATATAATTCATAGATAATCTGATCACAAATCCACAATTCATCGGATCTGGACAAACACACCGCCAAAGAGGATTACATCGGCTAGATCTCCATGAAGATCATGCAAAACTTTGTATTGAAGATCTAAGAGATAGAAGAAGCCATCTAGCTACTAACTACGGACCCGTAGGTCTGAAGTAGACTACTCACGAGTCATTGGAGAGGCGAGGATGTTGATGTAGAAGCCCTCCAACTCCAAAGTCCCCTCCGGCAGGGCACCGGGAAGGGTCTCCAGATGAGTTCTTGCGGAAAGGGAAGCTTGCGGCATCGGAAAAGTGTTTTCGTGGATGCCCTGATTTTTTCTGGATTTTATGGAATATATAGGCGAAAGAGCTAGGGCAGGGGGGCTCCAGGGAGGCCACAAACCTGGTAGCCGCCGCCCCCTGGTGACGGCTACACGGCTTGTGGGCCCCCTGTGGCTCTCCTGCCTTGGCCCTCAAGTCCCCTGATCTTCTTCCGTTCTGGAAAAATTTATTTCGGGGATTTTATTCCGTTTGCACACCGTTCCAAAATCAGATCTGAAAAGAGTCAAAATCACAGGAAAAACATGAACTCGCACTTGGCACTGAATTAATAAGTTAGTCCCAAAAAAGATATAAAAGGTACATAAAACATCCAAAGTTGACAAGATAACAGCATGAAACCATCAAAAATTATAGATACGTTTGAAACGTATCAAGCATCCCCAAGCTTAACTCATGCTCGTCTTCGAGTAGGGAAGTGATAAAGAATGATTTTTTTATGCTTTCATGCTACCTAGCATAGATGTCCTTTGTAACTCCTCTTATGTGACGTGAATGTTCAGATCCCTTAGATTCAAAACAATAGTTTGCTATTGAAGTGGAGACAATAATAATTCAAGCAAACTAACAAGGTAATCATGAACTTTCAAAATAACAAGGCCAAAAGAAAGTTATCCCTACAAAATCATATAGTCTGGCTATGCTCTATCATCATTGCACAACGAATTTAAATCATGCACAACCCCGGTATTGCCCAAGTAATTGTTTTCACACCTTTACTTTCTCAAACTTTTTCAACTCTCACGCAATACATGAGCGTGAGCCATGGTTTTAGCACTATAAGTGGTGTGGAGTGTGGTGGAGGTTGCAAGACAAAAAGGAGAAGATGGTCACATTAACCAGGCATATCAATGAGCTGTGGAGATGCTCATCAATAGATATCAATGTGTGTGAGTAGGGATTGCCATACAAATGATGCACTAGAGCTAAGAGTATGTGAAAGCTCTTAAAGAAAACTAGTGGGTGTGCATCCAACTTGCTTGCTCACGAAGACCTAAGGCTAATTTGAGGAAGCCTATCATTGGAATATACAAGCCAAGTTATATAATGAAAATTTCCCACTAGCTATATGGTGGTGACAAAACGAGAGACTCTCAATCATGAAGATCATGGTGCTTAGTAAGCAAAAGTGTGGAAGGATAGTAGCATTGTCCCTTCTCTATTTTTCTCTCATCATTTTATTTATTTATTTATTTTGGTGGGAATCTTTGGCCTCTTTTTTTATATGGGCTTCGCTGGCCTCTTGTATTTCCTCACATGGGACAATGCTCCATCAGTGATGATCATCACACTTACAACTCAAAACTTAGAGCAATGATGACTCTATATGGAATGCCTTCGGTAGTGTACCGTGACAATGATCTAGCATGGCATAGACATTAATGGAAACATCATGCTAGCTATCTTATGATCATGCAATGGCAATGTAGAAGTGGTGGCACATGTCATGGTGGTAGTTGCACGACAATATATCTCGGGAGGACTTCGAAAAAGCCATAGTAGGTAAGTATGGTGGTTGTTTTGGGGGAGGCTAATGGTGGGTTTTGTGCACCGGCGAAACTTGCACGGCACTAAGAAGATAGTGAGGGTGGAAGGTGAACGTGCATCTAAACCATGGACTCAACATTAGTCATGAAGAACTCATATACTTATTGCAAAAGTTTTAGTAGTAATCGAAACAAAGCATTCAACGCATACTTCTAGGGGAAGGGTTGGTAGGTATAAACCATCGCGCGATCCCGACCGCCACACAAAGGATGACAATCAATAGACTAATCATGCTCAGACTTCATCACATAGAAGTTCACCATACGTGCATGCTACGGGAAACACTAACTTCAACACAAGTATTTCTAGATCCACAACACCTTACTAATATAACTTCAATATTACCATAACCACAACTCAAAACTAATTGAGATGAATCAAACTTATCTAACTATTCAATGCACATTAAGGTGGAAGTTTTCATATCCCTTTGGATAACTACCCCTTTTGAGACTACTTTCATAGCATAGATAAACTACCAAGCCACGCACCGCCGTTCTTTAAAAGATATAAGTGAAGCACATAGAGCAAAATCAACTAGCTCAAAAGATATAAGTGAAGCACATGTGAGCAGAATTGTCTACCAAAGGATATAAGTAAAGCTCGACAAAATCACGGTGAGTGCATGTCTCTCTCTCTAGGTGTGCAGCAAGGATGATTGTGACACAACAAAAATAAAAGACACCTACGATACAAGACGCTCCAAGCAAAACACATAACATGTGGTGAATAAAAATATAGCCCCAAGTAAAGTTACCGATGGATTGAAGACGAAAGAGGGGATGCCTTCCCGGGGCATCCCCAAGCTTAGGCTTTTACGGCATCCTTGAATCATCTTTGGGTGCCTTGGGCATCCCCAAGCTTGAGGTCTTGCCACTCTTTATCTTTTTGTCCATAAGAACTTCACCCAAAACTTGAAAACTTCACAACACGAAACTTAAACAGAAACTCGTGATAACATTAGTATAAGAAAACAAACCACCACTTCCTTAGGTACTGTAGAAAAATTAAATTCTACTTATGTTGATGTTGGGTTACTGTATTTTCAATCTTCCACGGCTAATACTCTCCGATACTATCCATAGTTTCATCAAAATAAGCAACCAACACAACAAAAACAAAATATGTTAACAGCAGACCAGTTTGTAGAAATCTGTATACTTCGTATACTTCTGGTACTTCAAAAATTCTGAAAAACTATGAAGTCTGACGAATTTGCGTAGCAATCAGTAGCAAAAAGAATCAACTCAAAATCTCTTACAAAAATAAAACTTTTTGTGAGCAGAAAGTTTTTGTCTTTTCCACCATGACCAAACGATCATCCCCAAGACTAATCATAATGGTTTTGCTTGGGACAAACGCAAAAAAGAAACACAAAAAACACAATCATATCAGAATTATGAAAGTGTGGAAAACACAAAACAGAAAGAAAAAGGATAGATTCGTTGGGTTTCCTCCCAACAAGCGCTATTTTTTAACGCCCTTAGCTAGGCATAGATAAATCAATGATGCTCACACAATAGACAAGAATTGAAGCACAACGAGAGCATCATAAAGCATGTGAAAATCACGTCTAAGTCTAACATACTTCCTATGCATAGGTATTTTATAGGAAAACAAATTGTCAAGACAACCAACAGTTGCCATATGCAAGGAAGACGAAAGAGACAATAGCAATCTCCACATAACGAGAGGTAATTTGGTAACATGAAAGTTTCTACCACAATATTTACCTCTCTCATAGCAATTACATGTGGGATCATATTCGAATTCAACAATGTAACTATCACATAGGATATTCTTTTCATGATCCACATGCAAGCAAAGTTGACGCACTTCAAAAATAGTGGGATTATCATCAACTAAAGTCATGACTTCTCCAAACCCACTTTCAATATTATTGCAAATATCATATTCATCATGAGGTTTGAACAAATTTTCAAGATCATAAGAAAGATCATCACCCCAATCATGATTATTGCAACAAGTAGTGGACATAGCAAAACTAGCATCCCCAAGCTTAGGGTTTTGCATATTTTTCGCATGATTGTCACTAATAGAATTTATAGTGAAACCATTGCAATCATGCTTTTCATCCAAGAAGCCCTCGTGAATCACTGCATAAATTTCTTCCTCACAATATTCAGATTCACGCATCTCAAGCAAAACTCCATAAAGATAGTCAAGTGCCCTCAACTCACTAGCAATTGGATCAACATAATTGGATCTGTTAAAGAGATTAGCAAGTGGATGAGGATCCATATCACTAGATTTTTAGCAAGCGAAGATGCAAGCATATTGAAGGCACATGGCACACAAGCTAACAGAAAGCAAGCGAGAGAAAAAGGTCGAACGAAAAGGCAAACAAAAAAGGCAAACGAGAAAGGCAAATGAAAACGGCAAATGTGAAGTGGGGGAGAGTAAAACGAGAGGCAACTGGAAAAAAAGGTAAATGCAAGAGATGAGTTTGTGACACCTACTTGGATAGATGACTTGATCTCTCCTCCTTGCGCCAAAAATCAGCACGTTGAAGAGAGACTATTCTTGACTTGATCCTCCCCGGCAACGGCGCCAGAAATCCTTCTGCTACTGCGACAACAGACCTTCCCTGGTATGGCACCAGGAATCCTGCTGCTACAGCTACGCTTTTAGGGACTTCCTTGGCAAATATGCAAAGGATTTCCCCGCGGCCTTGGAGCCTTGTGTTGGTGTTCGCTTGAAGAGGAAAGGGAGATGTAGCACAGCGGCGGTAAGTATTTTCCTCAGTTTTGAGAACCAAGGTATCGAACCAGTGGAAGATCTCGTCAAGTCACAAGTACCTGCACAAACACAAAGGTCTTGCACCCAACGCTATGAAGGGGTTATCAATCCCTTATAGATTGTTTGCAAAGTGAGAACTGAAAGCAAAGAGTAAACAGAGCAAAGTAAAAGTGAAAGTGGAAACGATAGTTGTGAATAGACCCGGGGGCCGTAGTGTTCACTAGTGGCTTCTCTCATGAAAGAAAGTAGACGGTGGGTGAACGAATTACTGTCGAGCAATTGATAGAACCATGCAAAGTTGTGACGTTATCTAAGGCAATGATTATATCTATAGGCATCACGTCCAAAACAAGTAGACCGATACTTTCTTCATCTACTACTATTACTCCATACGTCGACCGCTATCCAGCATGCATCTAGTGTATTAAGTCCAAAAGAACAGAGTAACGCCTTAAGCAAGATGACATGATGTAGATGGACAATCTCATATCTACGATAAAAGCCCATCTTGTTACCCTTGATGGAAACAACACGATGCGTGCCTTGCTGCCCCTTCTATCATTGGGAAAGGTCACCACACGGTATGAACCCAAAACCAAGCACTTCTCCCATTGCAAGAATCATAGATCTAGTTGGCCAAACAAAACCCAAGACTCGGAGAGACTTACAAGGATATCAAATCATGCATATAAGAAATCAGCAAAGACTCAAATATAATTCATAGATAATCTGATCACAAATCTACAATTCATCGGATCTCGACAAACACATCGCCAAAGAGGATTACATTGGATAGATCTCCATGAAGATCATGGAGAACATTGTATTGTAGATCCAAGAGATGGAAGAAACCATCTAGCTACTAACTACGGACCCGTAGGTCTGAAGTAGACTACTCACAAGTCATTGGGGAGGCGATGATGTTGATGTAGAGGTCCTCCAGCTCCAAAGTACCCTCCGGCAGGGCACCGGGAAGGGTCTCCAGATGAGATCTCGCGGAAACGGAAGCTTGCGGCGGCGGAAAAGTGTTTTCGTGGATGCCCTAATTTTTTTTCTGGATTTTAGGGAATATATAGGCGAAAGAGCTAGGGCTGGGGGGGCTCCAGGGAGGCCACAAGCCTGGTAGCCCCCCCTGGTGGCAGCTACATGGCTTGTGGGCCCCCTGTGGCTCTCCTGCCTTGGCCCTCAAGTCCCGTGATCTTCTTTCGTTCTGCAAAATTTATTTTGGGGATTTTATTCCCTTTGGACTCCATTCCAAAATCAGATCTGAAAAGAGTCAAAAACACTGAAAAAACAAGAATTGGCACTTGGCACTGAATTAATAGGTTAGTTCCAAAAAATATATAAAAGGTACATAAAACATCCAAAGTTGACAAGATAACAACATGAAACCATCAAAAATTATAGATACTTTTGAGACGTATCAAGTATCGGGGGGTACTAGCCTTGGAAAAGTGAGAATACAGTAGTCTAACACCAATATGAATAGAAATCAAGGTTGCTACAGTACCTAAAGAGGTGGTAGTTTGTTTTCTTGTGCTAATGATATCACGAGTTTCTGTTTAAGTTTTGTGTTGTGAAGTTTTCAAGTTTTGGGTGATGTTCTCATGGAAAATGAATAAAGAGTGGAAAGAGCTCAAGATTGGGGATACCCAAGGCATCCCAAGCCAAATTCAAGGACACCAAAAAGCCTAAGCTTGGGGATGCCCCGGGAAGGCATCCCCTCTTTCGTCTTCAATCCATCGGTAACATTACTTGGAGCTATATTTTTATTCACCACATGATATGTGTTTTGCTTGGAGCGTCTTGTATCATAGGAGTGTTTTCTTTTTTATGTTGTGTCACAATCATCCTTGCTGCACAACTTTTGAGAGAGACATGCACTCATCGTGAATTTGAAAGAATGCTCATTGTGCTTCACTTATATCTTTTGAGCTAGATAATTTTGCTCTATGTGCTTCACTTAGATCTTTTAGAGCATGGCGGTGCGTGACTTGGTAGTTGGTTTGTGCTATGAAAGTAGTCCCAAAGATGATAGGTACCCAAAGGGGATACAAAAACTTCCATGTTCATGTGCATTGAGTAGAAAGAGAAGTTTGATTCCTCTCAATCAGTTTTGAGACGTGGATTTGGTAATATTAAGAGTTATGTTAGTAGGGTGTTGTAAATCTAGAAATACTTGTGTTGAAGTTAGTGATTCCCGTAACATGCATGTATGGTGAACCGCTATGTTAGGAAGTCGGAGCATAATTGATCTATTGATTGTCATCCTTTGTGTTGTGGTCGGGGTCGCGCGATGGTTAACACCTACCAACCCTTCCCCTATGAGTATGCGTTTAGCACTTTGTTTCGATTACTAATAAAAAAAATTGCAACAAGTATGTGAGTTCTTCATGACTAATGTGAGTCCATGGTATAGACGCACTTTCACCTTCCACCATTGCTAGCCTCTCTAGTACCGCGCAATTTTCGCCGGTGCACAAACCCACCATATGCCTTCCACAAAACAGCCACCATACCTACCTACTATGGCATTTTCATAGCCATTCCGAGATATATTGCCATGCAACTCCCACCGTTCCGTCTCATGACTTGTGCCGTCACTCTCATATTGCCATTGCATGATCGTAAGATAGCTAGCGAGATGTTTCAACGTCATACACCAAGCTAGATCGTTGCACATCCCGGTACACTGCCGGAGGCATTTCCTATCGAGTCATCATCGTTCTGAGCTTTGAGCTGTGAGTAAATAAAAGTGTGATGATCGCCATTATTAGAGCATTGTCCCATGTGAGGAAATAAAAAAAAGAGGCCAAATGTGACAGCCCGAGACCGACGTTCCGGAAGATTCCCCTTCTATTCTGTTTTCGTCGTGAGTTTATTTTTATTTGTCGCATCATCATCGGATCATGCGCATCATCAGCTTTGCATCGGCATCCCGTTGCCGCCAGTTTTCAAACTTGCATCCGTTAGTAGTTGCCTGTTCTCGTCGTTGTCCGTTCTCAGCCCGACCACACACACACGCGCCCGCGGCATCATTTAAATCTTGTTTTCAAAAGTGTGTGCAAACTTTCTCTGATTGGGTTCAGATTTCACGTGCGGTCTTATTTTAATATAGCTAGGCCGCCTCTCGAATTTCGTTGCAATCGGAGTCAGTCTGGTACCCGAACGGTCGACCGTAGCGGCGCCGTATTCGGTCTATCGTCGCACGTCTTTCGTTGTTTTAAAACTCGTTGCCGGGTCGCCCGTTTTCCCTCTCGTCTCTGGTTAACCACTCTACACGGCCACTTACCGTTCCGACGTGCGTAATCGTCCAATTCCGATCGCGCGGTTGAAACCGGGGCCGAATTCTGCTAAACATAGCCCTCCTTTGTCTATAAATAGGACCCCCCAGGTTATTTTTAACAGCCAACACCCTCTCCACCTCCAAAACCATGCCTAACCCTAACCCTAACCCACTCTCTCTCTCCTCCCTCCCTCCTCTACGCAACCGCCGGGCCCGCGAGCCCAGATCCGGCCCGCCCGGGCCCGGATCGCCCCGCCGCCGGTGCAAACTCCCTGCTCCCATCGAGGCCGCCTCCCGCGCCTTCCCCGTCGGTCGCCGCCGGCGACCCCACAACAGCGAGCTCCTCGCCGTTCCGCCGGCCGAGAGCTGCACACGTCCTTCGTCCAGCCGCCTTCCGCACCTCCTGGCCCCCACAACGGCTCACCGGGAACACCTCCCGGTACCAGCCCCTCGCGAGCTCCTGCCGAGGTCCTCGTCGTCGGCCACCCGGACACTCCCGCGCCGGATCCAACTCCCTGCCGGCCCCGCCGTCCTGTGCCATCGTCCCGCCGCCGCCACTGGCAGCGTCCTGGTCGGGAGGACGAGGGGACGAGGAGAACGGCAGCGCTCGCATGTGCCTCTTAGGCCCCACCGTGCGTCCAGGACCAAGCCGGCCCATCTCCTCCCTCCAGGCCGCCAAGGTGAGAACCCCCCCCCCCCTCCGAGGCTATTCCTCGCCCGAGGAGATGATCACTATCCTACGGCCGTGTACTGTAGGCCATCTGCTGTAGTTTCGGCCCAATATGTTTTTTATTTTAGTTTTCGATTTAGTTATTTCACGGAATAGGGATATATTTAGACGCCCGTAACTTTTTTTCCGTAAGTCGGATCGCGATGATTTACATAGGTATCTCGTGTAGAATTTCGTGTAGATTAGGAATTTACAACTTGCATAAATGTTTGAAGTAGTTTGATGTGCCTAATGCCTAGTTTTGCGTGTTGTCTCAATAGGATAATTGCCCGTAGTTATTTTTTGCGCGTGTCCGGATTTCCCGGACTCCTTAGCTAAAATGTTCATGTTTTAGGAACCCCATTGCAATGTATTTTAGAGTAGTCGTTGGCATTTTAGCATGTATGTTTCCGACGCTAGTTTATTATACTGTGTTTAGGATATTATCTCGCATTTACGTGTGGCGATATTGTTGTTGTGCAACCCCTCATGTTATATATGTTTTCGGGGTAGAAAAATCCATAGGATTTAACTTTGGATTTAGTTTTAGCTTTTGAGCAAGTTAGTTCACGTGATATTTTGCCATGTTGCCCTCTTGCCTATGTTGTGGGATTTTATCCGTGCTTCATTTGAAGGAGGTGTCAACTAGAGAGTTGCCCTTGGATGTTTAGTCTAGCCCCTGGTATTTTTGGTTGCAATAGAAATCCATGTTTCGGTGTGGTTTGCTTGTTCTCAACTTGCTAGGAAATAGTTTTGTTTTGGAGATGCTGAAATATTTCTAAGTCTGAATCTGTTATATTTTGTTGCTGTCTTTGCTTGAGTTTATCTTGTTTATTGTAGCTCTTTTGAGGTTGGTGCAATGGAGTTAGTTGTAGACTTTGGGATTCTCTAGCATGTTGTGAATTTTCATGCCATTTGGAGTCCTATAGATTATGGTTTTGCTGCTGTCAATATGCCTTCAGATCGAAAACTGCAGTTTCATAAACTGTTATTTTTACTAAGTCTGAAACTGTGTGTGAGAAGCCATTTTGTGACTTCTTTTTCTAGTGATCCGTGTTTCCATGCTAGTTGTTGTTAGTTGTATGTTGTAGTGCTTCTTGCCCTCTATCGTGTCATGCCTTGGTTGAGTATATTGGAGTTGTGTAGCTCGTAGTTGTGGGGTGTAGAAAATGCTATGTGACTGATTTTGGCATATTGTAGTGATATGTTGTTTTGCTCGTAGTTGTTGATCCGTAGCTCCGTTTTGATCGTCCCTACATGAAACTTGCTTATAATCTCGTGTAGTTTCATTTTTTCTTGTTGGTCGTATGTTTTGAAGTGCTCGTGACCGTCGTTGCACACATATTGCATTCATGTCATCGTATCTTGCGATGCTCGTATCTTTTGATCCGTAGCTCCGTTGGAGATGTTCTCTATGTGTAAATTGCTTGTAACGACGCGTAGAATCACGTGAACCTATTTGTTTTTCTGTTTAACAACCAACTAAATGTGTTAGTTCAGATCTGGACAGAATTGTTAAATTAACATGTGAGGTCGTTTCGGAGATGTTATATGTCATTTACGACCTCATTTAAAATGCCTAGATAAATAGATTAATTACGCTTCACCTCTTGCCATGTTTAACCACATTTAATATTGCCGTGTATCTATTTGGGGTAGAACTAAATAATTCGTATGTGGAGTTTCGTCAATATGCAACTCGTTGCATATTGAACTTCACTTAATGTGTAGAGTTTGATTGTTATGATTTGTCATGCCGTGACTTGCATGCATTCAGCCTGTTCATGCATCATATGTGTTGTGCATCGTGTGGTGAATTTCGTCTGTTGATGCTTGTATCCGGTTTCCTCCGTCTCGATAGAGTTCCGCAAGCGTGTCGGATGTGAGGACCCGTTCGACTACATCGGTTCGTCTGCTTCACGGAGTCGATCTTCTTCCAAGCGGGATCTTAGGCAAGATGACCATTTCCCCAGATATCATTACTATCATTGCCATGCTAGTATTATCGTTTATGTCACTATGTCTCGTTGCCTACCACATGTTAAATATCAATCTCTCAACAATGCCATGAAAACCTTCAACCTGTTCACAACCAAGCAAACCACTGATTGGCTATGTTACCACTTGCTTAACCATGTGTTAGCGTTGCTAATTGCAGGTGCAGTTGCTTCCATGTGACAACATGGGTTCCTTGTTATATCACCCTATTAAATGATATTTATGTTAATTTACCTATATACTTGGTAAAAGGTGGAATGCTCGGCCTTTCTAGCCTGGTGTTTTGTTCCACCTTTGCCCCCTTAGTTTCGGCTACCGGTGTTATGTTCCCTAATTGAGCGCTCCTAACACGATTGGGGTTGTTATAGGGACCCCCTTGATAATTCGTTTTAGATTAAAGCTGGTTTGGCAAGGCCTAACATTGGTACTACATTTGCCCAACATAATAATTTTGTTAATACTGAAAGCATAGGGCGTCATGAACCCGAGGAGTAATTCTACATTTACAGGGAGGGCCAGTGCTGATGGTGTTGGTCCAAAACAGAGCAGCTTACTAACGCTACCCAGGGCAACTCGGCGTTTGGCGTGGTAACCATCGCTCATCCGTCGTGTCTTGAGAACGAGATACGCGGCTCCTATCGGGATTGTCGACACGCCAGGCGGCCTTGCTGGATTAGTTTTACCTTTGATGAAATATCTTGTGCATCGAGATTCCGGTGATGCTTTGGGTAATCTCAGAGTTGAGGTTTTCCACTTAGGAGTCTGACAAGATCGCGAGCTTCGTGATCGAGGATTTCTATGCGGCTTGTGGTAATTTGTGATGGACTAGTTGGAGCACCCTGCAGGGTTAAATCTTTCGGAAATCCGTGCCCGCGGTTATGAGGCAATGTGGAAACTTTGTTTAACACTAGTTCTAGACAACTTGAAGTTAACTTAATTAAGATATGCAAACTGAGTGCATAACCGTGACTGTCTCTTCCGTGATTTCCTTCTCCGATCGAGGGCACAGTGGGGTTACGTTTGACGTAAGTAGGTGTTCAGGATCATTCATAGGGTCAACGGTAGTTCACGTCCGCTATGCGTAGATCTTCTCCCCTCTTTATTTCTTGTACTCGTAAGTTAGCCACTAAATAATTGCTTAGTCGCGTGTTGTAGCCTCACCACTTAACCATATCTCACCTATTAAGCCTTGCTAGTCTTGATACCTTCTGAAATGAGATTGCTGAGTCCCCGTGGCTCACAGATTACTACAACACCAGTTGCAGGTACAGGTAAAGGTTACTTGACGCGAGCGTGTTGATTGTACATTTGGAGTTGCTTCTTCTTCTTCTTCTTCATCGATCTAGTATGGGTTCCAGGCCGGCAGCCTGGGATAGCAAGGCTGGACGACTTCTCTTTTCTCGTTTGTTTTCGTCCATAGTCGGACCCTGCTCTTCTTCATGATATTTATGTATTGTACTGCAGTGACTCTGATGTAGCTTGTGGCGAGTGTAAGCCAATTCTATGTATCTCATCTTTTCAGTACATGTACTTGTAACGATATCCATTCTTGCGAAACGACGAGATGCGCTTCTATCACTGACGAGGCCTTCGTGCCAAATTAAGGATAGGGTCGCATCTTGGGCGTGACACCAAAGTTGCCCACAATAAAAAAAGAGAGAGAAAAACGAGGCCCAATAGCCGAATTAAAAAATAGAAAAAAGAGAGAAAAAGAGAGAAGGGACAATGCTACTATCTTTTTCCACACTTGTGCTTCATGATAGCACCATGTTCTTCATGATTCAGAGCCTCTTGTTTTGTCACCACCATATGCTAGTGGGAATTTTCATTATATAACTTGGCTTGTATATTCCAAGGATGGGCTTCCTCAAATTGCCCTAGGTCTTCGTGAGCAAGCAACTTGGATGCACACCCACTAGTTCTCCTTTTGAGCTTTCACATACTTATAGCTCTAGTGCATCCTTTGTATGGCAATCCCTACTCATTAACATTGATATCTATTAATGGGCATATCCATAGCCCTTTGATACGCTGAGTCCATGTGACCATCTCCTCCTTTTTGTCTCACAACCACCACCACACTCTACTCCACCTATAGTGTTATATCCATGGCTCACGCTCATGTATTGCGTGAGAGTTGAAAAAGGTTTGAGAAAGTAAGAGTGCAAAAACAATTACTTGGCCAATACCGGGGTTGTGCATGATTTAAATTAGTTGTCTGGGGATGATGGAGCATAGCCAAACTATATGATTTTGTAGGGATAACTTTCTTTGGCCTTGTTATTTTGAAAGTTCATGATTACCTTGCTAGTTTGCTTCATGTATTATTGTTTTCATGTCAATAGCAAACTATTGTTTTGAATCTTACGGATATGAACATTCATGTCACATGAAAGAAGTTACAGAGGACAACTATGCTAGGTAGCATTCCACATCAAAAATTCAGTCTTTATCACTTCCCTACTCGAGGAAGAGCAGGAGTTAAGCTTGGGGATGCTTGATACGTCTCCAACGTATCTATAATTTTTTATGGTTCCATGCTATTATCTTGTCAAACTTTGGATGTTTCGTATGCCTTTTATATCTTTTTGGGGACTAACTTATTAACTCAGTGCCAAGTGCCAGTTCATGTTTTTTCCGTGTTTTTGACCCTTTTCAGTGGAGGATTTTAAACGGTGTCCAAGCGGAATAAACTTTCAAAAAGATTTTTTTCGGAACAGAAGATACGCACGAGACTTGAGAACCAAGGCAGGGGCCAGTAGGGGACCCCAGAAGCCCCCTAGGTGCGGCCAGGGGGGGCACGCCTAGCAGGCTTGTGGGACCCGTGTGGCTCGTCTGCCCTACCTCTTCCTCCTACAAATTCAGAAAAATTCCAAAACTGCCGAGGAGATCCACGAAAATACTTTTCCGCCGCCGCAAGCTTCTGTCTCCGCAAGATCCCATCTGGGGCACGTTCTGGTGCCCTGCCTGAGGGGGGATTTGGATACGGAGGGCTTCTTCATACACTCCATGACCTCTCCGATGATGCGTGAGTAGTTCATCATAGACCCTCGGGTCCATAGCTAGTAGCTATATGGCTTCTTCTCTCTCTCTTGGATCTTCAATACAAAGTTCTCCATGATATTCATGGAGATCTATCCGATGTAATCTTCTTTGCGGTGTGTTTGTCGAGATCCGATGAATTGTGGATTTATAATCACATTATCTATGAATCTTATTAGAGTTTCTTCTGATCTCTTATATGCATGATTTCATATCCTTGTAATTCTCTTCGAGTTGTGGGTTTTGTTTGGCCAACTTGATCTATGATTCTTGCAATGGGAGAAGTGCTTGGTTTTGGGTTCATACCATGCGGTGACCTCACCCAGTGACAGAAGGGGTAGCGAGGCACGCATCGTGTTGTTGCCATCAAGGGTAAAAAGATCGGGTTTTCATCATTGGTTTGAGTTTATCCCTCTACATCATGTCATCTTGCTTAAAGAGTTACTCTGTTCGTCATGAACTCAATACACTAGATGCATGTTGGATAGCAGTCGATGTGTGGAGTAATAGTAGTAGATGCAGAAAGTATCGGTCTACTTGTCTCGGACGTGATGCCTATATGTACGATCATTGCCTTAGATATCGTCATGACTTTGCGCGTTTCTATCAATTGCTCGACAGTAATTTGTTCACCCACCGTATTAATTGCTATTTTGAGAGAAGCCTCTAGTGAACACTATGGCCCCCGGGTCTACTTCACACCATATTTTCAGCCTTACAATTTTACTTCAGTGCACTTTCCGCTTTCAGATCTCACTTTGCAATCAATCTTGAAGGGATTGACAACCCCTTTATAACATTGGGTGCAAGCTCATTTGTGTTTTTGAGGTACTCTGGACTTGGCGTGATTCTCCTACTGGATTGATACCTTGGTTCTCAAACTGAGGGAAATACTTACTGCTCGTGTGCTACATCGCCCTTTCCTCTTCAAGGGAAAAACCAACGCAAGCTCAAGAGGCAACAGAAGGATTTCTGTCGCCGTAGCAACCCTATGTGGCGAGCCTATTGAAAATTGCTCCAAAATTGAGCTTAAACCTATTTGCATCATCAACCAGGCTCCAGAGGTAAACAACCCGGCTCCGAAATGTAGCCTTTCCATATACTCATTTATGTTTCTGGTCTTGAGCCTTTCAGCATGTTTAATCAGAGGGATTCGACGTTTTGGACCCTAATAACCAAGACAACTATCAAGAAAACAACAACAAAAACCTCAAAGATGAAGAAGAAGAGCAAAGGCAAAGCTGTAGTTAAAGAGTCATCCGTCGTTGGCGAGTCTCGGGCCGTTGAGGAACAGTCAGAGATACAATTTCTCTTCTTTATTGCTTTATTTTGACTTGCACTTATGCTTTACCGCCTTTGTTTATAGAATGATGACTATGAGAGCCAAGATGAAGATGTCGAGGTAATTTCCGTTTCTTCCAACTCAACTTCTTCTCTCCCTAAGCCGGCCAAGCGAATTTGTAAGAAAGTTCCCATGTCTCACCTGGATGCTCATCTGGACCCCAATTTCCTTTTGAAGAAGGCGAGTTATACACCTAAATGTCATACTCGAAGCCATTCTGGAGACCTAGTGTCCGGCTTGCCCGAGAGAACAACTGGTTTCAAACAGCAAAGCGAGGTATGTTTCCGCGAGAATCTTTTCCTTCCTGTGTAAGATATTCTCGCAATTAATCCAATCTTTGAATCCTTGTCCATCAGGTTTCGCCTCCTTCATGTAGCGATTCAGCAATGTCGACTCTCCCCCCAATGATTCGTGTTCAGGGTTAAGTTTCTTTACTAACATGTTCTTTCAAACATCAATGTCTTTGTTCCAACATTGGTACCTTCGTTTCTTAGAGCGCAAGCAAAGAAAAGGAAAACAGGCGACTCATCTTTAGCTCCCAAAGCGGCTGAAATGTCTGGCAAAGGTACCTCCATCCCATAGGCTCTAGAAGAACTAGCTGAAGTTCAGGACAATATTTCTGATGATATTCCTAATATCCAGTTCGAGCCTTCAAGCCCTCAAAAGGAGGTGATTGAAAACATCCACTCGTCCAGTCCTGCTAAGGCGGCTGAAGATCCAGACACAGTCATCATTACTCGTACTGGTTATTCTAGGCCTACAACCGCGGTGTTAACCAAACACACACCAAAAGATGCCCAAATATTTGCAGAGAAGGATATCGCCAAGGTGAAGCTTCCTCATTATGAAAAATTGGAGTTTGAGAAATTATATTCCAGCTTTGTGAGCCGCCTGGAGACAAGCCGCGAGATGGAAAAAAGTTTGGCTAAGCTGATGCGGAACAAACATGAGGTACGACATGTTTTATAACAGTTAATATATACTCCCATTAGCCCTCCAAAGGACGGGTCATCCATGACGAATCGTGCATTTGTATCAGTCTTCACGGTGTAGCCCCCAAGGGTCGGGTAATCTTTTGAAAGATGAGCCGGGTCTTGAACTTATAATTTGCAAAAAACAGCTTCAACCCGTAACCCCCAAGGGCCGGGTCATCTTTTGAAAGATGAGCCGGGTCTTGAGCTTGTAGTTGAACAAAAACTTTCTTGAGCCTATAGCCCCTAAGAGTCAGGTCATCTTTTGAAAGATGAGTCGGGTCTTGAACTTGTAGTTGAACAAAAAAATCAACCTGTAGCCCCTAAGGGTCGGGTCATCTTTTGAAAGATGAGTCGGGTCTTGAACTTGTAGTGGAACAAAAAAATCATCAACTTGTAGCCCCCAAGGGTCGGGTCATCTTTTGAAAGATGAGCCGGGTCTTGAACTTGTAGTTGAACAAAAAAGTTCTTCAACCTGTAGCCCCCAAGGGTCGGGTCATCTTTTGAAATATGAGCCGGGTCTTCAACTTGTAGTTGAACAAAAAAATTCTTCAACCTGTAGCCCCAAGGGCCGGGTCATCTTTTGAAAGATGAGCCGGGTCTTGAACTTGTAGTTGAACAAAAAAATTCCTCAACCTATAGCCCCCAAGGGTCGGGCCATCTTTTGAAAGATGAGTCGGGTCTTGAGTGGAGGTATGACTTTTAGAAGAATCAAGTCATAAATTAGCCCCCAAGTGTCACGGATGTTGCTTGCAATGGTCCTGAAACTTGCTTCCCCAATGTTTGTTGCAGGAATCCTTGACTCGGGCTGACTCGACCGTGACCGGATTGAAGGAAATCTTAGCCGAGCAACAGGACGCTCGGGATAAATTTGAAGAAAAGTTTCGTCTCGCCCTTATTGACATGGAAAAGATGAAAACAGAGCACAAAAATTTTGAATATAAGGCCCATGCTGAGCAAGCGGCCATTCTAAAACGGGAAGAACAAGCCGAAGAAAAACTGAAGGCCGGCATTCAAGAACTCTCTGGTTTGAAGCGTCATATCTCCAACATGACCCAAGCTATATTTGGTAAGGATCAATTACCTTCTTGTGAGAATTGATGTATACAATATCGCAGCTGTTAATTATCCTGATTTTCCATTTGTAGGTCCAGGAGCCACGACCCTGCAGAATGACTGCATTCTAAAGCCGAAAGCAGTCTATACTTTGACACAGCAGCTATACACTGGAGGCATGATGACCACGAAGGACGTGATGGGCAACAGGGAACCCATAAAATCCATCAAGCACATGCTAGTGTTGGAAATATGCCCTAGAGGCAATGATAAATAGTTATTATTATATTTCCTGTTTAAAGATAATCGTTTATTATCCATGCTATAATTGTACTGAATGAAAACATAGATACATGTGTGGATACATAGACAAAACAATGTCCCTAGCAAGCCTCCAGTTGGCTAGCCAGTTGATCAAGGATAGTCAAGGTTTTCTGACTATGTGCAAGTGTTGTGGCTTGATAACTGGATCACATCATTAGGAGAATCATGTGATGGACTAGACCCAAACTATGAACGTAGCATATTGATCGTGTCGTTTTATTGCTATTGTTTTCTGCGTGTCAAGTATTTACTCCTATAGCCATGAGATCATATAACTCACTCGCACCGGAGGAATACCTTGTGTGTATCAAACGTCGTAACGTAACTGGGTGACTATAAAGGTACTCTACAGGTATCTCCGAAGGTATCCGTTGAGTTAGTATGGATCAAGACTAGGATTTGTCACTCCGTGTGACGGAGAGGTATCTCGGGGCCCACTCGGTAATACCACATCACACACAAGCCATGCAAGCAATGTGACTAAGTATAAGTCACGGGATCTAGTATTACGGAACGAGTAAAGATACTTGTCGGTAACGAGATTGAAATAGGTATGCGGACACCGACGATCGAATCTCGGGCAAGTAACATGCCGAAGGACAAAGAGAATGACATACGGGATTATATTAATCCTTGACACTGAGGTTCAACTGATAAAATCTTCAGAGAATATGTAGGATCCAATATGGGCATCCAGGTCCCGCTATTGGATATTAACCGAGGAGTGTCTCGGGTAATGTCTACATAGTTCTCGAACCCGCAGGGTCTGCACACTTAAGGTTCGATGATGTTTTAGTATAGTTGAGTTATATGTGTGGTTACCGAATGTTGTTTGGAGTCCCGGGTGAGATCATGGACGTTACGAGGGTTTCCGGAATGGTATGGAAACGAATATTGATATATAGGATGGTTTCATTTGTTCACCGGAAAGTTTCGGGCAATTCTGGCAGTGTACCGGGAGTGACGACTGGGTTCCGGGTGTTTACCAGGAGGGGCCCACCCTCCCGGGAGTGAGCCCAAGGCCCTAGGGTGGCGCACCAAGTCCTTGTTGGGATGGTGGAGTCAGCCCAAGAGGGCTATGGCGCCACATGTAAAAATACCAAAGAAAAGGAGAAAAAAAAAGGAAAGAGGGAGGTGGGAAGGAAGAGGAGGACTCCTCCTTCCCAAACCGAATTGGAGGAGGAGTCCTCCTCCTCCCTGGCGGCGGGCGCACCCTTGGGGCCCTTGTGCCCCAAGGCTAGCCCCTCCCCTCCCCCTATATATATTGGTGGTCTAGGGCTTTTTGAGACACAACTTTGCCATGTGTAACTCTAGCCTATTCCACGTAGTTTTACCTCTAGATTGCATTTCTACGGAGCTCGGGCGGAGCCCTACAGGAGTAGATCATCACTAACACCGGAGCGCCGTCACGCTTCCGGAGAACTTATCTACTTATCCGTCTTCCTTGATGGATCAAGAAGGCCGAGATCATCGTCGAGTTGTACGTGTGCTCAACGCGGAGGTGTCGTCCGTTCGGCGCTAGATCAGAACGGATCGTGGGACGGATCGTGGGACGACGGTTATTTGAATCACAAAGTTGTACCACTAGATCAACAACGTTTCTTAACGCTTCCCGCTTAGCGATCTACAAGGGTACGTAGATCCACTCTCCCCTTGTAGATGGACATCACCATGATAGGTCTTCGTGTGCGCAGGAAAATTTTTGTTTCCCATGCAACGTTCCCCAACACTCGCATCATGAGCTAGGTTCATGCGTAGATGTTAACTCGAGTAGAACACAAAAGGTTTTGTGTACGGTGATGTTTGATTTGCTGCCCTCCTTAGTCTTTTCTCAATTCAGGGGTATTGTTGGATTGAAGCGGCCCAGACCGACATAACTCGTACGCTTACGAGAGACTGGTTTCATCGATTGACATGCAACCTCGTTGCATAAAGATGACTGGCGGGGTCGGTTTCTTCAACTATAGTTGAATTGGTTTTGACCGAGGCGGACCTTGGAGAGAGGTTAAAAATCAATTTGCACATCTCCATTGTGGTTGTGGTGTAAGTAAGATGCGATCATACAAGATACCCATAGCAGCCACGTAAAACATGCAACAACAAATTAGAGGACGTCTAACTTGTTTTTGTAGGGTATGCTTGTGATATGATATGGCCAATGATGTGATATGATATATTGGATGTATGAGATGATCATGTTGTAATAGTTAATATCGACTTGAACGTCGATGCTACGGCAACCGGCAGGAGCCATAGGGTTGTCTTTAAACTAACGTTTATGTTGCAGACGTGTTTACTATATTGCTAGGTCGTAGCTTTAGTAGTAATAGCATAAGATAGAACGACAACCTCGATGGCGACATGTTGATGGAGATCGTGATGATGAAGATCATAGTGTGGCGCCGGTGACAAGAAGATCGTGCCAGTGCTTAAGTGATGGAGATCAAGAAGCACAAGATGATGGCCATATCATGTCACTTATGAATTGCATGTGATGTTAATCCTTTTATGCGCCTTATTTTGCTTAGAACGACGGTAGCATTATAAGGTGATATCTCACTAAAATTTCAAGATTAAATTGTGTTCTCCCCAACTGTGCACCATTGCGACAGTTCGTCGTTTCGAGACACCACGTGATGATCGGGTGTGATAGACTCAACGTTCGCATACAACGGGTGCAAAACAGTTGCACACGCGAAACACTCGGGTTAAACTTGACGAGCCTAGCATGTGCAGACATGGCCTCGGAACACATGAGACCGATAGGTCGAGCATGAATCGTATAGTTGATATGATTAGCATAGGGATGTTTACCACTGAAACTATTCTCAGCTCAAGTGATGATCGGACTTGAGTTATTGAATTTGGATCATGTACCACTCAAATGACTAGAGAGATGTACTTTTTGAGTGGGAGTTTATTAGTAACTTGATTAATTAAACTCTAATTATCTTAAACATAGTCTAATTCCACTTTGCAATATTTGTTTTATAGATCAATGGCTCACGCAAGAGTCACCTTGAATTTTAATACGTTCCTAGAGAAAGCTAAGTTGAAAGATGATGGAAGCAACTTTATATACTGGGCTCGTAATCTTAAGTTGCCCCTGCAAGCTGGGAAGAAGGATTATGTCCTTAATGCTGCGCTAGGAGATGAACCACCCGCTATGGCTGACCATGATGTTAAGAATGCCTCGTTAACATGTAAGGAGGACTACTCAGTAGTTCAATGTGCAGTCTTGTATGGCTTAGAGCCGGGACTTCAACGTCACTTTGAGTGTCATGGAGCATATGAGATGTTCCAGGAGTTGAAATTTATCTTTCAGAAGAACGCCCGGATCAACGTTCCCCAACAGCTAGGTTGTCTGTCAACAGTGTCGCCTCAGATAGAGGAGTTAAAAAGGTCAGTCACCCGTAAAGGAGCGCTAACCACCCTAAGTTGGTGTTTGGCCTATGCCCCAGAACTTAAGCCGGAAGAGGTGACTGGTGGATTTCGAGAGCTGAAAGATGATTCGTTATATTTCACCGAGGAGGACTACCATCGTTGTTTCAAAGAGTCTCGTTTTGCAGCGACTCGGCTAGCAGCCGGCCTGGATTTAGGCAAATACCAGGCGGCTTATGATGAACACAGCAAAAGGGTGAATCCTCCTTCATATGAAATCACCAGCCTGACTCCGCGACGCCGTAAGAATCCTTTTGATTTTGACGTTGATCTGTCCACCGTCTTGACTGATGAAGACGAGTTCCTCGCCTTGACCAATTGCAATTGGAAATTGGGCAATTTACAGATCGAAGATGGCGAAAGCTTGAGGCAGGGTAACCCGGAGGCGAGTTGAACAAAATTGTCATGAAGTTTATCCTCCAAGAACACTTTTATCCTTTATGACCAAGATATGATTCCTGGTATGGCCTGCTGAGCCATGTAATAGTCTAGGAATTTGGAAAACAGTATGATAACCATACCTTGTGATGGTGTGTGTAAATTTCAGCCTTCATTAATATGAACCGCTTTTCCTAATTCTTTTGTAATGTTTTTGAAAAAATAGGATTTTTCCCTATTTATCAGAAAAATAATAGGCCGGCTCAGTGAGTCGCGGCGGGTTATAAATTTTTATGAAACCTTTGGGCAGTGCCACAAAGATAATCATAAAGTTTGTCGGCTCAATGAGTTACGACGGGATAGGATGAGTTTGCAAAACTCTAGTGCTACCCCAAGAAGGCTTTTGCAATAGCCCGAGTTGTTTAGACCGGCTAATCAGGCGTGAGTTAAGCTTCAGTGAAGCAGGTTCAATGAACCCATGGTTTGTCTATTTTCCATGCGCCGGCTTTCGCTAGTACCTTTCATGGTTTAACCAAGGCAAGTTTAGGGTCCAAAAAGTGGATTGACTCGCCAAGAGTTCATGGGACCATAGAGCGAGTCGCCAAACACACAGTCCAGTATAACCATTGTAATGCGTTAATTTTTCGCTAGCCAAGATGGTATTCAGGCTAAACTCAGTGAGTGGAAGCCCTCAAGTGACCTATGATTAGGGGAAAAACAGACATAGGATTGCAGAAGCGTATACGCTCTTACTGCAAAACGACTTGGGTGCTAGTAGCCCCCAAGTAAGCCGGCTTAATTCTCAAAACCATATAGGGTGGCCATGTTTGAACCGTGCAGCGTGGCAACTTTGGTCCTCTTTGGCGTATCAACATCCAGTTTTGAAATAAGCACAACGTGGCAACTTATGCTCTTTGATGCTGATAGCGTCCATGTTTGGACGACTTATGGAACAATAAAGACTCATGCTTTCAAGAAGCTGAAACGGCAAAAGAACCCGAAGTTCGTGGGCGTCGGCTCTATTGCTTTATATATAAAAGAAGGGAATACAAAGTCGAATTTGTAGACATAGATAAGGAGCCAATGGCTCTAAGTATAGTGTGGCCGCAAGTGGGCGATGTTCCATGGGCGGGTTGTCTCAACCTCTCTTGTTGGCCTATCTGGGCGAAGATCCACCAGGTAATATGAACCATTGTGGAGATTTTTGCCGACGACAAAAGGACCTTCCCATGGAGGGATAACTTATGCATACCAGTATGATCCTGAATCAACCGGAGCACTAAGTGTTGGAAATATGCCCTAGAGGCAATAATAAAATGGTTATTATCATATTTCCTTGTTCATGATAATCGTCTATTGTGCATGCTATAATTGTATTAACAGGAAACAGTAATACATGTGTGAATAAATAGATCACAGTGTGTCCCTAGCAAGCCTCTAGTTGGCTAGCTCGTTAGTCAATAGATGATCATGGTTTCCTGGTCATGGGCATTAGATGTCATTGATAACGGGATCACAACATTGGGTGAATGATGTGATGGACAAGACCCAATCCTAAGCATAGCACTAGATCGTATTGTTCGTATGCTAAAGCTTTTCTAATGTCAAGTGTCTTTTCCTTCGACCGTGAGATTGTGCAACTCTCGGATACCGTAGGAGTTCTTTGGGTGTATCAAACGTCACAACGTAACTGGGTGACTATAAAGGTGCACTACGGGTACCTCTGAAAGTGTCTGTTGGGTTGGTACGAATCGAGATCGGGATTTGTCACTCCGCGTGACGGAGAGATATCTCTGGGCCCACTCGGTAGAACATCATCATGAGCTCAATGTGACTAAGGAGTTAGTCACACGATGACGTGCTACGGAACGAGTAAAGAGACTTACCGGTAACGAGATTGAACAAGGTATAGGTATACCGACGATCGAATCTCGGGCAAGTTCCATACCGACAGACAAAGGGAAATGTATACGGGATTAATTGAATCCTTGACATCGTGGTTCATCCGATGATATCATCGTGGAGCAAGTGGGAGCCACCATGGGTATCCAGACCCCGCTGATGGTTATTGGCCGGAGAGGTGTCTCGGTCATGTCTACCTGTCTTTCGAACCCATAGGGTCTACACACTTAAGGTTCGATGACGCTAGGGTTACAGGGAATTGTTATACGAGGTTACCGAAAGTTGTGCGGAGTCCCGGATGAGATCCCGGACGTCACGAGGAGCTCCGAAATGGTCCGGAGGTAAAGATTGATATATAGGATGGATGGTTTTGGACACCGGAAATGTTTCGGGCGTGACCGGTAATGTACCGGGACCACCGGAAGTGGTCTCGGGGGTCCACCGGGAGGGGCCACCAGCCCCAAGAGGTAGCATGGGCCAAAAGAGGGAGGGCAACCACCCAAAGTGGGCTGGTGCGCCTCCCACAAGGAGGCCCAAGGCGCGGGAGGTGGAGAGGGGTGGAAACCCTAGGCATTGGTGGGCCTAAGGCCCACCTAGGGGTGCGCCACCCCCTCCCCTTGCCCTGGCTGCCGCACCTCCCATCTGGGGGGGCTGCCGCACCACCTAGGGTGGGAACCCTAGGGGTGGCACCCCCCTCCCCTTCTCCTATATATAGTGGGGATTTTGGGGTTGTTTTGGACGCAGTTTTCCATCTCCCTCGGCGCGGCCCTGCCCCCCCTTCTTCCTCCTCTCCCACGGTGCTTGGCGAAGACCTGCCGGGAGACCTCGTCTCTCCATCGACACCACGCTATTGTGCTGCCGGAGATCTTGCCCAACCTCTCCCTCCTCCTTGCTGGATCAAGGTGCGGGAGACGTCACCGGGCTGCACGTGTGTTGAACGCAGAGGTGTCGTGGTTCGGCACTAGATCGGAATCACACCGCGATCTGAATCGCGGCGAGTACGACTCCATCAACCACGTTCTACAACGCTTGCGCTTAGCAATCTTCAAAGGTACGAAGATGCACTCACCCCTCTCTCGTTTCTGGTCTCTCCATAGGAAGATCTGAATATGCGTAGGAAAAAATTTGAATTTATGCTACGTAGCCCAACACTAAGTCGCCCTCTCGAAAAGCTTGGCTCTTAACTCGGCGCTTGTGATAGCGTCGCAAGTCATGTTCGTAAATCGCCGATTGTGACGCGGCCAAATCACGCTCCTCCTCCAAGGCGGCAATGAATCATGACTTTCTAGATCATTGTTTTACTCCACATAGGCGGCGACTCGTGGTGAGTCGTGTCTGATGTCACTTGGCAATACTGCCTCTGCTCCATAGACCAGAAAAAAGGGTGTGTAACCGGTAGACCGATTAGGGGTGGTCCTGATGCTCCATAAAACTGAAGGTAATTCTTCAACCGAGCAGCCTGGAGTACGTTCCAGAGGTACCATAAGTCGGGGCTTGATCCCTTGCAATATTTCCTGCTTCGCCCTTTCTGCCTGTCCATTAGACTCGGGGTGGGCAACCGCAGAAACATCAAGCCAGATGTGCTTCTTTCACAGAACTCTTGCATGGCGCCTTCGGATAAATTAGTACCATTATCAGTAATGATACTATGAGGATACCCAAAGCGAAAAATCATCTTTTTGAGGAACTTGACAGTCGTGTCTGCATCGCAGCTGCTAACCGGCTCTGCTTCAACCCACTTGGTAAACTTGTCAACTGCCACCAATAAGTGAGTCTTTTTATTGGAAAACATCTTGAAGGGGCCAACCATGTCCAGCCCCCAGACCGCAAAAGGCCATGTAATTGGAATCATCCGCAATTCCTGAGCTGACACATGCATGTGACGTCCAAATTTTTTACACCCATCACATCTGCGTACTATATCCTCAGCATCTGCATGAGCTGTCAACTAGTAAAACCCATGCCTAAAGGCTTTGGATACAAGAGAGCGTGATCCGGCATGATGACCACAATCGCCTGCATGTATCTCGTTGAGAATCGCACACCCTTCCTCGGAGGAAACACACCTTTGAAAAATTCCAGAAGTACTTCGCTTGTGTAACTCGCCTTTATCGTGATCATGGACTTGCATCGGCGAACGATTTAACGGGCCAACAACTCGTCAGTAGGTAACTGGCCACGTGCCAGATATGCCATGTAGGGGATTTCCCAATCCGGGGTAGCACGGAGAGCCGCCACAAGTTAAGACTCTGGGTCAAGAATTGTTATGTCTTCTTCTGAAGGCAATTCTACTGAGGGGTTGTGCAATACATCCACAAATACATTAGGGGGAACCGGCTTACGTTGTGAACCGAGTCATGAAAGAGCATCAGCCGCCTCATTGAGCCGTCGATCAATGTGATCAACCTGATAGCCATGAAAATGACCCGCCACGTCTGACACGGCATGCCTATAAGCAGCCATCAGTGGATCTCTAGAATCCCATGTGCCAGAAACTTGTTGCGCTACCAGATCTGAGTCGCCATAACATGTGACCCGATAGAGATTCATCTCTTTGGCGATTCTCAACCCATGGAGCAGGGCCACATATTCCGCCGCATTATTGGTGCACGGAACATGAGTCAGAGGACAGAACAAAACTTGTCACCCTGAGGCGAAGTCAAGACCACGCCAGCCCCCGAGCCTTCCAGCTGTCTAGACCCGTCAAAATGGATAGTCCAATACGTGTGATCAGGTTTGTGTTTTGGAATTTGCAACTCGGTCCAATCGTTGATGAAATCCACCAATGCTTATGACTTAATAGCTATGCGAGGGGTATATTTCACATGATGGGGTCCAAACTCAATAGCCCACTTAGCAATCCGCCCAGTCGCCTCTCAATTCTGTATGATATCACCAAGTGCGGCAGAACTGACCACCGTTAGGATGCTCTTGAAAGCAATGTTTTAACTTCCACCTTGCCATGAATAGCCCAAAGAGTAGCTTCTAGCAATGTGGGTAGCGTTGTTTGGAGAGGGTTAGGACTTCTCTGACAAAGTAGACCGGTCTTTGAACCGGATATTCCTTCCCTTCCTCTTTGCGCTCGAAGACCACTGCAACGCTTACCACTTTAGAATTGGCAGCAATGTACAGGAGCATAGGCTCTTTGTCAGTCGGAGCAGCTAAGACGGGCGGCTCAGCTAGCTGTTTCTTCAAGGCTTCAAAGGCTATGTTAGCTTCATCCGTCCAAACAAAGCGATCAGTTTTCTTGAGCAGCTAATAAAGAGGGATGGCTTTCTCCCCAAGGCGACATATGAAACGTCTTAGAGCCGGAATACGACCCGCCATGCGCTGAACTTGATTGACATTGGTCGGCTTGCCCAGCGAAGTGATCGCTTCAATTTTGTCCGGGTTAGCTTCGATGCCTCATTCTGACACCAAGAAGCCCAATAAATTTCCTGCAGGAACACCAAAAACACACTTGGTAGGGTTAAGCCTCATCTGGTAAACGCGCAAATTGTCGAAAGTCTCCTTGAGGTCCTCCAAAAGTGACTCTTTCCTATAGGATCTAACCACTATATCGGCAACGTAGGCGTGAACATTGCGCCCACTCTAACTGTGTAGGCAATTCTGGATGCAGCGTTGATAAGTCGCCCCTGCAATCTTGAGCCCGAACAGCATGGACACATAACAGAAGGCCCCAAGGGGAGTTATAAATGATGTTTTCTCCTGATCCGCCAAAGCCATCTTGATTTGGTGGTACCCTGATTAAGCGTCCAGAAAACATAGTCGTTCGCAACCCGCCGTAGAGTCAATGACTTGATCAATGCGAGGGAGGGCGAAAGGGTCCTTTGGGCAGGCCCTATTGAGGCCGGTGTAGTCAATACACATGCGGAAGGTGTCGTTCTTCCTGAGTACCAAGACCGGGTTAGCCAACCACTCAAGATGGAAAACCTCAATAATGAATCCAGTAGCCAAGAGTCGGGCGACTTCCTCCCCAATTTATTTACGCCTTTCTTCATTAAACCGGCGAAGACATTGCCGAACCGGTTTTATTTTAGGGTCAATATTAAGGTGGTGCTCAGCGAATTCTCTCGGTACACCTCGCATGTCTGAAGGCTTACATGCGAAGATGTCCCGATTCTCACGCATGAATTTGATGAGCGCGCTTTCCTATTTGGGATCCAGACCTGTCCCAATGGTGAACTGCTTGGATGAGTCGCCAGGCGTGAAATCTACCGCTTTCGTGTCATTCGTCGGCTTAAACTTGGGGGCGGCTCTGAATCGATTGTGGGTGTTTCGAGCGGTGTCATATCCACTGGGTCAACATTAGCTTGGTGGAACTTGAGTTCCTCAGCCGCGCAAGCTGACCCGGCGTAAGCCCCGTCTCCTTCCTCGCATTCTTGAGCTATTTTCCTCTCCCCGTTGATCGTGATAGTTCCCTTAGGCCCCGACATTTTGAGTTTGAGCTAGACATAGCACGGGGGGCATGAAGCAAGCGTAAGACGGCCTTCCAAACAGTGCGTGGTAAGGCCTCTTGATCTTGACCACCTCAAACATAAGGGGTTCGCTCCAGTAATTGGACTCCGTGCCAAAAGCTACATTAAGTTTGATCCGTCCAACAGGGTATGCCGACTTACCCGGAACAATGCCATGGAAGACCATGGAGGATGGCATTAAATCGCCCTCTAAGAAGTTCATCCGCCGAAAGGTGTCGAAATATAATATACTGATGTTGCTGCCACCATCCATGAGGACCTTGGAGAGGGTGTAGCCCCCAACCTGGGGGGGCACGACCAAAGCTAAATCGCTAGGGTTGTCAACCCGGGGCGGGTGATCCTCCCTACTCCATACAATGGGCTGCTCACACCAATTGAGGTACCTGGGAAGTGTCGGCTCAACCACACTAAAAGCTTTGTGTTTTACCTTTCGGTCTCTTTTGCAGGTGCTGGTGGTGAACACATGATATTGTCCGCTGTTTAACTATTTAGGATTATTCTGGAAGCCGCCATTGTCGTCCTACCACAGGGGGTCACCTTGCGGAGGCGGTTGATGTAACACCCCCCGCGTATTGTACCGCTAATTGTTCTGAACTTGGTACTGTCCAGCATTAGCGCACGACCCGCCTTGCAGGCCCGGGTTGTGAAATCGACCAAACGGGTTCCGGTGTGACCCGGTCGTGCCAAATTGTTCCTGATGTCCACCCGGGTTACCTCCTTGACCATTTTTGAGCGCTTCAGCACGGAACTCCTGCATCACATAACAATCCTCCCAAGAGTGGTTAGATGGACCTTCCGCGGTGGCGTGTTGTGTGCAAGGGCCCTTGAGCATCTCGTGATAGTTGCGTGGTTTCTTCCCACTGAAGCCCCTTTTCTTCTGTCGCTAGTTTCCGTTGCTAGCGTTAGTGTTAGCGATGAAATCCGTGACGCTATCTTGCCACCTCCTCTTACCTTGTCCCGCGGGGTTGTGGTTGCCCCCGCCCTTGGAACTGAGAGTGGCCCTTTGACGACTTGCCTCTCCTGGCGGTGCTAACTTTATCGTCATCCTCCCCGGGATCTTTAATGTCGTCTCACTCGGCATACCTGGTCAGGGTATCCATTAGTTCTCCCATGTCGTGTACCTTACGCTTGAGTCGCCCAAGCTTCAGCACCAAAGACTCGTAGTGACAATTTCTCCAGGATCAGCACGGCCTGAGCCGCCGAGATGCCATCCGATGAATGGATTACTTCTGCGACTCGTTGTGTCCAATGATGGGCCGACTCGTCCGGACGCTGGACACGGTGTTGTAGATCAACGATGGTCATTGGGCGCTTGCAAGTTCCTCTGAAATTCCTGACAAACCATTCCTTCAACTCGGCCCAGGTATTGATGGAGTTGGGCGACAGATTCTTCAACCACGTGTGCGCCGTTCCTTCGAGCATCATGGTAAAATACTTAGCACAGACCGCCTCACTTACATCGAGCATATCTATCGCAAGCTCGTAACTCTCGATCCATGCGCCTGGATTGAGGTCCGGCGTGTAATTGGGTACCTTCCGTGGACCCTTGAAATCTTTCGGCATACGCTCGTTGCGAAGGGCGAGTGCTAGACAAGGTACTCCGACATTCCTGCCACCTGTTTTGGCCGGTGCTGGAGAAGGCAAGGTGTAAGCTGGATAGCCCTGGCCTGCCACGGCCGTTGCTTCCATCAGGCAGGCGGCTCGTGCCACATCCACAAGATCCTGAGCCCGCGTGTCGGGCATCTCGGGCAGATTGATCGGCGGCAAACGTCAATGCTCGCTGGTCACTACGGGCGGGTCATCATGGCGACTCCTGGTGTGACTCGCCTGGGGCATAGAGTGTAGCCGCTCACGGCTATAGGAATACTACGCCTGTTGCACTACAGTTGTCTTTAGCATCTCGATGGCGTTCCTTGCCTCTACTTCGGCCGGGGTGTTTCCGTGAATGGGGAGAGATTCAAGGTGGCGGGTCGCTGCTAGCATGTTGTCAACGGGGTTCGAGAAGTGGCCCCGCGGTGTTTGGAAACGGGGTGCATGAACCTCCATCGGCTGAGGTAGCTGAGGGTTAAATGGTGGCCGATCCGGCTCACATCCTGGGGCGGCCTGCCACGGCTGATTGGGCTCCATCCCAGGGGTATATGGGCTGTCGAAGAGCCGAGTTGGGTTTAAATCAGCCGGCAGGCGGCCACGATGCCTCCTCTGGTGGATCACATCAGATGCACGCTGATGTCGCTCAAGCCGCCATCCCTCAGTGTTCAACGCTTTGTCTCTGCGGTGATCTGGGCCTATTGTGTCATCATCCTGGCGGCTTCTTCCTCTACGTTGCGCAGGATCTTGGCCATCTCCTCCCTCAATTTTGTTAGATCGGCGTTGACCGTCTCCTGGTTCTCCGCCGTCACGGTGATCGCCATGAGTTTGGTCGTCTCCGCTGCCAGATCCGCCATGGCTTGAGCCGGAGCCTTCCCTGATCCGCTAGCTCCATTGTCGCCCACCGCGTTCGGCTGAGGCGGCGCCATGTAGATGGCGACTTGACGGTGTGGACCCATAACATCCTCAGATAATACTGCCTCCCGCAACTCTCGGAGTTGTCCTTCGTGGAGAGGGTAGATTGAATCTGTATCACCCATGCACGGCTCGTCGTACGAGTTGACGGGGGTGATCTCCTGGATTACCGGCTCATCTGGCAGGGTGGTTCCTTGCGTAAAGCCAACGAGAACGTGGTGTCTCCTGACCTGATGTTGGGCGGGATGGGCGTATCGGGCTGGCTCGACGATGTTGGTGAAGGTGTCCGGCTCAGGCACGGGTGCCCCAATCTTGCCGATGAAAACGTGGATCTTGCCGAAGGGGACCCTATATCTAGATTCGATTGAATCGGCCTCATGTCCCCACTGCGAGTTGTTGATGTAGTATTTTCCATGGCGGCTCTTCATCATGATGCCGACCGCGTAGCTTCCTAACCCTGGAAGGGCTCCCTTTGAGAACTCAACTCCACCATGCACAAGCCCCACGGTGGGCACCAACTGTCGTGGTTTTGTCATGGCAGATGTTCTTGTGAAAGGACTTAATGATGGAGCCATCGCACCTTGGTGGCGACTCAAAGGGGGTGAGCGGAAGCGAGACTCAGGTTTGACCCAGGTTCGGCCCCTCCTGTAGAGGTGAAAGCCTACGTCCTGCTTTGTGTATATTGATGGTGGATTCGATTACAAGGAGGGCGTAACTCGCCTGACCTAGATCTCGATGGTTTCTAACTTAATCTATCTGCCCTAGAGACTCACCTTTATATACAGGTCGAGGCCCTAGGGTTTACCAAATTCCTGGCCACGTTACAAATCGTGGCTCCCCATATCTCTAAGTCGTCGTGCTTTCCAAGCCAGGAAACCTCCTTGGCGACTTATCTTCTCCATCAATCCTGAACCGCCATCTTGCTCATGGGTCGTGGCGGCCTTTTATCAAAGCTTTCCCAGTGCACCTCAGGCCCTGGGCCATGGTTTACATTGACCATGTATGTATGAGTCGCCATTTTCCGGACCCGGTCCAACAGGGCGGGTCATACCGCAGGCAATATCCCCATCATTGTGCATGACATCTCGATAAGTGTCATGTTGTTGCATTCATCAAGCATGGTGCATGACATCTCAATAAGTGTCATGTTCTTGCATTCCATGACACCATTTTTTCGAGGTGTGTATGGAGTACAGAACTCATGAGTGACACCAAGAGTGTCTAGATAGGTGTCGAGTCGAGTGTTCTTCAACTCGGTGCCATTCTCACCACTGATGTGCTTGAACTTGACATCATAGTTGGTCATGCACCTATTCACGAAGCGCCTGAAGACATCCTGCGCTTCAATTTTGTAAAGTAAAGTGTGCACCGAGGTATATAGAGAGTAATCATCAACAATCACGAAGCCATATAAGTTTGTGGTGGTAGAGAAAGTGGAATAGTTAGTAGGGCCGAACGAGTCTGTATGGAGCAGCTCGAAGGGACGAGTGGTCATCATGATTGTTTTCACAGGATGTTTGTCCCTGGTCACATTCCTAGCTTCATAGGGACCACACATATGATCTTTCGTGAACTTGAATTCCTCCACGCCGATGATAAGATTCTTCTTGGCAAGAGTATGCAAGTTCCGCATGCCAACATGACCTAGCCATCAATGTCATAGCTAACATTCTAAATATTTTGCTAGAATACATGTGGGAACGTGTGGTCCTGCAGAGAAATCTACCATGCATAGATCACCTCTTCAAAAACCTACAAAGACTTGGATTTTGTGAGAAGCCGTTAACACACCATGTCAGTATTTTCCAAATATGACAAGCATGTCTAAATAACAAAAAATGAAACTCACATTAAGTTGTAACCAAGGGATTTGAAAAGCGGCATTTTGTCCAAGTGACGATCCCTTGTGATAGCAACTCTACCTAGACCCAGTACTTTGATGCTACATTTTTCGGCAAAGAAAATGTGATCTTAGGTAGGAGGACTAATAGTTGGATCCATTAATAGGCTTCGGTCACCATTCTTGTGATTATTGCATCCACTATCCATAATCCACCCAATTGGATTGGATTTATCATCCTGCATTGAGAATTAGTCTAATTCACCAAGGCATGCAATAGTATCACGCATTGATGAAGATATTATATTGTATGTTTGACAGTAAATGTCACGCCCAAGATGCGACCCTATCCTCAATTTGGCACGAAGGCCTCGTCAAGGATAGAAGCGCATCTCGTCGTGTTGCAAGAATGGATATCATTACAAGTACATGTACTAAAAAAGAAGAGATATATAAAGAGAGTTGGCTTACACTCGCCACAAGCTACATCAGAGTCACATCAGTACATTACATAATCATCAAGAGTAAGAGCAGGGTCCGACTACGGACGAAAGAAACGAGAAAAATAAGAACGACGTCCATCCTTGCTATCCTGTACCTACAACTGGTGTTGTAGTAATCTGTGAGCCACAGGGGACTCAGCAATCTCATTTCCAAAGGTATCAAGCTAGCAAAGCTTAATGGGTGAGGCAAGGTTAAGTGGTGAGGTTGCAGCAGCGGCTAAGCATATATTTGGTGGCTAACTTACGAGTACAAGAAATAAGAGGGGGAAGATCTACGCATAACGGACGTGAACTACTGATGATCAAATGAATAATCCAGAACACCTACCTACGTCAGACATAACCCCACCGTGTCCTCGATCGGAGAAGAACTCACGAAAGAGACAGTCACGGTTACGCACACAGTTGGCATATTTTAATTAAGTTAACTTCAAGTTATGTAGAACGAGTGTTAAACAAAGTTTCCACGTTGCCACATAACCGCGGGCACGGCTTTCCGAAAGATTTAACCCTGCAGGGGTGCTCCAACTAGTCCATCACAAATTACCACAAGCCGCATAGAAATCCTCAATCACGAAGCTCACGATCTCGTCGGATTCCCTAGTGGAAAACCTCAACTCTGAGATTACCCAAAGCATCAACGGAATCCCGATGCACAATATATCTCGTCAAAGGTAAAATTAATCCAGCAAGGCCGCCCGGCGTGTCGACAATCCCGATAGGAGCCGCGTATCTCGTTCTCAGGACACACCGTCTATGCATAGTGGACGGTAGCCAAACCTCGAGTTGCCCCGAGGTGGCACCGCCGACTGCTAGGTGGGTGGACCAACACTCATGCGGAGCACTGGCCCGGGGGGTTGATTAAATTATTCTCGGGGTCCGGAAAGTCCCTATGCAATTTTATTAGGTGATTAGGCAAATGTAGTACCAATGTTGGGCCTTGGCAGACCAGCTTTAGTCTAAAACGAATTATCAAGGGGGTCCCCATAACAACCCCGATCGTGTTAGAAGCGCTCATTTTTGGAACATAACACCAGTAACCAGAAACTAAGGGGGCAAAGGTGGAACAAAACACCAGGCTAGAAAGGCCGAGCCTTCCACCTTTTACCAAGTATATAGGTGCGTTAAAAATTAAATAGCATTAAATAGGGTGATATAACAAGGAACCCATGTTATCACATGGAAGCAACTGCACCTGTAACTAGCAACGCTATCAACAAGGTTAAGCAAGCAGTAACATAGCCAATCAGTGGTTTGCTAGGTCGAACAGGTTGAAGGTTAACATGGCCTTGTTGAGAGGCTGATATTTAACATGTGGTAGGCAACGAGACATGATCGGTAGCATCGAAATAACTAGCATGGCAATGATAGTAATGGTATCTAGGGAAATAATCATCTTTCCTAAGATCCCGCTTGGAAGAAGAATGCTTCCGTGAAGCAGACGAACCGACGTAGTCGAACGGGTCCTCACAATCCGGCACGCTGCGTAACTCTATCGAGACGAAGCAAACCGGGAACACAAATCAACACACGATATACACCACACGATGCACAACACATATGATGCATGAGCAGTTGAAAACATGCACGTCACGGCATGGCAAATCACACAAACAAACACTACACATTAAGTGAAGTTCAATATGCAACGAGTTGCATATTGACGAAACTCCACGTTAATTATTTAGCTCTATCCCGGTTAGATACACGACAATATTAAATGTGGTTAAACATGGAAAGAGGTGAAGCATAATTAATCTACCTATCTAGGCATTTTAAATGAGGTCGGAAATGACATATAGCATCTCCGAGACGACCTCACATGTTAATTTACAATTCTGTCCAGATCTGAACTAACACATTTAGTTAGTTGTTAAACAGCAAAACAAATAGGTTCAGTGATTCTACGTGTCAAGACAAGCAACCTACACATAGAAAACATCTCCAACGGAGCTACGGATCAAAAGTTACAAACACCGCAAGATATGATGGCATGAATGCAATATGTGTGCAACGACGGTCACGAGCACTTCAAAACATACATCCAGAAAGAGAAAATGAAACTACACGAGATTCTAAGAAAGTTTCATGTAGGACACGACCCAATCGGAGCTACGGTTCAACAACTACGAGCAATACAAGGAATCACTACAATCTGCCAAAATCAGCCACATAGCATTTTCTACGCCCCACAACTACGGGCTACACAACTCCGATAAACTCAAGCAAGGCATGACACGAAAGAGGGCAAGAAGCGCTACTACAAACAACTAACAACATCTAGCATGGCACCATGGATCAATAGGGAAAGAAGACACAAAATGGCATCTCACACACTATTTCAGACTTAGTGAAAATTACACCTCATAAAAGTGCAGTTTTCGATCTGAAGCTATATTGGCAGCAGCAAAAACTATAGCTACAGGACTCCAAATGGCATGAAAATTCACAGCATGCTAGATAAACACAAGGGGTACAACTAACTCCATTGGACCAACCTCAAAAGAGCTACAGATCACAAGATGCAAGCAAGACAAGACAGCAACAAAATATAACAGATTCCAGACTTAGAAATATTTCAGCTCGTCCAACAGCACTATTTCTACCAACTTGAGAGCATTCAAAACACACCTAAACATGCATTTCTATTGCAACTAAAAATACCAGGGGCTAGACAAAACATCTAAGAAGAACTTCCTAGTTGACAACTCCGTCAAATGAAGCACGGAATAAATCCTACGGATTAAACAAAAGGGCATCACGGCAAAATATCGCGTGAACTAACTTGCTCAAAAGCTAAAACTAATTGTACAGGAAAAATCCATGGGATTTTTCTACCCCGGAAACATATAAAATATGTGGGGTTGCAACACAAAATAAAGCCACACATAAATGCGGGAAAAATAACCTATATACGGGAAAATAAACTAGAGGCAATACCCTACACGCAAAAATACAAATGACCGCTCTAAAATGCATGGGAAAATGGTACCTAAAACATGGGCATTTTACCAAAGGCACTCGAGCAATCCGGACCGCAAGAAAAATAAATACGGGACGTTCCCCTATTGGGACAGCACGCTAAACTAGGCGTTTGACACGTAAAACTACGTCAAATAATTATGCAAGTTGGATAATCATCTTCTACGCGAAATTCTACGCCAAAACCATATACAATACGCCTCGATCCGACTTACGGAAATAAAACTACACGCGTTCTAATATACGGATATTTCTGGAATTTATATTAATTCCGAAAATTCCTAATATGCTACACGGGCCGAAACTAATCACTAATGGGCCACGGGGGCAAGCGCAACATAACTATACAGTGCATGGGCGAAAAAAATAGAGGGCTCGGGGCAGCTCACCTTAGCAGGCCTCGGCCTGGTCGGTGGAGAGCACCGGCTAGGGCCGGCTGCGGGGGAAGGCCCAACCGGGCGGTAGGTGGCGCAGGCGGGGCGGAGGCCCAGGCGGCTCGGGTCCCTGGCCTCCCGCGGCCCACGTGGAGGCGGTCAACGGCAGCGATCGAGGCTGCCCTCGCTCTCCCGATCCCGATAGGCGCAGCGACGGCGGCAACAGGCGGGGCGGCGGCGCATGACGGCGGCGCGGCACGAGGAGGCACAGGCCCATGCGCTGCGGGGGCGTCGAGGGAGGCCGGATCTGGCGACGGAGGCCGGCGAGCGGCGGGGTTGGCCGACGTTCGGGCGCGGCGGCTCATGGCGGTGCTCCGGCGAGATCCCTAGGAGGCTATAACAGCCCGATGCCGACGCCCAGAAGATTCCCCCTTTTATTTCCGTTTCCGTCGTGTGCTTATTTTTATTTGTTGCATCATCATGTAGTTGCATCATCGCATCATGCATGGCATCTTGCATCGTTTGTCGCGTGTGGTGTTTGGAGTGTTGTGCTTCGAGTGATCACCGAGTCGTAGAGCGATAGTAGCTCCCCCTCTCTCTCCCTCTTATTTCGTTTTTGTGGTTTTTGCTAAAGATCAGTTTTAACCCCGTCAAAAGATTCGTCTTCTTCTTTTCAATAAAAATCCTTTTATTAACTATGGGGGCAACCCCTTGGGTTTTCTTTATTTTCTCCGTTGGTTTTATTTTGAAACCGTCTCATTTTCTTTTCTCTTTTAAAGGGCTTTTATTTTATTCTTTAAACAAAAGAGGTTTTATTTATTTCTTCAAAAGGGTTTTAATTTTTAATTCTTCAAAAGATTTTATTTTATTCGTTTGAGAAAAAAATGCCCAAGCTATTTTATGTTTGGGGTTTAATTTTCAAAGGAGCAAAAGCATTTTATTTATTTTTGTTAAACGTTTTTCTTTTGTTAAAGCTTTCTATTTTTTTCACAGTAAATAAAATCAAAGGAGGGAGGGAGGAGCCCAGCTTATGGCCGAGTTGGGCTAAGGCCCAGCCAGTCCCCTCCGTGACCTAGCCCAAGCGTTGCGCCCTTCCTCGTCCCCCTCGCGCTGTCAACTCCCTCATCCTCCCCTTGTTCCCCTCCAGCGCCATGCCCTGCGCGCCGCCTGACTGCTGCGCCCTAGCGTCGACCTCGCCCCTCTTCCCTGCGCTCCACCCCCAGCGCCAGCCTCTTCCCCCGCGAACCGCCATGCTCCCTGCCGCCGTTCCCCAGCGCCTCCTTCTCCCCTCGCCTGCAGGTCTCTCTGCTCCTCCCCGCGAGCAGCCCACGTGCGCCGCCTCGCCCTGTGCATCGCTGGCCTCCCGTCCTCGCCTTCCCTGCCGCTGTTCTCGGCCCCGAGCTTGCATGGCCGCCATTCCTCGTGCTCGCCCCGCCGGCCGCTTCTTCCGCCGGTGCTCTGTTGCTCGCCGGTGCAGCCGCCCTGCTCGCCGATCCCCCGCGCTGCGATGCCGTTTTGCTAGCCTGTTGTTGCGTTTTTTTTGCTGCTGCTTGCGTGCTGATGCTACCAGCTAGCTGGAGCCGATGATGTTACTATGCTTGTGTTGCCGCTGCTTGCCGATTTGCTGCTGAGCCTGTTGCTGTTGGTACCAAGCCAGCTTGCGTGCCTTGTTGCTGTCAGGCGAGCTGCTGCTTAGTTGTTGTTGTTTGTTGCTGCCTTGCGTTGTTGCTAGTAGATGCCTGCTAGATGCTTGCCCTGCTAGATAGTTGCTTGCTTTGCTGCTTGCGTGCTTCTTAGCTAGTGTTAGTTGATTAGGTGATGTTTGTCGTGTTGTAGGTGTTAGTTGTTGTGCTGCAGTTTGATGCTTGTTATGCCGCCGCTAGTTGGTGTTGTTGTCCCATGCTGTTGCCGAGCTTGCTGTGTTGTGGCCGAAGCTAGTTGTTGTCGGCCGCTCCCCGCTAGATGATGTTGTGTCGCCTGTCGTCGCCGCGTAGACCATTCCCTCCTTCCTGGAGCCGACAATTCGACGAGCACCACGTCGTGCTCGATGACCCCGGAAACGAGTTCGACTTCCTCGACGTTGCCAGAGACCCGTGTTCGACTACCATGGTGAAGACCGTGAACCACGACGCCGAGTACGACTACCGTCGACGAGACCGTGTACCACTACTTCAACTACCGACGCGTGTACGACTACTTCCACGACTTCCACGACGTCCGCTTCGAACCTATCCCCTCCGCTTCGCACGCGTCGAAGGTATAACGATGAGACGTGGCCGAGAACCGTATTCATGTGATGTATGAGATGATTATGTTTGCGCCTTATGTTGCCATTGCACGTGTTCCTCTCGTTGAGCCCCGACACATGGGAACCCGGTAACCGGGATCACCCCATCTTTATTTACCATTCCCGCACGCGTTCCCAGTAGGTTGGCACGTTATCTCGACGAGTTATCGGGATAGGAACATTGTCGTGGCATCGTTTCCGTCTTGTCGACATAGTTCCCCTCTCGCTCGCCGTGGCGACACATGTTTCCTTCTCTTCTTGCCCGTGATGTTTGAACTCGCATGCATGACGCATTCATGCATAATTGTCTTGTGTTGCGTGTCTCTTGTAACGTAGCTCCGATCTTTGTCTCGCGTGTTACCCTACTAGGATGCCACGTAGAACCGTCGCTTCACCCCTTGCCATGTTAAAAAACATTTAACCTTGCCGGTAAACTAACGGGAGTGAACTAATAATTAATCGTGGAGTTTCGTCGGTATGCAACTCGTTGCATATCGAGCTTCATTTAATGTGTAGAGTTTGCGTGAGGTGAATTGCCATGCCATCCCGTGCATCGATGAACTGATCATGCATCATATTAGGGTTTGCATCATGTCTTGCTTTTGTTGTGGTGAATATCTATGTTGATGCTTGTTTCCGGTTTGCTCCGTCTCGATAGAGTTCCGCAAGCGTGTCGGAATGTGAGGACCCGTTCAACTACGTTGGTTCGTCGACTTCTCGGAGTCATTCTTCTTCTCAGCGGGATCTCAGGCAAGATGATCATTTCCCCAGATACCATTACTATCATTGCCATGCTAGTTTTATCGTTTCTGTCGTTATGTCTCGTTGCCTACCACATATTAAATATCAGCCTCTCAACAATGCCATGAAAACCTTCAACCTGTTCAACCTAGCAAACCACTGATTGGCTATGTAACTGCTTGCTTAACCTTGTTGTTAGCATTGCTAGTTGCAGGTGCAGATGCTTCCATGTGATAACATGGGTTCCTTGTCTTATCACCATATTAATGCTATTTAATTTAATGGACCTATATACTTGGTAAAAGGTGGAAGGCTCGACCTTTCTAGCCTGGTGTTTTGTTCCACCTTTGCCCCCTTAGTTTCCGACTACCGGTGTTATGTTCCATAAATGAGCGCTCCTAACACGATCGGGGTTGTTATGGGGACCCCCTTGATAAGTCGTTTTAGATTAAAGCTGGTCTGGCAAGGCCCAACTTTGGTACTACATTTGCCTAAACACCAAATAAAATTGCATAGGGACTTTCCGGACCCCGAGGATAATTTAATCAACCCCCGGGCCAGTTCTCCTCATGAGTGTTGGCCCCACCTGAGCGATGTCCGGCGCCCCTCTGGTCACCCGGAGGTTTAGCGATCCCGACGTCTAGCTCATCCTCCGTGTCCTGAGAACAAGGTACGCGACTCCTATCGGGATCGTCGACACGTCGGGCGGCCTTGCTGGATAAGTTTTACCTTTGACGAGATATCTTGTGCATCGGGATTCCGGTGATACTCTGGGTAACCTCAGAGTTGAGGTTTTCCACTAGGGAATCTAACGAGATTGCGAGCTTCGTGATTGAGGATTTCTATGCGGCTTGTGGTAATTTGTGATGGACTAGTTGGAGCACCCCTGCAGGGTTAAATCTTTTCGAAAAGTCGTGCCCGCGGCTATGTGGCAACGTGGAAACTTTGTTTAACACTGGTTCTAGATAACTTGAAGTTAACTTAATTAAAACTTGCCAACTGTGTGCGTAACCGTGATTGTCTCTTCCGTGAGTTCTTTCTCCAATCGAGGACACGGTGGGGTTAACTCTGACGTAGGTAGGTGTTCAGGATCATTCATTTGATCATCAGTAGTCACGTCCGTTATGCGTAGCTCTTCCCCCTCTTATTTCTTGTACTCGTAAGTTTAGCCACCAAATATATATGCTTAGCCGCTGATGCAACCTCACCACTTAACCATACCTCACCCATTAAGCTTTGCTAGTCTTGATACCTTTGGAAATGAGATTGATGAGTCCGCTGTGGCTCACAGATTACTACCACACCGGTTGCAGGTACATGTAAAGGTCACTTTACGCTGAGAGCGTTGATTGTTCATTTGGAGTTGGTTCTTCTTCTTCTTCTTCATCGATCTAGGATGGGTTCCAGGCTGGCAGCCTGGGATAGCAAGGATGGACGTCGTTCTTCTTTTGTCGTTTGTTTTCGTCCGTAGTCGGACCCTGCTCTTACTCTTGATGTTTATGTCATGTACTGATGTGACTCTAATGTAGCTTGTGGTGAGTGTAAGCCAACTCTGTATATATATCTCTTCTTTTCAGTACATGTACTTGTAACGATATCCATTCTTGCGACACGACGAGATGCGCTTCTACCCTGACGAGACCTTCGTGCCAAATTGAGGATAGGGTCGCATCTTGGGCGTGACAAGTTGGTATCAGAGCAGTACCGACCTAGGAGCCCCCTTGATTGATCGAACTTGGCCGAGTCGAGTCTAGTGAAAAACTACTTTGAGTCTAGTTATATATCGGAGAGTAGGATTATTTTTTCTCCTCTTCTATGCTCTGGTGAGGATCTTGACGTAATATTTTAATTCTACTCCTCTTTTCACTCAAATTTTTTTTAGGATCACGCGGATATTTTTTGGAATCTATATGATCCGATGTGACGGAGTTCTCTCTTGGTGCCTCCTATCTGCTCTAAGTCTCAGGGGAGTTGAGCTCCAGGGGATTCTTGAGCACATCGTTATCATTCAGAGTTCTTAGTATCTCAGAACGAAGGATGTTCGTAATTGCTTCAATACTAGTACTGGCGAGATAACCCCGATGTCCCTAGTACTGGTGCAGATTGTTCGGGAGTACTGCCATACTTGTATCGTTGTGATCACGAGGGTCTGTTGTAGATGAAGGTCCGAGATTCTGGTTGTGTGTTGACGGATGTGATACAGGTGACGGGTTAGTATAGGAGTTGTGTGTTATTACTCCTTGTATCCGTTGTACCAGATTGCATGACCAGATATTTTGGGAATTCATAGATGGGAATTCAAGTAGTTGCTTATAGGACAATCTTCCAACAAATCCTCACCCTTTGTTTTGTTGAACTATGGTAATTCAAGTTGCTTCGATGTGCAAGTGGTGATTTCAGATCTTTTCTAAGAGGTGTTCTCATATTTTTATGGGAGTATTAATTCTTTGCTCAATCAATTGTCATGTCAATTCTTGTCAACCGGAGTCATCGTATCAATTCTTTTTCAACCAGTGTGTTCCTCTCCAAGTGGATTCAATCCTCTCCAATTTTTGCAAGATCATTCTCTCATTTTATTCCGGAGTTCATCTCATCTGTCCCAAGTTGTCTTTGTTTTTCCCCGCCCTCCCACCCCTTTTCTTCAATGTTTCAGTCATCATCCTAGTGCCTTTATATTTAGTGATGCTTCCTCTATCTTTTCTTCTTTTCGTAACCGGTGATTCATTGTAAACATTCTCAGGAGTCGAGTCATCATTTCTTCATTTTGTTCCTTCCCGGTGAATTTAATTCAGTTGTCCGTGTTCATCATATCCTTTTCGTGCTTGTAAGTCTTTCCTATTTTGGAGATTCGTTTCAGCCTATCTTGTTTATTCAGTTATCGCTATTCCATCCGGAGCGTTGAAGATGTCTCAGAGTTTCTTGTTTTAAATTCTTTAATTATTTCGAGGTGCTCAACCTCATCTAGTTCTCTTCATACCGGTGCAATATCTCTTGGTCTAGCAATCTTTTCAATGGTGGTTCTTTGAGTGGGCCCATAACCCACAGGTTCTTTCCCAGGATCTTATCTGGCTTTTGTAATCTTTCCCGGAGACCTCTATATCTTTTCAACTATGACGTAAGTATGAATTTCATCAGTCATATCCCTTCTTCAAGACCTTTTGGAATTAATTCTCATATTTGTCTCAACCTTTCATTATTCTTTATTCTGGAATATCTCAGTTATTCTTGGTGGTGTTCTCCTCTTCATTTCAGTTTTGAAGACCGAAGGGGTTTTTCTCTCAACTCTTGGTCTATTCTCTTGGATATTCGTCATTTCAGCTTTGCGTTATCATCTTGAATTTGTTTTCAATCCTGAGTGATTCATTTCTTGATATCCGGTGTTTTTCTGAATTGTTTTCATTCTCGATCCTCCGAAGGCCATCATTTCAGAAGATTCTTCGTTCTCAGCTTTCAGCTTTCATCCTCAATTCTTCTCCATTGTTGTCTCTTCGTTCGTCTCTCGGTTATTCCGGCGCTTTGTTCAAGTTTTTCTCTCAGGTGGCTCATGAGCTCTTCATTTTCATGTATCTTCATTAATTCTTAGTATTTCCATTAATTGGAATTCTTACCGGTGCTTCCTTCGTTTATGCTTCAAGTGGTGCTTATCTATCTCTCTCTTCAAGTTTCTTTCAAGAAGAATAAGGGGTATGCAAAAATCCGCTGCTTGTCATCAATTTAACTTTATGAAGGATAAGCATAACATAATTCTTATTCTTGCTTCATTAAATGATTTCAATTCCCCTTCCAGAGTGGCTCATGATATCAATTCCTTTTTCTCAACTGTTATTATCTTTTCTTTTCCGGAGTTCCAAGTTCTTTTAAGTATCTCTTTGTGAGGCTTCATCTAAATCTTGGCAAGGTCATAATCTTATTCTTTCTTCCTTCATATCTTTGCATCATTCATTTGTATACGGAGGTCCTTCATGGTGATTCATCATGATATCAATTCATTCTCAAAGTGTTCTTCATGATTCAATTGGAGAACCTCAAGTTTTCTTATCTTGCATTTCCAAGTGCATTTGTTCTTCCTTTATCCTTTGAGGTGGTATTATAACATTCTTGTTAGTGTAGGAGCCTCGAAGAGATTTCCTTTCAAGAATGAGATAATTAAATCCACCAATCCTTTGATCATGAGATTATTCTTAACCCATGATTTCTTCATTGAGCTATCTTGGTTTGGATTTCACCTAAAGCTTTTCCTATGGATTGTTGCTATCATGGTGCTTGTCATTAACCAAGTTCTCGATGTATCCTCTTGGGGTAAGATTTGTTCATATCTTGTTTCTCCCAATCAATCCTTGTTTCTTTTAGTGGTTGGTTGTCACCTCTTATTGTTGAGATGATTTTCACAAGCCCACTACTATCTTGTTCTTTTCGTTGTTGGTTTTCGAACTACTAAGTCAATTCTCTGTCCGGAGGCTCTTCAATTCTATTGTGATGATAGTTGTCATTCTCTTGCTTCATTCTTTTCTTCCGCTTGAGCTAGTTCCTATTCTATTATTCTGGAGGCTTTGTGTTATTGCTCTTTTGGGTCAATCTTGTTGTTCTACCAAGATCATGGTGTTCCCTTGCTCTATTTAGTTGTTTGTTATGAATATTGTCTATTTCTCCATCTTATCGAATTTTTTGTCCCATTTTCCTACCGAAGTGCTGCCGAAATTTTCCATGAATTCGTGCTTGTTTCTCATATCTGTCCTCATCTCTTTGCAACCTTCAAGGATTGTTGGTTTCACTCGTTTGTCAAAGAAGCGGCTAAGTTTTTACCTCTTATTCTTTCTCATCCTCTCCCCCTTTCATTCTTGGATCTCGGGGTGAGATCCTCTTGTAGTGTAGGAGAGTTGTGACAGCCCGATGCCGACGCCCAGAAGATTCCCCCTTTTATTTCTGTTTCCGTTGTGTGCTTATTTTTATTTGTTGCATCATCATGTAGTTGCATCATCGCATCATGCATGGCATCTTGCATCGTCTGTCGCGTGAGGTCTTTGAAGTGTTGTACTTCGAGTGATCACTGAGTCGTAGAGCGATAGTAGCTCCCCCTCTCTCTCCCTCTTATTTTGTTTTTCTGGTTTTTGCTAAAGATCAGTTTTAACCCCGTCAAAAGATTCGTCTTCTTCTTTTCAATAAAAATCCTTTTATTAACTGTGGGGGCAACCCCTTGGGTTTTCTTTATTTTCTCCTTTGGTTTTATTTTAAAACCGTCTCATTTTCTTTTCTCTTTTAAAGGACTTCTATTTTATTCTTTAAACAAAAGAGGTTTTATTTATTTCTTCAAAAGGGTTTTAATTTTTAATTCTTCAAAATATTTTATTTTATTCGTTTGAGAAAAAATGCCCAAGCTATTTTATGTTTGGGGTTTAATTTTCAAAGGAGCAAAAGCATTTTATTTATTTTTGTTAAACGTTTTTCTTTTGTTAAAGCTTTCTATTTTTTTCAAAGTAAAAAAAATCAAAGGATTGAGAGAGGAGCCCAGCCTAGCCTAGCGTATGGCCGAGTTGGGCCAAGGCCCAGCCAGTCCCCTCCCTGACCTAGCCCGAGCGGTGCGCCCTTCCTCATCCCCCTCGTGCCGTCAACTCCCTCGTCCTCCCCTTGTTCCCCTCCAGCGCCATGCCCTGCGCGCCGCCTGCCGGCTGCGCCCTAGCCTCGGCCTCGCCCCTCTTCCCCGCGCTCCACCCCCCAGCGCCAGCCTCTTCCCCCGCGAGCCGCCATGCTCCCTGCTGCCGTTCCCCAGCGCCTCCTTCTCCCCTCGCCTTCAGGTCTCTCTGCTCCTCCCCGTGAGCAGCCCGCGTGCGCCGCCTCGCCCTGTGCCTCGCCGGCCTCCCGTCCTCACCTTCCCTGCCGTTGTTCCCGGCCCCGAGCTTGCATGGCCGCCGTTCCCCGTGCTCGCCCCACCGGCCGCTTCTTCCGCCGGTGCTCTGCTGCTCGCTGGTGCAGCCGCCCTGCTCGCCGATCCCCCGCGCCGCGATGCCTTTTTGCTAGCCTGCTGTTGCGTTTTTTTTTTCTGCTGCTCGCGTGCTGATGCTGCCAGCTAGCTGGAGCCGATGATGTTACTATGCTTGTGTTGCCGCTGCTTGCCGATTTGCTGTTGCGCCTATTGCTGTTGGTACCGAGCCAGCTTGCGTGCCTTGCTGCTGCCAGGCGAGATGCTGCTTAGTTGCTGTTGTTTGCTGCTGCCTTGCGTTGTTGCTAGTAGATGCCTGCTAGATGCTTGCCCTGCTAGATAGTTGCTTGCTTTGATGCTTGCGTGCTGCTTAGCTAGTGTTAGTTGATTAGGTGATGTTTGCCGTGTTGTAGGTGTTAGTTCTTGTGCTGCAGTTTGATGCTTGCTATGCCGCCGCTAGTCGGTGTTGCTGTCCCATGATGTTGCCGAGCTTGCTGTGCTGTGGCCGAAGCTAGTTGTTGTAGTTGTTGTCGGCCGCTGCCCGCTAGATGTTGTTGTATCGCCTGCCGTCGCCGCGTAGACCATTCCCTCCTTCGTGGAGCCGACAATTCGACGAGCACCACGTCGTACTCGACGACCCCGGAAACGAGTTCGACTTCCTCGACGTTGCCGGAGACCCGTGTTCGACTACCATGGTGAAGACCGTGAACCACGACGCCGAGTACGACTACCGTCGACGAGACCGTGTACCACTACTTCAACTACCGGCGCATGTACGACTACTTCCACGACTTCCACGACGTCCGCTTCGAACCGATCCCCTCCGATTCGCACGCGTCGAAGGTATAACGATGAGACGTGGCCGAGAACCGTATTCATGTGATGTATGAGATGATTATGTTTGCGCCTTATGTTGTCGTTGCACGTGTTCCTCTCGTTGAGCCCCGACACATGGGAACCCGGTAACCGGGATCACCCCATCTTTATTTACCGTTCCCGCACGCGTTCCCAGTACGTTGGCACGTTATCTCGACGAGTTATCGGGATAGGAACGTTTCCGTGGCATCGTTTCCATCTTGTCGACATAGTTCCCCTCTCGCTCGCCGTGGCGACACATGTTTCCTTCTCTTCTTGCCCATGATGTTTGAACTCGCATGCATGACGCATTCATGGCATAATTGTCTTGTGTTGCATGTCTCTTGTAAGTAGCTCCGATCTATGTCTCATGTGTTACCCTACTAGGATGCCACGTAGAACCGTCGCTTCACCCCTTGTCATGTTAAAAAACATTTAACATTGCTGGTAAATTAACGGGAGTGAACTAATAATTAATCGTGGAGTTTCGTCGGTATGCAACTCGTTGCATATTGAGCTTCATTTAATGTGTAGTGTTTGCGTGAGGTGAATTGCCATGCCATTCCGTGCATCGATGAACTGATCATGCATCATATTAGGGTTTGCATCATGTCTTGCTTTTTCTGTGGTGAATATCTGTGTTGATGCTTGTTTCCGGTTTGCTCCGTCTCGATAGAGTTCTGCAAGCGTGTCGGAATGTGAGGACCCGTTCAACTATGTTGGTTCGTCGACTTGTCGGAGTCATTCTTCTTCTCAGCGGGATCTCAGGCAAGATGATCATTTCCCCAGATACCATTACTATCATTGCCATGCTAGTTTTATCATTTCTGTCGTTATGTCTCGTTGCCTAGCACATATTAAATATCAGCCTCTCAACAATGCCATGAAAACCTTCAACCTGTTCAACCTAGCAAACCACTGATTGGCTATGTAACTGCTTGCTTAACCTTGTTGTTAGCGTTGCTAGTTGCAGGTGCAGATGCTTCCATGTGATAACATGGGTTCCTTGTCTTATCACCATATTAATGCTATTTAATTTAATGGACCTATATACTTGGTAAAAGGTGGAAGGCTCGACCTTTCTAGCCTGGTGTTTTGTTCCACCTTTGCCCCCTTAGTTTCCGACTACCGGTGTTATGTTCCATAAATGAGCGCTCCTAACACGATCGGGGTTGTTATGGGGACCCCCTTGATAATTCGTTTTAGATTAAAGCTGGTCTGGCAAGGCCCAACTTTGGTACTACATTTGCCTAAACACCTAATAAAATTGCATAGGGACTTTCCGGACCCCGAGGATAATTTAATCAACACCCGGGCCAGTGCTCCTCATGAGTGTTGGCCCCACCTGAGCGATGTCCGGCGCCCCTCTGGTCACCCGGAGGTTTAGCGATCCCGACGTCTAGCTCATCCGCCGTGTCCTAAGAACAAGGTACGCGACTCCTATCAGGATCGTCGACACGTCGGGCGGCCTTGCTTGATTAGTTTTACCTTTGACGAGATATCTTGTGCATCGGGATTCCGGTGATGCTTTGGGTAACCTCAGAGTTGAGGTTTTCCACTAGGGAATCCGACGAGATCGCGAGCTTCATGATTGAGGACTTCTATGCGGCTTGTGGTAGTTTGTGATGGACTAGTTGGAGCACCCCTGCAGGGTTAAATCTTTTCGGAAAGTCGTGCCCGTGGTTATGTGGCAACGTGGAAACTTCGTTTAACACTGGTTCTAGATAACTTGAAGTTAACTTAATTAAAACTTGCCAACTGTGTGTGTAACCATGACTGTCTCTTTCGTGAGTTCTTTCTCCGATCGAGGACACGGTGGGGTTATGTCTGACGTAGGCAGGTGTTCAGGATCATTCATTTGATCATCAGTAGTCACGTCCGTTATGCGTAGCTCTTCCCCCTCTTATTTCTTGTACTCGTAAGTTTAGCCACCAAATATATATGGTTAGCCGCTGCTGCAACCTAACCACTTAACCATACCTCACCCATTAAGCTTTGCTAGTCTTGATACCTTTGGAAATGAGATTGCTGAGTCCGTTGTGGCTCACAGATTACTGCCGCACCAGTTGCAGGTACAGGTCAAGGTCACTTGACGCGAGCGCGTTGATTGTTCATTTGGAGTTGGTTCTTCTTCTTCTTCATCATCGATCTAGGATGGGTTCCAGGCCGGCAGCCTGGGATGACAAGGATGGACGTCGTTCTTCTTTTGTCGTTTGTTTTCGTCCGTAGTCGGACCCTGCTCTTACTCTTGATGTTTATGTAATGTACTGATGTGACTCTGATGTAGCTTGTGGCGAGTGTAAGCCAACTCTGTATATATATCTCTTCTTTTTAGTACATGTACTTATAACGATATCCATTCTGGCAACACGACGAGATGCACTTCTATCCCTAACGAGGCCTTCGTGCCAAATTGAGGATAGGGTCGCATCTTGGGCGTGACAGCGGCGAGGCGAAGAGGAGCTCGGCAGGGGCTGCGAGGGACACCGGATCCGTCTTGCCGGCGGCGAGGCTTGCAGGAGGCGAGGCGGCGGCGCGCGACGGGGAAGCCGTGGGAGCACGGCGCCATGGAGGATCTCGGAGGAGGAGGCTCGGGCTGCGGGACGCGGGGAGCACGGGAAACAGCGACGGTTTCGGGCCTGGCGGGCCAGCCGTGGGCTCGCGGGCCCGGCGGCATGAGTAGGAGGTGGGAGGAGGCTGCGGGAGGAAAACGAGGGGGGGTTAGGGTTTTCCTAAAAATTAGGGGGAGGCCTATTTATAACAAATGGGGGGCTAGGTTAACCGAAATCGCGCTCCGGATCCAACCGCGGGGTCGGATTCGAACGATTCCGCACGCGGGAACGGGTACACGACTATGTAGAGGGGATATTCGGAGACGAGAGGGAGAATGGGCAGCGCGGCAACGAGTTTTAAAACACCGACGAACGTCCGACGGTAGACCGAAGGCGGTGCCGCTATGGTCGACCGTTCGGGTACCAGACGGACTCCGATCGCGACGAAATTCGACAGGCGGCCTAGCTATAACTAAACACGACCGCATGCCAAGTTTCACCCCGATCAGAGAAAGTTTTACGCACACTTTTAAAACAGGGTTTCGACGGTGCCGCGGGGCGCGTGCGAGTACGGTTGGACTCAGAACGGACAACGACGAGAACCGGCAACTACTAACGAATGCAAGTTTTGAAAACTGGCGGCAACGAGATGCCGGTGCAATGCAGATGATGCGCATGATGCGATGATGATGCAACAAAAGGAAATAGACACACGACGAAAACGGAATAGAAGGGGAATCTTCTGGAACGTCGGCATCGGGGTGTCACAGTAAATCTAGATGATATAAATGGTCAAACTATTTGCATTAGATTTCTTGCATCTAGACAGGAGTGTTTTCGGGCCTCCGGATATAATCTTCAAGTTATATCATATTCGATCTTCAGAGCCGATGTTCCACGAAGATATTAGTTCTTCTTAACCACCCATATGTGGAGAGGTGGCTTAGAATCAATGAGCCTTAGTGCAGCATCAAAGAACTTAGGCAATGAAGCCCTAATACTACGCTTCACAGGAGGGTTAGAGTACTCAAAAGAATATGTACATAAATTCTTAGTCTTATGAACATAGTGCTTCATGCTAAAGTGCTCATACACATGACTCTTTTCAGTCCTTCCATGCAAAACATAATTGTTAGCATGATCATATGACGATCTTTGTCTTTGTGAAGACTTCGATTCGGGGTTTCTCTTCTTCCTAAGAGATGTCGTTATGAAATTTACAAGGACCTTCTCAAGAAGACATTTGGGAACCCACATCCTCTTCATAAGTGAACCGTTCTAATAGTTAGTTCCAATGAATCTCGCAAACTCTTCACCATTCTCACATGAACAGTTTGTTATTGGAGACGAAAGACTAATCAATAATAATCGGATTAGCACAGTTAAAACCATATAATGTAGATGGATCAACTCAAGGACTAATGCGTCTCTATCGTATCTATAAATTTTTATTGTTCCATGCCAATATTATACAACTTTCACATATTTTTGGCAACATTTTATATGATTTATTGGTCCAACATATTGATCTAGTGGCAAGTGCCAGTTCTGTTTGTTGCATGTTTTTTGTTTCACAGAATATTTATATCAAACTAATTTCAAACACGATAAAATTTTATGAGAATTATTTTGGAATATATGCGATTTTGGGGAGGTGGAATCAAAGCAAATGGAGGCCCACAACCTCCACTACACACCAGGGCACACCTGCCCCCCCCCCCGGCATGGGGCGGTGTCTAGTGGGCACCCGTTACGTCGGTTGGGGCTCTTCTTCGGACGCAGGAAAGATAATTTATGGGCAAAAATTCCCTCAAAATTTCAGCCCCATCGGAGTTACGGATCTCCGGAAACTTAAGAAATGGTGAAGGGCAAGAAAACAGGAAAGCGAAACAGAAGAGAACACAGAGGGAGATCCAATCTCGGAGGGGCTCCCGTCCCTCCGTTACCATGGATGCGATGTACCAGAGGGGGAACTCTCCTCCCATCTAGGGGAAGGCCAAGGAATAAGAATAAGGAAGGGTCCTCTCTCCCCCTCTCTCCCGGTGGCGCCGGAGTGCCACCGGGGCAAGGAGCGTGACGGCGATCTACATCAGCAATCTTATCGCCGTCAACGCCAACTCTCTCCCTCTCTATGCAGCGGTGTAGCACCTATTTTGCTGTTGTAACTCTCTACTTAAACATGGTTCTCAGCACTACATACTATTTCCCAATGATATGTGGTTATCCTATGATGTTTGACTAGATCCGTTATGTCCTACGGGTTAATTGTGATATGATGTTATTGATATGAGTTGTGTGTTGATATGATGTTGTCCTAAGGTGCCTTCCATGATGCGCACACATGAAGCATACGCGCTGGAGGGTTTGCAATATGTTCATAATTCGCTTATAGTGGGTGGCAAGAGTGGCAGAAAGTTACACCCGAGTAAGGGAGTTGTGCGCCTATGGAAGTAAAGAGGACTTGATGTTTAATGCTATGGTTGGGTTTACCTTAATTATTTCAAGTAGTTACGGATGCTTGCTAGAGGTCCAATCATAAGTGCATATGATCCAAGTATGGAAAGTGTGTTAGTGTATGCCTCTCCCTCATTGCACATAATAAGTATCTATCATGTTATATTCAATTGCCTATGGACAATCTTTCTCTTGCATTACACAAAAAGCTCTCTACTAAACAACCCCTAACTTTTATTTACTTGCACTTTATTTTTCCGGAAAATAGTTTCATACTTGTTCTAGGTAAAATAAGTGTTTGCGCGCGTAGAGTTGTATCCGTAGTCGATAGAACTTGAGAGAATATTAATTCTACCTTTAGCTCCCCATTGGGTTCGACACTCTTACTTACCGGAAGAGGCTACAAACGAACCTCTACACTTGTGAGTTATCAAGACCTTTTTCTGATGCCGTTGCTGGGGAGCAATAGTGTGGGGTGAATATTCTCGTGTGTGCTTGTTTGCTTTGTCACTAAGTAGTTTTTATTTTCTGTTCTAAGTTGTGCTCTATCTTTAGTTATGGATATGGAACACGAAATACCAAAACAATTAGGTGTACTTGCTACTCATGGAGATCGGGAACCTCCTAAACCTTTGATGCTCGTTATGTGAAAAATATTAAACACTACTTTGATAATCCTAAGTAAATCCCCATTCAACTTGATAATGGGAGTAACGTTGGATCAAAGTGAATACTTTAGGGATTATCTCTTATCTCAAAAAGTGAAACACTTATGGGATCAAATTAGAATTTTGCATTGGTTTTCTTGGGATGCATGTTTGAGATGTGATTATACTTGTTGCTCCAAGATTAAGGGTCTACACCTTCCTTTTCAATGTGAATTTAATGATAATAAAACCTTGTCTTCTTATGCTAAGGGTATATATGATTACTATGACGTGGAACGAATAGAAGAATGTGTTGCTTTTAAAGGTGCTTATGAAATTGCTTCTTTGCTTGAAAGTTATGATGATGTTCCTTACAAATCTAATTTTTTTGCAATACTTAAATATTTCAATGATAATGATGAATACAATGATGATATTAATGAATTTATTTAAACAATGACGGCTCCCTTGGAAGATATTAATATTTTGCACGAATCTATGTAAGAAGAAATTTTTGAGACTGTGAGCTCATTAGATGAAAAAGATGAGGAGGAGAGCGATGAACAAAGGGAAGAAGAGCGGATTAGCTACCCGTGCCCACATTCTAATGAGAGTAACTCTTCAACTCATACATTGTTTAATTTCTCTTCGTGCATACCGAAGGATGAATGTTATGATAAGTGTTATGATCCCGTTGATTCTTAGAAATACCCCTTTTTGATGAAATTGATGCTTGCTATGCTTGTGTCCATGATGATAATATGAATTATGCTTACGAAGATGAACTTGCTATAGTTCCTTATGTTAAGCATGAAATTGTTGCTATTGCACCCATGCGTGATAGTCCTATTATATTTTTGAATTCTCCCAACTACACTATATCGGAGAAGTTTGCACTTATTAAGGATTATATTGATGGGTTGCGTTTTACCACTTCACATGATGATTTTGATGGATATAATATGCATGTTCTTGCTGCACCTACTTGCCATTATTATGTGAAAGGAACCAAATATTCACCTCTCTATGTTTCCAATACGATAAAATTGCAAGAAACTACTTATGATATGTATTGGCCTTTACTTTGTGTGAATATATTTTTATTTTATGACATGTCAATGCATAGGAAGAGAGTTAGACTTTGTTGTCACATGATATACATCACTTTGTGCTCACTACTTAATTATAAATAATTTTTATGAAAATTGGCTTTGATATACCTTGGGATTCGGGTGGATCCATTACTTGAGCACTTTATGCATGGCTTAATGTCTTTAAAGATAACGCTGCTGGCGAGACAACCTGGAAGTTTTAGAGAGTTATTTATTTATGGTGTGTGCTTTTAAAATAAACAAAAAAGATAAAGTTGGGAACTTAAAACTTTTTCAAAAAGAAAAGTGAAAGTGAGAAGGACGAGCGCCATTGAAGTGGGGGCTAGCCTTGAACTTTGTGCATGCCCATGGAAAAAATGTGAATCTTGATTACAGAAACTTGTCAACTAAAATAATTACCCATTTGTATAAATACATTGTATTATAAAAATAATGTGTCAGGATTTTCCTTTACAATGATTAGATTGCTTATTGGTATGTGCGGTGCAAAAACAAAATCTTTGGGTGTAGTGCGTGAATTTACATTTTTTAGTGGAACGTCCAAAGTTTCTGAATTTTTCAAAAGTGATGCTAAGAATATTTTTTTTATTTTGTCCTAATTTTTTAGAATCTCTTAAGTTAGAGAAGTACGGTCAATGTTCATATTACTACAAATTGTCCTATTTTTGACACATTCTGGTTTGATGCATTGTTTTGCTCGTTTTGATGAAACTATCGAGTGTATCGATGGTATAAGCCATGGAGAAGTTATATTACAGTATCTACAATGCAAAAAAATATGAATGAGTTTGTAATAGTACTTAAGGTAATAACTTGCATTATTATACTAACGGATCTCACCAGTTTTCTGTTAAGTTTTGTGTGGATGATGCGTTCGAAGTTCGAGGAGGTCTCGATATGAGGAGATGAAGGAGAGGCAAGAGTTCAAGATTGGGGATGGCAAAGGCACCCCAAGTAAATATCCAAGGAGACTCAAGCGTCTAAGCCTGGGGATGCCCCGGAAGGCATCCCATCTTTCTTCAACAAGTATCGTTATGTTTTCGTCTTTGTTTCGTTCACGTGATATGCGTAAATCTTGGAGCATATTTTGTGTTTAGTTTTAAATTTTATTTTATGCACCATGTTCATGTGCTTCACTTATATTATTTGAAGTTTGAATTGTATGTTTCTCTACATATAGAAAACCGTTATTTATAGAATGATCTTTTGCTTCACTTACATTTATTAGAGCGTGCTCTTTTGTAGAAAAAATTAAGCTCTCATGCTTAACTTATACCTATTTATAGAGTCAAAAGGAATTGGTCATTTACATGGTTAGTCATAAAATCCTACATCAAACTTGTAGATCACTCACTATGATATGTTTGATTCCTTGCAATAGTTTTGCGACATTAAGATAACTTATATTATTTGAAGTTTGAATTGTATGTTTCTCTACATATAGAAAACCGTTATTTATAGAATGATCTTTTGCTTCACTTACATTTATTAGAGCGTGCTCTTTTGTAGAAAAAATTAAACTCTCATGCTTAACTTATACCTATTTATAGAGTCAAAAGGAATTGGTCATTTACATGGTTAGTCATAAAATCCTACATAAAACTTGTAGATCACTCAGTATGATATGTTTGATTCCTTGCAATAGTTTTGCGACATTAAGATAGTAATGTGTGGGTGCACTAGTTGATGATTGTGAATTAGTAAGAATATTGATGTTAATGTTTGTGATTCTCAAAACATGCACCTATAGTCTCTGGTTATGCGATGAAGTTGGAGCATAATTTATCCTTGATTGAAATTCTTTGTGTTGTTATAATCGGAGTCGCACGATGGTTAACTCCTCCCAACCTTCTCCCTAGGAGCATGTGAGTAGTGATTTGCTTCAAGAGAGATAAAAAAATCTTGCAATAAGTATGTGAGTTCTTTATGACTAATGTGAATCCATGGATATACGCACTCTTACCTTTCTGCAATTTGCTAGCCTCTACGGTATTGTGCATTGCCCTTTCTCACTCGAGAGACGGTGCAAACTTCGTAGGTGCATCCAAACCCTGTGACATGATACGCTCTATCACACACAAGCCTTATTATATCTTCCTCAAAATAGCCGTCATACCTACATATTATGGCATTTCCATAGCCATTCCGAGATATATTGCCATGCAACTTCCACCGCTTCCGTTTTTATGACTTGAGCATTTATTGTCATATTGCTTTACATGATCGTAAGATAGCTAGCATGATTTTTCAATGGCTTGTCAATTTTTTGATATCTTTTGCTACACTAGATCATTGCATATCCTGGTACACTACCATAGGCATTCATATAGAATCATACTTTGTTTTACGTATCGAGTTGTAATATTGAGTTGTAAGTAAATAGAAGTCTAATGATCATCATTATTCATTATTAGAACATTATCCCAGTTAGAAAAGGATGATGGAGACTATGATTGCCCCACAAGTCGGGATGAGACTCTGGACGAAAAATGAAAAATGTGGGAGGCCAAATGAGCCCACCACAAAAATAAAAAAAATAACAAAGAGAAAGAAAAAGGAAAAAGGAAAAAATAAGAGAAAAGAGACAAGGGGCACGCTAATTCCACGCTTGTTCTTCAAAGAAGCACCATGTTCTTCTTATATAGAGTCTCTTGTTTTATCACTTTCATATACTAGTGGAAATTTTTCATTATAGAGTTTGATGCACGCCCACTTAGTTTTCATATTGAGCTTTCGTACACTTATAGCTCTAGTGCATCTGTTGCATGGCAATCCCTACTCCTCGCATTGATATCTATTGATGAGCATCTCCATAGCCCGTTGATACGCCGAGTAGATGCAAGACTTTCTTCTTCAATTTTATAACTTTAAAACCTACCAACATATTATATTCCACCTTTATGATATATCCATGGTTCACGCACATGTATTGTGTGAGTAATAAAAAGTTGAAGCGCGTTAAAAAGTACGATCCAATCGCTTGATTTGACACCGGGGTGCTCATGATTTATACCTTATGCTAGGAAGACCAAGCATGATACACTATATCATTTTGTAGAAATAGCTTTCTTTAGCATTGTTATTTTAAAAGGACAAGAATGTTTGCTAGTGAACCTGAGTATAGATGTATTTTTATCAAATGATAGACTATTACCTTAAATCACTCATATCTTAATATTCATGCCATGATTAGATATATGATCAAGATTATGTTAGATAGCATTACCCATTAAAAATTATCTTTTTTATCATTTACCTACTCGAGGACAAGCAGGAATTAAGCTTGGGGATGATGATACGTCTCCGCCGTATCTATAATTTTTTATTGTTCCATGCTTATATTATACAACTTTCACATATTTTGGGCAATATTTTATATGATTTATTGGACTAATATTTTGATCCAGTGCCAAGTGCTAGTACTTGTTTGTTGTACGTTTTTTGTTTCGTATAATATCCATATCAAACAAAGTCCAAATGCGACAAAAATTTACGATGAATTATTTTAGAATATATTAAATTTTGAAGAGGTGGCATCAACGCAAACGGAGGCCCACAACCTCCAATAGACACGAGGGCGTGCCTGGACCCCCCACGCGCGGGGTCGTGTCTAGTGGGAACCCCTTAAGTCCGTTGGGGCTCTTCTTCCGGCGCAAGAAAGCTAATTTATGGATAAAAATCCCCTCAAAATAGCAGCTCGATCGGATTTACGGATCTTCGGGCATTTAAGAAACGGTGAAGGGATAGAAAACAGGAACGTGAAACAAAAGAGAACAAAGAGGGAGATTCAGTCTCGAAGGGGCTCCCACCATTCCACTGCCATGGAGGCCATGGACCACACGGGGAACTCTCCTCCCATCTAGGGGGGCAACAAAGAAAAAGAAGGAGGGGGCTCTCTCCACCTCTTTCCCAATGGCGTTGGAGTGCCGACGAGGCAAGGAGCATGACGGCGGTCTACATCAACAATCTTGTCGCCGTCAACGCCAACTCTATCCCCCTCTATGCCGCGGTATTCACCTCTTTTCAAGTTGTAACTCTCTGCTTAAACATGGTGCTCAACACCAGATACTATTTTCCAATGATATGTGGTATAATCGAATGTTCATGCTTTCAAATATGTGCATGAGTTTAGAAAATGTTTATGATTTCATGAAATTAAAAATCATAGTGTATCTGAGTGATGCAACAAAATTTATTCATGATCATTGTAGATTATGATTTACTTTTCTCCCATTACAACGCACGGGCTCTTTTGCTAAACTAAAAAGAAATGAAGGGATTACATGCTCTTTTGCTAAAACGTTATATTTTATTAAAATTAAGAAAATTCCTATGTTTTACGATATTATTATCAATGTTTATTAAAATGGATATATAAATTGATGCATAATGACATAAGGAGCACGTTATTCTTACTTTTTCATCCGGTGCAACGTACGGACATTTGTACTAGTAATTATATAAACGCGAGAGAAAGAAAAACAAAAAGAAACATGATCGGCTACACCGGTCCAGATCGAAACTGTGGATTTCGCACCCCGCGTGCCAACGGGCCACCGTTCCACGTACGCCGACGGGACGAATTCCGCCCGGACCGCGCGCGTTCCCTTTCGAACCGAACCATCAACGGAATTACGGAGGAGTATTATACTGCCGGCTTCCAGTTTAGCCGCAGCTAATTTAGCTGGACCCCTCGTCGCCAGCGAGCACGTATGACGTCTACGCACGCATGAGGACAATAAACAATTACTACCCGAGGAGCCGCGAGCCGCGACGAAACCGGCGGCCAGCCACATCCATCCATCCATCCATCCAGTGGCGACATGCGTGCGTGCGTGCGCGTAGCTGGCTGGACGGATGGATCGGGCAGCAGCAGGCAACAGGCGCCGCGCCGCGCGCGGGGCCCACACGCCCCGCGGCCGCAGCGAAGGCGAGGGCGAACGAAACTGCCGCCGCGCGAATCACTGCACCCCGATGCCCGCCGCTCCCGCGCGCGGGGCCCGCCCCCTGTCTGCCGCGACCACGCCAGGTCTCCCCGCCCCATCCTCTACGCCCGCCACGCACACGCACCACCCGCACCAACCCACCCACTCCACCCTTTCCCTCGCACTCCCCACGTCCCACGGAGGCCACAGGGTGGCCACGGAGCGCGGTGCCGCAGCGCGGATCCAGGCAGGGAGTGGCCGGCAGCGGCGGCACACGTGGCCCGTGGGCGCGTCGCCCACACGCTCACGCTACTCCCAAGGTCACGAGCGGAAAAGGGCGACCAACCACCCGCCCCACCCCGCGCACCGCGCGCACACGGTCGCGATCCTCCGCCGTACGGGGCCACGCCCTGCCCCGCCCACACCGACGGAACGGAAGCGTCCCCGCGGGCCCGCCCCGCAGAGAGTGGGCACCGCACTGCTGGCCGCCGCGCCACCGCTTTCCGTTAATTTAATAATAACAACTCATTTCACGTCTGCTACTACGCGCCTCCCCTACCTCGTTCGTTATCCACATGCCTCGCCTACGTCTCTCCGCAGGAAACAGCCTGGAGTGGACGCCACGTACGACGGCACAGGAGCGCTGATTATTTTTTTCCTGTTTACGATCTGACACCGGACACTTCGATCGTGCTGCTGCGAGAAGAAGACTTGGCCAAAGCAAAGCTCGACTAGAAATACATAAAATACAAAATCCTCCGTCGGCAGGGCGGCTCCGAGCGCACCGGCGGATTTACCTTACTCTATCTTGTTTTTTTTTACGCTTGTTGTACTGCCAGGTTAAATTAAAGCTCCAAAGGCCGGACGCAGACGGCGACATTTTTTCCAAGGGACCGTCCGCGCATATCCTTGTTTATTATTATTGCGATTCATCGTGAGCGCGATATGGAGTGGTAGGAGCAGCAGTAAATTGGACACGTAGTGGGGGCCGAGCATGGATCCATGCAGCGCACGCACGAGCTGACCCGACCCGACCCGACCTTTCTTCCACCGGCCAATAATGACGATGTGGCATGGGTCGCAAGCAAGCGGCCAGACGAGACGAGACGACGGGCGCAAACCCACCCAAACGCACTTACTCTGCTCCATCTACTACTCGGGGTATCTTCCGTTTCAGCAAAAGATCTGCTATAAAATGCTTCAATAACTGAGTACTAGTAGAGAGTAAATACGAGTGGTCGCTTGGGCTGTCAAAGTAGAAGTAACTCATTATAATTCGGTCCATAACAACGCCGGCAGGATCTGTCTTGGGCGACAATACATCCATCTCTCTGGCTCTCTTGCTCAAGCCAACTACTCTCCGGCGAAAAAAAGAAACCGTATTTACAGATCTGCCCCTGCCGTTGTTATGCAAGGGGGCCTCAACTAAGCATCATGGAGGTACATGGAGTTTTTTCTTCCTTCTAGGGAGAGAAAAAGAAAAAGGAGACGAAAGAAAACTAGCAGTCATATCATCTAAATAAACTCGGGCCACCGATCAGTGCTCGGCCGGCGGCGGGCAGTTCAGGTCAAGATCAAAAGGGACGGGCTTCCTTGCGGGCGGCGACGGCGCCAGATCCACGATCGACGAGGAGTCGGAGTCGCTCGGGGACACGGACGCCACGGTGACCTTCGGGGCCAGGTTGTACATGTGGCAGCCGGCGGCGGCGGCCGCCGCGGCCTGTCCGAAGAAGTAGTACGGGTGCGAAACGGGGTAGCCGCTGAAAGGGAACCGCATGCCGGCCCCGGCGGTGCTGGCCGCGCGGTGGAACAGGTCGAGCTCGACGGAGGGAGGGAGCGGCATGGCCTGCATGGGTGCCTGCACGTCGCCGCCGAAGGAGTCCACGGTGCTGCTGTTGCTGCTCCGGCTGCCGTCGCCGGTGAGGGCTGCGGCGGGCGGCGCGGAGGCGAAGGGGAAGTTGGTCTTGGCCTTGTTGCCGCGGTACTCGCGCGCGGCGGCGTCGTAGGCCCGCGCGGCCTCCTCGGCCGTGTCGTACGTGCCGAGCCACACCCGGCTCTTCTTGGCCGGGTCGCGGATCTCCGCCGCGTACCGGCCCCACGGGCGCTTCCTCACGCCCCTGTAGTGCGGGCCGACGCCTCCACCGTTGGCGCCGCCGCCGACGCCGAGCGCCAGGCCGGTCGCGGCGACCGCGGCAGCAGGCGGCGTCGCCGTCTTGTCGGACGTCCTGGGCGCCATGGCTTCCCTTTCTTTTTCTTGTTGCGGATGGGTGTGTGCGTATCAAGCTGATGGATGGCGTGCAGGATCTGGGAGGTGGGAGAGAGGGAGGAGGGACGCTCCTTATTATAGGGGGTGGGGGGGAGCAGCTGGTTAAAAAGGGAGGAAATGGGGAGCGAGTGGTGGAGCGGCAAGAGGAGGGAATAAAACTCGGCGCAGTCGGGAGCGGTTTGACTGTCCGCGCCGCCGCCCCTCGTCTTTTAGCGTGGCGGCATTACAATTGTAACGCCCGCTTTTTCATCCGGACCCTCTGGATCCGCGGAATTGCCCCAACCCTGGATCCGTTACAAATTTTGTGGTTCCGTCCCTTCTCGGTCACGCGTTGGGCATGAAGTTTGTGTGCACTAGAAAATGCATAAAAGCAACTAAATAAAATGAATAAAACACACAAAAGAAGCACACCAGCAATTGAATTATGGGATGTGTCTTCTTCGCGAACCTATACCAATGACACGTCCATTGTAGCAACAACTATAGTTTCGCGCCATTGTTGTAACAATAAAGTTTCATCCACACATGCAACTGAGAAATCATCGAACCCTGCCATGAAACGGAAGTGACGTCCATCCGGGACGAGCAAGGGCCTAGAGAAGAGGATGATGCTGGATTACATGACAAAGGTCACCACAAAAAAGGCATCAAGGCGCTGACACCTCCCAAATAAACACGGCTGATAATCAATTGTGAACCGCGTCGGTCGATAAGATCACGTGGTTGCCAACGCGTCAACGTCGTTCAAATCAACACTACCATGGTAGGGACAAAGCTGCAATAGAACTATCCTCCATGGCTTCATCTTCAGCACCAAAGTGCCGCCAAAAGAGACTAACACCAACGGACTACAAGTCATAATCGCTTATTTGGGGTTTGCTCACCCTAACACAACCTACGATCCGGCAAAAGGAAGGGGAACTAACTGCCTCACTTGTAGTGAGTCGAGGAAGATGGTAGTGGTTTAGGTTAGCTCCAGCAAACTCTTCCTTGGAGAAAGATGCTATCCAATCTATAGTATTACTTTATTTGTTCTATTTATCTTTTTGTTATCCATGACTTCTCATTGTGGTCGTTCAATTGTGATAAATGAAGTGTGAATAGTAACATGTCTAAGCCAATGGTATCAACATAGGAGTATCTAAAAAACGTTTACAAACTTATGGTAGCATATAAGTTATAACAAAATGTATTCATTTGTTTTGTAACTGTGATGGTAGTAGCTCGCTCTGAGTGTGCGTGATGAGATATGATTGTGTACGACAATGATAGCGTTACAATTCACTACAATCTAAACAAAATTGGGTATCATGTGGTAATTGAAGCAACATTTTTAAGTGCAATGAAATACTTATCGTTATTTTTTATATGTCGTATGCATATTTAATAATATCGCGTAGATTTGAGTGTGTGACTGGACGATAGCTCTACATTTTTCTGTAACCATAAACAAAGCAAATGTCGTCGGTTGTGTCATAAGTGATTTGGACATGACCCTATAGATATAACCATAATTATTACGTGCAAAGACAATTATCACGTGAATTCTAGTATATATAATTTATATTAGAATTCACCTGATAATTCTCTTTGTCCATAATAAGTATGGTCATCTCTATAGGGGTCATGTCCATATCAATAAGGGTATGCTCACTCGGTTCTAGCTAATGTTTTGTCGTAAATGTTTGTGAAAGTAATAGCTAGCCATGATTGTGTAGGATGATGACTAAGCTACACTTCATTCTAAAATGGAAATATTTTTTTGCGACATAAAATGCTCTCAAATTTTAATTAATGTTGGACGATACATTTATATCAAGATAGTAATTTGTAGCGACATATTAAGTGCAATGAAGATGCTTCCTGTTATCTCTTTTTACATATGCGGATTTTACTATACTAGGCATATATGAATGTTGGTTATGCCATATGTGTTTGCTCACTCAATTTTAGCTATTGTTCTAATAGTAACAACATGTGTATGCATTAAACATATCTGAAAACAACCAATACTTTGTAGCAATGTACTAACTACAACATGAATGGTAACAGACCAATTGTCACTATCATTCTAGCCATCGTGACAATTAGTGTACGAGACGACGATAACTCTACATTTTTCTGTCATATGCGGATTGTATTATAGCATGCAGATATGAATGTCATCGATTATGCCATATGTGCATGCTCACTCTTTCTTAGTTGTTATTTTTATAGTAATAACATGTGTATGCATTCAACGTATCTGAAAGCACCTAATACTTTGTGAAAATGTATTAACTACAACAGTAATGATAACAACCCAATTGTCACTATCTATTCTAGCCACCTTGCATGTGCGGCATGATGATAACTCTACATTTCATTTTGCCCTTTGCGGATTTTATTATAGCTTGCATATATGAATCTCATCAGTTATGCCATATGTGCCTACTCACTCAGTTTTAGCTACTCTTAGTAACAATATGTGTATGCATTCAACATATCTGAAGGCTCCTAATAGTTTGTAGCAATGTATTAACCACAACAAGAATGATAACACTCCAATTGTCACTATCTATCCTAGCCACCGTGAGTGCGGGTGATGACGAGAATTCTATTTTTTTTGTTTGCGAATTTTATTATACCATGCAGACATGAATGTCATCGGTTATACCGGATGTGCCTGCTCACTTAGTTTTAGATATTGTTTTAATAGTAACAACATGTATATGCATTCAACATATCTCAAAGCTCCTAATACTTTGTAGCAATGTATTAACTACGAAAAAAACGACAACACTCCAATTGTTACTGTCTATTCTAGCCATAGTAAGTGTGCGAGATGATGAGAATTCTATATCTTTCTCATATGTAGATTTTATTAAACATGCAGATATGAATGACATCGTTTATGCCATATGAGTGTGTTCACTCAGCTTTAGCTATTGTTTTCATAGTAACAAGATGTGTATGCATTCAACATATCTAGAAGCATGTAATACTTTGTAGCAATGAATTAAGTACAACAAGAATGATAACACTCCAATCTATTCTAGCCACCATGAGTGTGCGAGATGACGATAACTCTACATTTTTTTGTCGTATGCGGATTTAATTACAGCATGCACATGTGAATGTCATTGTTTATGCCTTATGTGCATGCTCACTAAGTTTTAGCTACTGTTTTAATAGTAACAACATGTGTATGCATTCAACATATCTGAAAGCACCCAATACTTTGTAGCAATGTATTAACTACAACAAGAATGAAAACATTCTAAATGTCACTATCTTTTTTAGCCACCGGGAGTATGCGAGATGATGGCAACTGTACATTTTAGTGCATCCCCGAACAAAAACAGATGTCATTACTCCTTCCATATAACATGCTCATTTGGTTTCAGCTAATTGTATGCAACAGTAAGTACATAACTAAACAAGTATAGACACATGTCTAAATTTGCTTGCTAATTTAAAGAAACATTTGTAACTGCAACAAAAAGTGTCTTAGATATTCCTTCCGTCTCAGTTTACAAGTCCGGCACATGTACCTAGGTCGTTAATTTGATCAACTTAATGAAAGGCATACATAACAAAAATTATATCATTACAACTTTAGATATTCTATTTTCTAATGATATAAGTTTTATGTTAAATAATATACTTTATATAACTTAAATTGACAATCTAGATACACATGCATGCCTTTTAAATGTGACGGAGGGAGTACTAAAAGAATCATCTTAGCTTGTTAGGTAAATTTAACTCCATCTTCTAATTGGTCATCGACTTGTGGCATGCCACATCTTACTTGTAATTTTTGTTGCATTGAAAATACTTTCAAATTTTCGTCCAAAGCATAATGTTATATCTAGAGATCTTGTGGATCCAACGTTATTTGAGGATATAATTATATAGAATTTGACTTGGTAGACTTATAACATAAACAAAAATAAGGATGTAAAAGTGTAAGTTGCATATTTCTAGAAGACTCACGCATAATAAAATGTGTGAACAAGCTTAGATCTGGACCAGAGGGAAAGCGGCACGGATAAAAATCTAACAAAAAACGCAAGATATGTGGAGGATCCCAAAGACACATGATACTCAAATTTGTGATGTCTATAAGCTCACACTAGTGTAGTAGTGTGGGTCTTGAGCTTTTTCCACACAACTGTCTACCGCTTTGAAGAAATTGGATCTGTAAGGAAATATTTTGAGGGGGATGTGAACGCAAAACCGGCCGAGTCCTTCCCATGGCATAAACAAAAGGCATCAAAGCCGCCGCGCGCGTGGGCCGCCCCGCGGCGGTGCGTCGGGCGGCACGTTGCGGCAGCACGTCACGGGCTAGCGCGGGCCCCGCGGAAGGACGGGCGGGCGGGCGGGCGCATCACGATCCGTGCGTCCCGCGCAGCGGTCCGGTCGGCGTACGTACGCTACGCAGCCGGCGGGCGGGCCAGCTGCTAGACCCGCCGCCCGCGTGGGCGTACGGGCACGTGGCCGCTGCCGGCCACGCCCCGCGCTCGACGACGCGGCACGGCGCACCCTCCTCCTCCTTCACACGGCCTCTCGATCGCTACGTCGTCCGGTTTGGCCGTTTGTTTACCTCCGTATGAGGCTCAACCCGCATCGACGGGCGGATGCGTGACGTCCCGGGGACACGATCGGGATCGCGATGGGATCCCTCTCAGAAAGCCGCTTCGCCCGTAGCCACCACGTAAAGTGGGACGCCGACTGATGGACGAGTGAATAAAAAAATTAAAAAAATGAATCGAGGGAGAGAGCGGCGAGAGGGACGGGTGACGACGGCACGCTGGGCGGCAGCGGCAGCGGCCGGGGCGCTCGCGGCCCGCGCCAAGTGTCGGCGTCGGCCGGGTCAGGCGCCCGCGTCGTCGCCTGGGCGAGACGATGGATCGGACGGACGGCGAGGCCACCAACCGTTTGTTCCGTCCCGTGCCGTGGTGGCCCCGCACTGAAAGCGGTGGAAGCGTGGACCGACAGCGCTGGGGAGACCGGCACGCTCCGGTAGGTTTCCGTGCGGTGCGTAGTACGTAGGGACAGCCGTGCCCGTGGGGCGCGTGCATGCGTGAGTGACAGCGCCTCGACGACGCCCCACACCGCACGCTTGCGGCGCTGCCACACTTTCTCTCTCTCTCCCTCTCGGCGAGGACCACGGCATCGCGCTGGTGACGGGTGGGTGGCCGGTTGCGCGTACCCGGCACCGCCTCCCGTGGCATGGTACCAACAACTGTAGTAGTACCACTATTTCTTTCGCGCGAGGTGGGGGTGGGAGCGGCGTGTCCGGAGCCACGCAATTCCAGGTGGGTGTCAGGACGGCAGCAGTAACGTTGTCCGGCGCTCACGCTCCGTGTCCCCGGGGTCGTCTGGCCACCAGAGTCCGCTTCTCCGTTTGGAAAGACGCAGTCGCAGCGTGGCAACGCCTCGTTTCGTTGCTCTCCATGGGGAAAACGGTGGTTGCCGAATTGGCACGTCCAACTGAATCTGTGCTGTAAAAGCAAATCCAACTAGACGATCCAAACACATCATTTTATCCTTTTTCATTCATTTAGATCAACCAAGCATACGCTAAGGCTGGTTATAATGGGTAGTATCATGCATATGCATATGATACTAGTATATGATACCACATCCGTAATGCATAGTATCATATGTTAGTATCATAGGGTAGTTTATTTATTGTCATGCAAGACACATAGTAGCAAATCATTTAATATGATACGGTATCATGATATGATACTCAACCCTCTCTTTCTTTATTTAATTCTATGTCACCTCATCGAAATTGCCTAGTTCGCATGCATGATAGTATCTATGATACTACCATTACGGCCAGCCTAATATACACTTCGGCGTTTGTATCGGGTATGCGCCAACGCTGTCTCACCCATTAATACCGGCGCGTAAAAAAGCAAGAACGAAAATAATAAACAATCATAACTAAACAATAAAAGTCGGTCACGAAGACCGACAGGAGTTCACGCGTCTTTATTATACTAATTAAACATAACAAAATTATAAACTAGAAGGCAGCCCTAGACGACGTTGTCGTCGTCGTCGTCGTGAGCCCGGTGAGATCGACCAGCGTAAACGCACGGTCGATCCAAGGGAACGCTGTCTTTCAGAGCGCAACTACCTGCGCCTCCATCATCAGCCCGCCGGCGCGGACTGTGCTAGTGACCGTGCCAGCGCAACATGGGCGTGTTCCTCCTCCTTCATCTTCCGTCGTTCCTCCTCCGCCTCCTTCTTTAGCTCCATCAACCGACGGCCTTCGACGCTCTCCGCCCGCAGGTGCTCCGTCGGCATTACATCGCTCTTCCTCCTCGCTCTCGCGGAGAACAGCTGTCAGCGCCACTTGGTAGGCGACCTCAGTCTCGTGATCCTCCTCGTTGACGACGGCGGGGGCGGCGGAGGGCCTCCTGGCTGCACGTCGCGCACGCCACGCTGGCGCTGCTCCTCGTGCTCGATCGCGAACCGGAGCTCCTAGTTGGGGGAGTTGGTCGCGTAGACATGGTTGAGCCGCTGCTCCGGCGTGAGCAGACGCCGACGGTGACTCACCTCCTCCGTGTGCGAACGCGTCGACCGCGGCACGATCGACCTCGGCATTCTCTCCGGATCCATATGCCAGTTGTGCGGGAGGACAACATCGGGGTAAGGCAGCGGCACACGGTGCTCCTAGTGCCACCGCGCTTCGTGCAACAAAATGTTGATACGTTGGCGAGGCCGGCGAGAAGACGCCGACGGGGATATGGCGCGGGGGTAGACGAGGGCCTTGCCCTTATTTTCGAAGGAGCCGGCCATGTCACACGGCTAGGATTTGGTCACCGACGAGGTGGCGAGATGGGGACGGGTGGGTTCTGAAAACACATGAGACGGAACCCACCGCACGTTCGAATTAAAGATAGACTGATCGTAGACGCTGACGCGTGGGCTCGAGGAAGACGGCCATCATAAATAATGTTGACCGCGATGGTTGGGGCGGACACCGAAAAAGCGCATGTGTCCGCTTCGCGTACGCGCCGACGCATTTCGCTCTAAAATTTGGACCGAAAATGAATCGACGCGGACGTGAAGCGGATACGTTTTAAAAAGGATCGGCGGATTGGGTCATCAATTTTGTCCACACGGTACCGGATAGGGACGGACGAAAGGGTTTGCTCTACGAAGCCACACTTTAGCTCGGTAGTCATTTTGCTACGCAACTTTTTTTGCATCAACGACATATATATCTCAAACAAAAATCATTCCAAGAATTCATTAAAATGCATACATCTAACTATACAATATTAAGTTAATCATACATGATTTGATTTCTGACCCTGACACTGCCACTGCCACCGATCGTATGTGGTTGTAAGACTACTTAAAATGAGGAGTAACATAAAGTGGTAACATATATATGTTATTTGTCTAAGTTACTACCTTCACAATGGATAATAACAAAGGGATAGTAACATTGAATCTACCATTTATTAGGCTATAGACTCATCTTGTCTTGGTATCCGTTATGTTACTCATAGAGGTACTACCTCCGTCACGGTTTAGAAGGCACGGTTAAGTTTGCGTGCATTTTCACAACGTACAAGGTTTAAGGCGTATTGCATTTACTCCTTGCAGCTAATTAGTACTCCGTTGTACTAGTTTTATATGCACGCATAGTATGAATGTTACTTTTAAACTCATTTTACAGCCAATCAATAACCACCTAGGTTCTAGAGAATTTTCATGCACGCCTTCTAAACCGTGACAGAGGGAGTAGTAACATGCTAAGAGGGTGCTTGGATACGTTTTAGTCCCATGACTAAAAGTAATGAGACTAAAACTTGCTACCCTCACCCATGCTTGGATCCAAGTACTAAAGAGACTAAAATCAAGTTAATGAGCATTTATTATCCTCCAAACCCTCCAATCCAGGACTTGCATGAGGAGTTAAATGAAGAGAGAGAGGACTAATGCACATTTTAGTAGTGGTACCCCTACTAAAAGATTTTAGTCTCAAGACTAGTTTTAACCTCTCTTTAGTCACGGGTGCTTGGAACTTTAGCCTCTTAAACAGACTAGTTTTAGTCAGACTAGTTTTAGTCTCTTGGATCCAAGGACCCTCTAAGTTACTCAATTTCTTTCTCTTCTCATTTATCAGTTGTTACATTATACTTTTTGCGTAGGTTGCATTTACGTTAGTATCTATATTATTCTCATTGTGGTTAGTCTAAGGCCATGTTTGGAACCATAATAGATTATGAACATAGATTATATAACCTGGTTTATAAAAATAATCCAGATGAGCATGTTTGGAGGTCAGATTATATAAACTATAAACCAGCTTTTAAATTGTACAATGACATGTTTGCCCTCTGTTTACAAGGAAAAATAGGAAAGTGGCGGTGGCACTGCGTAATTCTCTTAAAGTTTACGAGGGTAACACGTCATTTGTAATCTATAATCTCATTTTAGCTGGGTAGAGCAGATTATGATATTATAATAATCTGGTCATCTAGTTTATAAAATCTACAATATAAACTATCATGTTTGGAAATACAATAGATTATAAAAATCGAGAATGGCGCTTTGGCTCCCGGGAGCCATGGAGGCCTTTATTTTTGAAAAATTCAAATTCAAATTTTTATGGTTCAAAAAATTCTGAAAAAATATGCATGTATATAAGAATGTAACCGAATTGTGTGTAAAATTTCAGATCAAAATACTTTAAAACATGATCTGTACAAAAAAGACAAATTTATGGTCTGAAATGATGAATAGTAACATGTGTTAAACAACCTCAGATTTGTCTTTTTTGCACAGCCCTCATTTCAACGTATTTTGTTCTGAAAATTTACACACTTGTGTATTATACCTTCATTTATCTATGTATTGTTTTTCGGAATTTTTTGAAACATTAAAATACTAATTTTCACTGAATTTGAAGTTTGAATTTAAAGGACTCCTGTGAACTCGGGAGCCAAAAGCAATATTCGATAAAAATCAGATTATATAATTTAGGTGGTTCCAAACAGGGGCTAAGAAGCAGGCAAACGCGCGGCGCGACTCTGTGTCACGTCACTTAAGCTTTTTGTTTATCGTGGCATACATGGATGCCATACCATGTCTTGTCAATTTTAGAATTGTATTCCGTGGATCGCACAGTGAGGGTTTTGCCCGATCATGTGCTTCGTGACAGCAGAGTAATTCTCAGGTGGTGGCTGCCCGCTGTTGGATTGCGTCAGAATTAGCACGAAAAACTCAATGAAGGCCACGGCTAGTCCATGATAACAGATAAATGTATGATTGCTCACAAGTAAGTACACACGGACGCTATTAGTCTGAGGAGGAAAAAGTAGATATACAAATATTCAGTCTCCGGAAGATGTTCGTTAGACCCTCAGTAGCTACTTACTACTGTAGATTAGTCGAGAGCCGCAAATAATTAGAGTGTGATACACGTGTGGGGAAGAAATATTGAGGGCATCTGTGAATGTCACATCTCGGTAAAGCGACGGAGACGCGGACCGCCGGACGTAGTTCACTCCTTGCAATTCTCAAGATCTCTCAAGATAACAAGAACAAACAAGTTGGCATCCACCCGCGTTTGTGTATCACCGGAAACGGGAGCGTAGTACTGCGGCCATACTGTCAGAATATTATTTCTTTTCACCCGCTGCTAAGCGAGATGCGAGCGAGCTCTTCTGGCCTTGTGGTTGTGGGCAGGAAGCTGCTGCTCATGCTCGACGCATCTGCTCGCCGGTCGCCGCCTCCTTTAAAATAATTCGTTCCCAGATTAGATTACTCCTACTCCACCAACGGCCGCGGATCACAGCGCCGGCAGCACTCGCACGCACGGGGCGGGCACATGGGCCCCGGCCGGCGGCTCGGTGGCAACATGGTTGGCGGATTACGCTGCCGCGGATCTGGTCGCGGGCGGGCGGGCGCGGCGCGGAATAATAATTCGCGTGAGCCGTGGGCGGTGGGGACCCGGGCGGAGAGGGACAGCCAGCGGTCGACCGGCCGCCCCTTCCTTCCTTCCTTCCTTCCTTCCTGCGATCACGATCCACAAGCGGTACGAAGGACGACTACGTGCCGCAGCCCCACCCCCCCGGCCCTCCCGTGGTCGCTGTCGAGATTTCCGCCGCCGGGCCCTCACCGCGCGGAGGGAGACGTGGGTGGTGCGTGGTACAGTACGTGCCTGCCGGCGCCCTCCACCTTCCTGGCCATGCCGGCACGCGCGAGTCAGTGAGACGTCTGTCTCCGCATGCCCGGTGCAGCGCCCGCCGGGTCGTCCTCGTCGTCTTTCCGTCGGCGCTGAGCCCCCCAGCAAAGCCGCCCCACCCCGGCCGTCCCTCTCCCCGCGCCGTGTGGCCAGGCGCGCCGATCGGCTGATTCGTCTTGGCATCTCTTTCCGTTTTCCTGCCGCGCGCCGCCGTGGATCGCGTGACTCCGGAGTCGCCCGCCCGATCGTCTACGCTACGCGTGCAACCGTAAGCAGCGGCGGCAGAGGGCTCCAAATTAAGTTGGAGGGCCGGGCCGGGCCTGGTCAGCGACACCGTGTGCTCTTAGAGTCGGTTTTATTTTTTGTTTAATCATAGATCAATCTCTCAATCAATCACGATTGTACATAGTGGCCTTACCTACGCGTCGTCGCAGTCCAGGAGAAGGAGAGCGATCCTGGAATCACACATGTCAGGGAGTGGTGCCGGTAGTGGTAGTCGTGCGACTTTCGCTGACCGTGGGCGCGATACTTCACTGATCTGTGGTCTGCTGTCTAGACGTGGTAGGTGGAATCGGTGTCAGACATCGTGTGGAACGGCGGATGCAAGGTGCGGCGTCCAGCTTTATTATGCTTATTATTGTTTATTACATGGACGAGCTGAGCCATGGCCAGCAACCGGAGAAGGACCGCGACAGCGTACGGCGTCATGGGCTATGGGGACGCACGATCGCGGCGGGTGAGGTGGATTTGGATGTGTCCCCTCCCGCGGTGACGCCAGGGGACCTCGTGGGGCTCCTGGACCCGACGCTTTCCTGTGACGTTTCAGATTTCGGCGGATACGATGCCCTCCCTCTCCCTTACTTTTTAGGTTAACTCAAACGCACTACCTCACACCAACATCAATGGAGGGACTCATTTCGTTCGTCGCTGTCCGTTTGAGTCGGCGCAGATAAAAAAGATGACCCAACGCGTCGATTCATTGTCAAAACGCGTCCGCTTCGCGTCCGCGCCGACCCATTTCCAGCTCAAATTTGGGACTGAAATGCGTCGGTGCGGACGCGCGCCCCCGTCAGTGTCCGTCCCCAACCACCGTCGTCAACATAATTTATGACGACCGCCATCCTCGGGCCCACGCGTCGGCGACCGCGGCCGGCCTTTTTTAATCCGAGCGTGCGGTGGGTTCCGCCATCTCCTTCCAGAACCCTCCCCCGTCCCATCTCGCCACCTCCCCGGCGACCAAGCGACCGAAACCCTAGCACATCATGGACGGCGGCTTCCCAAACAAGGGCAAGGCCCCGCTCTTCCCCGCGTCATCTCCCCGCCGTCGTCTTCCCACCGGCCTCGCCAGCGCGTGAGCGTCCCGGTGCACCAAGCGCGGTGGCACTGGGAGCACCGCGTGCCACTCCCTTACCCCGACGTCACGCTGCCGCACAACTCGCTTCTGGATCCGGAGAGGATTTCGGTGTCGGCCGTGCTGCGCCCGACGCGGGTGCATGCGGAGGAGGTAATCAAGCGACGACGTCTGCTGACTGCGGAGCAGCGGCGAGACCCCACGTACGCGGCCGACTCCCCTAACTAGGAGGTGTGGTTCGTGATGGAGCACGAGGAGCAGCGCCGACGTGGCGTGCGCGAAGTGCAGCCAGGAGGCCCTCCGTCGCCCCCGCCTGTCGTCAGCGACTAGGACAAAGAGGCTGAGGCCACCTACCAGGCGGCGCTCATTGGTGTCCTCCGCGACAGGAAGGAAGAAGCGCTCCCATGGCCGAAGAGGAGGCGGCGTACCAGCAGCAGCTCGCGGAGGCCATCGCACTGTCGGCCGCCGGCAACTGCATGGTGCCACCTCCGCCGGAGCCCGAGCCCGCTCTGCCGCGGGAGGTCTACCAGTGGACTGACGTCGTCCAGGAGTTCGTCAGCGTGCCGCCCATCTGGCTGGGCGCGACACCGCAGCAGGAGCAAGCCTTCCTCGAGCATTGGAGGTCAGAGTACCTGCGGGCGGAGCGCGCCGAAGGCCTACGGCTCATGGATCTGGAGAAGGAAGAGGAGGAGGAGCGACGAGAGGCGGAGGAGGAGAGCATGCCCATGCTGTTGCGCTGCCACCGCCACCAGCACAGCCCGCGCCGGCGGGGCAGACGACGGAGGCGCACGCAACTGCGCTCTTAAACTCGGCGTTCCCCTGGGCTGGCCCTGCGCCAATGGTGGTCGACCTCACCGGCCCCGACGAAGACGAGGACGACGCCTAGGGCTACATGAACGTAGTTTTAGTTTTTTTAATTTTTATTTAATGTAATGCAGACGCGACGCATGGACTATCGCCAGCCTTCGTGGCCGGCTTTTAATGTTTAATTATGCATTATGTGTTTTTTTACGCCAACAATAAATGGATCCGGCCAGCGTTGGGCGCACGAGCCGACCCATTTACGGAAGCGGACGTTCGTGTCCGCCTGGCTGACCCAAACGGACAAAAAGCGAACGAAATCGCTGTCTGTTTGGGTCGGCCCGTTGAAGTTGCTCTCAAATAGTCCAGTCGCGGATAAATGAACACAAAATTCGGCTTTACATGCGGAAGCAAATGGAAAATTGTGAGTTTTCTGTTCGCTTTTGCCCGATCCCCGGTCTAAATTTGAATTGCATTTGCGCGGAAGTGGATAACACACGGACGGGCGAGACACACGTCCTTGTCCTTCCCGGCCCAGCCGTCGGAGACACAAACGCCCGTTTTCCCTCCTCCAAAAACCCTAACGCGCTACCTCCCTCCCTTTCCTCAACCATGGCCTAAAGAAACCCAGCGACCCGGTCGGTGCCGCATGGCCCGCAACGAAGAAGAAGGGCCAAAGTAGCTACGTATGGAACTCACGCCAAAGGAGATGGTGCACCTCGATAGTAAATCGACAAAGCGAAGGGGACGACGGACCACAACAGTGGAGAAGAAGGTCGCGACCGAGTACACAGCCGAGGTTGCGAGCAAGAAGAAGGCCATTCAGTACAAGGCCGAGTGGTACGTCCATTTTGCATCATGATTTTCTATTTATCTTTATAATGTTTTCAAGCATTATTTCACCGTTTGATGTAATCCTTATATCTTTCCTCTCTTATCTTACAAGATTACACAAAGACGGTAATCACCGGAAACTGGAATTTCGGATCTGAAAGGCTATGGAAAAGGTTGGAATTTTTCTCGGCTCCAAATTACGTGAAACTTCAGAAGATTTTTGTAAAATATATAATGAATATTGAAGCAAAGAACCACTCGAGAGGACCCATCAGTTTCCCACAAGGCAATAGGGTGCGCCCACCCCCTTGAGCGTGCCGTGACGCTTTGTGGGTCCCACAAACAGCCTCACGTGCCCATCTTCTCCTAAATGAAGGGTTTTGACCTAGAAAAAATATGGATGATACTTCTAAGACAAAGCGTCGCCGTCTCGAGGAGGAACCTGAGTTGCCGTCTCGAGACAGGACCTGCGTTGCCGTCTTGAGGCAGAACCTTGCCACGAGCACTTTTGCTCTCCGACACAGCGATTTTGACGGCCAAACTTTCCCAAGGGAGGGGAAATCGAATCCATCGTCATCATCAACGCTTCGTCCTTCGTGGGAGGTTCAATCTTCATCAACATCTTCGCCAACACCATCTCATCTCAAATCTGAGTTTATCTGTTGTATTCAATCTTTGTCTCAAAACCTCAGATTGGTTTCTATTGGTTGCTAGTGCTGTTTATTACATCTTGTAGTTCATGTTAGTTGGTTTACTTAGTGGAAGATAATATGTTCAGATCCTTAATCATATTCATTATACCTCTGATCTTGAACATGGTGATGATTTGTGAGAAGTTACTTTCGTTCTTGAGGACATGAGAGAAGTCTTGTTATAAGTAATCATGTGAAGTTGGTATTTGTTTGATATTTTGATGATATGTATGTTGCTCTTCCTTTAGTCGTGTCATGTGAACGTCCACTTCATGACACTTCACCATACTTGGACCTAAGGTAATACATTATGGAGTAATAATTGGATGATGGGTTGCTGGAGTGATAGAAACTTAAACCCTAATTTATGTGTTATTTCGTAAAGGGATGATCTCGATCCACATGTTTCATTCTATGGTTATATTTATCTTAATTCTTCTTTCGTAGTTGAGGATGTTTGCGAGAGGGGGTAATCATAAGTGGGTTGTTTGTTCAAGTAGGAACGACATCCAAGCACCGGTCCACCCACATATCAAATTATCAAAGTAACAGACGTGACAACTAAATATGATGAACGTGACTAGACGACAATTCACATTTGTCCTCGTGAACACTTTGCTTTACATAAGACAACTTTCAGGCTTGTCCTTTGCTAATAAAAGGATTGGGCCACCTTGCTGCACCCTTGCTACTATTGTTACTTGTTACTTGTTACAAATTAGCTTGCTACAAATAAATCTATCAATGTTACTTACAACACTTGCAAAGAATACCTTGCTGAAAAACGCTTATCATTTCCTTTTGCTCCTCATTGGGGTTGACACTCTTACTTATCGAAAGGACTACGATTAATCCCCGATACTTGTAGGTCATCAAGACTCTTTTCTGGCATCATTGCTGGGGAGTGAAGCTCCTTTGATAAGTGGAATTTGGTAAGGAAATATTTTTGTTACATGGTGAAACTTACCATTGGTTGTTACCATGGAAGATAATCCTTTTAGGGCATGTTTGCGGTATCTTAACCTCAACCAAAAATGAAAAAAGGTGCTCCTCAAAACCAGAAGTGCAAAAGTTTTTTAGCAAAATGACTAAATAGAGCACGGGGCCATCGTTTTCACTAGGGGCTTCTCTCTCGAAAGCAAAGAAAACGGTGGGTAGACTAATTACTGTTGGGCAATTGATAAAAAGGGCATATTTATGATGTTATTCACGACAATGATCATGCATATAGACATCATGTCCATAAACAAGTAGACAAAAACAATTCTGCTTCTACTACCATTGCTCCACTTCAAGAGCGCTTCTATGATTGCCTCTTTAGGTATTAAGTTCATGCAAATAGAGTAATGCTTGGAGCAAAGTGACATGATGTAGACAAAGTAAAGCCAATCAATGTGAATAACCCCATCGTTTTATCCTTAATAGCAACAATATGAATACGCGTTTTGTCCCCTTCCATCGTTGGGATATAGAGGACCGCAAGATTGAACCTACTACACCGCACCACTCCACTGAAGATAAATCAATCTACTTGGCCAACCAAATGGATAGATCGGAGAGAAATATGAAGCTATATTAGCCATGCATAAATAAAGTTGAAAATAGACTCAATTACTTTCAATGAATAATATGATCATAAACCCACAATTCACCGGATCCCAACAAACACACCACATAATAAGATTACATCAGATAGATCACCGCGGGAATTGCAAGGAACATGGTATTGGGGATCAAAGAGAGAGAGAGAGAGAGAGAGAGAGAGAGAGAGAGGAAAGAAGACATCTAGATACTATCTATGGACCCATAGGTCTATGGTGAACTATTCACACATCATCATTGAGGCAACAAGCTTGATGCAGAAAGCCTCCATGATCGATTCCCATTCGGCAAGGTGATGAGTGATATTTTTATACTCATTTCAACATCATTTAAACTGAGGTATTCCATTAAAATAGATATATTCGCTCTGAATGTTGCCACCAATGACTAATGAATGCAAATGATTCCACAAATCATCTCTTTAAAGGTTTTCCATGGGAAATTGGCTAAAACGGGAACAAATTAGGTGGGAGAGTGAAAAGGAAGGAAAATGGAGGGAGAATCAATCACCAGGAAGCGCTAGAGGACATCCAGAGCAAAAGGCGGTGTTCCATGCGAGCGCACATGCTCGCATGGAGATCGAGGCCGGTCGTCCACATGAACAACTTTTAAAAAGGGGCCCTGTCGAAATGTCAATAGGATAGCATCGAGCATAGTTGAAACCTCTTCATCATCTTCATCATCCACAAACCCTAGCCGCGACCATTTTCATCTCCATAGCAATCGCCACCACCATAGTGCTCTCTCATCTAGTTCATACTTGTTATCGTGCATCACACAAGGCATCCATTGTAAGACATATTACAATCATTCAATCCAAATATGTGTTCTTCAATGTTTTCTTCTCATGATATGATATCCATGTGTGAGTAATTCACTAAGGTATGGGGGTGAGGCGTGAGCCTTGCAACCCCAGGTATTAGTTGAGGGGATCAATGGAAGTCTTTGACATAACGTATCGTATGTGTGAAATAAAATTGATTCGTCAAGTCTCTTGTCTTGTCCATGATCGTCATCCCTACACGTACCCAGGATCTTGGAGATCGAGTACCGGTTAGGCTAGGAGCAAGGGGACCATGAAGTGTCATTTTGAATACCGATGGTATTAAGGTTTAGTAGGGTAAAATGGATCATATCCTTGGGGATTCATGAGGTGTAGTCATTAAACAACCAATCGGTCTTAATTATCATGGCAACCCCGCGAGACAGATACGACTTTTGGTATGACAATTGATTCTTGATGCACGACTCATGCCGGTCAAGATGTTTTTTGGACACATCCCTGCTACTTGTAAATTGTGTTGGGATTTTCCTTAGAGAGGAGGGGAGGTGTAGCACAGTAGAGATAAGTATTTTCCTCAATGAGAACCAAGGTTACCAAACCAATAGGAGGACCATGCAAACGCCCGTCTTCAACGCCTACACAATAAAGAGCACACACATGCACTCAACGCGGGCAAGAGTGTTGTCAATCTCCTTGAAATCGTTACTTGCAAGCGATAAGTAGTGATAGATAAATAATAAAAATATCTTAAATATAAAAATTAATCCCAAATAATAAATGGAAGCGAGTTATTTTTTGGATTTTAGTAATATATTTTTGAAGACCCGGGGGCCATAGTTTTCCCTAGTGGCATATCTCTCCAAGATAGCCTATGGTGGGTAAACAAATTACTATTGCCCAATTGATAGAAAAGTGCATAGTTATGCAATATGTAGTCATGGAAATTATCATTACATATAGGCATCACGTTCATAAGCACTTAGACCAACTCTTGCGTGCATCTACTACTATTACTCCATTCATCGACCGCTATCCAACACACATCTAGAGTATTAAGTAAAATAGAGTAATGTTTTGAGAAAAATGACATCATGTAGACAAAGTAAACCCAACTAATATCAATAAACCCCGTCGTTTGATTCATAATGGCAACAATACAATATGTGTCATGTCCCCTTCTATCACTAGGATTGAGCACCGCAATATTGAACCCATCACAACACACCACTCCCACTGAACATAAACAAATCTAGTTGGCCAAACCAAGCTGGTAGATCGGAGAGCATTACAAAGCTACCATAATCATGCATATAAGAATTCATAGAAGACTCACATACTTTTCATCGGTAATCTAAACACAAAACCACAATTCATCGGATCTCAACAAAAACACAGCACAACAGTGATTACATAAGATAGATAACCGCGGGAATTACGGTGGTCTTGGCAACGAAGAACATAGAGAGGGGGATAGTCATCTAGGTACTAACTATAGACCCATAGGTTTATGGTAAACTACTCACACATCACCATGGGAGCAACAAGGTTGATATAGAGACCCTCCATGATTGATCCCCCTCCGGCAGGGTACCGGAACACGGCTCCATATGGGATCACGATGGAACAGGGACTTGCAGTGGTGGAAAAAGTATTTTGGGTGGCTCCCTGGTGTTTTTCCCACGAAGGAGAATTTATAGGAGCGACGATAGTGCTGGAGGAGTTGGGAGGTGGTCCGAAGCTATTAGGGCATGATCACCCCCTTGATGCACCCTGTTGGCTTGGGGGCACCTTGTGTTCCCTCGTGTCTTCTTTCGAAGCTTCCAGGTTTCATTTTTGTCAAAAAAAGTAATGTCAAAAAATTTCATTGCGTTTGGACTCCATTTGGTACTGTTTCCCTGAAAACCCCAAAACATAGAGAAAATAACAATTGGCACTGGGTTAATAGGTTAGTGCTCAAAAAGATATAAAACATCAAATGAATGCATATAAAGCATCCAAGATTGATAATATAAAATGATGGAACATTAAAATATTATAGATACATTGGAGACGTATCAATCCCCCACTCCGATACGAAGCAAGCACGTCTTGATGGGTCACTTCCCGAGCACAAGCTAATAACATTTTTTATCCCAATGCGCATACATGGTTGTAAGCATTAAGACCTCATCCCGGTACCTTCTTTTTATTATAAGTTCTTAAATCACAACTTGCTTGATGATCTGGTCAAAAGATGGATTTGACACTTTGTCAAAAGCTCGCCAGAGACCGTTGCTTCAAGAGAATCTTCATCTCTTGTGTTCGATACTCGACCCAATTTTTTGGGTAACCCGAATACTTAGCCTGATGGCACACTTCATGGATTATGACCCACATGTGCTAAAACTTCATTTGTTTCTTTTCTCTTTGACAGGAAAAGTAAAGCAATATATTTTAGGTTTTCCTAAAGGAAGTATTACTTCTTGGGATGCTTGTTGCAGTAAAATTTTATCTAAATTTGTCTATATGAAAAAGTTATGCAATTACGTTCTCAGATTATAGGTTTCAAGCAAGAGGAACATGAGCCACTAGTGCTTGCGTGGGATAGAATGGAAGAGGCCATAAGAAAGTGCTCCAATCATGGAATGGAGGATTATTTAATCCTTCCTATGTTTTATAATGGCTTGAATCACATGCCAAAAACTATGCTTGATAGATCTACAGGATGAACAATCATTGGAAATCCCATAAAAGATGTCAAGAAGATACTAGATGATATGCAAGAGAACCATGCCCAATGGCATGTAGAGAGAACCACCACCAAGAAGGTGAATGCCATAGAGTAAAATAGAGATGACAACCAAGCTTCAAGAACTTATCTCTCCGATGAAAGGTAAACATTAGGTAAATATCAATGCTATCACTAATGAAGATACTAGTGATCTAAGTTTTTTTGCTCGTAATAGCTACAACCCTAGTTGGAAAAATAATGGATATGCACCTAAACTTACTTATCCTACTAATGCAGGATCATAAAACAATTTTAATGGAGCTAATGGTGGTAATAGAAATACTCTTGAAGAAACTCTTAAAAGTTTTATTGCTATCGAGACTAAGCAGAATGAAAACTTCAAGAATATCTTGAAGAATCGTGATAACTTACTTGGTAAGTTGACCGGTAAGGTTGCTCGACTAACAAATTATGTGTAGATACATGAATACGGGTTCACGAATATGGAGGCACAAGTTGCAAAGAGAGCAGAGAGCCAAACCTTAATTTTGGCCAAGTTCGCACGTAAACCGGAGACTAACCCGGTTGAGGAAGTTAAAATGGTAAGAAGCAACAAAGAGAAAGCTAAGGTGCTTGACACAAGCCATGTGGGAGAGTACAACTATACCATTGCAGATTTTGTCAAGATGATATCCATAAAGTATCTACTACTAGAGGTAACAGACGATGAGGCATATACTGTCTTTCTTCGACAGGTTGCAGCAAAGGTATGTGAACTTGATGATGAAAGGAAAAATTTATTCACTAAGTTATCAGCTAAGCAAGAGGATGCTTTTGAACCTACAATAGAGATTGAGATAGGATTGAATAAATTCAGTGCTTTATGTTATCTCAGGGAAGGTGTTTCCACTATCCCCAAATCTATTTATGAAAGTCTCAGTCTTGGTCCTTATTCTAATGCTCAGATTATATTGAATATGACTAACTCTACTTTTACTCACACAATAGGCATTAAGCATGTAGTTGTTGTTCAAATTAATGATTGCCATGCCAACTTTGATATTTTGTTAGTACATATGACTCAAGATCCAATTGCTCCTATAATTCTTGGTAGATCTTTTCTAAGGACTATTAATGTTGTGATAATTGTGTTTGAGGGGAATGTTTGTTTTGATTTACCCGCTAAAGTTACTCTTGTAAGACATTTCCCCAGGAAAAAGAAATTGAAGACCTACAAAGGAGGTGCCATCATTTTGAATGCGAGAAGCTATGGTCTCCGTGTTCTAGCACCACCTTGATGACCACTATGGCCAGGCTAACCGAACGGAAACAAGCGTTTCGTGGGAGGCAACCCACGCGAGGCACACAAGTTTTTATTTTTAATTCAATAGAAAGAGTGACCCAAGTTCGAAATGAAGAAGTTCCAAAGTCGTAGCCTTGTGTAGCATGAACTATATGATGCTTGAATGCCTGGAAATATGTCTATGTATTGTTATAGAATTAACACCACAGTAAAACAGATAAAAAGAGAAGTTTCGAAAGAAAAAGACCAAAAGACGGCCTATCATGCGACTATGGTGGTAGTATGGGTGTTCCTTTGGCGTGTAGGATGTTCTAGCACAAAACAGCTAGAGACATGAGCGAGGACGATGGCATATCATGCGAGCGCCCATGCTCTTTTTGGTGACCGTTTTGTTTTGTTTTTTTTGCAGAAAATGATGACGAATCCACAACGCTTGACGGAATTCCAAACAGTCGCACGCGCCCGTCCGAGTGGTCATCTGACATCCTCGACTAGGGCACAAAATGAACAGAGTGAATGACGGTGTTCAAAACGGACTCTGGCTTCCGTTTCAGCAGTCGTTTCATCCACACACACATGCATGTTATCAAGGAGAACGAAGGCGTTCCATACGGGCGCTTGTGCCCGTATGAGCGGTCGTTTCGCGTGTCGGCGACTCCAATAAGCCCGAGGAAGGAGGTATTTTGCCCCCATCTCTCTCTTTTCTTCTTCCTCCTCCTCCAATCCTCTCCAAACCCTAGGAAAACTTCACCTGATCTCTCCACTCGCTCATTTTTAGTTAAAATCCTTTCGTGTGATGGATCTACGGTATGTTTTTCCTCCGATCCCCAAGTTACTTTTCGTGAATCATGTTCTACATGCCTAGAATTATCATATCTAGGATATGCATATTTTTGATTCGACCATGAGTTTGACATGGATTTTTTGATTATTTGAGAGGATGATGATGTTGTGAATACCGTAGGATAATTATTGTTTAATTTTATTGGACAAAAAAAATTGTTTTATAGATGTTTACACGGAGGTCTTCTCGTGTACATGGTGGTTCGAGTTCATCCACCACACAACCACAACAAGTTTTAACTGAGGGGATCATCCTAACCAACCATAGATCATGGTAGAAGTTAGAGAAGCTCACCACACGGAAGATCAAAGCAACCAAATGGGCTTGTGCGAATACTTTTACCAAGCTAGGTATGACTCATGATTTTAATTTGCTTTGTCATAACACCAGGTTGCATCATTTTGTTTATGAGGGATGTGAGACTTATGAACAATTGACGCTTGAGTTCCTTAGTAGTCTCTCGCATAATGTTGTTCTTATGCCAAGTGAAGAAGAGGAGGATAGGATCACATTTTGTGTCCTTGATCAAGACATTTACATCACTACTGATGACTGGTGTAACCACTTTGGCTTTGCCAACAATGATGATGATTTTAGATATGTTTATGATTTCACCGACCCACACCCAGGGCTATCCTTTTACCAGATGAGTTTTTATGGCTCCAGGCAAAGAGCTAGTTGCATTGGATGTCCTGCTATACGTTACTTCTACTATGTTATCACTCTCTTGTTGGAGGCACAAGGAGACGTTTCTAAGGTGAATGATGAGAACACACTAGTTCCTAGGAAAGCAACAAACCTGGATGTCGGATATTTCCCAAACTAAGGGGCAATACTTTTGCTACACCTCTCACATCAAGAAAATCATGCACAAGGAGATATCATGTGTGGTGGAGTGATCACCATGTTGGCCAACTCCCTTGGTCTCAACTACAATCACCTTCGCCCCATTGTTGGTAAGACACTTGTTAACATTCGTTCTCTAACTAGCAATGTTATGGTAGTAGTTTGGAATGGCCGTCATTGCATTAGAATTCCTTGAGTGACATACTTGTTACACACACTTATGCCTAACCATTTCTCCATCGAGAATGGACAATTACATTATGTTGCACATGCAGGAGATGCAGCTTTTGACCAAGAAGGGCCAGAACCGGAGCAAGTAGATGAACAAGAACTCGCCACCTAGAAATAGGAGGAGCATCCCCAACAAAACTATACCACCTAAGTGGACCTCAACAACCTTCAGGGCTCTATCCATGATATGAGAAACCTTGCATCGTCCCTGAGAGGCACGTCCGCCTACATGAGCATGAACTTCTCCAACTAGAGGTAGGAGCGAGATCCCCAACCACCAGAATGATCTCTTCAGTTTGGGCTTGCAAAATCCTAAGCTTGGTGGAGGTCATCACAATTTCTACATCAAGAGGTCGCGGTATTTGAATAATTTGCAATGTGGTTGTACTTATGCTCGAGGAGATTCAAAACACTCGTGTTGTTTTGCTCCAACACTTTGATTTTTTATTTGCTTTTGCTTTTTGCTTTTTATTTTTCCATTGCGATTTTTTCAGTTGCAAGCTAGTTTTCAAAAACCCAAAAAATAAAATAATAATAGAATAAGCTTTTCTTTGATCTTGTTCTTTATTTACCCCCTTGGAGTTTGATTGCATTTTGTTTTCAGAGGAGTTGATCTATGTTGGACAAAAAATAATGGAAGATTAAGGAAGAGAAGTGTGTAAATTCGCAACTGCGAAGGTATGTCCTACGACCCTAGTCTTTTGCACGTGGATACTTAGAGTAGATGTAGTAGTTTTATGTTTGATATGTGCGGATGGGAGTAATTGATAGTTCCTACAAAGGTTTTCCTCACTAAGACTTTGTTTGATATGTAGGCTTTGTTTTTTTAGTTTGGACAACTAAGACTTGTCGTGGGATAGTTTTTAGATGAAAAAATATTAACCCAGATAAATATGCACAAGAGAAAGTTCCTCAAAACTCTAGAGTTGAGAAATTGTTGTGTAAGTTATGTTGAATATGCTCAACCCCATGTTGCTAATTTTAATAGACTTGATAGCACTTGTGGATTAATTTGTCTAGAGGAAGTTAATTTTAATAGACTATACTCTCAACATGGTGTTACATCCTTCAGCTGTTGCCATGGCCTTTGCTACTATATATGCGTTTAGGCGTGTAAATGTAGCTTCATCACCCTTCTTGATGTTATCGTTGAGGCCTCCGCTAGCCAATGAACGATCCACCACGAGAGACAGCTTGGATTTCAGCTATGAGTTTGTTACCGTATGTAGTGGCAACACTAGAAATGAATATTACTCGACTTTCTCTTGATCGGGTGTGTATGTGGTAAGTAAAGGAGACGGATCAAAAGTGCTAGAAAGAGACATTATTGCTAAATGTATATAGTTCTCAAACATTAATCCACAACGAAAAGTATGAATGATCACTTGTTTGGCATAATCTCCTTCACGTGACAATCAAAGTTCCAACAAATAATGATTGAAAAAAAGTGTTTAAGAGGCTAGAGGAGGATAAAATTGTGGGTGTGCTCATGAGAACTTAAGCATGGAATTTTACTACATGCTTTCTACTCGCTAACTTATGTTTTCACGGCTCTATCAAGACACTCTTTCGTGCATTCCGAGCAAGCAAGTGTTGTCTAGATTATATGAAATGAAGTGTTGAAAGGTTGTTTTATCTAGTAGATCAAATCTTGTGCTGATTATCTTAGCTTAATTAAAACTTGCACTATAACCATGCCACCGCTATATCTATGCTAAGTCTTTAGGTAAAGAAGCAGAGGGCTATCTAGGCATACCGATCATAAGTGAAGCAAAACCTTCTCCATATTCCTGTTTAAACAATCGAGTGCCTTATGCTTCGGATTTCTCTCTATGTTGCTCGACGACGGTCAACTTTAATCTTAGGGGAGTTGATGAGTGATATTTTTACAATCATTCAACGTCGTTTAAACCGAGGAATGCAAAGGATTCCATAAGTCCTCTTTTTTAATGTTTTTCACAGAAAATGGACTAAAAGGGGGAAGGAATCATGTAGGAGAATGGAAATGAAGGAAAATGAAGGAAGAATCAATTAACATGAGGTGCTAGAGGCCATCTAGATAATAATATGGCATTCAATGTGAGCGCACGCGTTTGCATGAGCGAATGTTTGGCATGGAAACCAAGGCAGGTCATCCACGTGAACAACTTTTATAGAAGGGACCCCGTCGAACTGTCAACAAAACAGTGTCGAGCACATCGAGAACCTCTTCATCATCTTCATCATCCACAAACCCTAGCTGCCTCCATTTTCTTCTTCATTGCCATCTCCACCACCATAGTGCTCTCTCATGTAGTTCATACTTGTAATCGTGCATCACACAGGGCATCCATTGTAACACATATTGCAATCAATAAATCCCAAGATGTGTTCTTCAATGGTTTCTTTTCGCAAGCTGATCTCCATGTGTGAGTTGTTCGGTAAGGTTTGGGGTGAGCCATGAGCCTTGCAACCCCAAGTATTGGTTGAGGGGGTCAATGGAAGTCTTTGACACAACGTCTTGTATTTGTGAAATACAATTGTTTTGTGAAGTGTCTCTTGTCTTGTTTGCGATCTTCATCCCTTCAGGTACCCAAGATCATGGAGATCGAGCACTCAAGAGGCTAGGGACATGGAGACTGTGAAGTGTTATACCAAAACAGGAATGGATCTTGTGCCCATATGCCCCACACCAGTCGCACCTGGTGTATCGACGATGTTTGCCTGAACATTGAACCAAGCGGGAAACGACAACTTTGGGTTGATTGCAATCACTAGTGCTACTTGCTCGAGTAGTAGTCGTGTCAGTCGACAGATCATGCTTAATAATCGCAGGGCAGGCAATCATCTTGTGATCAGGACCTGAGCAGTTAATGCAAATCAGACGCGAGCAGCAGTCCCGTTTATTATGTCCCCATTGAAGGCATCTTGCGCACAAAACGGCCAATTAATGGCTAATTCTGATATTTCGTCAGCAGAATATTGGGCTTGCGCTAAATCTTCCTTGTGTCGAGCCTCTAAAACCGGTGGCCATTCCGAAGATTGTGGCGCATATTTGATTGCAGAAGTAAGGAAAAATTGCGGTGGAGAAGGATATGGAACATTAATCCGAAACCGAAGACTGCCCAAAAGAAGGAAATTGATCCATTCCTGTTTTAAACGAGAAAAATCCTCTAAATGGATTCGGGTACCTAAAAGTTCCAATTCTACCCCTCTCGCTTCGAATTTTGCGCCTCCTCCCACAGAGCTCATCACTCTCCTGTCCCATCTGAGACTTCGGCCGCTTCGCCCTCCTGTGTCTCCCGTCTCATCGCCGTCGCCTCGTCTGCACACCACCTCCATTGCCATGGCGAACTACCCGCTGAACCCAGTGCCGTTCCTCCCGCCTGGTTTCGCCGTGGAACCTGGCCCGGATGATCGAATCGTGCGGAGTGGGATGGTGGTTGGGCCGTTTCCACCCCTCAACTACGACTTCTTGGCGATTGTGGAGGCCAATCACTATGTTCCACTCCATCGCCGCGAAGCCATTCGCACTCAGATCGAAGGTTTGCTGCACGAAGCTCACTTATTCACCACCGAATCTTCTGATCATCCATTGGGCATTGGGATTTTTGGTTTTGCGGATGCATTCATGAGAGATACCGCCATTGCTTCTCCCCTAGAGCTTGAGGACGAGGACCTCCTCATCACTTGTTTACCTCACAATGAAGCTCTAAATCGTCGTAGTACCACCTTTGGGCCTGAACTTTGGATTATGTATTTTGGGTTTCCCTATGACTATCAAACAGAGTACTACATTCAGAAATCTCTAGGAGGGTTTGGTGTTTTGGTTTCCTGGTATAATCCGAGACAAGATAGGAGATTTGTTCTGCTCAAAGTGAGAGTCCTTAATATGCGCTTGATCCCAAAGAGCTTTGTAGTCTGGCAACTTGGTGGTGCTAGGAACTGCTGGACTGTGCAAGTTACTATCTTGCGTAGCAATGACTGGAATGGTTTATTACCTGAGGTTCTCCCTGCTAGGGAGGAACCACCTCCTCCTAATGGCAACCCACACCCTCAGTTTGGCCCTGAGCTCACTGTTGAGCAACTATACCAACAGCAAGTGCATAACTGGCTAGTTCAAAATGCAGCCCAACCTCAGGGGGCTCCTCCTGCTCATGAAGCCCCACAGCAACAGGATCAGCACAATGGATGGGGAGTGTTGCCAGCCTCACCACCACAGGCACCACAATTACCTCCTTATCTCTACAACTTTCAAGCTTGGCTTGCTGCCCAGGGACTACAAGTGCAAGATGGCCTGGTTCCTGAAGATAACATCTCAGATAGTGCTTCCCAAGCTTGGAATGATGCTATATCTAACTCCAACAGCTCTGCTAGCACCAACCTATCTGCTGGATCTCTGAATCCCCTGGTGATACACTCTCAAACACATCAGCGGCAACACTCTGAGGGTCTCCTGAGAATCTCCGTGGAAGTTCACAATAGTGGAATTCGCTTTGGCTTATGTGAGCATGGAGAATTAGTGCTCACCCTGCTACTAACTGATCCAGCTCCAAGACAACAACTAAATGACTTCATTTTTAGAGCCATCAAACCTCTAATGGCTTCTAAAGGCCCTTGGAATACTGATTATGGTTTCAGGCATGAATGTATGCAGGTGGAAGTTGCAGTTGCTCTGAATGATGATGGCATAATCTTTAGCAACACTTGTCCTACTCTCCCCATGAGCAGTACATCATCTACTGTTATCATAGAAGCACTATCCCCTGAGCAAGCACTGGTTCCACCTACTGAGCCTACGGATCCATTGGAAACAGATTGCAGCATGGATTAGGAACTACAAGTCAGCAAGATTCCTCTAAAGCACAAAGGCAAAATGAAAATGCAAGTAGATACTTCCAACCTTCGCCGCAGCCTGAGATCAAACAAGTATGATGGTTTCAAGATCCCATCCATGGCAGAGGGCAAGATCACAAAATCCAAAGTTAAGCCCAGGATGATTCCCAATATTGCTCTGCAGGAAGTTGATCGTGCTCCGACACTTGAGGTTCCTCCTCCTACTGCCATCAACACCATGCAGGCCATTGGGACGCAGCTGTGTGCTATACCTGAAGCAGAGCTTGCAGATTCGGAGCTTCTTCGAGAAGATCCAGGCCCTGCAGATGGCCAAGTTTGATCTTGTGCCTTGCCCACCTCCTCTTTGAATCTCTATGGTACTTTTGCGTAGTTGGAACGTCTTATGTTGGAATATTCGTGGACTTAATTCGCCCAAAAAACATCTAGCTCTATCGAATGCTATTCGTGACAGCAGCTGCTCCATCATTTGCTTACAAGAATCGAAAATGCCCTCATTTGATGAACATGCTTTACGTACACTGTGTCCTACACGATTTGACAAATTTGCATATATTCCCTCCCGAGGGGCTTCTGGTGGGATAGTCACGATTTGGAACAACTCTATATTTGTAGGAACTACGTTTGTAGAAGAGGATTTCGCGTTAGGAGTCCAGTTCTCATCAACACAAACTTTGCATACCTGGAAGCTATTGAACATATATGGCCCCTGCCAAGGGGATCAAAGGGCTCGTTTCACTTCTTGGCTCTTTGATCTTGACATTGTGGCGACTGAGGACTGGTTGATCCTAGGGGATTTCAACTTTATTAGGGCACCAACGAACCACAACCTACCCGGAGGTAACATTCAAGATATGTTTACGTTTAATGAATTCATCAGTGAGCAGATGTTAACGGAGATCCCAATCAAAGGCCGAGCATATACATGGTCGAACATGCAGCTAAACCCTCTGCTCGAACAACTCGACTTGTTCTTTACGTTGCTAAATTAGACTACCTCCTTTCCCAACACTTTGGTACGTCCATTGCCATGGCCTGTATCCGATCATATTCCCTGTTCGGTCGAAATACAAACCAACATTACACGCAACAAAACGTTCCGCTTTGAAACATACTGGATTGCCCACCCAGGGTTTATGGAGATAGTCTCGCTAGCATGGAATAAACCCGTCAAACATGGTCGGAATAGCAATGCAGCAGCGATAATATGTGAGAAACTTAAAGCTGTTCGATTTGCACTACGAAGATGGAGTTGGGGTATCTCCCGCCTTAAGGTAGCAACTATCAACACCAACAAGGCGCTGCTGGAATTAGACTCCCTTGAAGATCGACGTACTCTCACCACGCCAGAACGAAACTTTCGACACATCCTCAAAAATCACCTTCTTAGGTTGCTAACATACCAGAAAGAATACTGGCGCAAGAGATGCTCCATCAGATGGATCAAGTTTGGAGATGAAAACACAAAGTTTTTTCAAACAGTTCCAACTGAATGGTATCGACGCAACTTTGTGGCTACACTCAAAACTGATGCAGGGCTCGTGGTTGAGACACATGCCGGCAAGGAGGCTCTCCTATTTGACACTTATAGAACAAGGATGGGCGCGGCGAGATCTCCCGATATACGGTTTTATTTAACGCAACTACGTGACAAGGGGTCGACTTTGAAGCTCTTACGATCCCCTTTGCCAAAGAGGAAATAAACGTCGTAGTGAAAGATATGTCAGCTGACAAATCTCCAGGGCCAGACGGTTTTAATGGCGCCTTTCTTAAATCTTGTTGGCACATCATCAAGAAAGACTTCTATGATCTTTGTGACGAATTCCACCGAGGTAATCTCAACTTGGAACCTCTGAATTATGGGCACATCACGCTCATCCCCAAGACGGCTTCTCCTGAGACAGTGAACGACTATCGTCCCATTACCCTGCTTAACTGCTGCCTCAAGATGATCACCAAGATACTGGCACAACGACTCCAGAAGATCATTCTACAGATTGTGCATCGAAACCAGTACAGGTTCCTCCGTGGTAGGTCTATACATGACTGCTTGGCATGGGCATTCGAGTATATACACCAATGTCAAAGCTCTCGAAGGGAGATAGTCCTTCTTAAATTAGACTTCGCTAAAGCTTTTGATACGGTTGAACATTCGGCTATGATCACCATCTTGCAACGTATGGGGTTTAATTCAAAGTGGATCCAATGGTTGCAATGCATCTTCTCGTCAGAAAAATCATCAGTATTACTGAATGGAGTCCCTGGTAAACAATTCCCCTGCTGATGTGGAGTAAGACATGGAGACCCTCTCTCACCATTGATATTTGTGCTGGCGGCGGACATACTCCAAACAGAGATTAACAGACAACTAAACCTGGGATTGTTATCCCATCCTATCGACCCAAGAGGCGATGCTGACTTTCCAGTAATCCAATACGCCGATGACACCATCATCATCATGCAGGCGTGTGATGTCCAGGCTGCGAGAATGAAAAGAATACTAGATGACTTCGCCACGACGATAGGGCTCAGGATTAACTATCAGAAATCCACCCTAGTTCCTATCAATGTGACACAAGAGGTGTGTGACAACATCATCTCGATCTTTCGTTGTGCGCACGCGACAACGTCGTTCACCTATCTAGGGCTCCTGCTGGGTACATCTAAACCTACTGTCCTGGATATGACACCGCTAGTCTATAAAACGGAGAGGAAAATCACAGCTGCCATGGCGCTGATATCGCATGCGGGCAGATTGGCTTTGATGAACTCACTGGTCACGTCGCTACTCGTGTACCCAATGGGGACCCTCAGAATCCCCCCAACGATTGTAGAACAATTTGATAAACTTCGGAGGAGGTGCCTATGGAGAAAAAGACTGAAGATGGATTCAAAAGTAATGCTCTAGTAGTGTGGAATGCAGTTTGCCGCCCGAAAGAGAATGGCGGCCTAGGGGTCCTGAACCTCAAACTACAGAATGACGCGATGCTTCACAAATTCTACAACAGAAAAGAAATCCCGTGGGTAGCATTGATCTGGAACACACACTACGGGGAAGCAATCCCCCACGCGCAAGATCGCTGTGGCTCTTTCTGGTGGCGAGAACTGACTAAACTTATGCCGGTGTTCCGAGGGATAACTTGAGTCAATGTTAACAATGGCCTCTTGACGCTCTTTTGGAAAGACAACTAGAACAATGCCGTATATGCAAAAAAGTTCCCTTGGGCTTTCTCCTTTGCTAGAACTGAAAATGCCTCGGTTCAGAACTTCTTGGGGACTAGCTCGCTTCAAGAAGCCTTCTCGCTGCCCCTGTCAAAAAAAGCGCATGATGAACTCAGGATGATGCAACAAGAAATCAGAGATGTGCAGCTAAACCCTAGGGGAGATGACTGGGTATGTTCTTGGGGGGCTGGCACCTTTGAAACGGCAGCATATCGACGTTTCTATTTCAAAGAGACTAAGGTGCACCAGCATTTCACTGGCTGTGGAAAACAAAGTGTGTCCCAAAGATCAAGTTATTTGGATGGTTTTTGCTGATGGACAGGCTCAACACGAGGAATATGCTCAAACGGAGACATTACAACATAGGGGCTACTCTGGACTGCATGCTATGCGATCGACACATGGAGGAAACACTGGAACATCTCTTTTTTGAATGCAGCTTTAGCCAACGTTGTTGGAATATTCTCAACATCAAATGGTCAGAACAACAACATAGACTAGAGAAACTACAACATCAGAGGACAGCACACCCCAGGGACATGTTCATGGATATTTTTCTGGTGGCAGCCTGGAGTCTATGGAAGGAAAGAAATAACAAGTGCTTTGAGCAAATAATCCCATCTCTTGGGGCTTGGCGACGTCGGTTTGTACTAGACTTCTCCAATCTGAGACACCGTGTGCCTACTAGCAAGGTGCAAAACATAGATAACATTGTGGCCACCCTAGGTGATACCACATAATATGTAATCCCCATCCTGCCCACCTCCCCCCTCCCCCCATCCCCATTCCACCTCCTCCCCATCATGTACATGTGTAACTATTGGCTTTATATATACATGTAGTAGGATTTTATCCTACTGTCTTACACTAAAAAAAGTGTTATACTAAACTGTAACATCTCGAGGCTGTTGCTGAGTTGCCTTCCAGTTTTTTCCAGTTCCGCCATGAGATTTATTTGTTTGTCGCATTCATCATCACATCATACACATTTCATGGACACCCCGATACCAACGATTAAAAAAAAAACTTGCATCCGTTCGTAGTTACCGGTTCTCCTCGGTTTCCTTGTTGACCGTTTTGAGACCAAACACACTTGCACGCGCCCGTGTTATCGATAAAATATCATTTTACAAGTGGGGATAAAATTATAGGTAGACGTCCTGTCAAATATCATCGCATTCGGAGTCCGATTAACGCCGCACTGTTAAACTATAGTGACACTATAGCACGTCAAATTGTCAAAACATTTTTCGTAATTGAAACTTGTTGTCGGCATGCCTGTCTTCCGTCTCTTCTCATGACTAGCTTCTCTGGATAGCGCATAGACCCCTCGCCTGCGCGTGATATCTTCCCCGAACCCGAAACAACCGTCCGTGACTGTTGGTTTCGGATCAATCCTGAAATACCCCAAAAGTCTTTCATTTTTAGTCGAGATCCACTAACCTATTTATCTCGACCGTCGATCTAAACATATGGTTCAAACCTAGTCTATTTCACTATATGTAGACCACCTAGTCCAAAACAAGACCAACCCTGTTTTTAGGGGTCCTACATTAATAACCGCCGTCGCTCCCGACACTCTCTCCCCTTCCTCACGATCCACCTCCTCCCCCGATCCAAAATCCCTCCTTCATTGATTTTAGCGCCACCCTACCATCTCCTACCTCAAATCCAATCTAGCCCGCAGGTTCCCTTCTCCACCTTTGGATGGAGATCCAAGGGATCCCCTCGTGCCATCCAGCTCCAACCCCACAACCCTCCTCCTCGCTCAATCCTGAGTGCCCTCGCGTCTCGCGTCGCCACCTCCGCCGGGCCAGAGTTGCCCACCGACGAGTCACCATACCAGGCCACCCCTGCTCCTTTTCACATTCTCGTCTTTCTTGACCCCTCTCTCATCTCGCCCTCTCTCTTCTCCTACACGAGCTCCACCCTTCCATGCAAGCTCCGCGAGATGCATCCACCATGTTGGACCTCCTCATCACCGTGAATGGATTCCCCATGTCCAAATCCGTCAAGCCCCGCCGCGAGCCTCGCTCACGTCCCAACCCTACCAGCTCCAAGTCCCATGCCATGGACTCTCGTGCGAGCTCCTTGTTGTCGCCGCCCCCATGGATCTGGCGACATAGCCTCACCTCGCATAGTCCCTACCCACTGACCACCGATCTGCCTCCTCTGGCCACCTCTCCATCGTGTCGTCCATCCCCTCGCCTCGCCGCTGGCTCATCTTGTTTGTGTGCTCATACTTGTCATGTGCGTTGGGTTTTCCATGAAGAGGAACGGGTTATTGCAACACAAAGTGGGTAAGTATTTCCCTCGATTAAGAAACCAAGGATTATCGAACCAATTGGAATATCAATCCTCAACATTCTTCAACGGCTTCACACAACAAAGCAAACAACTTGCACCCAACGCGGACAAGACGGTTATCAATCCCCTTGACCTCGTTATTTGCAAGCATATGAGGTGTGTAGATAGTTGTGACTTGCAAAATAAAATTAAAGACAAATAATAACAATGAGGAAATTTTAAGTTTTTGGAATATATAAGTGAATAGACCTGGGGACCATAGTGTTCTGCAGTGGCATCTCTCATGAAAGCAACATATGGTGGGTAGACAAATTACCGTTAGGCAATTGATAGAATAGCGGATAGTTATGCAATTTTCGCGGAAAAGATCATGTGTACATAGGCATCATGTCCATAAAAAAATAGGCCAATGTTGTAAATGTGCCCTAGAGGCAATAATAAAATAGTTATTATTATATTTCCTGTCTCAAGATAATTGTTTATTATCCATGCTATAATTGTATTGAATGGAAACACATATACATGTGTGGATATATAAACGAAACAATGTCCCTGGTGAGCCTCTAGTTGATAGCTCGTTGATCAAAGATGGTTAAGGTTTCCTATCCATAGACAAATGTTGTGAGTTGATGAGGGGATCACATCATTAGGAGAATGATGTGATGGACATGACCCAAACTATTAACGTAGCATGTGATCGTGTCATTTTGTTGCTATTGTTTTTTGCATATCAAGTATACATTCCTATGACCATGAGATCATGTAACTCACTGACACCAGAGGAATGCCTTGTGTGTATCAAATGTCGCAACGTAACTGGGTGACTATAAATGTGCTCTACAGGTATCTCCGAAGGTGTCCGTTGAGTTCACATGGATCAAGACTGGGATTTGTCACTCCGTATGACGGAGAGGTATCTTGGGGCCCACTCTGTAATAAAACATCACAAACAAGCCTTGCAGGCAATGTGACTAAAGAGTTAGCCACGGGATCTTGTATTGCAGAATGAGTAAAGAGATTTGTCGATAACGAGATTGAAATAGGTATGGAGATACCGACGATCGAATCTCGGGCAAGTAACATACCCGAGGACAAAGGGAACGATATACGGGATTAACTGAATCCTTGACATAGAGGTTCAACCGGTAAGATCTTCGTAGAATATGTAGGATCTAATATAGGCATCCAGGTCCTGCTATTGGATATTGACCGGAGAGTGTCTCGGTTATGTGTACATAGTTCTCGAACCCGCAGGATCTGCACACTTCAGGTTTGGTGACGTTTCGATATAGTTGAATTATTGATGTTGGTAAATGAATCTTGTTCGGAGTCCCGAAAGAGATCCTGGACATCAAGAGGGTTTTAGGAATGGTCCGGAGATGAAGATTGACATATAGGAAGTATCCATTTGGCTTCCGAAAGGTTTTTGGGCATTACCGATAAAGTACGGGGAGTGACGAATGGGTTCTCGAGTTCCACCGGTAGGGGCCACCCACCCGGGAGAGAACCAAAGAGGCCCAAGGGTGGCGCACCAGACCTTAGTGGCTTGGTGGCGAACCCAAGAAGGCCACTTCGGTCGAAAGAAGGAGAAAGGAAAGGAGAGGAGGCCAAACCGAATTGGGGAAGTAGGACTACTCCTTCCAAGTTGTTTTGGAGGAGGACTCCTCCCTCTCCTCTTGCGCCGGCCGACCCTAGATTTTTTTCCTAGGGCACCACCCCTCTATCCCACCTATATATAGTGGAGGTGGGAGAGGATTTTGGAACCCAAGACATAGCGCAACCCTCTATTCCTCCAACACTTCGGTACGACATGGCGAAGCCGTGCCGGAGTAGCTCCACCACCATCACCGCCATGTCGTCGTGTTGCCGGAGAATTCAGCTACCTCTTCTTCTCTCTTACTGGATCAAGAAGGCAGAGATTGTCATCGAGCTGTACGTGTGCTGAACACGGAGGTGTCGTGTGCTATTGCGACAACAGACCTTCCCTAGCAACGGCGCCAGGAATCCTGCTGCTACGGGCTACGCCTATAGGGACTTCCTTGGCAAATATGCAAAGGATTTCCCCGCGGCCTTGGAGCCTTGCGTTGGTGTTCCCTTGAAGAGGAAAGGGTGATGTAGCACAACGGCGGTAAGTATTTCCCTCAGTTTGAGAACCAAGGTATCAATCCAGTAGGAGGAGCGTTCAAGTCACAAGTACCTGCACAAACACAAAAAGCTTGCACCGAACGCTATGAAGGGGTTGTCAATCCCTTATAGATTGTTTGCAAAGTGAGAACTGAAAGCAAAGAGTAAACAAAGCAAAGTAAAAGTGGAAGTGGAGACGATAGTTGTGAATAGACCCGGGGGTCGTAGTGTTCACTAGTGGCTTCTCTCATGAAAGCAAGTAGACGGTGGGTGAACGAATTACTGTCGAGCAATTGATAGAACCGCGCAAAGTCGTGACGTTATCTATGGCAATGCTTATATCTATAGGCATCACGTCCAAAACAAGTAGACCGATACTTTCTGCATCTACTACTATTACTCCACACGTCGACCGCCATCCAGCATGCATCTAGTGAATTAAGTTCAAAAGAACAGAGTAACGCCTTAAGCAAGATGACATGATGTAGATAGACAATCGCAAATCTATGATGAAAGCCCATCTTGTTACCCTTGATGCCAACAACACGATGCGTGCCTTGCTGCCCCTTCTGTCACTGGGAAAGGTCACCACACGGTATGAACCCAAAACCAAGCACTTCTCCCATTGCAAGAATCATAGATCTAGTTGGCCAAACAAAACCCAAGACTCGGAGAGACTTACAAGGATATCAAATCATGCATATAAGAAATCAGCAAAGACTCAAATATAATTCATAGATAATTTGATCACAAATGCACAATTCATCGGATCTCGACAAACACACCGCCGAAGGGGATTACATCGGATAGATCTCCATGAAGATCATGGAGAACTTTGTATTGAAGATCCAAGAGAGAGAAGAAGCCATATAGCTACTAACTACGGACCCGTAGGTCTGAAGTGGAGTACTCACGAGTCATTGGAGAGGCGATGATGTTGATGTAGAAGCCCTCCAACTCCAAAGTTCCCTCCGGCAGGGCACCGGGAAGGGTCTCCAGATGAGATCTCGCGGAAACGGAAGCTTGCGGCGGCGGAAAAGTGTTTTCGTGGATGCCCTGATTTTTTCTGCGATTTTAGGGAATTTATAGGCCAAAGAGCTAGGGCAGGGGAGCGCCAGGGAGGCCACAAGCCTGGTTGCCGCGACCCCCCTGGCCGCGGTAACAGGGCTTGTGGGCTCCCTGTGGGCCCCTGCCTTGGCCCTCACGTCCCCCGATATTCTTCTGTTATGGAAAAATTAATTTCGGGGATTTTATTCCGTTTGGACTCCGTTCCAAAATCACATATGAAAAGAGTCAAAAACACAGAAAAAAGAGGAACTGGCACCTGGCACTTAATTAATAAGTTATTCCCAAAAAAGATATAAAAGGTATATAAAACATCCAAAGTTGACAAGATAACAGCGTGAAACCATCAAAAATTATTGATACGTTTGAGACGTATGAAGCATCCCAAGCTTAACTCCTGCTCGTACTCGAGTAGGGAAGTGATAAAAGAATGAATTTTTGATGCTTTCATGCTACCTAGCATAAATGTCCTTTGTAACTCCTCTTATGTGACATGAATGTTCAGATCCATTAGATTCAAAACAATAGTTTGCTATTGACGTGGAGACAATAATACTTCAAGCAAACTAGCAAGGTAATTATGAACTTTCAAAATAACTAGGCCAAAAGAAAGTTATCCCTACAAAATCATAAAGTCTGGCTATGCTCTATCATCCTCGCACAAGGAATTTAGCACAACTAGCAAGGTAATCATGCACAACCCCGATATTGGCCAAGTAATTGTTTTCACACCTTTACTTTCTCAAACTTTTTCAACTCTCACGCAATACATGAGCGTGAGCCATGGTTTTAGCACTAGCCAAGTTATATAATGAAAATTTTCCACTAGCTATATGGTGGTGACAAAACGAGAGACTCTCAATCATGAAGATCATGGTGCTTAATATGCACAAGTGTGGAAAGGTGGTAGCATTATCCCTTCTCTCTTTTTTCTTTCATTTTTTTGGTGGGCTCTTTGGCCTCTTTTTTTTGGTGGGCATCTTTGGCCTCTTTTATTTCCTCACATGGGACAATGCTCCATCAATGATGATCATCACACTTACAACTCAAAACTTAGAGAAATGATGACTCTATATGGAATGCCTTCGGTAGTGTACCGTGACAATGATCTAGCATGACATAGACATCAATGGAAACATCATTCTAGCTATCTTATGATCATGCAATGGCAATGTAGAAGTGGTGGCACATGTCATGGTGGTAGTTGCATGGTAATATATCTCGGAATAGCTTTGAAAAAGCCATAATGGGTAGTTATGGGGGCTGTTTTGAGGGAGGCTATATGGTGGGTTTTGTGCACCCGCGAAAGTTGCACGACACTAGAGAAGATAGTGATGGTGGAAGGTGAAAATGCATCTAAACCATGGAGTCATCATTAGTCATGAAGAACTCATATACTTGTTGCAAAAGTTTTAGTAGTAATCAAAACAAAGCATTCAACGCATACTCCTAGGGGAAGGGTTGGTACGTATAAACCATCGCGCGATCCCGACCGCCACACAAAGGATGACAATCAATATACTAATCATGCTCAGACTTCATCACATAGCGGTTCACCATACGTGCATGCTACGGGAATCACTAACTTCAACACAAGTATTTCTAGATCCACAACACCTTACTAATATAACTTCAATATTACCACAACCACAACTCAAAACTAATTGAGATGAATCAAACTTCTCTAACTATTCAATGCACATGAAGGTGGAAGTTTTCATATCCCTCTGGATAACTACCCCTTTTGAGACTACTATCATAGCATAGATCAACTACCAAGCCACGTGCTTCCGTGTTCTAAAAGATATAAGTGAAGAACATAGAGCAAAATCAACTAGCTCAAAAGATATAAGTGAAGCACATGTGAGCTGAATTGTCTAACCAAAGGATATAAGTGAAGCTCGACAAAATCACGGTGAGTGCATGTCTCTCTCTCTAGATGTGCAGCAAGGAAGATTGTGACACAACAAAAATAAAAGACTCCTACGATACAAGACGCTCCAAGCAAAACACATAAAATGTGGTGAATAAAAATATAGCCCCAAGTAACGTTACTAATGGATTGAAGACGAAAGAGGGGATGCCTTCCCGGGGCATCCCCAAGCTTAGGCTTTGACGGCATCCTTGAATTAACTTGGGGTGCCTTGGGCATCCCCAAGCTTGAGCTCTTGCCACTCTTTATCTCTTTGGCCATAAGAACTTCACCCAAAACTTGAAAACTTCACAACACGAAACTTAAACAGAAAATCGTGATAACATTAGTATAAGAAAGCAAACCACCACTTCCTCAGGTACTGTAGCAAACTTAAATTCTACTTATGTTGATGTTGGGTTACTGTATTTCCAATCTTCCATGGCTAATACCCCCCGATACTATCCATAGTTTCATCAAAATAAGAAACCAACTCAACAAAAACATAATCTGTTAACAGCAGACCAGTCTGTAGCAATATGTATACTTCGTATACTTCTGGTACTTCAAAAATTATGAAAAATTACGACAGTCTGGAGAATTTGCCTAGAAATCAGCAGCAAAAAGAATCAACTCAAAAGCTCTTACAGAAACAAAAATAAAATTCTTTTCGTGAGCAGAAAGTTTCTGTCTTTTCCAGCATGACCAAACGATCATCCGCAAGACTAATCATAACGGTTTTGCTTGGCACAAACGCAAAAAGAAACACAAAAAACACAATCATCAAATAATTATGAAAGTGTGAAAAACTCAAAACAGAAAGAAAAAGGATAGATTCGTTGGGTTGCCTCCCAACAAGCGCTATTCTTTAACACCCTTAGCTAGGCATAAGGTGATGGAATCACGTATAGCCAGCTCTGGTGCTCAAACCATAAGTAGCCCTCATCATAGATTCATAAGGCAATCTTATTTTCTTTCTAGGAAAGTGCTCCATGCCCTTATTTAGGGGAAGTTGAAATCTAATATTCCCTTCCTTCATATCGATGATAGCACGAATAGTCCTTAGGAAAGGTCTACCTAGAATAATAGGACATGAACGATTGCAATCTATGTCAAGTACAATGAAATCCACGGGTACATAGTTCTTATTTGCAGCAATAAGAACATCATCGATCCTTCCCATGGGTTTCTTGACAGTAGAATCCGCAAGATGCAAATTAAGAGAACACTCTTCAATCTCATGAAAACCAAGAATATCACATAAAGACTTTGGAATCGCGGAAACACTAGCACCCAAATCACACAAAGCATTGCATTCATAGTTTTTGATTTTGATTTTGATAGTAGGTTCCCACTCATCATGAAGTTTTCTAGGTATAGAGACTTCTAATTCGAGCTTCTCTTCAAGAGATTTCATCATAGCATCTACGATATGTGCGGTAAAGGCTTTGCTTTGGCTATAAGCATGTGGAGAGTTTGCAATGGATTGCTTCAAAGAAATGCATTCAAACAAGGAGCAATTGTCATAATTGAATTCCTTGAAATCTAAAGTGGGAGTTTCATTACTACCCAATATTTTGATTTCTTCTACTCCACTCTCCACACCTTTATCATCAAGATAGGCGAGCTCCGAATCATTGGGGAGGTTTTAAACCAAAGTGGATTCATATTCAGCCCCTTCATCAATAGGTTTGACACGCGAAAACAAAGATTCAAGAGGAGTCACACCAAGCACTTTAAGATCTTCGTGATTTGCATCACTAGAACGCACCCTTTTAAACCATTCATGCCTAGCGCAAATTTGGGCGGTTCTTTCTTTGCTCTCATTCATGGAGACACGCATAGCTTTTAAAGTTTCATTCAAGTTGAACTTGGGAGGAGCACATCTAACTTTCAAAGCATCAATATCACAAGACATCCTATCAACGCTCTTAGACAAATCGTCTATTTTGAGTAGTTTTTCCTCTATGGACGCATTGAAAATCTTTTGAGAGTTGATGAACTCTTTGATATCACTCTCTAAATCAGAGGGTAATTTGTTGTGATTTCCATAAGTGTTGTTGTAGGAATTGCCATAATTGTTAGAGGAGTTACTAGGAAAAGGCCTAGGAACATAGTTTCCTCTGAAAGCGTTGTTGTTGCCAAAATTGTTCCTGCCAACAAAATTAACGTCCAAACTAGCGTTTCTACTCTCAATCAAGGAAGATAGTGGCATGTCATTAGGATCTAAAGGAGCATTTCTACTAGCAACCAAGTTCATCAACTCGTCCATCTTAGCACTAAGCGAGTTAATTTGTTCTATAGCGTGTACCTTTTTGCTAGTAGGTGACCTTTCAGTGTGCCACTGAGAGTAGTTGGTCATGATATTGTCTAGGAGTTTTGTAGCGTCTCCTAACATGATTTCCATGAACGTTCCACCCGAGGAGGAGTCCAAGATATAGCGAGAAGCGAAATTCAAACTAGCGTAAAAGATTTGTATAATCATCCACAAACTCAAGCCATGTGCGGGACAATTTCTAATCATTAACTTCATCCTCTCCCAAGATTGTGCAACGTGTTCATGATCAAGTTGCTTGAAATTCATGATATCGTTACGTAGAGAGATAATCTTAGCCGACAGAAAATACTTGGATATGTAAGCATCTTTGCACTTATCCCAAGAATCGATACTATTTTTAGGCAAAGAAGAAAACCAAGTTTTTGCGCGATCTCGCAACGAGAAAGGAAAAAGCTTCAACTTAACAATGTCATTATCCACATCTCTTTTCTTTTGCATATCGCAAAGTTCAATGAAGGTATTGAGATGGGATGCGGCATCTTCACTAGGAAGGCCAGAAAATTGCTCTTTCATAACAAGATTAAGCAAGGCAACGTTGATTTCATAAGATTCCGCACTAGTGGCGGGAGCAATCGGAGTACTAATAAAATAATAATTATTAGTACTCGAGAAGTCGCAGAGTTAGGTGTTTTCAGCCATGATGACTTCAACAAACCAACAAGAACACAAGCGAGCAAGAAAACTGGCAAAGGAAAACGGCAAAAGGTAAAAGAAAACGGCAACGGAGAAAGGCAAAAAGGCAAATGAAAACGGCAAAGGAGAAAGGCAAATGAAAACGGCAAATGTGAAGTGGGGGAGAGGAAAACGAGAGGCAACTGGAAAAAAAGGTAAATGCAAGAGATGAGTTTGTGACACCTACTTGGATAGATCTTGACTTGATCTCTCCTCCTCGGCAACGGCACCATAAATCCTTCTGCTACTGCGACAACAGACCTTCCCTGGCAACGACGCCAGGAATCCTATTGCTATGGGCTACGCCTATAGGGACTTCCTTGGCAAATATGCAAAGGATTTCCCCGCGGCCTTGGAGCCTTGCGTTGGTGTTCCCTTGAAGAGGAAAGGGTGATGTAGCATAGGGGCGGTAAGTATTTCCTTCAGTTTGAGAACCAAGGTATCAATCCAGTAGGAGGAGTGTTCAAGTCACAAGTACCTGAACAAACACAAAGAGCTTGCACCGAACGCTATGAAGGGGTTGTCAATCCCTTATACATTGTTTGCAACGTGAGAACTGAAAGCAAAGAGTAAACAAAGCAAAGTAAAAGTGAAAGTGGAGACGATAGTTGTGAATAGACCCGGGGGCCGTAGTGTTCACTAGTGGCTTCTCTCATGAAAGCAAGTAGATGGTGGTGTGAACGAATTACTGTCGAGCAATTGATAGAACCGCGCAAAGTCGTGACGTTATCTATGGCAATGATTATATCTATAGGCATCACGTCCAAAACAAGAAGACCGATACTTTCTGCATCTACTACTATTACTCCACATGTCGACCGCTATCCAGCATGCATCTAGTGTAGTAAGTTTAAAAGAACAGAGTAACGCCTTAAGCAAGATGACATGGTGTAGATGGACAATCTCAAATCTATGATGAAAGCCCATCTTGTTACCCTTGATGGCAACAACATGATGCATGCCTTGCTGCCCCTTCCGTCACTGGGAAAGGTCACCACACGGTATGAACCCAAAACCAAGCACTTCTCCCATTGCAAGAATCATAGATCTAGTTGACCAAAGAAAACCCAAGACTCGGAGAGACTTACAAGGATATCAAATCATGCATATAAGAAATTAGCAAAGACTCAAATATAATTCATAGATAATCTGATCACAAATCCACAATTCATCGGATCTCGACAAACACACCGCCAAAGGGGATTACATCGGATAGATCTCCATGAAGATCATGGAGAACTTTGTATTGAAGATCCAAGAGAGAGAAGAAGCCATCTAGCTACTAACTACGGACCCGTAGGTCTGAAGTGGAGTACTCACGAGTCATTGGAGAGGCGATGATGTTGATGTAGAAGCCCTCGAACTCCAAAGTCCCCTCCGGCAGGGCATCGGGAAGGGTCTCCAGATGAGATCTCACGGAAACGGAAGCTTGCGGCGGCGGAAAAGTGTTTTCGTTGATGCCCTGATTTTTCCTGCGATTTTAGGGAATTTATAGGCCAAAGAGCTAGGGCAGGGGAGCGCCAGGGAGGCCACAAGCCTGGTTGCCGCGCCCCCTGGCCGCGGCAACAAGGCTTGTGGGTTCCCTGTGGGCCCCTGCCTTGGCCCTCATGTCCCCCGATCTTCTTCTGTTCTAGAAAAATTAATTTTGGGGATTTTATTCCGTTTGGACTCCGTTCCAAAATCAGATCTGAAAAGAGTCAAAAACATAGGATAAACAGGAATTGGTACTTGGCACTCAATTAATAAGTTAGTCCTAAAAAAGATATAAAAGGTATATAAAATATCCAAAGTTGACAAGATAATAGCATGAAACCATCAAAAATTATAGATACGATTGAGACGTATCATCATCCGTTCGGTACTAGATCGGGACGGAGTTCGTGGGACGCTTGCAATTCGATCGTGAAGACGTTCGACTACATCAATCTTGTTTCTTAACGCTTCCCGCTTAGCGATCTACAAGGGTATGTGGATCCGATCGCCCCTCTCGTAGATGATCATCACCATGATAGGTTTTGCGTGTGCGTAGCAAATTTTTGTTTCCCATGCAAGGTTCTCCAACAGTCGTATCAGAGCTAGGCTCAGGCGTAGATGATATCTCAAGTAGAACACAAAAGAGTTTGTGAGCGTTGATGTTCAATGTGTTGCCCTCCTTAGTCTTTTCTTGATTCAGCGGTATTGTTGGATTGAAGCATCCCGGACCAACATTACTCGTACGCTTACGAGAGACGGTTTCATCGACTAACTTGCAATTTGTTGCATAAATATGACTGGCGGGTGTGTGGTTCTTCAACTTTAGTTGAATCGGATTTGACCGAGGCGATCCTTGGAGAAGGTTAAATAGAAATTTTTATATCACAGTTGTGGCTTTGCGTAAGTAAGATGCGATCATACTAGATACACATAGCAGCCACGTAAAATTTGCAACAACAAATTAGAGGACGTCTAACTTGTTTTTGCAGGGTATGCATGTGATGTGATATGGCCAAACACATGATATGATATATTGGATGTATGAGATGATACAACACTAGGTGATGCACCATCCCATACGGCGACCCAAGATGTTATGAATGCTTGGGAGTCGCGTAAGGATGACTACTCATTAGTTCAATGTGCAGTTTTGTATGGCTTAGAACCGAGACTTCAAAGACGTTTTGAACGTCCTGGAGCATACGATATGTTCGAGGAGTTGAAGTTTATCTTTGAGAATAATGCTCGGATCGAGAGGTATGAAATCTCCAAAAAGTTCTGTGCTTGCAAAATGGAGGAGAATGGGTTTGTCAGTAAAGACATACTCAGAATGCCTGGGTACTCTAACCGTCTAGCTAAGCTGGGGATTTCTCTCCCGCAAGAGGCTATCACTGACAGAGTTCTTCAATCACTGCCACCCAGCTATAAGAGCTTCGTGTTGAACTATAACATGCAAGGGATGAATAAGTCACTCGCCGAGCTGTTTGCGATGCTGAAAGTCGCAGAGTCAGAAATCCAGAAACAACATCAAGTGTTGATGGTCAATAAGACCACCAGTTTCAAGAAAAAATGGCAATCGAAAGAACGATAACTCCAAGAAGAGTGGCAAAGCTGTTGCCCCTCTGAAGAAGAAACCCAAGGCTGGACCTAAACCGGAAACTGAGTGTTATTATTGCAAGGGGGACTGGTCACTGGAAGCAAAACTGCCCCAAGTATCTGGTCGATAAGAAGGCGGCCAACGCCAAACGAGGCATATTTGATATACATGTTATTGATGTGTACCTCACCAGCTCTCGTAGTAGTGCCTGGGTATTTGATATCAGTTCTGTTGCAGACATTTGCAACTCAAAACAGGAACTGGGGAATAAACGAAGGCTGGCGAAGGATGAAGTGACGATGCGCGTTGGAAATGGTTCCAAGGTTGATGCGATCTCCGTCGACAGGATCTCACTTCAGTTACCATCGGGATTAGTGATGAATCTAAATAAATGTTATTTAGTTCCTGCGTTAAGAATGACCATTATATCTGGATCTTGTTTATTGCGAGATGGTTACTCATTTAAGTCAGAGAATAACGGTTGTTCTATTTATATGAGTAATATCTTTTATGGTCATGCACCCAATGTGAGGGGTTTATTCATGTTAAATCTCGATAGTGATGGTACACATATACATAACATTTAGACCAAAATATGTAGAGTTGATAACTATAGCGCCACTTTCTTGTGGCACCGCGCTTAGATCATATTGGTGTAAAATGCATGAAGAAACTCCATGCCGATGGACTTTTGGAGTCACTTGATTTTGAATCACATGACGCATGCGAACCATGTCTCATGGGCAAGATGACTAAGACTCCGTCGCCGGAACAATGGAGCGTGCAAGTGACTTGTTGGAGATCATACATACTGATGTGTGCAGACCGATGAGCATAGAGGCGCGCGGTGGATATCATTATTTTCTCACCTTCACTAATCTTCATATCACTATCACTATCTCATATCGCAAAACTATTGCAAAGAATCAAGTTTAACATCCAATGATCTTCATGAAAGTTTTTATTATATCTCCCCTGGATATCTATCACTTTGGGACCAATTTAATTTAAAGCAAATTTCCGTTGCTAATAACAAGCTGTCAAACAAATATAAGTGAAGAACGAGAGCACAAGTTTCTTTAAAAAATTTATATCTCAAAATAATATAAGTGAAGCAAGAGAGGATTTCATCAAAGTTTGTACTAACTCTAAAAATAATCTAAGTGAAGTATGAGAGCATATTTCTTCAAAATAACAACACCACCGAGCTCAAAATGATATAACTGAAGTACTAGAGCAATTCAATCAAACTACTCAAAAGATATAAGTGAAGATCAATGAGTAGTCAAACAATTAAGTAGATATGTGAGGACTATCTCTCAATAAATATTTTAAAATATGATATTTTATTTCAAACGTAAAATAAAACAATATACACTACAATAATAGCACATGTCATGTGAACAAATAAAAATTGAGGCTCAACATAGGCTAACCGATAGTTGTTGATGAAGAAAGGTGGGATGCGTAGCATCCCCAGGTTTAGATGCTTGAGACTTATTGGAATATTTATGTAGGGTGCCTTGGGAATCCCCAAGCTTGAGATTTTGCATCTTGTTCAATCCTCTCATATCCCGGTTTCACCTAAGTCTCAAAAACTTCATCCACACAAAACATCAAAAAGAAGTCGTGAGATAGGTTAGTACACATAAGAATAAATCAACACTTCATGTACTTCCATTACAAGTTGCATAATAATTTTCAAGAATTAGGTACTGTATAATATCATTTCCACAATTCATATCTAACAATATTACCATAAAAACTCTTGGCTAAGTAGATAACAAAACTATTACAACAATCTACCTAAACAGGATAGTGTGTAGCAATTAGTACGAAAAGTGTAAGTGTGTAACTCTAAAATTTCTGAAAATTTAGGAGGTGATAAATAATTTTTATTACATCACTTTGTCTAAATTTCATAAACTTTCCATGTTCCACTAAAATCTGATAATAAAAATACTACAAGAAAAGTTTCTGTTTTTGTACAACACACATCACACATGCAATTCTACCATTCTAAAGGAAATTCTTGAAACTTTTTATTAAAAGATTATATATAACATATAACAGAAAAAAACAAAATAAAATGTCTCTCCAAGCAAAACAATACATATCATGTGATGAGTAAAAATATAGCTCTATGTAAGATATATCGATAATGTTGGAGACAAAAGAAAGGATGCCTTCTGGGGCATCCCTGCTACTGCGACAAGATACCTTCCCTCGCAATGGTGTCAGGAATACTTCTGTCACGGGCTACGCCTATAGGGACTTCCTTGGCAAATATGCAAAGGATTTCCCCGCGATCTTGGAGCCTTGCGTTGGTGTTCCCTTGAAGAGGAAAGGGTGATGTAGCACAGCGGCGGTAAGTATTTCCCTCAGTTTGAGAACCAAGGTATCGATCCAGTGGGAGGCTCGCGTCAAGTCACAAGTACCTGCACAAACACAAAGAGCTTGCACCCAACGCTATGAAGGGGTTGTCAATCCCTTATAGATTGTTTGCAAAGTGAGAACTGAAAGCAAAGAGTAAACAAAGCAAAGTAAAAGTGAAAGTGGAGACAATAGTTGTGAATAGATCCGGGGGCCGTAGTGTTCACTAGTGGCTTCTCTCATGAAAGCAAGTAGACGGTGGGTGAACGAATTAATGTCGAGCAATTGATAGAACCGCGCAAAGTCATGACGTTATCTATGGCAATGATTATATCTATAGGCATCACGTCCAAAACAAGTAGACCGATACTTTCTGCATCTACTACTATTACTCCACACGTCGACCACTATCCAGCATGCATCTAGTGTATTAAGTTCATAAGAACAGAGTAACGCCTTAAGCAAGATGACATGTTGTAGATGGAAAATCTCATATCTATGATAAAAGCCCATCTTGTTACACTTGATGGCAACAACACGATGCGTGCCTTGTTGCCCCTTCTGTCACTGGGAAAGGTCACCACACGGTATGAACCCAAAACCAAGCACTTCTCCCATTGCAAGAATTATAGATCTAGTTGTCCAAACAAAACCCAAGACTCGGAGAGACTTACAAGGATATCAAATCATGCATATAAGAAATCAGCAAAGACTCAAATATAATTCATAGATAATCTGATGACAAATCCAGAATTCATCGGATCTCAAAAAACACACCACCAAAGAGGATTACATCGGATAGATCTCCATGAAGATCATGGAGAACTTTGTATTGAAGATCCAAGAGAGAGAAGAAGCCATCTAGCTAGTGACTACGGACCCGTAGGTCTGAAGTGGACTACTCACGAGTCATTGGAGAGGCGATGATGTTGATGTAGAAGCCCTCCAACTCCAAAGTCCCCTCCGATAGGGCACCGGGAAGGGTCTCCAGATGAGATCCCGTGGAAACGGAAGTTTGCGGCGGCGGAAAAGTGTTTTCATGGATGCCCTGATTTTTTCTGGGATTTTAGGGAATATGTAGGCGAAAGAGCTAGGGCAGGGGAGCTCCACGGGGGCCACAAGCTTGGTAGCCGTCGGCCCCCCTGGTGGCCGCTACATGGCTTGTGGGCCCCCTGTGTCTCTCCTGCCTTGGCCCCCAAGTCCCCCGATCTTCTTCTGTTTCGGAAAAATTTATTTCAGGGATTTTATTCCGTTTGGACTCCGTTCCAAAATCAGATCTGAAAAGAGTCAAAAACATAGAAAAAACAGGAACTCACACTTGGCACTGAATTAATAAGTTAGTCCCAAAAAAAGATATAAAAGGTATAAAAAACATCCAAAGTTGACAAGATAACAACATGAAACCATAAAAAATTATAGATACGTTTGAGACGTATCAAGCATCCCCAAGCTTAACTCCTGCTCGTCCTCGAGTAGGGAAGTGATAAAGAATGAATTTTTGATGCTTTCATGCTACCTAGCATAGATGTCCTTTGTAACTCCTCTTATGTGACGTGAATGTTCAGATCCATTAGATTCAAAACAATAGTTTGCTATTGATGTGGAGACAATAATACTTCAAGCAAACTAGCAAGGTAATCATGAACTTTCAAAATAACGAGGCCAAAAGAAAGTTATCCCTACAAAATCATATGGTCTGGCTATGCTCTATCATCCTTGCACAACGAATTTAAATCATGCACAACCTCGGTATTGGCCAAGTAATTGTTTTCACACCTTTACTTTCTCAAACTTTTTCAACTCTCACGCAATACATGAGTGTGAGCCATGGTTTTAGCACTATAAGTGGAATGGAGTGTGGTGGAGGTTGCAAGACAAACAAGGAGAAGATGGTCACATTAACTAGGCATATCAATGAGCTATGGAGATGCTCATCAATAGATATCAATGTAAATGAGTAGGGATTGCCATACAAATGATGCACTAGAGCTAAGAGTATGTGAAAGCTCTTAAAGAAAACTAGTGGGTGTGCATCCAACTTGCTTGCTCACGAAGACCTAAGGCAAATTTGAGGAAGCCTATCATTGGAATATACAAGGCAAGTTATATAATGAAAATTTCCCACTAGCTATATGGTGGTGACAAAACGAGAGACTCTCAATCATGAATATCATGGTGCTTAATAAGCACAAGTGTGGAAGGATAGTAGCATTGTCCCTTCTCTCTTTTTCTCTCATTTTTTTGGTAGGCTCTTTGGCCTCTTTTTTTAGTATTTTTTTATTTTGGTGGGCATCTTTGGCCTCTTTTATTTCCTCACATGGGACAATGCTCCATCGATGATGATCATAACACTTACAACTCAAAACTTAGAGCAATGATGACTCTATATGGAATGCCTTCGGTAGTGTACCGTGACAATGAACTAGCATGATATAGACATTAATGGAAACATCATGCTAGCTATCTTACGATCATGCAATGGCAATGTAGAAGTGGTTGCACATGTCATGTTGGTAGTTGCATGGCAATATATCTCGGAATAGCTTTGAAAAAGCCATAGTAGGTACATATGGTGTCTGTTTAGAGGGAGGCTAATGGTGGGTTTTGTGCACCGGTGAAAGTTGCACGACACTAAAGAAGATAGTGATGGTGGAAGGTGAAAGTGCATCTAAACCATGGACTCAACATTAGTCATGAAGAACTCATATACTTGTTGCAAAAGTCTTAGTAGTAATCAAAACAAAGCATTCAACGCATACTCCTAGGGGAAGGGTTTGTAGGTATAAACCATCGCGCGATCCCGACCGCCACACAAAGGATGACAATCAATAAACGAATCATGCTCAAACTTCATCACATAGCGGTTCACCATACGTGCATGCTACGGGAATCACTAACTTTAACATAAGTATTTCTAGATCCACAATACCATACTAACATAACTTAAATATTGTAGCAACCACATCTCAATACTAATTGAGGGGAACCAAACTTCTCTTAACTATTCAATGCACATGGAGATGGAAGTTTTCATATCCCTTTGGATAACTACCCCTTTTGAGACTACTTTCATAGCATAGATCAACTACCAAGCCAGCGCTTCCGTGCTCTAAAAGATATAAGTGAAGCACACAGAGCAAAGTCAACTAGCTCAGAAGATATCAGTGAAGCATAGGTGAGATGAATTGTCTAACCAAAGGATATAAGTGAAGCTCGACAAAATCACGGTGAGTGCATGTGGTTGCTCCGGCGAGCAATTCGCCGAAGGGTGCGCTTGGGCAGGCAATTAGGTGGTACTGGACGAACCTAATCACTGAGAGGAACTCATTTTTGACCCGAGGAGGCTTGGTCATGCACGAGAAGAACGTGGCGATGATGCAGTCAACATTGAGTTGTGCGGCGGCAGGAATGGTGCTCTGGGGTTGGAGGGGCGTGGCGACGAGCTTTGTGGGGCTGAACCACCGTAGGTGGTTGCGAGGAGGCTTCCACAGCGATGGGCGGTGCCGTGCGGTGCGGCAGTGCAGCAGAAGCACTCTGCTGCCGCAGCAGAGCCGCTGCCGGTGCCTTGCCTCTGACAAGGAGGAAGGGGCCAAGCTCGCGAGCGGGGGAGAGGATAAGAAGGAGCACATGATCGACGAGGAGGGCGTCGTCACTGGCAAAATTGGCGCTGGGGGAGAGGGTAGCGCCTGTGTGAAGGTAGGTGTGAAATAAATTCAGACTTCTTCACTCCAATGCAGCAAAGGTGATCGGTGGGAGAAAAACCATAGCTAGGAAATGAATTTGAGGCTAAATTTTCGAGGGAAGCACTCTCATAGGAAGAAAATGTGTTACAAATATTTTCAGAATTTTTGAAGAAGTTTAGGGCAGATTTGAATCAAAACTGGGTTTCTGGTGTCAAACTTTGGTCAAACAAAATTTGAAATTTTCAAACTTGAGATCCCAAAGTCTTTGCTAAAATAGGTTGAGGATACCAAGGACTACGAACTGCCAAAGTTTGTGGTCAAGATTCCAAAGGAAAGAGGGGGTTCCTTTGGAAAAGTTTTGGAGTTCAAACTGATTACAGAAAATCCCATTTAAAGAATAAAGTTAATTGGGGGTTATCCAACCCTTCTAAGTCATTGGAAATCTTTCAAAAACAAATTTAGGGTTTGGAGAGGAGTGAAAACATTCAAAAACAGAATGGTGATCAATAGTTTTTGAAGAATTAAATAATAGTCTCATGGAAAATATTCAAATCAAGAATAGAAGGGATCCAATTTTGAGAAATATTCTATTAACCATTTCATATATTGGAAAGGCCAAAAGATATTTCTGAATTAGTTTGGGGAAGAAGAAGCTTAGAAGTCTTCTCTCATGAAGAAAAGCAAGAAAACTTCAAAGTTCTTGTCAAGTCAAAAATTCAAATTCCAAGGAAATCAAAGGAATAAAAATTTGGAAAATCTTGGTTGTTACAACACCTACCCCCTTAAGAAAAATCTCGTTCCCGAGATTTAAGCCAATCCTCAAGAAGTTGTGGTTCCTCTTTGTGTAAGTAATCCTCTCTTTCCCATGGGGCCTCATCCTGTGAGTGGTTGCTCCAGTGTACTCTGAATAGCTTGGTGACCTTCTATCGAGTCCTCCTTTCAGATTCCTCTAAAATTTTCACGGGATGTTCCTGATAAGATAGGTCTGGTTGTACTTCTATGTTGTCATGAGCTAGTTGTTGCTCGGGCTTCCTCACACACTTTCTTAGCTGGGAAATGTGGAACACATCATGTACATCTGACAGCTCTGCTCGTAGATCTAGCTGGTAGGCAACTTGTCCCCTAAGAGCAATTATGCGTAATGGTCCAATGAAACGAGGTGCAAGTTTGCCTTTGACCTTGAATCTGTGTAGACCTCTCATGGGGATACTTTAAGATACACATAATCGTCGGGGTTGAAACCAACATCCGTGTGCTTCTGGTCGTCGTAGCTTTTCTGACGACTTTGCGCTATTTTGAGTTTCTCCGTGATGATTTTCACCTTGTCCCCTACCTCTTGGAGGAATTGTGGTCCAAAGATGCGGCTATCTCCGGTTTGTGACCAATTGAGAGGGGTACGACATCGTCTTACATACAATGCTTCGAAAGGCGACATCTCCAAGCTTGCTTGATAACTGTTGTTGTAGGAAAACTCGGCGTAAGGTAAACTGTCTTCCGAACTGTTACCATATGTGAGTACACAAACCCTGAGCATGTTTTCAAGGATCTGGTTGACACGCTCAGCCTGTCCTCCCGCCTGAGGGTGATAAGCTGTGCTGAATACTAATTGTGTTCCCAAAGCTTGTTGCAGATATTTCCAAAATCTTGAGGTAAATTTAGTGCCTCTATTTGATACAATAGTCTTGGGTACTCCGTGTAAATACACAATACGGGCGAGTTATAGCTTTGCTAGCCTTTGGGTGGAATATGTAGTATTGACTCGTATGAAATGAGCCACTTTTGTGAGTCAGTTAGTAATCACCCATATAGCATCATGCCCGTGTCGGGACCGGGGCAGTCCGTCAATAAAATCCATTCCTACATCATCCCACTTACATTCATGTACCTTCATAGGTTGCAGTAGCCCTGCTGGCTTCTGATGTTCTACCTTGATTCGTTGGCATGAGTCACAACGAGCGGTGAAAGAGGCAATATCCCTCTTCATTCCGTGCCACCAATATTTGGTCTGGAGGTCCTTGAACATTTTTGTGCCTGAGGGGTGAATAGAATAGGGTACGTTGTGAGCCTCCTCCATAATCTGAGTTTTGAGGCTTCCTTGGTCTGGTACACACAGTCGGTCTCTGTAGCACAGAGTCCCTTGCTCATCAATAATAAATTCTGGGGCCTTCCCGAGACTTATCTTTTTCTTTATGCCTTCAATGCTGGGGTGGCCTTTTTGAGCTTCCTTGATATCCCCATCCAAGGTGGTTTGTAACTCAAGTTGTGCCACTGTACCTTCTGGGATGAGAAGTAGGTTTAGGAGAACGAACTCCTTTGCAAGCTCATGCCTCATCTTAGGTACGGGTTTCTTCCCTAAGGCGGGGTTCCGGTGAAGAGCATCGGCTACCACGTTAGCCTTACCCGAGTGGTAATGAATGCCCACGTTGTAATCCTTAATTAATTCCAACCATCATTGTTGTCGTAGATTGAGATCTGGCTGTGTGAAAATATATTTGAGGCTCTTATGATCTGTGTATATTTCGCAATGATTTCCAAGAAAAAAGTGCCTCCATTCCTTGAGAGCATGAATCACTGCGGCCAATTCCAAATTGTGAGTGGGGTAGTTCTCTTCGTGACGTCGGAGTTGTCATGAGGCATAAGCCATGACTTTTCTCTCTTGCATGAGGACGCATCCAAGGCCTTTTCTGGAAGCATCACAGTATATTTCAAAGTCCTTGTTTAAGTCTGGCACAATTAGCACTGGGGCTGTAGTTAATCTCTTCTTCAGTTCTTGGAAGGTTTTCTCACATGCTTCAGTCCACTCAAACTTTTTCTCCTTCTTGAGCAACTATGTCATGGGTCGTGCAATAGTTGAATTTTTTTCTATGAACCTCCGGTAATATTCTGGTGCGTTGGTTAGACCGAATGGCATCCCTTTAAGCTCGTATAATCTGTATCTTGAGGTGAAGGCTGTCTTTGGAATGTCTTCAGGGCGGATTTTGAGCTGGTGATATCCTGACCTCAAATCAATCTTTGAAAATACTTTTGCCCGAGCCAGTTGATCAAACAAATCATTTATCTGGGGCAGTGGGTATTTGTTCTTGATAGTGGCCATGTTGAGTGCTCAATAATCAATGCATAGCCTTAGCGTCCCATCCCTCTTCTTAGAAATAGTACTCGGGATCCCCATGGTGAAGAGCTTGGTCTAATATATCCTTTGTCCAATAGTTCCTTGGTTTGTTTCTTGAGCTTGACTAACTCAGTTGGGGCCATGCGGTACTGCTTCTTATATATTGGGGTTGTACCGGGTCCAAGTTCAATGACAAATTCTATCTCTCTGTCTGGTGGCATACCTGGTAGCTCATCTGGAAATACATCTGGAAACTCACACATTACTGGAACGTCTTTTAATTCACTGGCCTCTGTCAGGTTTAATCTTGCTTTGCTCGACTTTTCCCTGCGTAGGGCTGTGACAGTTGCTCTTTTATTGTGGTGATGGGTGATCGTGACTGTCCGGTTAAAGCAGTCAATAAATCCCTTGTTGGTGTTTAGCCAGTCCAGTCCCAAAATAACGTCCACTGAGTTGCTCGCGATAACAATAAGGTTTGCCCAAAATACCAGATTCTTGATTTCAATAGTAACCTTCTTGCAAAACTCTTGAGTGGTCTGTTGTACTCCCGGGGACTTGATAGTCATCAAATTTTCCAAGGGGAGGGTTGTAAAGTTGTGTTTCGAAGCAAATCTTCTCGAAATGAATGAATGGGAAGCTCCAGAATCAAACAAAACCAGTGCGGGAATTTTGTTGACAGGAAACTTACCGAGTAGGATTTCAGGTGCGTTCATGGCTGCTACTTCTCAAACAACAGCGCCAGAAATTGACACGTTGACGGAGATTGGGCTTGCGTTGGTTTTTCCCTTGAAGAGGAAAGGGTGATGAAACACAGGAGCAATAAGTATTTCCCATAGTTTGAGAACCAAGGTATCGATCCAGAAGGAGGGTCTCGTCAAGTCCAGAGTACCTGCGCAAACACAAACAATCTTGCACCCAACACTTCAAAGGGGTTGTCAATCCCTTCAAGATTGTTTGCAAAAGTGAGATCTGAAGGCGGAAAGTGCAACGTAGTAAAAAGTGTAAGGCTGAAAATATGGTGTGGAGTAGACCCTGGGGGCCATAGTGTTCAATAGAGGCTTTTCTCAAAATAGCAAGTATTACGGTGGGTGAATAAATTACTGTCGAACAATTGATAGAACCGCGCAAAGTCATGACGATATCTAAGGCAATGATCTAGCATATGGGCATCACGTCCGAGACAACTAGACCGATACTTTCTGCATCTACTACTATTACTCCACACATCGACCGTTATCCAGCATGCATCTGGTGTATTGAGTTCATGACGAACAGAGTAAACTTTAAGCAAGATGACATGACGTAGGGGGATAATCTCAAACCAATGATGAAAACCCCATCTTTTTACCCTTGATGGCAACAACACGATACGTGCCTCGCTACCCCTTCTGTCACTGGGTGAGGTCACCGCACGGTATGAACCCAAAACCAAGCACTTCTCCCATTGCAAGAATCATAGAACTAGTTGGCCAAACAAAACCCACAACTCGAACAGAATTACAAGGATATGAAATCATGCATAAGAGAGATCAGAAGAAACTCAAATAAGATTCATAGATAATCTGATCATAAATCCACAATTCATCGGATCTCGACAAACACACTGCAAAAGAAGATTACATCGGATAGATCTCCATGAAGATCATGGAGAACTTTGTATTGAAGATCCAAGAGAGAGAAGAAGCCATCTAGTTACTAGCTATGGACCCGTAGGTCTATGGTGAACTACTCACGCATCATCGGAGAGGTCATGGTGTTGATGGAGAAGCCTTCCGTGTCCGAATCCCCCCTCCGGCAGGGCACCAGGACGTGCCCCAGATGGGATCTTGCGGAGACAGAAGCTCGCGGCGGCGGAAAAGTGATTACGATGCTCCCCTGATTTTTTGGGAATATTTGGGAATTTGCAGGTGCAAGATCTAGGTCAGGGGACCTCCAAGGGGCCCACAAGCCTGCATGGCGCGACCCCCTGGCTGCGGGGTGGGGGCTTGTGGGGCCCCTGGGGCTCTTCTCGCTTGGCCCCCAAGCTCTCCGATCTTCTTCCGTTCCAGAAAAAATCTTTTCGGGGATTTTCTTCCGTTTGGACTCCGTTTCAAAATTCCCCTGTGAAAGGGTAACACACATGGAAAAAATAGGAACTGGCACTTGGCACTGAGTTAATAGGTTAGTCCCAGAAAATAAATAAAAGGCAAGCAAAACATCCAAAGTTTGACAAGATAATAGCATGAAACCATAAAAAATTATAGAGACGTTGGAGACGTATCACGCATCCCCAAGCTTAACTCGTGCTCGTCCTCAAGTAGGGAAGTGATAAAGAATTAATTTTTGATATGGAATGCTACCTAGCATAGTTGTCCTTTGCAACTTCTTTCACATGGCATGAATGTTCAGATCCATACGATTCAAAACAATAGTTTGCTATTGACATGAAAACAGTAATACTTCAAGCAAACTAGCAATGTAATCTTGAACTTTCAAAATAACAAGGCCAAAGAAAGTTATCCCTACAAAATCATATAGTCTGGCTATGCTCCATCATCCTCACAAAACTAATGTAAATCATGCACAACCCCGGAATTGTCCAAGTAATTGTTTTCGCACTCTTACTTTCTCAAACTTTTTATAACTATCACGCAATACATGAGCGCGAGCCGTGGATATAGCACTATAGGTGGAATAGAGTGTGGTGGTGGTTGTGAGACAAAAAAGGAGGAGATGGTCACACTGACTAGGCATATCAATAGGTATGGAGATGCCCATTAATAGATATCAATGTGAATGAGTTGCCATACAAGAGATGCACTAGAGCTATAAGTATGTGAAAGCTCAAGAGGAAAACTAGTGGGTGTGCATCCAACTTGCTTGCTCATGAAGACCTAGGGCAATTTTGAGGAAGCCCATCATTGGAATATACAAGCCAAGTTATAAAACGAAGATTCCCACTAGCATATGTTGGTGACAAAGCAAGAAGCTCTCAATCATGAAGAACATGGTGCTATTATGAAGCACAAGTGTGGAAAAGATAGTAGCATTGTCCCTTCTCTCTTTTTCTCTCATTATTTTATTTGGGCTCTTAGGCCTCTTTTTTTTCTTTTTTTCCTCACATGGGACAATGCTCTAATAATGATGATCATCACACTTTTTAGTTACTGAAAGCTCAAAGATCACAATGATGATGTCTCCATAGGAAATGCCTCCGGCAGTGTACCGGGATGTGCAACGATCTAGTATGATCATGCAATGGCAATATGAAAGTGACGACACAAGTCATTAGACGAAACGGTGGTAGTTGCATGGCAATATATATCATAATGGCTATGAAAATGCCATAGTAGGTAGTTATGGTGGCTGTTTTGAGGAAGGAAGTTGGTGGGTTTGTGCACCGGTGAGAATTGCGCGGCGCTAGAGAGGCTAGCAAAGGTGGAAGGTGAAAGTGTATCTATACCATGGACTCAACATTAGTCATAAAGAACTCACATACTTGTTGCAAAAGTTTTTATTAGTAATCGAAACAAAGTGCTAAACGCATACTCCGAGGGGAAGGGTTGGTAGGTGTAAACCATCGCGCGATCCCGACCTTAACACAAAGGATGACAATCAATAGATCAATTATGCTCCGACTTCCTAACATAACTGTTCACCATACGTGCATGCTACGGGAATCACTAACTCCAACACAAGTATTTCTAGATTCACAACACCCTACTAACAAAACTTCTAATATTGCCGAATCCACGTCTCAAAACTAATTGAGAGGAATCGAAACTTTTCTTTCTACTCAATGCACATGAAGATGGAGGTTTTTGCATCCTCTTTGGGTACCTAGCACATGGGACTACTTTCATAGCATAAGCCAACTACCAAATCACGCATAGTGCTCTAAAGATATAAGTGAAGCACAAGAGCAAAAGTATATAGCTCAAAAGATATAAGTGAAGCAAAAGAGCAAAAGTATCTACCTCAAAAGATATAAGTGAAGCACAAGAGCAAAAGTATCTAACTCAAAAGATATAAGTGAAGCACTATGAGCATTCTAGCAAAATCACGATGAGTGCATGTCTCTCTCTCTAAAAAAGGTGTGCAGCAAGGAAGATTGTGACACAACAAAAATAAAAGATTCCTACGATACAAGACGCTCCAAGCAAAACACATAACATGTGGTGAATAAAAATATAGCCCCAAGTAACGTTACCGATGGATTGAAGACGAAAGAGGGGATGCCTTCCCGGGGCATCCCCAAGCTTAGGCTTTTACGAAATCCTTGAATCAACTTGGGGTGCCTTGGGCATCCCCAAGCTTGAGCTCTTGCCACTCTTTATCTCTTTGTCCATAAGAACTTCACCCAAAACTTGAAAACTTCACAACACGAAACTTAAACAGAAACTTGGGATATCATTAGTATAAGAAAGCAAACCACCGCTTCCTTAGGTACTGTAGCAAACTTGAATTTCATCTATATTGATGATGGGCTACTGTATTCTCACTTTTCCATGGATAGTACCCCCCCGATACTAACCATAGTTTCATCAAAACAAGCAACCAACTCAACAAAAACAGAATCTGTCAAAAACAGACCAGTCTGTAGCAATCTGTATACTCCGTATACTTCTGGTACCTCAAAAAATCTGAAAAATTATGATGGTCTAGGGAAAAATCATATAAATCAGAAGCAAAAAAGAATACACTCAAAATCGCTTTCTGAATAAAAAGAAAAAATCATCTCGTGAGCGAAAAGTTTCTGTCTTTTTCCAGCAAGATCAAACAACCATTACCAAGACCAATCATAAAGGTTTTGCTTGGCTCAAACACAAAAAACACAATCACAACAGAATTGTGAAAGTGTGGACGCAACAAAATAGAAACAGAAAGATAAATTCATTGGTTTGCCTCCCAACAAGCGCTATTGTTTAACGCCCTTAGCTAGGCATAGAAGCGATAGAATCACGTATCGTCGTCTTTGGTGCTCAAACCATAAGTAGCGTGATCACTTATCATCTCGAGGTTTTCATCTTTCTTGCTAGATGATTCACCACTACTTTTAGGAACAAAGACAGGCTTGGTGATTTTATTGTGGGCACAATTGGGAGTATTCTGCACAGCGGCAAAAGCGGAACCCAAGTTGGTTATAACATCCTCTAGTTTGCCAATCCTAGCGGAATCATGACCTAGCTTTTCACTAACTGTGGGTTCCTTCTCCTTTAAATTTTTCAAAACCATTCCCATCTTGGATCCGTACCGAGTGATTTGATTGTGGATCTTTTTATCCAAATTCTCGATGAGTTCAATCATAGCAACTTTATTTTCAATAGCGTCTAGCCTACGCATCACATGTTCCAGAGTTAAGGTAGTTCCATTAACCATGAGTGGGGGTGAGCCTACCAAATTTATCACAGCTCCGTAAGAATCAATGGTATGGCTACCCAAGAAATTTCTACCTACGATGGTGTCAATAATATACCTATTCCAAGGAGAAATACCCACATAAAAACTGCGAAGCAAGATGGTAGTGGATTGCTTATGGGTAGATCTACTCTGAGCATTGCAAATCCTATACCAAGCGTCCTTTAAGTTTTCTCCCTCAATTTGTTTGAAATTTAGAACTTCGCTCTCGGGAGTATCGTTCGAAGTGGTGGATCTAGCCATCAGGATAGACTATCCCACACAGAAGAGCAGAAAGCAAGCGAGAGAAAAAGGGCAAACGAAAAAGGCGAACGAAAAAGGCAAATTGGTGAAGTGGGGGAGAGGAAAACGAGAGGCAACTCGCAAACAAAGTAAATGCAAGAGATGAGTTTGCGACACTTACTTGGATGAGTTCTTGACTTGATCTTCCTCCCCGGCAACGGCGCCAGAAATCCTTCTGCTACTTCTCAAACAACAGCGCCAGAAATTGACACGTTGACGGAGATTGGGCTTGCGTTGGTTTTTCCCTTGAAGAGGAAAGGGTGATGCGGCACATGAGCAGTAAGTATTTTCCTTAGTTTGAGAACCGAGGTATCGATCCAGAAGGAGGGTCTCGTCAAGTCCAGAGTACCTGCGCAAACACAAACAATCTTGCACCCAACACTTCAAAGGGGTTGTCAATCCCTTCAAGATTGTTTGCAAAAGTGAGATCTGAAGGCGGAAAGTGCAACGTAGTAAAAAGTGTAAGGCTGAAAATATGGTGTGGAGTAGACCCTGGGGGCCATAGTGTTCACTAGAGGCTTTTCTCAAAATAGCAAGTATTACGGTGGGTGAACAAATTACTGTCGAACAATTGATAGAACCGCGCAAAGTCATGACGATATCTAAGTCAATGATCTAGCATATGGGCATCACGTCCGAGACAAGTAGACGGATACTTTCTGCATCTACTACTATTACTCCACACATCGACCGTTATCCAGCATGCATCTGGTGTATTGATTTCATGACGAACAGAGTAACACTTTAAGCAAGATGACATGATGTAGGGGGATAATCTCAAACCAATGATGAAAACCCCATCTTGTTACCCTTGATGGCAACAACACGATATGTGCCTCGCTACCCCTTCTGTCACTAGGTGAGGTCACCGCACGGTATGAACCCAAAACCAAGCACTTCTCCCATTGCAAGAATCATAGAACTAGTTGGCCAAACAAAACCCACAACTCGAACAGAATTACAAGGATATGAAATCATGCATAAGAGAGATCAGAAGAAACTCAAATAAGATTCATAGATAATCTGATCATAAATCCACAATTCATCGGATCTTGACAAACACACCACAAAAGAAGATTACATCGGATAGATCTCCATGAAGATCATGGAGAACTTTGTATTGAAGATCCAAGAGAGAGAAGAAGCCATCTAGTTACTAGCTATGGACCCGTAGGTCTACGGTGAACTACTCACGCATCATCGGAGAGGTCATGGTGTTGATGGAGAAGCCTTCCGTGTCCGAATCCCCCCTCCGGCAGGGCACCAGGACGTGCCCCAGATGGGATCTTGCGGAGACATAAGCTCGCGGCGGCGGAAAAGTGATTACGATGCTCCCCTGATTTTTTGGGAATATTTGGGAATTTATAGGCGCAAGATCTAGGTCAGGGGACCTCCAGGGGGCCCACAAGCCTGCATGGCGCGACCCCCTAGCCGCAGGGTGGGGGCTTGTGGGGCCCCTGGGGCTCTTCTCACTTGGCCCCCAAGCTCTCCGATCTTCTTCCGTTCCAGAAAAAATCTTTTCGAGGATTTTCTTCCGTTTGGCGTCCGTTTCAAAATCTCCTCTGAAAGGGGTCAAAAACATGAAAAAAAACAGGAACTCACACTTGGCACTGAGTTAATAGGTTAGTCCCAGAAAATAAATAAAAGGCAAGAAAAACATCCAGAGTTTGACAAGATAATAGCATGAAACCATCAAAAATTATAGATACGTTGGAGACGTATCAATGGCATCTTCCTTGGCGACAAGATTCACGTGACCGTTCCGGTGATTGTTATTGGGGTTGAAATTTTTGCGCTTTGGCGCTGAGTCAAAGTTGGAAGTGTTGGTCTTGGCTGCACCATTTCCGGCCTTTGGGCATTGTCGAGCGTAGTGTCCTATTTCTCCACATGCAAAACAAGTGATGCTGGCACGGGGAGTAAAATCTTTGTTCCTCACGTAAGAGTTGTTGTTGAATCTAGTGGTTGGTGCTGAGGTACGCGGAGCTTGAGTCTTTGAGTCCTCTGTCTTGTGCCTGGTGTTGCGTACTGGGGTAGAGTTATTACGGCGGCGTTTGCGAATGTCATCCAGGCTGCGACATTCAGCTTCTAGCATAATGGCTTTGTCAACCAGTGTCTTAAAATCTGGAAACGTGTGTCAACCAGTTGGCACTTTAACTCTGGAGCAAGTCCATCCAGGAACTTCTCCATCCTTCTTTCCTCAGTCTTGTATTCTTCACTTGCGTATCGTGTCAATTGATTATACTGATCCAGGTATTCCATCACGCTGGAACTCCGTTGCTTCAGGTCTTGAAATTAGTTCTTCTTTATTTTCATAACACTGTTGGGTATGTGTGCTCCACGGAAACTTTCTTTAAATTCAGCCCATGTGATATTGTTCTCATATGTATGTACGCGGAGGATGTTTTCTCACCACGAAGCTGCGGCTCCAGTCAGATAGTGGGGAGCATAAAGTACTTTCGCACGGTCTGAGCATTGTGCAATCGTCAGTTTTCTTTCAATGTCACGTAGCGAGTCATCGGCTTCCATTGGCTTGTCGGTGTGCGAAAATGTTGGCGGACGTGTCTTTTGTAATTCAGCCAGCCGAGAGTGTTGTGGGTGTGGACCACGCTAATTTCCCATATTCACAAGTTGATTCATCATTTCATGATGCTGCTGTTGACTTTGTTCATATAAACGGCAGACTTCTGACAGTGCTGGGCTGCTTTCATGCTGACTCATTTGACCTTGAGTGAAATTGTTCCCTGTCTCAGTGGATTGGTTTTCACCAATGTCCCTTGTCATGGAGCGTGTCCAGGGTTGGCTCATTTTCTCAAAGCTGGGTTAATGTTGCAAGAACCAATAAGAAAACAAAACTCGAATAAAAACTAAGGAATATTTTCCAAGAAACACTGCAAGGATTTTTCATAAAATAACCGTCATGCTTGGAGAAGGACCGCAGTACATCTTACATCCATCATAATTATACATACCATTGAGGTCGTACTCTAGTATGCCTGACTTGTTATTTAAGATAGTGCACTTCTCCTGTCCTACATGACGCAACACGACTACTTCTCTTCGGTCTAGGATCACATCATCATACATATCATACATATCATACAATCGTTCTAGCGATCTGCTGCACCATATCTAGGTGGAGTCGGAAGGAACCTGGGTTGGCTGACCCAGTGAAAGTCCCAGATGAGGAGCTGGGGAGTTCACTTCCTCCTCTATTGGCTCTAAGAGGACGACGCGAGGCGGCGAGGCGCGTGCCTGACTGTCAGGCAGGGCAACTCTAATGGGTGCAGGAGCAATGACATGATTGAACTCCTCAGTGGTAGGCAGCTCACGGTGATGCTGTGCTGGCGGAGTGCATGAGGCAGAAGAAGACATACCTGTACGAGGCGTTGCTGGACGAAGGAGCTCAGTCCTCTGGTGAGGACGAGTAAGGTGCTCTATGCGAGCAGCGAGCAAGTCATCCACTAAGCCATGAAAGGCAGACTCCAGGGCTCGGACATACTGCACGAGCATCCCAAGAGCATCATCTTCCTCTCCTCTAGGGCATGCAAAGGCATAGTGGCTGGTTTACGGCACGTGGCATGGCAGATAATAATAAGGACGAGTCTTCATCACTGGAAGAGTGTCCCTCAGGCGAGCAATTGCCTCCCTAGATGCCATCTGAATAGCCCGCCTCTCCGTAGGCATGGCTCTCCCAATATAGCGAAGGCGACGATACTCTGAATGACCACCAATAAAATGCACCCACGCCTGATGCATACTCAGGGAGTCGCTCATCTTGTGGCGATAAAACGTGTACTCACTGCGCGTCGTCGGTCCAATCACGATCTTCACGATGGCTGAAAGCAGTCGCGAAAATGCCGATGGCTCGTTGGCGAACACCTGCGACGGGCAACCGTTGCCAACCATCTACAAAACAAAAAAATTCACATAGTCAAAACATAAATATATGTTGACTAACATAAAATTACTAAACAGACAAAAAACCTACGGCGGTTAATCTGGTTAGCGATCGCGCCTAGTGGTTTCCTACAGTCAGCCTGGCTCTGATACCAAGTTTGTCATGACCAGTTTCCAAATAAATAAATTAATTTGAAATCAGTCATGGGCGTCCTTAGTGAAGAAAATATTTCCCATTGAAAGACTCGACTTGATGAAGAAAAAACCAGTAGTACTTAATATTATACAGGTAGAGCAAGGGTTGCTCCACAAAATTATTACAACATAACCATGTCTCAGGGAAGATGGAAATGTTACAGTGGTCTGGGGTGACTCTACTGCTCGCAATAATAAAAGGGGCACGTCACATCAGAGTAATGTGACATGACAAGTACTACTACGCGCTAAGCCTCACAGTGAAGCTCAACGATTTATTCGGGGTGGCGGAAGCGGTGGAATAATACAGCGGCGGACTCCAGGCTCGCAAGACTGACTGGGACTCCTCTAGATGTCGGACTCACTATCGTAATATTGATCCATTTTATCTCCTTCATCCATATCTGGCCACAACAACAAACCAGTGAGTACTCCGGGAAGTACTCACAAACAGTTTGCACAAAAGATGAGATGCATGCAGTTCATTTTATTATGCATGGTTATACTCAAGTTATATGCAAAAATATACGTACTGAAAGTAAATAGGTTAGTGGCTAAATCAGGCGGTAGTCCTCCCGAGATATACATGCAGAAAAATAAATACCACTGTCGGGTGTCCGAGGAACACCACATACAGGGCAAAAATTAAATAACATAACATGCCGCTGTCGGGCATCTGAGCGACACCACATAAATGGCTTATAACAAAACAATGCCACAATCGGGCTTCTCAACGACACCACATAAAGGGCTTATAATAAATAAAAAAGCAATGCCACAGGCGGGCGTCTCAGCGACACCACATAAAGGGCTTATAATAAATAACAAAGCAATGCCACAGTCGGGCGTCTCAGCGACACCACATAAAGGGCTTATAATAAATAACAAAGCAATGCCACAGTCGGGCGTCTGAGCGACACCACGTAAAGGGCTTATCATAAATAACGAAGCAATGCCACAGTCGGGCGTCTCAGCGACACCACATAAAGGGCTTATAATAAATAATAAATATTGAATACCCAGGAGGTAGAACCATCCCAAGGATATCCAACAATAAAATCATAGGTGTTAGTCCAGAATAATAATCATATATGATCATCCACCACATCATCATATGATTCACCACACCATTGTTAATAATATCACTTATACTCCAAAGACCGACTCTAGGACCGACACTTGACTCGTCAAACAACGTCCTTGACCGGGGACACGACTACTCGAATAGTTTTGACTCTGCAGAGGGTGTACTCTTTACCCATAGTCCACGGTTTTCAATAGTCAACAAGACTAATCCCGCGTACCGTGTTTTAGAAGTGGACACTCAGAATCAAGACACACCGACTTTACCTCCGTGAAGCCCGGCCTCACCCGGACTACGCTGCCAAGGTAAAACCATAAGACGGGGAGGCTCCGACCTCGATTAGCATGGGATCACAATATTTATATTGCGTGCTACGGGAGTGCCCTCCCTTCCGGTCCCAGACCGGAAACACCCATGCCCCGTGACCGGATGACTGGATTTAGTCCACGACCATGGATACCTTCATATCGGCCCCTCTAATGGTTTGTGATTGATAATAGCTGTACAACTGACTATACCGAACCCATTACCCAAGGAACCGTGGTAGCACGGTAAGAAGTATGACATGGACAAGACTCGATCTGGGTCGATACTAGAGTTTACCAAATTTATACCAGCACCAATGTGCTCAAGCCATGACAAGGCCATAACCTATCACGTTCCGCGTGACTAGGCTATTCCCACAACCTTTCGTAACCATCACTTGCCTTCATCATATTATATCACGGTTGATTATGTATAACAAGTATGAAATATGCAAGGTGTTGGAAAAATAAATATAAGCATGATATCAAACAACACACCAAAAGTAACAAACATGCTTGCGTGGTTCCACGTAGTCGGGATCGAGCTCGGTGTAGTTGACGTCGGGTATCTCGGTGACGAAATCTATGGTATAACACAAACAACGACATAAGCTACACTACCTAGCTACTGGTATAGAAATATTTTTAGAAAAATCTTATAATAAACTAGAACTTATCAGGATCATTTTGCAAAAAGAATCACTGTAAAAGGAGTTATAGAATAAAAGTTATTGCGAAAACAAAACTAGGGACTGTTTTGTAATTAGTTTCAAAGGAAATAGGGGCTAGACTGGAAAGATTCCAAAGCGCGTGAGGGGGGGGGGGTACGTTTCCCAGAAACGAAAACGGGTTCGGCCGAATACACCTTCGACGAAAACGTTTCGGAGAGGGGGAGAGAGGCTGACAGGGGAGGCCCACCTGTCGGGTTTGAACTCCTCACCGGCGCGAGAGGCTTCCAATGATCGTCGACGACGATAGGAGGGAGGAGAGAGCGAGCTAGGGGTGCGGGTGCACTCACTGTCGACTCGCCTGACACATGGAGGTGGATTGGATGGCGCGGCATGGCTCACGACGACGGTAGCAGATCTTCGGCGGCAACAACTCCAGTGACACGACAAAATCGACAATCGAGGGCCTCTGCGATGAAATCGAGCACGGGGTAACCACGGGAGTAACTCCTGGATGCGACCGAAGGTCTCAGATGATCCTACCTTGCCTTACACTGATTCTTTTTCCAAAATGATCCTGATAATAAGCGCTACGGGAGGGGCTTCGGCCATTACTCCGGCGAGGAATTCCGGCGAAGCAGGCGCTTGGGCACACGATTAGGTGATACTAGACAATCCTAATCACTCATAGGAACTCATTTTTGACCCGAGGAGGCTTGGTCATGCACGAGAAGAACATGGCGACGATGCAGTCAACATGGAGCTCTGCGGCGGTAGGAATGACGCTCTGGGGTTGCAGGGGTGTGGCGACGAGCTTTGCGGGGTTGAACCAGAGCAGGTGGTTGCGAGGAGGCTGCCAGAGCGATTGGCGGTGCCGTGGTGCGACAGTGCATCAGAAGCACCCTGCTGCCGAACCAGAGCCACTGCCGGCGGCTGGGCAGGCTCTGACGGCTTGCCACTGACGAGGAGGAAGGGGCCAAGCTCGCGGGCGATGGATAGGATAAAAAGGAGCATATGATCGACGATGAGGGCGTCGTCACTGGCGAGATTGGCGCTAGGGAAGAGGGTAGCGCCTGTCTGAAGGTAGGTCTGAAATAAATTCGGACTTCTTGAGTCCAATGCAGCATAGGTGATCGACAGGAGAAAAACCATAGCTATGAAATGAATTTGAGGCTGAAATTTGGAGGGAAGCCCTCTCATAGGAAGAAAAGGTACTACAAATATTTTCAGAATTTTTGCAGAAGATTAGGGCAGATTTGAATCAAAACTGAGTTTCTGGGGTCAAACTTTGGTCAAACATAATTTGAATTTTTCAAACTTGAGATCCCAAAGTCTTTGCTGAAATAGGTTGAGAATACCAAGGACTACAAACTGCCAAAGTTTGGGGTCAAGATTCCAAAGGTAAGAGGGGGTTCCTTTGGAAAAGTTTTGGAGTTCATACTGATTACAGAAAATCGCATTTAAAAAATAAAATTAATTGGGGGTGATCCAACCCTTAGAAATCATTGGAAATCTTTCAAAAATAAATTTAGTGTTTGGAGAGGAGTGGAAACATTGAGAAACAGAATGGTGGTCAATACTTTTTGAAGAATTAAATAATAGGCTCATGGAAAATATTCAAATCAAGATTAGAAGGGATCCAATTTTGAGAAATATTCTATTAACCATTTCATATATTGGAAAGGCCAAACGATATTTCTGAATTGGTTTGGGGACGAAGAAGCTTAGAAGTCTTCTCTCATGAAGAAAAGCAAGAAAACTTCAAAGTTCTTGTCAAGTCAAAATTTCAAATTCCAAGGAAATCAAAGGAATAAAAAGTTGGAAAATCTTGGGTGTTACACGTGTTTCATGGTTATAATTACTATTTATAGAATACATGTCATCACAGTAATCATCATACATAGGAGGCATGCTATAATCATAGCAAATATCATTATCACAAGTAGGGGTACTAAAAATATCATCAAACATAGCATCCCCAAGCTTGCGGCATTGCATATCATTAGCATCATGGATATTCATAGAATTCATACCAACAATATTTCTATCATTCTCATCATTCAATGATTTCACAGTAAGCATTTTCATAAATTCTTCGTGTAGCACTTGAGTAGAATTTTCTGAACCAGCATTTTCACGAAAGACATTATAGAGACGAAGCAAATGACGCAACCTAAACACCATTTTTTGTAGTTTTGTTTTACAAAACCAAACTAGTTAAAAACAAGAAACTAAAATATTTAATTGCAAGATCTAAAGATATACCTTCAAGCACTCACCTCCCCGGCAACGGCGCTAGAAAAGATCTTGATGTCTACTACACAACTTGTTCTTGTAGACTCGTGTTGGGCCTCCAATCGCAGAGTTTTGTAGGACAGTAGCAAACTTCCACCAAGTGGATGACCTAAGGTTTATCAATCCTTGGGAGGCGTAGGATGAAGATGGTCTCTCTCAAACAACCCTGCAACCAAATAACAAAGAGTATCTTGTGTCCCCAATTCACCCAATACGATGGTAAATTGTATAGGTGCACTAGTTCGGCAAGAGATGGTGAAATAAGTATAATATGGATTGTAGAAATATATTTTATAATGTGAATAAATAAAAAACAGCAAGGCAAAAAGTAACGAAATTGAGCACAAACGATATTACAATGCTTAAAAACAAGGCCTAGGGTTCTTACTTTCGTTGTGCAATCTCTCAACAATGCTAATATACTTGGATCATTTAATCATCCCTCAGCGTGCGATGAAGAATCACTCCAAAGTTATTATCTAGCGGAGAACATAAGAAATTGTTTGTAGGGTACGAAACCACCTCAAAGTTATTCTTTCCAATCAATCTTTTGAGCTATCCCAATAAGTGTCACAAACATCCCTAGAGTCCGTCCTAAAAAAGCACCATATGATACACATCAACCAACTCTAATGTCACCTAGATACCCCAATGTCACTATGACTGCCCGTGAGTTGATTATATGATATGCATCCAAGAACTTCAGATTCATAATACTCAATCCGACACAAAGAACCTCAAAGAGTGCCCCAAGATTTCTAGAGGAGAAATAAGGACGAAAACGTGCATAAACCCCTATGCACAGATTACCCCAATGCCATCTCGGCAATCTGCGAGTTAAGTGCCAAAACATAGATCAAGTGAATCAATATGATATCTCATTGTCACCACGGGTATACATATCAAGACATATGTCAAGTGTCCTCAAATCTATAGAAGTATTCAATCTGATAATAATGGAATCTTAAAGGGAAAACTCAATTCATCACAACAAGATAGAGAGGGGAAAACACCATATGATCGAACTATATTAACAAAGTTTGTGATACATCAAGATCATGCCAAATCACAAACACAAGAGAGAGAGAGATTAAACACATAGCTACTGGTACAAACCCTCAACCACGAGGGTGGACTACTCCCTCCTCGTCATGGCCTCCGTCGGGATGATGAAGATGGCCTCCGGTGATGATCCCCCCCGGAGGGTGCGAGAATGGGCTCCCGATTGATTTTTCGTGGATACACATGCTTGTGATGACGGAACTTCTGATTGAGGGTTATTTCTACGGGTTTATGTATTTACAGGTTTTTTGGCGTCGGTCTCAAATCGAGATGGGCCACGAGGGGCCCACTACCCACCACGACGCGCCAAAGAGGGTAGGCGTACCCTAGTGCCTAGTGGGCCCCACGGGCCTCCCCTCGTGTGCTTCCTTGACTCTCTAGATATATTCTGGGCAGAAAAATTCCAAAAAGTTTTGTAACATTTGGACTCCATTTGATATTGAATTTCTCGGAAGTAAAAAAACAACAACTAGCACTGGGCACTATGTCAATAGGTTAGTCTAGAAAAACTATATAAAGTTGCGAGAAAATGATTATAAAACATCCAAGAATGATAATATAACAACATGGAACCACCAAAAATTATAGATAGTTGGATACGTATCAGTGAACTACTCACACATTATGACGAGGGCACCAAGGTTGATTAAGAGGCCCTCCCTGATCGATCCCCCTCCGGAAGGGTGCGAGAACAAAGCTCCAGACAGGATCTTCATGGAACAGATACTTACGGTCGCGTAAAAAGTGTTTTGCGATGATCTTTAGGGTTTCTGGAATATTTGAGAGTTTATAGGGCACCGTTGAGAGCAAGAGGGGCCAGAGGGGAGTGTTAATGCATCATGTCACGACCACCCCCGTGGTCACGCCCTGTAGCCTTGGGGGACCCACGTGTGCCATCACTTTTCCTCTCGAAGCTTCCAGGTCTTCTTTTATTCCATAAAAATCATAAAACGTTTCATGGCAATTGGACTTCGTTTGGTACTGAAAACGTGAAAAACAAAAAACACGCTGAAAACTGCAATTCGCACTGGGCATTGGGTTAATAGGTTAGTGCTCAAAAATAATATAAATTGATGAATCATGACCCAAAAATTATCCTAGGATAATAATATAACATCATGGAACAATCAAAAATTATAGATACATTAGAGATATATCACGTGCCATGTCACCGGAAGAAGCCGACATTGCACGTGCTTCACACACGCGCTCTTGATCTCCAACGCTCGTGCGGCTGCACGGATGGCCCAGGCACATGTCCAAGGCCCATCCATGCCAACGCCCAACCATCCACGCCGATGTTACAAACCTCCCCCAGCCTAGCCACTGTGAGGCCCATCCGTTGGCCAGATCCGGCCCGCAAGGTGAGGTGCCCCATAGTACCTATATGCCGCCCTATGCAACACATACTATTCCATGCCCATGTCCTGTTTTGTCCCAACTTATCAGATTCGCCCCGATTCATTTTTTTTACTACATAACAATTTTGTCTAACATTGTTTAACATACATAATTATAGAAAATGCTATTATTTTGCATTGCTCATGAAAAATGAACTATGCACCAAAATAAAACATGTCATATTGCTACTTGTAAAATGCTTTTGGTTGTCCTTGAAGAGGAGAGGAGTTGCAACATAGTAGATATAGGTATTTCCCTTAGTGAGAACCAAGGTTATCGAACCGATAGGAGAATCACGCAAACTCTTGTCGTCAACACCTAAAACACTGAAACAAAAGCTTGCACCCAACACAGGCAATAGGGTCGTCAAGCCCCATGAACTTGTTACTTGCAAGGATTAAATACTAATAGATAGGTAGATAATATAAATATAAAAATTAAATGCAAATACTAAAAGGTAGTGAGGTATGTTCAAGTACACGTCGGGGCCATAGTTTTCGCTAGAGGCTTCTCTCTCAAATATAGCATATGGTGGGTAAGCAAACTACTGTTGGGAATTTATAGAATAGCGCATAGGTATGAAATAATTATTCACGACATTGATCATCTATATAGGCATCACATCCATAAGCAAGTAGACCGACTCTTGTGTGGATCTACTACTATTACTCCACTCATAAACCCTATCCAGCATGCATCTAGAGTATTAAGTATGAAGTAGAATAATGCTTGAAGCAAGATGACATGATGTAGACAAAGTAAACTCAAGCAATATGAATAAACCCATTTTTTATCCTTAATGGCAACCATACAAGTACGTGCCATGTCCCTTTCTATCACTAAGATTGAGCACCGCAAGATTGAACCCATCACAACACACAACTCCCACTGAACATAAATCAATCTAGTTAGCCAAACCAAACTGACAGATCGGAGAGAAACACGACACTATAATAATCATGCATGAAGAATCAAGAGAAGACTCATTATATATTCATGAATAATCTGGTCATATACCCACAATTCATCATATCCCAACGAACACACCGCAAAGAAGATTACATCAAATAGATCACCGCGGGAATCGCGGTAAACTTTGTATTAAAGATCATAAGGAGAGAGATACCATCTAGGTACTATATAGGTACCCTTAGGTCTGAGGTAGACTACTCACACAACATCACGGGAGTAGCAAGGTTGATGTAGACTCCCTCCGTGATAGATCCCATTCCAGCAAGGCATGGGAATAGGACGACATATGGGAGCAGAACAGAGACTTGTTCCGACAGAATAAATATTTCAGCTGGCTCTCTCGTGTTTTCCCGATTTTAGATAATTTATAGAGGCCGAGTTAGGTCAGAAGGAACCACAAGGTGGCCCCAAGGTAACAGGGCATGCCTACCCCCTAGGCGCGCATGTTGCTTTGGTGCTGCCTCGTGAGGCCTTCGTCCTACTCCAAAGGTTCCATGTCTTATTTTTGTCCACAAAAAATCGTCAAAAAGTTTCATAGAGTTTGGACTTCGTTTGGTACTCATTTCCTAAAAAGCCAAAAACACGCAGAAAACAACAACTCACACTAGGCACTAGGTTAATATGTTAGTTCCCAAAAATGATATAAAACAACATATAAAGTATCTAGAATGATAATATAATTGCATGGAACAATCAAACATTGTACATACGTTGGAGACATATCATAATCCCCAAGCTTAATTCATGCTTCTCCTCAAGTAGGTAAATGATAAAACATAATTTTTGATGCGACATGCTACCCAACATGTAATCTTTTCCAGGTATGATCTTTGACAAACTATGAACTAATAAACATCAACATAAGAATATCCATAAACAAAAAAACATAATCATTCATATTCATATGATCCTTAAAGAATGTTATTGCCTACTCATTGTATCATATAAGCATGGCATGACTCCGTCCTCAACGCGTAAGTATAAATTATGAGCACTTCATTGTTAGGTCAGCTAATTGGATCATACTTCTAACGTGCTTCAGTATTTTCAACCCCACTCAATACATGAGTGTGAACCATGGATATGGCATATGGGTGGAATAGAGTATGGTGGTAGGAATAAAAGGAGTCAAAGTGGAAAAGAAAGTCTCATGTCAACTAGGCGGACCAATGGGCTATAAAGATGCCCATCAACCGATATCGATGTGAGGAGTAGGGATTGCCACGCAGTAGATGTACTACAACTATAAGTATATGAAAGCTCAACTGAAGCTAGGTTGGTGTGCATCCAACTTGTTTCCTCATGAATACCACGGGCATTTGAGGAAGCCCGTCATCGGTATATACAAGCCAAGTTCTATAATGGAAAATTCCCACTAGCATATGAAAATCACAACTCATGAGATTCTCTATATGACGAACATGGTGCTCCCTCTAAGCACAACTATGGAAAAAGAAATAGTAGCACTTCCCCTTCTCTCTTTATCTCTCATTACTTATTTTTTCCTTTCCCCCTTTTATTTTTTATTTATTTCTTCTTCTTTGTTTTTCTTTTTTTTTTTTCCGTTCGGAGTCTCATCCTGACTTGTGGGGGAATCATAATCTCCATATTCCTTTCCTCGCACGGAGAGTGCTCTAATAATGATGATTATCACAAGTTTTTTTCTTACAATTTGATATAACAACTCAATGATGATAATAGAAATGACTCTATAAGAATGCCTCTCGCAGTGTACCAGGATGTGCAATGATCTAGTGTAACATGTAAATAATGATTAACGGTAGCCTTGCCACAAATACTATGTCAGCTACATGATCATACAAAGCAATATGATGATCAACACACAAGTCAAGTGATGTAACGACGGAAGTTGCATGTCAATATGTCTCGGAATGGCTATGTAAATGCCATAATAGGTAGGTATAGTGGCTGTTTTGGGTAAGATATAATGTGGCTTATGTGTGATAGAGTGTATCATATCATGGGGTTTGGATGCACCAGCAAAAACTATACCGATCCTTGAGGTAAGAATGGGTAATGCATTGTACCAAAAAGGTAAAAGTGAGCATATCCATGGATTCACATTTGTCAAAAAGAACTCATATACTTATTGCAAAGCCCATTAGCTCTCTCGAAGCAAAGTATACCACATACAACTCGGGAGAGGGTTGGTAGGATTTAACCATCGCACGACTCCGACTCAAACAACACATAGGATTTCATTCAAACATAAGAATGCTCACACATCATCATCATGCCATAACAAATAATTAGACGAGTAATTAATAACATGCTTTAATATAGATATTTCTCCTAACAAACAATCTTGTATTCATATCCTGTAATATTACTACATTAATATCATTAACCCACAGTCCTCTCTTAGTATGCTACATGAAAGTTTTTGTTATATCCTCCTTGAATACCTATCCTTTTGGGACTAGTCTTATAACCCATGCAAATTACCATTACTATTTATTATACTCTCAAACAGATATAAGTGAAGTATGAGAGTGCAATTATTTCTTTAAAATATACATGCCACCGTGCTCCAAAAGATATAAGTGAAGCACTAGAGAAACTATTTAGCTCAAAAGACATACGTAAAGCACATAGAGTATAATAACAAATTATGATGAACATGTGTCTCTCTCAAATAGGTGTGTCTAGAAAACAATGATTGTGGCAAACTAAAATCAAAGAAAACTATAATACATGACGCTCCAAGCAAAACACATATCATGTGATGAATAAAAATATAGACCCATGTATCATACATATGGCATGGAGACGAAAGACAAGATGCCGTGTGAGGCATCCCAAAGATTAGACACTTGAGTCTTCCTAGAATATTACCTTGGGATTCCTTGGGCATCTCCAAGCTCTGGATCTTGCCGCTCCGTATTCCTTCATCCGTTATAATCACACCCAAAACTGGAAAACTTCACCACAAAAACCCGTGAGATCCTTTAGTATAATAGGCAAATCATAAACTTTAGGTACTATTAGAAATTGATCCATATTTAAATATTTCATTCGGTACTATATTATAATTTCTCCATGACTTATACTCCCCGGTATAATTCATAGCATCATCAAAACAAGCAAACTTTGCAAGCAAAAAACAAAAATTGTCTAAGCCAAAACAATTTGTAATGATAAGACCCAAAACCATACTTCCTGAACTCTAAAATTCTAAGAAATCAGGATGACTGTCAAATTTTATATGAATATTTTGTAAAAAAAGTCATATCAAAATACGTTCTATTAACATCACATAAGTTCTGCACTAGACGCAAATTTCTGTTTCTGCACAAGATCAAATCTACTATCATCCAAATCATTCCAAAGGCTTTACTTGGCACAAACACGAATTAAAAGCTAAAATTACAATCATTACACTAACAATAATCATCTAAACACATAATAATAGAAAGTAGAACAAAAAATAAGATAACTATTGGGTTGCCTCCCAACAAGCGCTATTGTTTTATGCCCCTAGCTAGGCATAATGTATAATATCAAGTGTTGTCATTTGTCTCATCCACTTTAGCTATCTTAGCTAGATTCTCGTCGGACCCATGAGGTTCCTTCATTTTACTCATAACTTCTAAAAGTGATGTCACCAGTTTCTCTCGAGACTCCAGTTTTTTATTGGAACTAGTGAGGAAAAAATTCATGCGTTGAAGGATAGGACCTAAATTTTGATAGGTTCATCAACTTTTTGTATCACACTTATATTTTTCTTCAAATTCCCCAATTTTTCTAATATTTGGGCATCTTCATCTATAAAGCAACGGATTTGAGGTAATGGAGGGGTCCCCACTATTCCTTCAACTATCTCATAAGCATCACAAGAATTCAACTCGATAAAAATTCCTTTGGCAGCAAAGTCTAGTATTTGCTTGTTTGACATCCCAAGTCCTACATAAAAGTTACGAAGCAGAATATTCGTATCATTTTTATAGTAGCATTATGGTGAGAATCTATTATATGGTAAGATGCATCTTTCAGATTCTCACCTTGTTTTTTGTTTAAAGTGAAGTACTTCAAAATTGGGAGAAACATTAACGGGTGGCCCCGACATTGTTACTAGAAAAACAAGTAAACTAGGAAAGATAAATATTTTTTAGTTTTTGATAATTTTAGGCAAGCAAATATAAAGGAAAATAAAAAAAAGTAGAACATGCGAATGATAATTTGTGTTAAGGAACTTGATAAGAATTTGATGATGTCTCCCCGACAACGACGCCGGAAATTCTTCGTGCTACTTGAAAAGTGCGTTGGGTTTTTCCCCAAAGAGGAGAGGAATTGCAACACAGAAGAGATAGGTATTTCCATCATAGAGAACCAAGGTTATCGAACCAATAAGAGAACAAAAAAAAATTCTCGTCGTCATCACCTACTCAGAAAAGAGCAAATACTTGCACCCAACGCGAGCAAGAGTGTTGGCAAGCCCCTTGGACTCTCTACTTGCAATGATTAAATTGTGATAGATAGATAATATAAATATAAAAATAGATGCAAATAATAAAAGGCACTAAGGTATTTCTATGATTTTAGAATATATTTTTGAAGATCCGGGGACATAGTTTTCAGTAGTGACATCTCTCTCGAAGATAGCATACAGTGGGTGAACAAATTACTGTTCGGCAATTTATAGAAAAGTGCATAGTTATGAAATATTTATTCACGTCAATGATCATGTATATAGGCATCGTGTCCATATGCAAGTAGACCGACTCCTGCCTGTTGATACTTGTGAATTGAGTTGGGTTTTCCATGAAGAGGAACGGGTGAAGCAGCACAATATAGGTAAGTATTTCCCTCAGTAGAGAACCAAGGTTTATCAAACCAATAGGAGTAACAACCAACCCCCATCTTCAGCTGCTGCATATAAAAGAAACAAACACTTGCACCCAACATGGACAAGAGGGTTTTCAATCCCCTTGTCTCGTTATTAGCATCCAAGTAAGTGTGTAGATATAAGTTGCAAACTGAAAAGTAAATAAAGACATCAAGGAAATTATAACATTTGTAAACTTATAAGTGAATAGACAAGGGGGCCATAGCCGTCTCTCATGAAAGTAAGCGTACATTGGGTGAACAAATTACTATTAGTCAATTAGTAGAAGAGCGCATGGTTATGTGATATTCACGACAATTATCATGTGTATATAGGCATCACGTCCATAACCAAATAGGTCGACTCGTGTGTGCACCAATTACTATTACTCCACCCATCGACCGCTATCCAGCATCCATCTAGATGATTAAGTAAATAGAGTAATTCTCGGAGAACAATGACATGATGTAGATAAAGAGAATTCAATAAAAAGAACTAACCCCATCGTTTTATCCTTAGTGGCAACAATAGAAAGACATATCTTGTCCCTTCATGTCAGTTTGATACAGAAATCCGTCAGATTGAAGCCACTACAACGCACCCCTCTCACTGAAGAAAGATCAATCTACTTGGACAAAGAAAATCAATAGATCGGAAAAATTTACAAACCTATCATGATCATGCACATACAAATTATATTTAGAATTTAGAAACGGCTCAAATATTTTCATGAATAATCTGAACATTAACCCACAATTCAGTGGATCCCAACAAACGCACCGCACAAAGGAATTACATTGGATAGATCAAGCAAAGATGCGTTAATGATTGTATTAAAGATCAAGAGAGAGAGATGGCCATCTGGGTACTAACTACGGGCCCGTAGGTCTGTGGTGAACTACTCACACATCACCTTGGGAGCAACAAGGATGATGTAGAGGCTCTCCATGATTGATCCCCCTCTAGCACGGCAATGGAAAAGGGCTCCAAATGGGCACACAACGGAACATAGACTTGCCGCGGTGTAAAAAGTGTTTCGGGTGGCTCGCTAGTGTTTTTGGAATATATGTGAATTTATAGGCCTGAGAGGGCCACCAGGAGGTAGTAGAGGGGAGCACGAGGCAACCAGGTGCGCCCTGCCCCCTGGTCATGCCTGGTTGGATCGTGCCTCCCTCATGAGGCCTCTGGTCTCCTCCCGAAGCTTCCAGTTCTTCTTATGGTCCAGAAAAATAATCAAAAAGTTTTGTGGCAATTGGACTTCATTTGGTACTGTAAACCTGAAAATCTAAAACATGCACAAAATGACAACTGCCACTAGGCATTTGGTTCATAGGTTAGTGCTCAAAAATAATATCAATTGGTAAATAAACCCTTAAAAAGTATCCTAGAATGATATATAATAACATGGACCAAGCAAAAATTATAGATACGTTGGAGACGTATCAACACCCCCAAGCTTAATTCATGCTCGTCCTCGAGTAGGTAAATGATAAAAATAGAATTTTTGATGTGACGTGCTACCCAACATGTAATCTATTGTAGGTTTGTTCATTTATAAATGATGACTTAATAAACATCAACATAATAATGCTCAAAGCATATGATCCATAAAGAATGTTCACCCCTATTCATTTTATCTTATAAAGATAGCATGGCTCCATCCTCACCACATAAATACAAATGTTAAGCACTACGGTGCCAAGTCGGGCAAGTGGATAGTACTTTTTAACGTGCTTCAACTTTTTTATTACTTGCGCTACATATGAGCGTGAACCATGGATGTAGCATAAATGTGGAATAGAAGATCGTAGTAGGTTTCAAAGGGGTAAAAGTGGAGAAGAAAGTCTCGCATCAACTAGGCGTATCAACGGGGTATGGAGATGACCATCATTAGATATCAATGCAAGGAGTAGGGATTGCCATGGAACATATCTACTAGAGATATAAGTGTATGAAAGCTCAACTAAAGCTAAATGGGTGTGCATCTAAGTTGCTTGCTCGTGAAGACCTTGGGAATTTGAGGAAGCCCGTCAATGGAATATACAAACCAAGTTCTATAATGAAAAAATCCCACTAGCATATGGAAGTGACAAAAGAAGTGACTGTCTATATGAAGAGCATGGTGCCACTATGGGGCACATCTGTGGAATAAGAGGTAGTAACACTCTCCCTTCTCTCTTTGCTCTCAATTATTTTCCATTTCTCCTTTTTTTCTTTTTTTCTTTCTTTCTTTTTCTTTTTCTTTTTTTATTTTTCGTCTAGATTTTATTCCTGACTTCTGGAGGAATCATTGTCTCCATCATCCTTTCCTCACTAAGATAGTGCACTAAATAATGATGATCATCACACTTTTATTTACTTACAACTCAATATGAAGAACTCATAGGATGATATGACTCAATATGAATGTCTCTAGCAGTGTACCCGGATGTGCAATGTCGAGTGTAGCAAAAGATATCAAAAAACAAACAATCCATGTAAATATCATGCTATCTATCTTACGATCATGCAAAACAATATGACAATGGAAGTATAAGTCATATGAAGTGACGGTGGAAATTGGATGTCAATATATCTTGGAGTGGCTATGAAATGCCATGATAGGTAGGTATGGTGCCTGTTTTGAGGAATATATAATGAGGCTTATGTGCAATAAATCATATTATGTCACGGGGTTTGGATGCACCTGCTGAAGTTGCATCGATCCTCGAGGTTAGAATGGGCAATGCACGGTACCGTAGAGGCTAGCAAATATGTGGAGGCGAGGGTGCATATATTCATGGATTCACATTACTCATAAAGAACTCACATACTTATTGCAAGATTTTATTAGCTCGCTCGAAGCAAAGCACTACTCGCATGCCCCTAGGTAGGAGGTTGGTAGGAGTTAACAATCCCACGCGCCGACTTAAACAACACTAAGATTTCGACAAGGATTAAGTATGCTCACACATAAGCATCATGCCATAAAAATATTTGGATGAACAACATGCTAACACCTCTAATTCATGATACCTATATTAGAAATGATCATACACTCATGCTTTTTCACATTACCACATTAATATCATTAACCATGATTTCTCTTTTATGTGCTACATGTGGTTTTGATTATGCACTCATTGAATACTCATTATTTTTGAACTAATCTTATAACTCATGCAAATTACTGTCACTTTTTATTAACTCTAAAACAAATATACTAGAAGAACGAGAGTGCAATTATTTCTAAAAATCTGTACGCCACCGTGCTTTAAAGGATATAAGTGAAGTACTAGAGCAACTACTAAGCTGAAAAGATATAAGTGAAGCATAAAGAGTATTCTAATAAATTATGGTTATGGTGTGTCTCTCTAAAATAAGTGTATTCAGAGAACGATGATGTGGAAAACTAAAAACAAAAAAACAAACTAAAGCAAACGATGCTTCAAGCAAAACTCATATCATGTGATAAATAAAAATGTAGCTCCAAGTGACATACCGATGGATTCAAACGAAAGAGGGGATGCCTTCCTGGGCATCCCCAAGTTCAGACACTTGAGTCTTCCCAAAATATTACCTTGGGATGCCTTGGAAATTCTCAAGCTTAGGCCGTTCTCGCTCCTTATTCCTCCGCCCATCGCAATAACACCCAAAACGTGAAAACTCCAGCACGCAAAAATCAACAGAATCTTCGTGAGATCCGTTAGTATAATAAACATATCAAATACTTTAGGTACTGTTATAAATTGATTCATATTTGATTATTGCATAACATACTGTATTCTAACTTCTCCATGACTTATACCCCCAGCATATAATCCATAGCATCAACAAACCAAGCAAACTATGCAAGCAAAAACAAAATCTGTCTAATACAGAACAGTGTGTAAAGATATAGTTAAGTACAATACTTATATAACTCCGAAAATTCTGAACAATTAGGAAATCCTGAGGAATTTGTATATAAATATTGTGTAACAATTTTATATCAAAAAGGTGTTCTACTATATTCAGAGAAATTCTGAAGTGGACGCTAAAGTTTCTACTTTTGCACCACATCAATTCTAGTATTATCCAAATCATCCCAATGGGTTTACTTGGCACAAACACTAATTTAAACACAAAAACACAATAATTATAGAGTCATTAGTCATGTTATCACACACAAATGTAATGGAAAAGCAAAATATAAATATAACTACTCGGTTGCCTCCCAACTAGCGCCATTGTTTTATGCCCCTAGCTAGGTATAATGCATATGATTCAAGTGTTGTCCTTTTGACACTCCACCCATAAGTAGCCCTCATGATAGTTTCATAAGATGGTTTGATTTTATTTATAGGTAGGTGTTTCTTTCCTTTATTTAGTGGAAATTGGAGCCGTATATTTCCATCTTTCATATGAATTAATGCACCTATAGTTCGTAGAAAAGGTCTCCCAAGTATTGTTGGACAAGATAGGTTGAATTTAATATCAAGGACTATAAAATATACATGCACATAATTTCTATTAGCAATTATGAGAACATCATTTATTCTTCCCAAGGTTTCTTGATAGTAGAGTCCAGAAGATGTAGATTAAGGGAACACTCATGAATATTAGTGAGACCAAACACATCACATAAAGATTTAGGTATAGTTGAAACACTAGCACCTAGGTCACACAAGTTCGTGGTAACTTGAGACATGGCGACTGAGGAAGAAAAGTAACAAGCAAAGTAACTAGCGATTAAAGCGAGTTACTTTAATTTTTTTTGTATTTTTTGATTAAAGCAAAGTCACACAACCTAGTTACTTTAAACAAGAAGTAAACTTGCAACTAGCAAAGATAATTTTTTGTGTATTTTTTGATTTTTATGGAGCAATAAAAAGAAGAACAAGTGAATGATAATTTGTGTGAAGTTACTTTATAGTAGGTTGATAATACTCCCCGGTGACGGTGCAAGAAATCCTTCCTGAAACTTGTGATATGCGTTTGGTTTTCTGTGAAGTAGAACGGGTGATAAAGAAAAATATAGGAAGTATTTCCCTCAATAGAGAAACAAGATTTATCTAACCAATAGGAGTAATAACCAACCCCCGTCTTGAGTTGCTCCACACAAAAGAAACAAACACTTGCTCCCGACGCGGGCAAGAGGGTTGTCAATCCCCTTGTCTCATTCTTTGCAAGCAAGTAAAGTGTGTAGATAGAAGTTGAAAAGTGAAAAGTAAATAAAGGAACCAAAGAAATTATAATGTTTGTAAACTTATAAGTGAATAGACCCCCGGGGCGTAGTTTTTCCTAGTGGCATCATGGACAAGCGGGTTATAAGAGATATGGCTATAAAGATTCTGATGTTGGCTGATCACGAGTTGATGGATATACTTCTCGCCCCTCGTTGGTTACCCCAAGTGGAAGGTGGAGATGTAGTCAGCAGCAGATTTCCCTTACACGGAGACTGTAAGGTTTATTGAAATAGAAGGACTCCTAGGTTCAACAAGTAGGTGTCTTCCACCTTGGTGCTATCAGAAGACGTGGACCTGCACACATAACAAATAACTTTGCTCCCAATGAGTACAGAGAGGTTGTCAATCTCTCCGGCCTTGTAGTTTGCAAAGGATCAAAACACAAGCGGGAAGATAATAGTGATTGCATCGGAAAAGTAAATGAAAGCGGTAAATAATGGAGGTGTAAACAATGATGGTGATATGGACCGGAGTCACATGATGTTCAATAGTGTGTCTCTCTCCCAAAAGACGATAAACAACTATTCTTGGGTAAACAAATCACAGTTGGGCAATTGACAGCATTATGATCGCACTACAATGCTAATTATGCTACTTGATAGTTAGAGGTTCAATAGTAATGGGCAGTACGCCAAGACAAGTAGACCGTTTATTCATCAGCATCTACTTACTAATCATCCACCTTGAGATATCTATCCAGAATGTCTCTCCGGTATTAAGTTGCGAGCCCCACCCAAAGTGTAAACTCAAAGCAATGGACAACTACATTAACAAACTATGTGTAAGGTAAACAATCCTTGCAACCGTGGTCACAAGCACCGTTGTTTTCTCCCTGGTGGCAACAAGCACATCCCCTAGTCTCATGTTTCTGTCACTCAAGCTTGACATCGAGGGGCATGAACCCACAATTATGCATAACGCTCCCTCTTGGAGTTACAATCTACTACTTGGCCAAAGCAATAAATAGCAACGGAGAACATGCATGAATCACTAAGGAACATAATATAAAAGGATAATCAAATATATAACTCATAACAATCTGAACATAATCTCATAATCTATCGGATCCCAACAAACCGAGCATAGCAATAGCAAGAGAATTACATAGATGCCTTGATCATGTAGGGCAGCTCACAAGGACTAACCATTGAAGCACAAGATTGGAGAGAAGACATCACATAGCTACTGGTCATGGACTCAAGGTCCAAGGAGGACTACCCACGGCACGTCCGATAGCATCCATGACGGTGGAGAAGCTCCCAGAGGTCAATCCTTCCTCCGGCAGGGTGCCGGGAAGAGGTCTCGTGACGCTCCCGATCTCAGAAGCGCTGCAGCGGCGGAACGATGGAGAAATTCGCGATTCCAGAAAGTCTGCAAGGGTTTCCTCTCGGGACTCTAAATATAGGCCAAAGGAGGGCATGGCCTCCTGGCACGGCCTAGGGCCTGGCCGCGCCAGCAGGCCGCCTGGGAGGGCCCTCGCCCTCCTCTAGCCCATCTTCGGTGATTCGGAAGCTTCTGTTTCGCCGATTTTTTGTATATTTTTTCTGCAATTTTGGCTAAAACTCCTGCAAAATAGACATCAACACACATAAACTGGCAATGGGTGCACTGAGTTAGTAGGTTAGTCCAAATATGTGTAAAATGATATAAAAGTGTAGGAAAACATATAACAATGTCACCCAAAAGATCATGGAGCAAGCAGAAATTATAGATACGTTTGGGACGTATCAACATCCCCAAGCTTAATTTCTGCTCGTCCTCGAGTAGATAAATGATAACACAATTATTTCGGTGGTGACATGCTAACACACATATAAGAACTTCAAATTAAAGCAAGTGTGATATGCAATTCAAGTCAAGACAATAACAGGCAAGAGTCTTAATCTAGTATTGAATTTAGCAAAGTAAGAACATAAAGGTGCAAGAGCTATCGCCGTCCGTGACTCGAATGTCTCCAAATGGTGTTTGCGTGCAAGAAGTGGGAGATGGGTTGAGATCATAAAATATTTTATTAATTGAGAACTCAATCTACTAAACCTCACACTTAGTCTCCTTCAGAATCTTATTTTGACTCATCCCGAGACCACTAGTCACGCACAAGTCAAAATGATTCTCTCCCTTTCGACTTTGAGCACTCATGCAATGGATGAGCGTAAGCAAGATATGTTGGCACTTAGGATGGCAAATAGAATAATGATGGGGAAGGAATACAAAAAGGTGTGAAAGTCTCACATCAATGAGGACAACCATAGGCGAGACAAAGCCAAATGACAGATATGATGTCAGGAGTAGGGATTGCCATGTAAGGATGCACATATGAGCTAAGGTAAGCTCTCCAATGGAACTAGTGGGGGTGCATCCAACTTATTTTCTCATGAAGACCTAGAGCTCATTTGAGGAGGCTCATCATCGGAATATGCAAACCAAGTTCTATAGTGTAAGGGTCCCCACATAGTTATGCATGAATGATAATCTCTATGTAGTACCAATATAGCAATAGAGTACGAGTGTGGATCTTTCAAAAGGAATAGTAGTGTTGCCCCCTTCTCTTTTTTTTCTCTTTTTTTTAATTTTTGTGTGGCCTCTTTGGCTCTTTCTTTTTATCTCTCAGTTGTCCTCTTTGGGATCTTTTGTTTTGTCCACTTTGGGATCTTTTCCTCACTTAAGGTCAACACTCTATGTTTTACATGAATAAAAATAAAAATCATCACACTTCATAAGAAGTACTCAACATAAAGACAAGTGAAAACTATCATGATGTGTGCTAAGGCCCAACTATTATGCAGCTCTACGATCAAGCAAAAGCATGTATGACATGAAGAAGAAGTCATGAGATGGAGGATGTTCCATGGAAATGTGTCTCGGAATGACTATGGAAATGCCTTAATAGGTAGGTATGGTGGCTGTTTTGAGGAAAGATATAACGAGGCTTATGTATGACAGAGCGTATCATGTCATGGGTTTGGATGCACCGACGTGATAAAGGGCAATGCACGGTACCGAAGAGGCCAACAAAATATGGATGGTGGAATTGCCAACAATCGAATACTCACATTAGTCTGAAGAACTCATACACTTATTATCGGTAACTCTCTATCTAGTTAGGAAATTCACAAAGAGACAAGTACCCCGAGGAGGAGTGTTTGGGGGTTTGGTTATCTTTGTGCATCCTCGACTCATGGTAACATGAGGGTACTCTATATATTCCAACCCTTCCAGAGGTTAGCTATCAATTTAGTAGCTAGAGTTCTCAACTAAGTTTTAGTTTTTGAAAAACACACGGATTTCCCAAAATACGACACCTATCACTAATAGGCTCAAGCTCTTGGCACCAAAAGTCCAAACATTATTCAAATCAATACCTCAAAACTATTGCAAGTTACTACTATACGTAAATAGCAACCTCAATTACCTACTCATGCAACGCACACAACTCAGTGCAATGAGCTGATACGTCTCCAACGTATCTATAATTTTTGATGGTTCCATGCTATTATCTTGTCAAACTTTGGATGTTTTGTATGACTTTTATATCTTTTTTGGGACTAACTTATTAACTGAGTGCCAAGTGCCAGTTCCATTTTTTTTCCGTGGTTTTGACCCATTTTAGAGGAGAATATTAAACAGAGTCCAAACGGAATAAAACCTCCGAAAAGATTTTTTCCGGAACAGAAGATACGCACGGAGCGTGAGAACCAAGGGAGAGGCCACCACGGGAGGCCACAAGCCCCCTAGGCGCGACCAGGGGGGCCGCACCTAGCAGGCTTGTGGGCCCCGTGTGGCTCGTCTGCCCTCCTTCCGCCTATAAATCCCCAAAAAATCCTAAACCACGGGAGAGATCCACGAAAATACTTTTCCGCCGCCGCAAGCTTTTGTCTCCGCAAGATCCCATCTTGGCACGTTCTGGTGCCCTCACGAAGGGGGGATTCGGATACAGAGGGCTTCTTCATCAACGCCATTGCCTCTCCGATGATGCGTGAGTAGTGAACCATAGACCTTCGGGTCCATAGCTAGTAGCTAGATGGCTTCTTCTCTCTCTTGGATCTTCAATACAAAGTTCTCCATGATCTTCATGGATATCTATCCGATGTAATCTTCTTTTGCGGTGTGTTTGTTGAGATCCGGTGAATTGTGGATTTATGATCAAATTATCTATGAATCTTATTTGAGTTTATTCTGATCTCTTATATGCATGATTTCATATCCTTGTAATTCTATTCGACTTGTGGGTTTTCTTTGCCCAACTTGATCTATGATTCTTGCAATGGGAGAAGTGCTTGGTTTTGGGTTCATACCGTGCGGTGACCTCACCCAGTGACAAAAGGGGTAGCGAGGCACACATCATGTTGTTGCCATCAAGGGTAAAAAGATGGGGTTTATATCTATTGCATGAATTTATCCCTTTACATCATGTCATCTTGCTTAAGGCATTACTCTATTCGTCATGAACTCAATACACTAGATGCATGCTGGATAGCGGTTGATGTGTGGAGTAATAGTAGTATATGCAGAAAGTATCGGTCTACTTGTCTCGGACGTGATGCCTATATGTATGATCATTGCCTTAGATATCGTCATGACTTTGCGCGGTTCTATCAATTGCTCGACAGTAATTCGTTCACCCACCATAATATTTGCTATTTTGAGAGAAGCCTCTAGTGAACATTATGGCCCCCGGGTCTACTTCACATCATATTTTCAGCTCTACACTTTTACTTTGTTGCACCTTCCACCTTCAGATCTCACCTTGCTATCAATCGTGAAGGGATTGACAACCCCTTTGTAGCGTTGGGTGCAAGTTTGCTGTTTTTGCGCAGGTACTTTGGAGACTTGCCTTGATACTCCTACTGGATTGATACCTTGGTTCTCAAACTGAGGGAAATACTTACTGCTACTGTGCTGCATCACCCTTTCCTCTTCAAGGGAAAAACCAACGCAAGCTCAAGAGGTAGCAAGAAGAATTTCTGGCGCCGTTGCCGGGGAGGAGGATCAAGTCAAGAATAGTCTCCCGTCAACGTGCCAATTTCTGGCGCCGTTGTCGGGGAGGAGGATCAAGTCAAGAATAGTCTCCCGTTAACGTGCCAATTTCTGGCGCTGTTGCCGGGGAGCATGAAGCGAAGCTTATCCAAGTAAGTGTCGCAAACTCATCTCTTGCATTTAATTTTGTGCCTCTCGTTTTCCTCTCCCCCACTTCTGAAAAACAAAAATGTACAAAAATATTTGCCTTTTTCGTTCGCCCTTTTCTTTCGCTTGCTTTCTGTTCACTTGTGTGCTTGTTTGCTTGCTGAAATCACCATGACTGAAAACACCAAACTTTGTGACTTCTCGATTACTAGTAATAATGATTTTATTAGTACTCCGATTGCTCCCACCACTAGTGCGGAATCATTTGAAATCAATGCCGCTTTGCTGAATCTTGTTATGAAAGAGAAATTCTCCGGCCTTCCTAGTGAAGATGCCGCATCCCATCTTAATACCTTCATTGAGTTATATGATATGCAAAAGAAGAAAGATGTGGATAATGATGTGATTAAATTGAATCTTTTTCCGTTCTCATTGCGAGATCGAGCAAAAACTTGGTTTTCATCTTTGCCCAAAAATAGTATTGATTCTTGGAACAAGTGCAAAGATGCTTATATATCCAAGTATTTTCTGTCGGCTAAGATTAACTCTCTCCGTAATGATATCATGAATTTTAAGCAACTTGATCATGAACATGTTGCACAATCTTGGGAGAGAATGAAATTGATGATTAGAAATTGTTCCGCTCATGGCTTGAGTCTTGGGATGATTATACAAATCTTCTATGTTGGTTTGAATTTTGCTTATAGAAATATCTTGGACCCCGCCTCCGGTGGAACTTTCATGGAAATCACATTAGGAGAAGCCACAAAACTCCTAGACAATATCATGACAAAATATTCCGAGTGGCACACTGAAAGGTCACCTTCTAGTAAAAAGGTACACACTATAGAAAAACTTAACTCGTTGAGTGCTAAGATGAATGAGTTAATGAAATTGTTTCCTAGTAAATGTGCTCCTTTACATCCGAATGATATGCCCTTGTCTTCCTTGATTGAGAGTAGCAATGAAAACTTGGATGTTAATTTTGTTGGTAGGAATAATTTTGGCAACAACAATGCTTTTAGAGGAAACTATATTCCTAGGCCTTTTCCTAGTAATCCCTCTAATAACTTTGGCAACTCCTACAACAATGCTCATGGAAATTACAATAAATTACCCTCTGATCTAGAGAGTAATATTAATGAGTTTATCAACTCGCAAAAGATTTTCAATGCGTCCATAGAAGAAAAACTACTCAAAATTGACGATTTGGCTAGGACCGTCGATAGAATGTCTCTTGATATTGATGCTTTGGAAGTTAGATATGCTCCTCCCAAGATCAATATGGATGAAACTTTGAAACCTATTCGTGTTTCCATGAATGAGAGTAAAGAAATAACCGCCCAAATTCGTGCTAGACATGAACATCTTAAAGTGCTTGGTGTGACTACCATTGAATCCTTGTTTTCTAGTGTCAAACCTAATGATGATGGGGCTGGATATGATTCCACCTTGGTTGAAAAACGCCCCAATGATTCGGAGTCTATCTATCTTGATGCTAAAAGCATTGAAAGTGGAGTAGAGGATATCAAAACTTTGAGAAGTAATGAAACTACTACTTTGGATTTCAAGGAATTTAGTTATGATAGTTGCTCTTTGATTGAATGTATTTCCCTGATGCAGTCCATGTTAGACTCTCCACACGCTTATAGCCAAAACAAGGCCTTTACCGATCATATCGTCGATGCTATGATGGAATCTCTTGAAGAGAAACTTGAATTGGAAGTTTCTATTCCTAGAAAACTTCATGATGAGTGGGAACCTACTATCAAAATCAAGATCAAAAACTATGAATGCAATGCTTTATGTGATTTGGGTGCTAGTGTTTCCGCGATTCCAAAGTCTTTATGTGATGTTCTAGGCTTTAATGAGATTGATGAGTGCTCTCTTAATTTGCATATTGCGGATTCTACTGTTAAGAAACCCATGGGAAGGATCAATGATGTTCTTATTATTGCAAATAGGAACTATGTACCCGTGAATTTCATTGTGCTTGATATTGATTGCAATCCTACATGTCCTATCATTCTTGGTAGACCTTTCCTAAGGACTATTGGTGTTGTCATCGATATGAAGGAAGGGAATATTAGATTTCAATTTCCTTTAAAGAAGGGCATGGACCATTTTTCTAGAAAAATAAAAATAATGCCTTATGAATCCATGATGAGGGCTACTTATGGTTTGAGCACCAAAGACGACGATACGTGATTCTATCGCCTTATGCCTAGCTAAGGGCGTTAAACAATATCGCTTGTTGGGAGGCAACCCAATGAATTTATCTTTGCTTTTTGCTTTCTGTTTTGTTGCGTCCACACCATCATAATTCTGTTATGTTTGTGTCTTTTGTGTTTCTTTTTGTGTTTGAGCGAAGTGAAACCTTTATGACTAGTTTGGTGATGGTTGTTTGATCCTGCTGAAAAAAGATAGAAATGTTTCGCTCACGAAATTATTTTTCGTTTTTATCCAGAATAAGATTTTGAGATGATTCTTTTTGGTGATGGTTGATATGCCAATTTCCCAAACTGTCGTAATGTTTCAGAAGTTTTGAGATACCAGAAGTATACGAACTATACAGATTGCTACAGACTGGTCTGTTTTTGACAGATTCTGTTTTTGTTGTGTTGATTGCTTATTTTGATGAAACTATGGATAGTATCGAGGGGTATTAGCCATGGAAAAGTGAAAATACAGTAATCTAACACCAATATATATAGAAATCAATTTTGTACAACACCTATAGAGGTGGTAGTTTGTTTTCTTGTGCTAATGATATCACGAGTTTCTGTTTAAGTTTTGTGTTGTGAAGTTTTCAAGTTTTGGGTGATGTTCTCATGGACAAAGGGATAAAGCATGGAAAGAGCTCAAGCTTGGGGACGCCCAAGGCATCCCAAGCCAAATTCAAGGAGACCAAAAAGCCTAAGCTTAGGGATGCCCCGGGAAGGCATCCCCTCTTTCGTCTTCAATCCATCGGTAACATTACTTGGAGTTATATTTTTATTCACCACTTGATATGTGTTTTGCTTTGAGCGTCGTTTATTATAGCAGTCTTTTCTTTTTGTTGTGTCACAATCATCCTTGTAGCACACCTTTTGAGAGAGACATGCACTCATCGTGAATTTTCTAGAATACTCTTTGAGCTTCACTTATATCTTTTGAGTTAGGCAAATTAGCTCACATGTGCTTCACTTATATCTTTTGAGCTAGATAACTTTGCTCTAAGTGCTTCACTTAGACTTTTAGAGCACGGCGGTGTCATATTTTGGAGAAATAAGAACTCTCGATCTTCACTTATATCTTTTTGGGAGTGCTCTCTCTGAGTAACTAGGTAGTTAGCTTTGCTATGAAAGTAGTCCCAAAGGTGATAGGTACCCAAAGAGGATACAATAAAACTTCCATCTTCATGTGCATTGATTAGAAAGGGAAGTTTGATTCCTCTGAATTAGTTTTGAGACATGGATTTGGTGATATTAAGAGTTATGTTAGTAGGGTGTTGTGAATCTAGAAATACTTGTGTTGAAGTTAGTGATTCCCGTAACATGCACATATGGTGAACCGCTATCTTAGGAAGTCGGAGCATAATTGATTTATGGATTTTCATCCTTTGTGTTGCGGTCGGGATCGCGCGATGGTTAACACCTACCAACCCTTCCCCTAGGAGTATGCGTTTAGCACTTTGTTTCGATTACTAATAAAAACTTTTGCAATAAGTATGTGAGTTCTTCATGACTAATGTGAGTCCATGGTATAGATGCACTTTCACCTTTCACCATTGCTAGCCTCTCTAGTGCCGCACAACTTTCTCCAGTGCACAAACCCACCATATGCCTTCCTCAAAACAGCCACCATACCTACCTACTATGGCATTTTCATAGCCATTCCGAGATATATTGCCATGCAACTCCCACCGTTCCGTCTCATGACATGTGCCGTCACTTTCATATTGCCGTTGCATGACCGTACGATAGCTAGCGAGATGTTTCAATGCCATACGCCAAGCTAGATCATTGCACATCCCGGTACACTGCCGGAGACATTTCCTATAGAGTCCTCATCGTTCTAAGCATTGAGCTGTGAGTAAATTAAAGTGTGATGATCATCATTATTAGAGCATTCTCCCATGTGAGGAAATAAAAAAAGAGGCCAAAGTTGCCCACAAAAAAAAGAGATATGGAAAGAGGCCAAAGAGCCCAAACAAAAAAAAGAGAGAAAAAAAGAGAAGGGACAATGCTACTATCTTTTCCACACTTGTGCTTAATAATAGCACCATGTTCTTCATGATTGAGAGTTTCTTGTTTTGTCACCACCATATGCTAGTGCGAATCTTCGTTATATAACTTGGCTTGTATATTCCAATGATGGGCTTCCTCAAAATTGCCCTAGGTCTTCGTGAGCAAGCAAGTTGGATGCACACCCACTAGTTCTCCTTTTGAGCTTTCACATACTTATAGCTCTAAGTGCATCCATTGCATGGTAATCCCTACTCTTTCACATTGATATCTATTGATGGGCATCTCCAAAGCCCTTTGATACGCCGAGTCGATGTGAGCATCTCCTACTTTTTGTCTCATAACCTCCACCACACTCTATTCCACCTATAGTGCTATATCGATGGCTCACGCTCATGTATTGCATGAGAGTTGAAAAAGGTTTGAGAAAGTAAGAGTGCGAAAACAATTACTTGGCCAATACCGGGGTTGTGCATGATTTAAATTAGTTGTGTGGGGATGATCGAGCATAGCCAGACTATATGATTTTGTAGGGATAATTTTCTTTGACCTTGTTATTTCAAAAGTTCATGATTACCTTGCTAGTTTGCTTGATGTATTATTGTTTTCATGTCAATAGCAAACTATTGTTTTGAATCTTACGGATCTGAACACTCATGTCACATGAAAGAAGTTACAAAGGGCAAATATGCTAGGTAGCATTCCACATCAAAAATTCAGTCATTATCACTTCCCTACTCGAGGATGAGCAGGAGTTAAGCTTGGGATGCTTGATACGTCTCCAACGTATCTATGATTTTTGATGGTTCCATGTTATTATCTTGTCAAACTTTGGATGTTTTGTATGCCTTTTATATCTTTTTTGGGACTAACTTATTAACTCAGTGCCAAGTGCCAGTTCCTGTTTTTTCGTGTTTTTACCCTTTTCAGAGGAGAATATTAAACGGAGTCCAAACGGAATAAAACCTCCAAAACGATTTTTTCCAGAACAGAAGATACGTAGGGAGCGTGAGAACCAAGGCAGAGGCCACCAGGGGAGGCCACAAGCCCCCTAGGCACGGCCAGGGGGACCATTCCTAGCAGGCTTGTGGGGCCCCTGTGGCTCGTATGCCCTACTTCTTCTGCCTATAAATCCCCGAAAAAATCCAAAACCACGGGAGAGATCCACGAAAATACTTTTCCGCCGCCGCAAGCTTCTGTCTCCGCAAGATCCCATCTGGGGCACGTTCTGGTGCCCTGCCGGAGGAGGGATTCGGATACGGAGGGCTTCTTCATCAACACCATTGCCTCTCCGATGATGCGTGAGTAGTTCACCATAGACCTTCGGGTCCATAGCTAGTAGTTAGATGGCTTTTTCTCTCTCTTGGATCTTCAATACAAAGTTCTCCATGATCTTCATGGATATCTATCCGATGTAATCTTCTTTCGCGGTGTGTTTGTCGTGATCCGATGAATTGTGGATTTATGATCAGATTATCTATAAATCTTATTTGAGTTTCTTCTCATCGTTTATATGCATGATTTCATATCCTTGTAATTCTCTTCGAGTTGTGGGTTTTGTTTGGCAAACTTGATCTATGATTCTTGCAATGGGAGAAGTGCTTGGTTTTGGGTTCATACCGTGCGGTGACCTCACCCAGTGACAGAAGGGGTAGCGAGGCACGCATCGTGTTCTTGCCATCAAGGGTATAAAGATGGGGTTTATATCTATTGCATGAATTTATCCCTTTACATCATGTCATCTTGCTTAAGGCATTACTCTGTTCGTCATGAACTCAATACACTAGATGCATGCTAGATATCGGTCGATGTGTGGAGTAATAGTAGTAGATGCAGAAAGAATCAGTCTACTTGTCTCGGACGTGATGCCTATATGTATGATCATTGCCTTAGATATCGTCATGACTTTGCGCGGTTCTATCAATTGCTCGACAGTAATTCGTTCACCCACCGTAATATTTTCTATTTTGTGAGAAGCCTCTAGTGAACACTATGGCCCCGGGGTCTACTTCACATCATATTTTCAGTACTACACTTTTACTTTGTTGCACCTTCCACCTTCAGATCTCACCTTGCAATCAATCGTGAAGGGATTGACAACCCCTTTGTAGCGTTGGGTGCAAGTTTGTTGTTTTTGTGCAGGTGCTTTGGAGACTTGCCTTGATACTCCTACTGGATTGATACCTTGGTTCTCAAAGTGAGGGAAATACTTACTGCTACTGTGCTGCATCACCCTTTCCTCTTCAAGGGAAAAACCGACGCAAGCTCAAGAGGTAGCATGAGCCAACTGTCTAAACAAGATAAGCATGATAACTCAAGAGAGTTCCATAAGAAACTTAAATAATAGCTCTTAAAAGGATAAGCATGAAAACTAAGAGCTAAGCATGACAGTAGCTACGAAAAGATGAAGAACACACAAAAAAGATAAGCATGAAAACCTATGTTGTGTTCTAGAATGTAATGGAGTGTGTCTCTCTCCCAAACAGGGTAGGCTAGGTTCTGACTTGTTATTAACAACAAGCAAAACAAACTAAAAATTAAAGAACGAGACGCTTCAAGCATAGCACATATCATATGAAGTGATAAAAATATAGCATGGAGATGGACGAACTGATGATTGTTGATAGAGAAGGGGATGCACGGGGGCATCCCCAAGCTTAGACTCTTGAGTCTCCTTGAATATTTCTTGGGGTGCATGGGGGCGTCCCCAAGCTTGAGCGCTTGACACTCCTGTATGTTCTTTCATCATCCTTCCCATCGCATACTTGAAAACTCACTTCATACGAAACTCATCATAAGCTGATTAGAGTGGTTAGTACCCTTAATAAAATAATTCATTACATGTTGGAAATAAAGATTTTCATGAAAATATACTGATTCTTATGAATGCCAAAAGGTTTTTGCAAATAAAAAGTAAGCTTAGGATTTGCAAAACAATGAAAACGCAAAACATGGCAGAATCTGTGAAAAATAGAACATCAGGTAGTAAATAATTTATCCGGCGCACTTCTGCAACTCAAATTAACAAACTTAGAACATATGCCAGAAAGGAAATTATATATAGCATGCTGTCAAAAAAATTCAGATCAAAATCATGACCTGGTGATGTTTGGCGATTTTTTCCGTCACGAAGACAAAATCTGTTTCTGGACAGCATGTCACAATTCTTGAACTTTCTTGCAATCGGAGGCTACAACTTGGCACAAAGTTTAGAAATAAAGATACAATGATGTTGCTACGGTTGTAACAAGCATCAAGACCACTAAAACAGAAAGTAAAAACAAATTGGGTTGCAAGAAGGAGGATCAAGATTTTCTGAAGTCATCGGAATTATAAAAACCTTCAAAGGATCCTCAACAAATGCATCCTTTTTTTCCTAGGGAATAGGTACGTACCTTTCGCTTTCCCACGTAAGCGTATGAGTCCTTTACCTATATCAATGGGGCCTCTCATGGCTCAGAGGAAGTCCCTTCCAAGCACTATATTCCCTTTGTTGGGCTCCATGATGAAGAAATCAACCGTTGAATTCCTTTTAGAGAATGTAACCTGGACATCTTTTACCTTTCCCTGGATTTCACAAATATCACAATTAGCATGTTCACGATAAGACGAAAAAAATCCATGTCTAACCAAAGAGAATCATAAACAACTTTTGGCATAGTGGAAAACATGGATCCAATATCACAATAAGCAAGGAAGTCTTGGTTAGAGATGCTAATTCTAACAAAAGGTTCCCAGTCATCATCTATTTTCAAAATATGTTCCTTATCAACCATGGGTTTCTCTCTTTCTCTTAAGTCTAGAGAATTTATTTTCCTTTCAATAGTAGCAACTCTATCTATGATAGTGTCATAACCATGATTATAAACAAGATTATTAGATAGACCATGTATAATATCAAGAGCTCTTGCCTCATCACATGCTTCCTTTAGATAGACCATGTATAATCTCCTTTAGCTATAATATCAAGAGAGTGTTTGAACCATATAAAGAGACCATGATAAAAATTTCTAAGCACAATTTTGATAGGTATCCAACGCATAATTCTTTTGTGTGCTTCACAAATTCTATCCCATGCTTCCTTCATATTTTCTCCATTCCTTTGATGGAAATCTAGGACCTCAGATTCCTTCCAAGTATCAAACCTTAACATGCTTGACAACTAAAAGCAAAGTAATTAATTTTTTGTGGTTTTTGGTATAAGACTCTAAAGAAAAAACTAAAAAGCAAACTAACAAGACTAAAAAGCAAAGATAAAAGATAGCATGCAACTTCCCTATCTTGAAGACTGGAGTCCCCGACAACGGCGCCCGAAATTTTTCTTGATGACGAGTTGATGGATATACTTCTCGCCCCTCGTTGGTTACCGCAAGTAGAAGGTGGAGATGTAGTCAGCAGCATATTTCCCTTACACGAAGACTGTAAGGTTTAGCAAACCAGAAGAACTCCTAGGCTCAACAAGTAGGTGTCTTCCACCCTGGCGCTAGCAGAAGACATGGACCTGCACACACAACAAATAACTTTGCTCCCAACGAGTACAGAGTGGTTGTCAATCTCTCCGACCTTGTAGTTTGCAAAGGATCAAAACACAAGTGGGAAAGTAATAGTCATTGCAAGGGAAAAGTAAATGAAAGCGGTAAATGATGGAGGTGTAAACAGTGATGGTGATAGGGACCGGAGCCACATGATGTTCACTAGTGATGTATCTCTCCCAAAAGACGATAAACAACTATGCTTGGGTAAACAAATCACAATTAGGCAATTGACAGAATTATGATCGCACACAATGCTAATTACGCTTCTTGATAGTTAGAGGTTCAATATTAATGGGCAGTACTATTGGAAATACGCCCTAGAGGCAATAATAAATTGGTTATTATTATATTTCCTTGTTCATAATAATCTTTTATTAGCCATGCTAGAATTGTATTAATTGGAAACTCAAATACATGTGTGGATACATAGACAACACACTGTCCCTAGTGAGCCTCTAATTGACTAGTTCATTGATCAAAGATGGTCAAGATTTCCTGGCCATAGGCAAGTGTTGTCACTTGATAACGGGATCACATAATTAGGAGAATGATTTGATGAACAAGACCCAAACTATAAACGTAGCATATGATCGTGTCAGTTTATTGCTACTGTTTTCTACATGTCATTGTATGTGTTCCTATGACCATGAGATCATGCAACTCCCGGACACTAGAGGAATACCTTGTGTGTATCAAATGTCGCAACATAACTGGGTGACTATAAAGGTGCTCTACAGGTATCTCCGAAGGTGTCTGTTGGGTTGGCATGGATCAAGGCTGGGATTTGTCACTCCGTGTGACGGAGAGGTATCTCGGGCCCACTCGGTAATACAACATCACAACAAGCCTTGCAAGTAATGTGACTAATGAGTTAGTGACGGGATCTTGTATTATGTAACGAGTAAAGAGACTTGCCAGTAACGAGATTGAACTAGGTATGAAGATACCGACGATCGAATCTCGGGTAGGTAACATACCGAAGGACAAAGGGAACATCATACGGGATTAACTGAATCCTTGACATAGAGGTTCAACCGATAAGATCTTCGTAGAATATGTAGGATCCAATATGGTCATCTAGGTCCCGCTATTGGATATTGATCGGAGAGTGTCTCACGTCATGTCTGCATAGTTCTCAAACCCGCAGGGTCTGCACACTTAAGGTTCGGTGACGTTTCGGTATAGTTGAGTTATAGGTGTTGGTAACCAAAAGTTGTTCGAAGTCCCGGATGAGATCCAGGACGTCACGAGGAGCTCCGGAATGGTCCAGAGGTAAAGATTGATATAGGAAGTCATGTTTTTGTCACCGGAAAAGTTTCGGGCTCATCGGTAGTGTACCGGGAGTGCCGGGAGGGGTGCCGGGGGCCATCAGGAGGGGTGTCACGTTCCAAGGGGTCTCATGGGCTATGGTAAAAGATAAACCAGCCCCTAGTGGGCTGGAATACGTTCCCACTAAGGCCCATAAGGTTTGAGAAGGAAAAAAACACAAGGTGGGAAGAGTTTCCTAGTGGGAAGGTGGAATCCTACTTCAAGTAGGATTGGAGTAGGAGTCCTCCACCTCCAATTTCGGCCAAACCTTGAGGGTTTGAGGCTACCTCCTCCCGTCCCTTCCTCCTATATATACAAGAGGTATTGAGGGTTTTTGAGACACAACTTTGCCACGTGCTACTCGACCCTATACCACACAGTTTTTCTGCTAGATCGTATTTCTGCGGAGCTTAGGCGAAGCCGTGCCGGAGTAGATCATCACCACCACCGGCGCGCCGTCACGCTGCCGAAGAACTCTTCTACCTCTCCGCTCCTCTTGCTGGATCAAGAAGGTGGAGATCGTCATCGAGCTGTACGTGTGCTGAACGTGGAGGTGCCGTCCGTTCGGCACTAGATTGGAACGGATCATGAAGACGGATCGCAAGACGGTTCGTGAGACGGATCGCGGGACGGATCGTGGGACGGATCGCAGGACGGATCGTTGGATGGTTCGTGGGGTGGTTCGAGGGACGTGAAGAAGTTCCACTACATCAACCGCGTTTCTTAACGCTTCCTTCTGTGCGATCTACAAGGGTACCTAGATCCAAATCTCCTCTCATAGATGGACATCACCATGATAGGTCTTCGTGCGCGTAGGAATTTTTTTGTTTCCCATGCGACGTTCCCCAACAAGTACGCCAAGACAAGTAGACCGTTTATTCATCAGCATCTACTTATTAATCATCCACCTTGAGATATCTATCCAAAATCATCTCTCCGGTATTAAGTTGAGAACCCGACCCAAAGTGTAAACTCAAAGCAACGGACAACTGCATTAACGAACTATGCGTAAGTTAAAAAATCCTTGCAACCATGGTCACAAGCACCGTTGTTTTCTCCTTGGTGGCAACAAGCACATCCCCTAGTCTCATGTTTCTGTCACTCAAGCTAGACATCGAGGGGCATGAGCCCACCATCATGCATAATGCTCCCTCTTGGAGTTACAATCTACTACTTGGCCAAAGAAATAAATAGCAACGGAGAACATGCATGAATAACTAAGGAACATAATATAAAAGGATAATCATATATATACCTCATAACAATCTGACCATAATATCATAATCCATTGGATCCCAACAAACTGAGCATAGCAATAGCAAGAGAATTACATAGATGCCTTGATCATGTGGGGCAGCTCACAAGAACTAACCATTGAAGCACAAGATTGGAGAGAAGACATCACATAACTACTGGTCATGGACTCATGGTCCAAGGAGGACTACTCACCAAACGTTCGGGAAGCGTCCATGGCGGTGGAGAAGCTCCCGGAGGTCAATCCTCCCTCCGGCAGGGTGTCGGGAAGAGGTCTCCTGATGCTCCTGATCTTGGAAGCGCTGAGGCGGCGGAACGATGGAGAAATTCGTGATTCCAAATAGTGTGCAAGGGTTTCCTCTCGGGACTCTAAATATAGGCCAAAGGAGGGCACCGAAGGAGGTGGGACCCACTCAGGCGACCTCCTGGTGCGGCCTAGGGCCTGGCCGCGCCAGCAGGCCGCCTGGGAGGCCCTTGGTCCATCTTTGGTGATCCGGAAGCTTTTCTTTCGCCGATTTTTTATATATATTTTTTGGAATTTTCCGGGCTTCGGAAAATTGGGTAAAAGCCCGTGCAAAATAGACATCAGCAGACAGAAACTGGCACTGGGTGCACTGAGTTAGTAGGTTAGTACAAATATGTGTAAAATGATATAAAAGTGTAGGAAAACATATAACAATGTCACCCAAAAGATCATGGACCAAGCAGAAATTATAGATACGTTTCGGACGTATCATTGGCTGAAATAAACAGGCTCGATGGCGTGACGAGAGGCATCTGAGAGTTGTCTCTACCCTTTTACAGACTCACATCAAGAGTCATCAAAATCCAAAAATGTATTTACAAGAAGATAAAGTTTTCCTGCTAGACGAGTTATTTATGACCCATCCTATGTTTTCGCCATGGGTAGATTCGGCACCAGATTCTTCCGACTCGTTGTCGTCGTCAATATGTTACTCCCCTTGTTGGATCCACCGAATTGATTTGAGAGATTCAAAATCTGAAGTGGTCCCAGTTGAAGTAGAAGATCTAGTGTTAGAGGTCGTCCTTTTCTTATAATGAGGTGGAACGAGATCGGAAGGCTCATCTTTAGGTACCGGAACACGCTCATTATCAGTGGTATATGTCGGGTAATAATGAGATGTGTCAACCAGCTCTGCAAAAATGGTTGCTAGGGGTCGGGTCGCCTTCATGACACGAGCAAAGTCTTCTCGGGTTAAGCTCAAGCCATCCAACTTATATTCAGGAAACCCGTCTTTTAAAGCAGCCAAATCCAATTCTGTAAATATGCGTTTGCGCGAGAAAGGACCAAATTTGCTCCGCAACGAGCCGCTGATTTCCGGGTTTCAGAAACCCATTGCGGCACGACGAAGAGATTTTTCAGCATATCCTTGACGGTCCGTGGAGGATATTTTGGGTTCTTTGCAGCCATAATGGAGTACACAGACCCAATGTACAACTTTTCGACATAGGAAAAAATGGTCTTCAACTTCATCAAATGCGGCTCTACCAAGGATTTATCCGTGCGTCCTGCAGAAGAACAGATGCGAAACATTTTAGTATGGTCCACTTGAGTATCAGAAATAAAAATAGAGATAAAGGTTACAAGACTTTACCCAAGATGGCGGTCAGCAAGTCATTGATTTGCTTCACTAAAGGGGAATAGTTTTCTTTAAGAGGGCCAAGTTTCCCTTCGGCTTTTTCAGCACGGGCTAAGAGAGCAGTTTTCTCTTTTTCAAAGTCCTTCTGGACTTGATCAAGATGATCCTGTATTTGATGAACGGAGTTTCCGAAAAGAGACGTTGTAGATTCAACTTCAGCCCGAAGCCTTTTTCTGTCTTGAGAAGCCTTTGCGGATCTACAGCGGTGGATTCGGCATTTCCTACAATATTCTCGTATATATACACAGTTTATCAGCAACAGGAAGTATAATACGCCTTAATAATAACTGTACAGAACAACTATGATGAGGCGAAGGCACGACAAAGATAGACAACAAGTAAGTATAGAGAGGTCTCAAGAAGATTGCAAGCAATATATTTGTCCCTTGGGGGCTAATGTGCATCAGTTCTTTAAAAAGACGTATAAAGACCCGACTCATCTCAAGGAGATGAGCCGGCCCTTGGGGGCTACAGGTCGAATTCAATGTCTATATTTAAAGACTCAACTCATTTGAGGGAGATGAGCCGGCCCTTGGGGGCTACAGGTCGAATTCAATGTCTATATTTAAAGACCGACTCATCTCACGGAGATGAGCCGACCCTTGGGGGCTATTGGTCGAATTCAATGTCTATATTTAAATACCTGACTTATATCAGGGAGATGAGCCGGCCCTTGGGGGCTACATGTGATATAAAGAAAAAAGAGACAGAGTGATTCCTAAAATAAGTCTCTTAACTTGTATTTCTCCTTCAAAGCACAAATCATATCAGCTTGAGTATCCCGGTTCTTAGTAAGCCGGGTGAAGTATTGCTGAAGGACCTCTCCAACATTCAATGAGGATATATTTGGGAGCACTAGCTGATCTTTCCCTTTGTCAAGGTTCATCATCTCTTCCTTAGCCACAATTTTTCCAAGAGGAGTGGAAGTAGTAGAAGCTTGAAATTGTTCTTTGACGATAACAACCTCGGAGGCACTTGGATTGACCGATGGAGTAGGGTCTTCAGAACGAGCCGTGAGGCTACGATCTCGAGTCGGGCTAATTGGTTTAGCACGGGAAGCCACGAGATTTGGGGTTTCGTCCACTAAAACCAGCTCATCCGGAGTGGGCGCCTCAGTTACAGTTCTCATGTCAATCGAGACGTCCGGGGCATGTATGTTAGGGGAGTGGACTTCGGTGGCTTCCCTTTTGGCCTGAGGGTCCAAGACTTCCGGCTTCTCGGTGCGAGAGCATGATCCTACTACGCGACTGGATAAAGTAACTTTCGCCCTGCACAAAGTTGTAAGTCAAGAGCAAATTTTGGAAAAAGTAAAATAAGGAGTCAAATGGTTTTTAGAAACTTACCCACGGTTGACGTCGAAAGCAGGAAGTAAAGTCGCTGATGAGGCACCCGAAGATGGGGAAGATTCCTGAAATTTAAAGGGATTCAAGTTTTGGATATTGTATTGAACCAAGATCAGCCTGAGTAAGTAGCCGACGAACTTATTACCTCAACACGAGGTTTACGAGCCTGTGGTGCATGAGGCAAGCCTAGATCTAGGTCCCCCGCATCGCTCAGAGTCTTGCGTTTGGATTGACCAACCAATTGTGTCTTCTTCAAGAGAAAATAGGTAGCTAAATAAGCTTCATTTAACATTTTTACCTTTCAGACGACTTGTTTTTCCCTTCTTGCAACAAACTTTTCTGAAGAGCTGGAAGAAATGGCAATTACCTCAACATTGCTGACTTGCTCGACTTCAGATTCATTCTGAGAAGGAGGGTTATCAGCAAGTTCAATAAATAAGTGACCAAGTGAGTCAAGTTCTACCTCCGATGAACCCTTTGAAGATGAACCAACAGCCAAGTCATCGTGAGCCAGATCATTTCCTTGACTCATATAAGGAGCATGGGCTTGAGGTGTAACATTCCAACAGCTACCCTCCTATAGAACAAAGAAGTATGGCAAAAAGGCGAGTCAAAGATAAGTTTATCAGAGACACAAAGTGTATATAAAGAAGGAAAGATCAAAACCTCAGCAGGAGGATTCGACAACTAAAATGGGTTCAAGCCAGAGGTACTGCATCGTTCCTTCGAGTCAGAAAAGAATTTATTCGTTTCTTTGACAAGAACATCATTGTCTATATTGTCAGAGGAAAAGCGTTGAGGCTCAAATGGTGAACCAGAGTAATCAAACATCAAACCGGGTCTCACACTAACAGGTTGAATACGCCACTAAATCCAGCAGGGGATCAAATCAATCCCAGTCAGGCCATGAGCGATTAAGACTCGTAGCTTTGTGCGAATGGGAGCCATTTCGTCTCTCTCTTTTCCCTTTGGCCAGCAAGGAAACTCCATGTTTTTATCCATTCGTTCTAGGCTCTAACTGGACAAGGGATTTTCATTTGCAAGGCCGGTATTCTTACAATAAAACCAAGTTTTGTTCCACCCTTTGGGATGACTCGCTAGTTTTGACTCAGGAAATAGGTTGTTCTTCCTTTTCTGAAAAGAAATTCTGCAAATTCACAAGATGTACCGTTTTTTACCTCGGTCTGGCGGTTGGCGTAGACCCTGAATAGGGTTGTTGTTAGCTCAGTTTGAAAATATACTTCACTTAAAACCTGGAACTGACATATGTTGGTCATTGAGTTGGGAGCAATGTCTTGGGGCCTCAGGTTGAAACAATGCACAAGATCCCTCAAGAATTTTGAGCCAGGAGGGTGGAAACCCCTTCGCAAATGATCAGTAAAGATGAAGACTTCCCCCTCCCGAGGCTAAGGATAAGTCTCTTCTTTGGGATCTCGCCGGCTTATCTCTTTCTTGGGTGGCATAAGTCCTTGACTTACCAGATTATCTAAGGTAAGCATGGATTCATGAGATTTGGCCAAGTTACAAGCCTTGGAGTTTTGGGGGGCATCTGTTACTCAAGATAGATATAGAAGAAAATAAGCATAAGTAAACCAAAGAAGAAGATATTGAGAGGATTATTGGATGCCAAAGTCACCAAAATTATCATCAAGGACATCTTAAGACGACCAATGTTGCAACTACATTTTAAGCAGTAAGACAAACAGGGAAAGATCCAGCAAAGACTTGGCGGGAAACTTCCTCATGAACAAGTTACAAACAAGTGATCTCATCATGATAGATCAAATACGAACAGAAAATAAGAAACATATATGTTCTAAGATTGGTACAGAGGCTAACGTGAGTATTTTGGAACAAAGCTGTTCTAAAGGGGGTCTGTCCAAGTTTGTGTATTGTGCAAGTCACGATAAGGCCGCAACAAGTTGTGTCAGGTTATGGATCTAAGAAGCATTTCTTTTGTGATGACCCGAAGAACGTGACATGAACCTATCGAGAAATCTTCAAACCCTGGACAAGAAATATATGTACCAGATGTTACCTAAAGAGAAGGTTGACGGCTACGGGAAGTTCGGCGAGGAAGCAAAAGTTTGTGGATCGGCGAGCCGCTTGAAGAGTTTCCTTCACCGCAATCAAAATATGATGTGTGTGATAATGGAAGAACATGCAAGGAAGAAGAAGGGGAAAATAATGGCATGGGGGTGCCCACCTATTTTTATAATAGAAACGACGACCAAAACAGAACGGTCGTAGGAAATGAGCGGCTAAGTTTGCGCCTAGACCTTTGCGCCAGACCAGATTCAATGTTGTTTTCAAAGATTCGCCATGATGACCTAAGATGACAATAGTCGGCTTGATGACATCATGTCAAAAAAATATATGTTAAGTCTCAAACAAAAGACAGTGACCCGACATTGGTTGCCGACTTGTTTGCTTCTCAAAAATAGCATGACATGAACAAAGCTCAAGTGAACCTCGGGCCTAATGTCGGGGATATAACCCCAGGATTTAAACAGCCCTATGGGGCCGGCTCAAGCCGCAGGGACAACATGAGAAGGTGGGCCGGAGGACTTAGTCAACAAACTACCAAGCGTCCTGGTACATCTCCATCGTATCTACTTTTCCAAACTCTTTTGCCCTTGTTTTGGACTCTAGTTTGCATGATTTGAATGGAACTAACCCGGACTAACGTTGTTTTCAGCAGAGTTGCCATGGTGTTGTTTTTCCGCACAAATAAAAGTTCTCGGAATGACCTGGTAATTTACGAGGATTTTTTGTGGAATATATAAAAAATTTTGGCGCAAGAATCTACCGGAGACGTGGAGCGAGGAGCCCACAAGCCCAGGAGGCGTGGCCCCCCCTGGCCGCGCCTAGCAGGCTTGTGGGGCCCTCGGGGCTCCGCCGCCTCCAACTTCAGCTCTATTTAGTCCCTTTCGTCCAAAAAAAATCAAGGAGAAGAGTTCATCGCGTTTTACGATACGGAGGCGCCGCCACCACCTGTTCTTCCTCTCTGTGGAGGGCAGATTTGGAGTCTGTTCTGGGCTTCGGAGAGGGGAGATCGTCACCGTCGTCATCACCAACTTTCCTTCATCGCCAATTCCATGATGCTCTTCACCGTTCGTGAGTAATCTCATCGTAGGCTTGCTGGACGGTGATGGGTTGGATGAGATCTATCATGTAATCGAGTTAGTTTTGATGGGGATTGATCCCTAGTATCCACTATGTTCTGAGATTGATGTTGCTACTACTTTGCCATGCTTAATGCTTGTCACTAGGGCCCGAGTGCCATGATTTCAGATCTGAACCTATTATGTTCTCATCAATATATGTGTGTTCTAGATCCTATCTTGCAAGTTGTAGTCACCTACTATGTGTTATGACCCGGCAACCCCGGAGTGACAATAGCCGGAACCACTCCCGGGGATGACCATAGTATGAGGAGTTCATGTATTCACTAAGTGCTAATGCTTTGTTCCGGTTCTCTATTAAAGGGAGAACCTTAATATCATGTAGTTTCCATTAGGACCCCGCTGCCACAGGAGGGATGGACAATAGATGTCATGCAAGTTCTTTTCATAAGCACGTATGACTATATACGGAATACATGCCTACATTACATTGACGAACTTGAGCTAGCTACATATCTCCGCATGTTATAACTGTTGCATGATGAATGTCATCCGGCATAATTACTCCATCACCGAGCCAATGCCTATGAGTCTTTTCCTACTAGCCCTTGCTACGTTACTTTGCCGCTACCGCTGTCATTGCTGCTACTGTTACCGCAACTGCTGTCACTGCTGCTACTATTGCTACTATTGCTATCACACTACTTTGCTACTGAAACTTTGCTGCAGATACTAAGTCTTTCAGGTGTGGTTGAATTGACAACTCAACTGCTAATACTCGAGAATATTCTTTTGCTTCCCCTTGTGTCGAATCAACAAATATGGGTTGAATACTCTACCCTCAAAAATTGTTGCGATCCCCTATACTTGTGGGTTATCAAGACTATTTTCTGGCGCCGTTGCCGGGGAGGCATAGCATTATTCTCTGAGTCACTTGGAATTTACGTCCGTTGATCACTATGAGGAATCCGAGAGATCCAAAAACTAAAGTCTTGCCCTCAACAACGAGGACATGTAAAGAATTGCCATCTAGCTCTGCACTTGATTCACGTTCATTTATGAGTAAGTTTGCGACACCACCACCTGCTAAATATTCTGATATGTCTCCTGTGCTTGATGATGCTACTTATGCTATCCAGGATGCTTGTGATAATGCGTTGCTTGATACTGCTTTGCCACTAGGTGCATTCCTTGATGCACAAATTGCTAGAGTTGCTGCTGAATGTGATGATACTTCTGAAACTGCTGAGATTATTGAAGTAGAACCTGCTATTTCACCTGTTAGAACTAACTCTCCCAGATATGAATTGCCTGATATACCTGAGGGTTATGTTACGGAGGGAGAGATAGCTGAGGACTTTCTTGCTTGTAAGGATAGCTATGATCTTGAGAAATTACTGCGCGAGTGGAAAGAAAAATCTCTGAACACTAGGATGAAATACGACCCAAAGTTTGCTACTTCTCTTATCTTTGTGACCGATAAGGATTATGACTTCTCTATCAATCCTGAGTTAATCACTCTGGTCGAATTTGATCCTTTTCTTGGTTATGAGTCTGAAACGGTTGTAGCACATCTTACTAAGCTGCACGATACAACCACCCTATTCACGAGTGAGGAAAAGATCCGCCACTACTATGTCCTTAAGTTGTTTCCTTTCTCGCTAAAGGATGATGCTAAGACTTGGTTCACTTCTCTTGCTCCTGGTTGTGTGTAGTCCCGAGGATATGATCTACTACTTCTCTGAGAAATATTTTCCTGCCCATAAGAAACAAGCTGCCTTGCAGGAAATATATAACTTTGTGTAAGTTGAAGAAGAGAGTCTCCCACAAGCTTGGGGGAGGCTTGTCCAGCTGCTGAATGCTTTGCCTGATCACTCTCTGGAGAAAAATGAAATACTTGATATCTTCTATAATGGACTAACAAATGCTTCTCGGGACCACCTAGATAGTTGTGCTGGTTGTGTTTTTAGATAAACGAACTGTGGAACAAGCTGAGATTCTATTGAATAATATCTTGTGCAATGAGAATGCTTGGACTATTCCCGAACCACCTCCGAAGCCAACTCCGAAGACAAGAGGTATTCTATTCCTCAGTCCTTAAGATATACAAGAAGCTAAGAAATCTATGAAAGAGAAAGGCATTAAATCTGAAGAAGTCAAAAATCTACCACCTATCGAAGAGATCCATGGTCTTGATAACCCGACACAGGTAGTAGAGGTAAATTCTCTTCGTAGATTCAATGAGAGTGATATTCCTTTTGATAAACCTGCTAGCTTATGCCTAGATGAATTTGATAACTTTGTTGCCAAACAACAAAGTTTCAATGATTATGTTACAGACAATTGCAACAGAATGCTCGTATGCTTAGTCATTTAAGTGCTTGTGTGGATAGAAACGTCAATGATGTTAAGATTTTGAGTAAACATGCCTCTGTGGTCACTACTCAAGTAGAACTATTACTTAAGGCTCAAAATTACTTGCTCAATGAGTTGAATGACAATTCTGTCAGAGTCGTCACTAGAGGTGGTAGAATGACCCAGGAACCTTTGTATCCTAAGGGTCATCCTAAGAGAATTGAACAAGATTCTCATGGAGTTAGCACCGATGCACCTAGTCATCCTAGGAAGAAAAAGAAAGATGATAGGAACTTGCATGCTAGCAACCCTGATGCTGTTACACCCGAGAATCCAAATGATATCTCTATTTCTGATGCCAAAACACAATCTCGTGATGAACATGAGCCTAGTGATAATATCGATAGTGGTGTTCATGATGATACTCAACCTAGCAATGATAAGGGTGTGGAGATTGAACCTAGTGTTGATCTTGATAACCCACAACCTAAGAATAGGAGATATGATAAGAATGACTTCATTACTAGGAAGCATGGTAAAGAAAGGGAACCATGGGTTCAGAAACCCATGCCCTTTCCTCCCAAACCATCCAAGAAAAAGGATGATGAGGATTTGGAGCGCTTTGTTGAAATGATTAGACCTATCTTTCTGCAAATTCGTTTGATAGATATGCTCAAAATGTCTCCTTATGCTAAGTACATGAAGGATATTGTGACTAATAAGAGAAGGATACCAGAGGTTGAGATTTCCATCATGCTCGCTAATTACACCTTCAAGGGTGGAACTCCTAAGAAACTAGGTGATCCCAGAGTGCCCACTATAGCTTGCTCCATTAAAGGAAACTACGTTAGAACTGCTTTATGCGACCTTGGAGCTGGTGTTAGTGTTATGCCTCTCTCTATTTATCGTAGACTTGAATTGGATAAGTTGATACCCACTAAAATCTCCTTGCAAATGGCTGACAAATCAACTGCTTTCCCTATCGACATTTGTGAGGATGTGCCTCTTGTGGTTGCTAACGTTACTATCTTAACAGACTTTGTTATTCTCGATATTCCCGAGGATGATGCCATGGCGGCCATCCTTGGAAGACCTTTTTTAAACACTGCAGGGGCTGTTATTGATTGCAACAAAGGCAATGCCACTTTCCATGTCAATGGTAATGAGCATACGATGCACTTTCCGAAGAAACAATATTGGCTACATTGCATCAATGCTATTGAAAAAACTTCATCAATTCTTATTGGGAGCTTTGAATGCCCTATACCTACTGTGAAGATGAAGTATGATTTACTTGTTGGGGATATGCACATCCCCATTGAGATGGATGAATCTAGGAGCTCACCCAGCAGTGGCACCCTCAGTACACTCCAGAGTACCCCAGGGACGGTTACTTTGGGAGCTTTCCCGTGTAAATAGTTTTCTTTTTTCTTTGGGTCAAGGTAGAAGACCATGGTTACAATGTTTAGTCGCTCTCGCATGCATATCTATTTATCTGTCAAAGAGCCATACTACTTTGTCTTTTTCTTTGTGTTTGCTTGCAGATTCCAGCGTAGTCCAATGCACAAACACTCTTACTATTGTTCACATCATTCGGTCGTGCAAGTGAAAGGCAATAATGACGATATATGATGAAGTGACTGAGCCTGGAAAAGCTGGTATGAACTTGATCTATTTTGTTTTTTGTAAATATGACTAGCTCATCGTTCCTAATTCAGCTTTGTTATGAGAGAAACTTGTTTGCAATGACAACTTAGAGATCATAGTTTCTGATGCCATGCTTAATTAGCTAGGAGCTTATAATGGTTTGTCTTGGATGCCAACATGAATTTCAAGATGATTATGATGTAGTATGATAGGATGGTATCCTCCTTTGAATGATTCAAGTGGCTTGATTTGGCGTATGTTTACGCATGTAGTTGAAAAAAATCAACATAGCCTCTATGAGATTCATGTTTATGGTGATTTATGTCCTACTCATGCTTGCACTCAATGTTGGTTAATCTCAATGCATATTGATGACTGTTGTCGCTCTTTAGTTGGTCGCTTCCCAGTCTTTTGCTAGCCTTCACTTGTACTAAGCGAGAATACTGCTTGTGCATCCACTTCCATAAACCCAAAGTTGTTTCATATGAGTCCACCATACCTACCTATATGCGGTATCTACCTGCCGTTCCAAGTAAATTTGCATGTGCCACTCTCTAAACCTTCAAGTAATAATCTGTTTTGTATGCCCGAACCGCTCATGTGGTGACAAGGGGCGATCAGTATCTTCCATGCTAGACGTGTTATCCTCGATATGTGCTTATTCACTATCACTCACGAGAAAGGGGCCGGTAATTGGAATGCCCAGTTCCATGCTCAAATCGAAAAGATAATTGCAAACAAAACTCCCCCTTGATTGTTGTTGGTATGGATGGCACCCGAGTATTCGGCTAGTCGTGGAGTGTGATTGGTCGGTGGTGGGGGAGTCAAAACTTTACTTTTCTGTTTGGGAACCGCCTGTAGTATGTGTAGCATGGAAGATGGTGAGAACTCTTGGTCATTGTGTTGACAATGAGAGCATACCACTCAAACTTATTTATCTCTATCTTCAAAGCTTGAGCTCTGGCACCTCTGCAAATCAATGCTTCCCTCTGCGAAGGGCCTCTCTAGTTGCTCGCTTCCCAGTCTTTTGCTAGCCTTCACTTGTACTAAGCGGGAATACTGCTTGTGCATCCACTTCCATACCCCCAAAGTTGTTCCATATGGGTTCACCATACCTACCTATATGCGGTATCTACCTCCGTCCCAAGTAAATTTGCATTGAAAGGACGTGGATGTCACCTGGAGGGGGGTGAATAGGCGCTTTAAAATAATTACGGTTTAGGCTTGAACAAATGCGGAATAAAACTAACGTTTAATTTGTCAAGCACAAAACCTAAAACAACTAGGCTCAACTATGTGCACCAACAACTTATGCTAAGCAAGACAAACAACTAAGTGATAGCAAGATATATGACAAGAAACAATATGGCTATCACAAAGTAAAGTGCATAAGTAAAGGGTTCGTGTAAGAGATAAGCGAGGGACGCGGAGAAGATGATGTATTCCGAAGTTCACACCCTTGTCGATGCTAATCTCCGTTGGAGCGGTGTGGAGGCACAATGATCCCCAATATGCCACTAAGGCCACCGTAATCTCCTCACGCCCTCGCACAATGCAAGATGTCGTGATTCCACTAAGGGACCCTTGAGGGCGGTCACCGAACCCGTACAAACAAGGTTGGGGCAATCTCCACAACTTTATTGGAGGCTCCCAACAACACCATGCAGTTTCACCACAATGGCATATGGCTTCGAGGTGACCACAAATGCTCGGGGAAATCTCCACAACTTAATTGGAGACCCCGACGCTTGCCCGGAGCTTTACACCACAATGATTGAGCTCCGAGGCACCACCAAGATTCTAGCGGTACCAAATACCCAAAGGTAATAAGCTACTCAACTTCTCACTTCCACGTATCACCGTGGAGAACTCAAACCGATGCACCAAATGCAATGGCAAGGGCACTCGGAGTGCCCAAATCCTTCTCTCCCAAATCCCACCGAAGCAACTAATGCTAGGGAGGAAAATGAGAGGAAGAATGAAGAAGAACATGAAGAACTCCAAGATCTAGACCCAATGGGTTCCCCTCACTTAGAGGAGAAAGTGATTGGTGGAAATGTGGATCTAGGTCTCCTCTCTCTTTTCCCTCAAGAACTAGCAAGAATCATTGGAGAGATTGAGAGCTAGCAAGCTTGAAGAAGGTAAAAAATGGGGGAAGAACACGAGCTAAAGAGATAAGATCCAATGGGGAAGAAGACCCCCTTTTATAGGTGGGAAAAAATCCAACTGTTATGCTTCACAGGCCGCACAGAGCGGTACTACCGCTTGGTAGGTTCACCAACCGTGCTGAGGCCAAAAAGGATGGGAAAACAGTCCGACGGAGCGATAGTACTGCTCCTGGAGCGGTACTACCTCTAGGGAGCGGTAGTAAAAAATTACTACCGCTTCGGGGGCGGTACTACCGCTGGATACTGAAACTGCTGTAAATTTCGCATACGGACTCCGAATTCAATGAAACCAAGTTTGTTGGAAAGCTAAAGACATGGGATAACGCAATCTTGCTAGAAATATAAATAAGAAGCAATTGATAAAAGTCCCATAAGAAAATGGTGAGAACCCTTCTTCAAATAAGACCGGTAAAAACTCCCAACATCGAAAACATCATAGAAGATGCATATGGACTCCGTTTTCGATGAACTCGAGCTTGTCATGAAGATGAACATAAGCTCTAAAAATCACAAAGAGAAACAGCAAACAAGAACCAAGAAGTATGATGCAAGGATGCAAATGGTTTGAGCTCTCAACGAATGATACGATCAAGCTAGTCACTTCAGAGCCCCCTTGAGAGTACGCCAATCTATCCTAAAACAGAAAACCTATCAAGGGCAAACCTATACCTTGCACCTCGTCCTGTTGAGATAGATGACGATGATCTTGGCTTCCTCAAGATGGACCACCTTTCTTGATTGCGTTGGCTTGATGAAGACTAGTTGATTAATCCCCCATACACACTATGGCTGAGCCGCTCTTCAGCATATCTTCACAAGTCCATTGCCACCATCCTCCACCACTTGACGTCATCCTCCGTGGGTTGTATGATATCTTACTCTTGACGCAAGCCCATGGAAACACACCTAACCCCACATAGAACTCTCACGAAGACCATGGGTTAGTACACAAATACGTAATGGACAATGCTTACCATACCATGGGATCACTTGATCCCTCTCGGTACATCTTGTACGCTTTGTCTCTTAATCATCTTGATTTACTCTTTGTCTGACGATCTTGATCAACCTTGTGTCTCTATGACCATTCTTTGGATAATACCTTGAATACCACCTTGGTCATCATATAAACTCCTTGAACCCAACAGATGGACTTCAAGAAGTGCCTATGGACAACTCCTTTAAATATAACTTAAGGCAACCATTAGTCCATAGGACTTGTCATCAATTACCAAAACCACATATGGAGATATATGCTCTAACACCAGTCTTTTGCTAGCCTTCACTTGTACTAAGCGGGAATACTGCTTGTGCATCCACTTCCATAAACCCAAAGTTGTTCCATATGAGTCCACCATACCTACCTATATGCGGTATCTACCTGCCGTTCCAAGTAAATTTCCATGTGCCACTCTCTAAACATTCAAGTAATAATCTGTTTTGTATGCCCGAACCGCTCATGTGGTGACAAGGGGCGATCAGTATCTTACATGCTAGACGTGTTATCCTCAATATGTGTTTATTCACTATCACTCACGAGAAAGGGGCCAGTAATTGGAATGCCCAGTTCCATGCTCAAATCAAAAAGATAATTGCAAACAAAACTCCCCTTTGATTGTTGTTGGTATGGACGGCGCCCGAGTATTCGGCTAGTCGTGGTGTGTGATTGATCGGTGGTGGGGGAGTCAAAACTTTACTTTTCTGTTTGGGAACCGCCTATAGTATGTGTAGCATGGAAGATGGTGAAAACTCTTGGTCATTGTGTTGACAATGAGAGCATACCACTCAAAATTATTTATCTCTATCTTCAAAGCTTGAGCTCTGGCACCTCTGCAAATCAATGCTTCCCTCTGCGAAGGGCATATCTATTTATGTTTCTGTTGAGTCATCTAATACGTCCATTTTGCATCATGTTTTCATGTTGATATTTATCGCTTCTTTGGGTGTTATTTCACTACACGGTGCAATTCTTATGCCTTTTCTCTCTTATTTTGCAAGGTTTACATGAAGAGGGAGAATGCCGGCAACTGGAATTCTGGCCTGAAAGTGTAGCAAAGTTGAGATACCTATTCTGCGCAACTCCAAACGCCGTAAAAATCAACGAGGATTTTTTTCCTGATTTATCAAAAATACTGGGCCGAAGAAGTATGAGAGGGGCGCCAGGGGGTGGCCACAAGCCTGCAAGACGCGACCACCCCCCAGGCCGCGCCATGAGGGCTTGTGGGCACCCTATAGGCCCACTGGTCCCCCTCTTTTGCTATATGAAGGGTTTCGTCCAGGAAAAAATCAAGGAGGACCTTTTTCGTGGTTTCACCGCCGCCACAAGGCGGAACTTGAGCAGAACCAATCTAGAGCTCCAGCAGGACGATCCTGCCGGGGAAACTTCCCTCCCAGAGGGGGAAAACGTCGCCATCGTCATCACCAACACTCCTCTCATCTGAGGGGACTCGTCACCATCAACATCTTCATCAGCACCATCTCATCTCCAAACCCTAGTTCATCACTTGTAACCAATCTCCGTCTCGCGACTCCGATTGGTACTTGTAAGGTTGCTAGTAGTGTTGATTACTCATTGTAGTTGAGGCTAGTTGGATTATTTGGTGGAAGATTTTATGTTCAGATCCTTGATGCTACTCATTACCTCTCTGGTCATGAATATGATTATGCTTTGTGAGTAGTTACTTTTGTTCCTGAGGACATGGGATAAGTCATGCTAATAGTAGTCATGTGAATTTGGTATTCGTTCGGTAATTTGATATGTTGTATGTTGTTTTTCCACTAGTGGTGTTATGTGAACGTCAACTACATAACACTTCACCATTATTTGGGCCTAGAGGAAGGCATTTGGAAGTAGTAAGTAGATGATGGGTTGCTAGAGTGACAGAAGCTTAAACCCTAGTTTACGTGTTGCTTTGTAAGGGGCTGATTTGGATCCACTAGTTTAATGATATGGTTAGACTTTGTCTTAATTCTTCTTTCATAGTTGCGGATGCTTGCGAGAGGGGTTAATCATAAGTGGGATGTTTGTCCAAGTAAGGGAAGTACCCAAGCGCCGGCCCACCCACATATCACACTATCAAAGTAACGAACGCGAATCGTATGAACATGATGAAAACTAGCATGACAGAAATTCCCGTGTGTCCTCGGGACCATTTTCCTCCTATAAGACTTTGTCCAGGCTTGTCGCTTGCTACAAAAGGGATTGGGCCACTTTGCTGCACCGTTGCTACCTTTGTTACTTGTTGCTTGCTATGAATCATCTAACCACACAATAACTTGTTACCGACAATTTCAGTGCCTGCAGATTTACCTTGCTGAAAACCACTTGTCAGATCCTTCTGCTCCTCGTTGGGTTCGACACTCTTACTTATCGAAAGGACTACGATTGATCCCCTATACTTGTGGGTCATCATCATTCTCTTCTTAGCTGCCATTGTATCTTTGATGTCTACTACGCAACCTTCTCCCTGTAGACGTTGTTGGGCCTCCAAGTGCAGAGGTTTGTAGGACAGTAGCAATTTTCCCTCAAGTGGGTGACCTAAGGATTATCAATCCATGGGAGGCGTAGGATGAAGATGGTCTCTCTCAAGCAACCCTGCAACCAAATAACAAAGAGTCTCTTGTGTCCCCAACACACCCAATACAATGGTAAGTTGTATAGGTGCACTAGTTCGGCGAAGAGATAATGAAACAAGTGCAATATGGATGGTAGATAAAGGTTTTTTAATCTGAAATTACAGAAACAGCAAGGTAACTAGTAACAAAAGTGAGAATGAACGGTATTGCAATGCATGGAAACAAGGCCTAGGGTTCATACTTTCACTAGTGAAGTTCTCTCAACAAAGATAACATAATTGGATCATATAACTAGCCCTCAACGTGCAACAAAGAGTCACTCCAAATTACTAATAGCAGAGAACAAACGAAGAGATTATTGTCGGGTACGAAACCACCATAAAGTTATTCTTTCTGATCGATCTATTCAAGAGTTCGTACTAGAATAACACCTTAAGATACATATCAACCAAGACCCTAATGTCACCTAGATACTCCATTGTAACCTCAAGTATCCGTGGGCATGATTATACGATATGCATCACACAATCTCAGAATCATGTATTCAACCAACACATAGAACTTCATAGAGTGCCCCAAAGTTTCTACCGGAGAGTCAAAACGTGTGCCAACCCCTATGCATAACTTCCCAATGTCACGAACCCACAAGTTGATCACCAAAACATACATCGAGTACTCACATGAATCCACGTGTGCCAACCCATATGCATCGGTTCCCAATTGTCACAAACCCGCAAGTTGATCATAGAAGATAGACACGTGCAAGACATACATCAAGTGTTCTCAAAGACTCAATCCGATAAGATAACTTCAAAGGGGAAACTCAATTCACTACAAGAAGGGAGAGGGGGAAGAACATCATAAGATCCGACTATAGTAGCAAATCCCACGGTACATCGAGATCAAGACATCTCAAGAACACGAGTGAGAGAGATCAAACACATAGCTACTGGTACATACCCTCAGCCCCGAGGGAAAACTACTCCCTCCTCGTCATGGAGATCGTCGGGATGATGAAGATGGCCATCGGAGATGGATTCCCCCTCCGGCAGGGTGCCGAAACGGGCTCCAGATTGGTTTTTGGTGGCTACACAGGCTTGCGGCAGCGGAACTCCCGATCTAGGTTTCTTTCTCGGGGTTTCTGAATTTATAGGAATTTATGGTGGTGGTATTGCGTCAATTGGGCCCATGAGGAGGTCACAAGCCTGCACGGTGCGACCACGGGGGAGGTCGTGCCCCATGGGCTTGTGACTCCCTCGCGGCTCTTCTGGCCTTCTTCCAAAGCTTCAGGGGTCTCTTTTGGTCCAAAAAATCATCGTAAAGTTTCATTCCATTTGGACTTCGTCTGAATAAGGGTCAAAAACACGAAAAAAAACAAAAACTGGCACTTGGCACTGAGTTAATAGGTTATTACCAAAAAAGATATAAAATTGCATATTCATGCATATAAAACGTCCAAAGTTGACAAGATAATAGCATGGAACCATAAAAAATTATAGATACGTTGGAGACGTATCAAGCATCCCCAAGCTTAACTCATGCTCGTCCTCGAGTAGGGAAGTGATAAAGAATGAATTTTTGATGTGGAATGCTACCTAGCATAGTTGTCCTTTGCAACTTATTTCACGTGACATGAATGTTCAGATCCGTAAGATTCGAAACAATAGTTTGCTATTAACATGAAAACAATAATACTTCAAGCAAACTAGCAAGGTAATCATGAACTTTCAAAATAACAAGTCCAAAGAAAGTTATCCCTACAAAATCATATAGTCTCGCTATGCTCCATCATCCCCACACAACTAATTTAAATCATGCACAACTCCGGAATTGGCCAAGTAATTGTTTTTGAACTCTTACTTCCTCAAACTTTTTATAACTATCACGCAATACATGAGCGCGAGCCATGGATATAGCACTATAGGTGGAATAGAGTGTGGTGGTGGTTGTGAGACAAAAAGGAGGAGATGGTCACATTGACTCAGCGTATCAAGAGGCTATGGAGATGCCCATTAATAGATATCAATGTGAATGAGTAGGGATTACCATACAAAGGATGCACTAGAGCTATAAGTATGTGAAAGCTCAAAAGGAAAACTAGTGGGTGTGCATCCAACTTGCTTGCTCACGAAGACCTAGGGCAATTTTGAGGAATCCCATCATTGGAATATACAAGCCAAGTTATATAATGAAGATTCCCACTAGTGTATATGGTGGTGACAAAATGAGAGGCTCTCAATCATGAAGAACATGGTGCTTATTATGAAGCACAAGTGTGAAAAAAGATAGTAGCATTGTCCCTTCTCTCTTTCTCTCTCTTTTTTTTCTTTTTTTTCATTTGGGTTCTTAGGCCTCTCTTTTTTCTTTTCTTTCCTTTTTTTGGCTCTTTGGCCTCTTTTTTTTTATTTTCTCACATGGGACAATGCTCTAATAATGATGATCATCACACTTTTTATTTACTCAAAGCTCAAAGATCACAATGATGATGACTCCATAGGAAATGCCTCCGGCAGTGTACCGGATGTGCAACGATCTAGCATGGCGTATGACGTTGAAACATCTCGCTAGCTATCTTACGATCATGCAATGGCAATATGAGAGTGACGGCACAAGTCATGAGACGGAACGGTGGGAGTCGCATGGCAATATATCTCGGAATTGCTATGAAAATGCCATAGTAGGTAGGTATGGTGGCTCTTTTGAGGAAGGAATTTGGTGGGTTTGTGCACCGCCGAGAATTGCGCGGCACTAGAGAGGCTAGCAATGGTGGAAGGTGAAAGTGCATCTATACCATGGTCTCACATTAGTCATGAAAAACTCACATACTTATTGTGAAAGCTTTTATTAGTAATCGAAACAAAGTGCTAAACGCATACAACGAGGGGAAGGGTTGGTAGGTGTAAACCATCGCGCGATCCCGATCTCAACACAAAGGATGACAATCAATAGATCAATTATGCCCCGACTTCCTAACATAGTGGTTCACCATACGCGCATGCTACGGGAAACACTAACTTCAACACAAGTATTTCTAGATTCACAACACCCTACTAACATAACTCTCAATATTACCGAATCAACGTCTCAAAACTAATTGAGAGGAATCTAAACTTCTCTTTCTACTCAATGCATATGAAGATGGAGGTTTTTGCATCCTCTTTGGGTACCTAGCACATTTGGGACTACTTTCATAACATAAGCCAACTGCCAAATCACGCACCGCCGTGCTCTAAAGATATAAGTGAAGCACGAGAGCAAAAGTATCTAGCTCAAAAGATATAAGTGAAGCACAAGAGCAAAAGTATCTAGCTCAAAAGATATAAGTGAAGTGTTATGAGCATTCTAGCAAAATCACGATGCGTGCATGTATCTCTCTCTCAAAAAGGTGTGCAGCAAGGATTATTGTGACCAAATAAAAAGAAAAGACTCCTAAGATACAAGACGCTCCAAGAAAAACACATATCATGTGGTGAATAAAAATATTGCTCCAAGTAATGTTACCGATGGGTTGAAGACGAAAGAGGGGATGCCTTCCCGGGGCATCCCCAAGCTTAGGCTTTTTAGTGTCCTTGAATTTGGCTTGGGATGCCTTGGGCATCCCCAAGCTTGGGCTCTTGCCACTCCTTGTTCCATAGTCCATCGAAACTCTACCCAAAACTTCACAACACAAAACTTAACGAAACTTCGTGAGATGGGTTAGTATGATAACGAGAAAATCAATCACTTGGGTACTGTCAAAACAAGACTCATAATTATTTTCACACAATGCCTACTGTATCTTATCATTTCCACAATTTATATTACTCAAAATAATCTATGGAAACACCAAAACAAGCAAACTATGCATTGAAAACAGAATCTGTCAAAAATAGAACAGTCTGTAATGATCTGAATGATCACCATACTTGTGCACCTCCAAAACTTCTGAAAAATTACGACAGTAAGGGAAATTTGCATATAAATCAGCATAAAAAATAATCAACTCAAAATCTCTTTATGGATAGAAATGAAAAATAATTTCGTGAACAGAAAGTTTTTGCCTTTTTCCAGCATGATCAAACAACTATCACCCAAGCTATCATAAAGGCTTTACTTGGCACAAACGCTAAATAAAACACAAAAACATAATCACAACAGAATTATGATGGTGTGGAAAAAGCCAAACAGAAAGCAAAAAAGAAAAAATAAATTCATTGGGTTGCCTCCCAACAAGCGCTATTGTTTAACGCCCTTAGCTAGGCATGATTTCAATGATGCTCACATAAAAGGTAAGGATTGAAACACAACGAGAGCATCATGGAGCTTGTGTCTAGCACATTTAAGTCTAACCCACTTCCTATGCATAGGGATTTTGTGATCAAACAATTTATTGGAGAAAGAATCAACTAGCATAGGAAGGCAAAACAAGCATAGCCTCAAAAATTTCAACACATGGAGAGGAAGCTTGATACTATTGCAATAAGTAGAAGCATATGATCCTCTCTCATAGTAATTTTAAGTAGCATCATGAATGAATTCAACAATATAACCAGCACCTAAGGCTTTCTTTTCATGATCTACAAGCATAGGAATTACTACTCTCCACATAAGGAAATCTATTCTCAAGAATAGTAGTGGGAGTATCGTAAAAGACTTGAGCACTACAAATTGTGTCCACAATGAAAAAGCAGGGTTTAGCAAAGGGGTTTTCGAAAGTATGACAAGTTTTATCATCCCTCTTCTTCAAAGCATAAGTATCCTCACAATAATCATCATAGATAGGGGGCATGCTTTCAGAAAAATGATTTTGATCATTCAAAGTGGAAGAACTAAAAAGATCATCTTCATCAAATATAGCATCCCCAAGCTTGGGGCTTTGCATATCATTAGCATTATGGGTATTCAAAGAATTCGTGCTAACAACATTGCAATCATGCTCATCATTCACATATTCTATGCCAAGCATTCTATGTAATTCTTCTATCAGCACTTGAGCACAATTTTCCTTCCCATCATGCTCACGAAAGACATTCAAAAGATGGAGCATATGAGGCATCCTCAATTCCATTTTTTGTAGTTTTCTAGCGAAAGAACAAGAAACAAAAAGATTCGATTGCAAGATCTAAATATATACCTTCAAGCGCTAACCTCCCAAAAAAATGCTTCGTTGACGGGATGTTAGTGTCACTTACCTAGCCTCCCCGGCAACGGCGCGAGAAAAATGCTTGATGTCTACTACGCAACGTTTTCCCTGTAAACGTTGTTGGGCCTCCAAGTGCAGAGGTTTGTACGACAGTAGCAATTTTCCCTCAAGTGGATGACCTAAGGTTCATCAATCCGCGGGAGGCGTAGGATGAAGATGGTCTCTCTGAAGCAACCCTGCAACCAAATAACAAAGAGTCTCTTGTATCCCCAACACACCCAATACAATGGTAAGTTGTATAGGTGCACTAGTTCGGCGAAGAGATGGTGAAACAAGTGCAATATGGATGGTAGATAAAGGTTTTTGTAATCAGAATTACAAAAACAGCAAGGTAACTAGTAACAAAAGTGAGCACGAACGGTATTGCAATGCGTGGAACAAGGCCTAGGGTTCATACTTTCACTAGTGAACTTCTCTCAACAAAGATAACATAATTGGATTATATAACTAGCCCTCAACATGCAACAAAGACTCACTCCAAAGTCACTAATAGCGGAGAACAAACGAAGAGATTATTATCGGGTACGAAACCACCATAAAGTTATTCTTTCTGATCGATCTATTCAAGAGTTCATACTAGGATAACACCTTAAGATACATATCAACCAAGACCCTAATGTCACCTAGATACTCCATTGTCACCTCAAGTATCCGTGGGCATGATTATACGATATGCGTCACACAATCTCAGAATCATCTATTCAACCAACACATAGAACTACAAAGAGTGCCCCAAAGTTTCTACCGGAGAGTCAAAACGTGTGCCAACCCCTATGCATAGGTTCCCAATGTCACGAACCCGCAAGTTGATCACCAAAACATACATCGAGTACTCACATGAATCCACGTATGCCAACCCATATGCATAGGTTCCCAATTGTCACAAACCCGCAAGTTGATCACAGCAGATAGACACGTGCAAGACATACATCAAGTGTTCTCAAAGACTCAATCCGATAAGATAACTTCAAAGGGGAAACTCAATTCATTACAAGAAGGGAGAGGGGGAAGAACATCATAAGATCCAACTATAGTAGCAAAGCCCACGGTACAACGAGATCAAGACATCTCAAGAACACGAGTGTAGCGACCCGACTCAAGACGAGGCAAGCCTCTGGTGTTTCCGTACCATCCCAAGATCGTGCTGGTACACACTCAGTACATAATGTATATATTCAAGAGTTCAATCACATAGCTTTATTAATCGAAATCTCATAAAGATTACTTTATTACAATAAAGGATTACAATAAAGTGGCTGAAGGCCATCTCATGAGATATCTAACGAAGTCTAGCGGAAGCACCAGGTAGACGAGTCCATCCGACTCTAGGGCATGTCGCTGAGCGTAGATCGTAGCCTCACTCCTGGTCGGAAAAGTACTCTGCAACATGATACGTTGCAGCCGTGTAGGTCAGCATATGGAATATGCCGGCAAGTCATCAAGGAGAGGAGTAAAAAATAATAATCAACTATCTCTACATGCATATTTGGCCGGTGGGGCTATGAGTTTTGCATAAAGCCAATTTTATCCTACAACAAGAGGGGCTGGAAGCAAAATATTACTACATTGTTTGTTGTTAACGAGATGGTTCCGCCAACCAATTCTCGTACCCGAATAGTTGTTAACACCCACAGCATTATTAAGTTGTGTCGAGAGTTCAGGGGAATTTCAATGCCTTCGGCTCAAGTTGTCCATGACCATGGACACGGCTAATCGATTAGGTTGGGCACTCTGCAGAGTTTTGCACACGTTCCCCACAAGATTTGATCGCCTCCGTGTTTGTCCTCGCACTTCAGGGTGTTTGAAGACCGGATGATCAAAACATGGTCTTTCAACGGGTCCCTCTGAATCCCTGTCGGTGCCCATCCATTCCTACCGTTTTTCTACATCTCCTAGCACCGCCTGTCTAGAGTCGCCGCATTGTCCAACCAAGTCAGAGCCCATAATGACTTGTGGCTATGCAGGTAAGCCTTGAGTCTTGAAGTCTCCGTCCGTCTCTTCGAGCCTGGGTGAAGCTTTCCGCAGGATGTCATGGCCTCTCCAGCATCCCGGGCCATCCACTGGTTTCTCCAGGGAGTCGTTCAACCCTCCTTCACCCAGAGTTGCGTTGCGTCTGAGGTCTTGAAAATCTTGTCTTAACCGGTCTTGATTATTTAATCAACCTCGCATCACTCGTGTCATGCACTCAACCGAAAACCCGTCTACCCAAGCATAGCATTAAGAAATTGTCATCCCTGGGCCAAGTATCGGGGTTGTTGTGTGCCTACCACATGATACTACATCTTATACTAAAATTTCCAAGTACCTAGGCAGCATGCAATTGAGCAAAGAAAGGTGAACTACCATGCATCGAAAACATAGGAAAATAACATGATGAAAATGACTAGCCTTGATGATAGTTGTCTTGATCGAGCGCTTCTAAGTAACATGCTTCGCACTCCGGATGATCTACCGAGACAAACACAAAACACACCATAAGCACTACAATCAAGCAACAAGTAAAAATAACATCACCAGTAAGGATTTGCTAAGGCCTAAGTAAAAGAATTCAACACGCGTCACTATGGCAGAAACTTGTTTCTGTTAAAAACACCAGTAAAAATACTTTAATTTTTTTTTTGAAACTTCTACCACAGTAAGATATAATCACTAGGAAGCAGTAGCAAAAAGAATCAACTCAAAATCATTTTTTAAACTACTGGAATAGGCAAAACAAGGTTTAAACTAAATCTGATCTAACTTATATTTGAAAATCTCAAACATAGACAAATGATATGTTTTTAAAAACTACAGAAAAATTGGAATCTACTGGAACAAGAATCAATATCATTGGACTTCGGTATCAAAAGTTATGGCCAAAACAAAACAGAAACTTTGTTGTTTTTACAACTAGACAGAAAAAAAAAGAAGCTAACTTGCTAACAGACAGGGGTATACGTGGCGCGCTGCGATAGGCTAAGGAGTGTTTGCTGCGAGGCTTATAAAAAAACGGCCGAAACCTAACTAAAAGCTTCGGCTAACTGTTTAAGTGAACTAAAAACCAGCGCGGTTTTTGTTGAAAAACCGAAGGGGTATCCTACACTAATCTACACCGTAGAATATAGATCTAAGGGCTAACCAAGAAAAGAAAAAAAAACAAACAGGAGGAGGGGCCTCACCGTGGCAGTGGCTGGGCAAACTCCGCGGGGTGAGTGTCGCCGGCGAGGGGAGGGTCTCCGGTGGTGGTGGCGGGACGGGGAGACGACGGCGGTTGTCCACCAGCGAGTGGTGGCGTCGGGCGGAGCGAGGGAGTGCTCGGGGTGACTGCCCCCAGGGGGGCCGAAGGTGGTGCTCGGGCTGCTGCCGGCGAGGCTGCTGCAGTGGCTCGGGGCGGCGGCTCGGCGAGGCGATGGTGGGAATGAGGTGCGGCCGAGGCTCAGGCTTTATATAGGCCGGGAGGGGCGCGGGAAAGGAAAGGGAGGAGGGGGTCCGAGAGGATCCCGGGTTCCAGGGGAGCTCGGGCAGGGGTCGGGCATGGATTAGGAATGGCGAGGTGGGGGTGACCGCGGGGGGAGGAGGTGTCGGCCAGGGGGGCCCAGGCGGCAGTGGGTGGGAGGGGGCTCGGAGGGGTAGGGCGGCCGAAATTAAAGGGATTCGGTCCCGGGCTGTCGGGGTGGCGGCCCACTGCCTATTAAGCGCTCGGGCGGTGGCTTCCTAAGAAAAAAAAACTTTCCTAATTAAATCTTTTCCGAAACAGAAAAACAAAAGTAAAAAAAGGTAATAAATCAAATATTTAATATAGAGTATTATATACCAAAAAAATCAGAAAAATATCCTCTACCCGAATAACATTTTTCCAAAGCAAAAATAAAAACTTAAAAAAATGTTTTTTTCAGAAATTCCCTAAAATGCTTTATTTTCTTTTTGCAAATATTTTAACAAATAAAATTTGGATTTCCTGGCTCCAATATTTCAGAAATGCCCGCACTTTGGAGGGTCATTTTCCTCCGCTCTCTCTCTTGCGTGCAAGAGAGTATTCCCCCGGGCATTTCTCGTGCGAGGAAAGAATTCAAATGCCAACTTTATTTCAAGCAATATGCATAGATGCTTAGCTACAATGTAAAACATTCCCAATTAGGAAAATTGGGATGTTACAAACCTACCCACCTTAAGATGAATCTCGCCCTTGAGATTCGGGTTGGATAGAAAATAGGTGCGGGTGATCTCGACGAAGATCCTCTTCTCGTTCCCAGGTGGCTTCTTCCTCAGTGTGGTGGCTCCACAACACCTTGCAGAACTTGATGATCTTGCTGCGGGTAACCCCATTGGCAGTCTCGAGAATCCTGATGGGTTTCTCCTCATACGTCAGATCACTGTCAAGCCGTATGGCCTTTAGGGGCACTGTATCTCTCAACGGAACATCGGCCATCTCAGCGTGGCATTTCTTCAACTGGGAAACATGGAAGACATCATGAACTCCGGACAATCCTTCTCGCAGTTCCAATTTATATGCAACTTCGCCTCTACGTTCAAGAATTTTGTAGGGGGCAATGAAACGAGGTGCTAACTTTCCCTTCACACCAAATCTCTTGATTCCTCGAAGTGGAGACACCCAAAGATATGCTCGGTCTCCCACCTCGTACGTTACCTCCTTGCGTTTGCTGTCCGCATAACTCTTCTGCCTGGACTGAGCTATCTTGAGTCAGTCACGAATTAGCTTGACCTTCTCTTCAGAATCTCGGATAAGGTCGGGACCAAAAAGTTGTCGGTCTCCAACTCCATCCCACATCAACGGTGTTCTGCACCTCCTTCCGTATAGAGCTTCGAAAGGGGCCATCTTCAGACTGGTCTGGTAGCTGTTGTTGTATGAGAACTCGGCATAAGGCAAATTGTCATCCCAACTAGACCCATAGTCTAGTGCGCAAGCTCTCAACATGTCCTCCAGAATCTGATTGACTCTCCCGGTCTGTCCATCTGTCTGTGGGTGAAAAGTTGTACTGAACTCCAATCTCGTTCCCAAGGTTTCATGTAGTTGGTGCCAAAATTTGGATGTGAACTGAGTCCCTCTATCTGACACAATGCTCTTCGGTACTCCGTGCAGACATACGATCCTTGTCATATATATCTTGGCCAGTTTGGCACTCGTGTAAGTAGTCTTCACAGGGATGAAGTGGGCTACCTTGGTCAAACGATCGACCACAACCCAAATAGAATCATAGCCAGAACGGGTCCTGGGTAATCCTGTGATGAAGTCCATACCAAGCTTTTCCCATTTCCACTCGGGTATCGGCAGAGGTTGGAGCAAACCTGCTGGCTTCTGATGCTCGGCTTTTACTCGCTGACAAACATCGCATATTGCTACAAACTCGGCAATGTCTTTCTTCATTCCTGTCCACCAGAAACTTTCTTTCAGATCCAGATACATCTTGGTGTTGCCGGGGTGTATCGAGTACGGGGAATCATGGGCCTCCTGAAGTATCAACTTCCTGAGTTCGGGATCATTGGGCACATAGATGCAATCCTCAAACCATAAAGTTCTGTGTTCATCCTCACGAAAACCTTTAGCCTTCCCGTCTTCCATTTTCTGCTTAATCTCAGCCATCTCCTTGTCTGATTTGTGTGCCTCGCAGATCTTTTCTGTCAAAGTGGACTGAATTTCTAGGGTGGCAACAATTCCTCTTGGAACTACCTCCAATTTGAGTTCTCGGAGGTCATCGACTAACTCCTGGGGTAATCCTCCAGCTGTGAGTGTGTTCACATAACTCTTGCGGCTCAACGCATCGGCTACAACATTTGCCTTGCCTGGGTGATAATGCAATCTCATGTCATAGTCCTTGATCAACTCTAGCCATCGCCTCTGTCTGAGGTTCAACTCCTTCTGCGTGAAGATATATTTCAGGCTCTTGTGATTAGTGTAAACATCACAACTATTTCCGATCAGGAAATGTCTCCAGGTCTTGAGAGCGTGCACTACGGCTGCTAGTTCCAAGTCATGCGTGGCATAATTCAACTCATGAGGTCTGAGTTGTCTGGATGCATAGGCTACAACTTTTCCTTCTTGCATGAGCACTCCTTCGAGTCCTTGACGAGAAGCGTCACAGTAAACCTGGAAATCCTTCCGAATGTTCGGCAATATCAGCACTGGGGCTGTAACAAGACGTTTCTTCAGCTCTTGAAAACTGGTTTCACATTCCTCAGTCCAAACATACTTGGATTCCTTCTTCAATAACTCTGTCATGGGCTTGGGGATCTTTGAGAAATTCTCAATGAACCTCCGGTAATATCCGGCAAGTCCGAGGAAACTGCGAATCTCCTTGACTGAAGTGGGTGCTACCCATTCGGTGACTGCTGCGACCTTGGCAGGTCCACTGCTATTCCTTCTCCTGAGATGACGTGTCCGAGGAATCCGACTTCCTTCAACCAAAACTCACATTTGCTAAACTTTGCATATAGCTTATGCTCTCGAAGCTTCTCCAGAACTAGACGCAGATGTTCCTTGTGTTCCTCTTCGTTCTTGGAGAATATCAGTATGTCATCGATGAACACCACGACAAACTTGTCCAATTATTCCATAAATACCTTGTTCATCAGATTCATAAAATATGCCGGAGCATTAGTCAGTCCAAATGACATGACCGTGTACTCATACAAGCCGTACCGAGTGGTGAAGGCTGTCTTGGGTATATACTGTTCACGAATCTTCAACTGATGTTACCAGGATCGAAGATCGATCTTTGAGAATACGTGAGCTCCAACTAACTGATCAAACAGATCATTGATCATCAGCAAGGGGTACTTGTTCTTGATGGTCACATCGTTCAATGCACGATAATCGACAACCATTCTCAAGGACTTGTCCTTCTTTTCAACCAAGAGCACTGGGGCTCCCCAAGGTGAAGAACTTGGGCGAATATACCCTTTGTCCAACAACTCCTTAATTTGGTTCTTGATTTCTATCAAGTCATTTGCGGGCATCCGATAGGGTCTCTTGGATATCGGGGCTGTTCCAGGTAATAGCTCAATCAAGAACTCAATCTCTCTATCAGGTGGCATGCCCGGCAATTCCTCCGGAAATACATCTGGGTACTCCTGTACAATCGGTACTTCCTCCTGGACTACTCCCGTGAGATAGTTTACTCGCTTACTCCGTGTCGGGCGCTGAGACACGTACTTAATCCGCTTCTGCTCGGGGGTGGTGAGCAGAATAGACTTAAGGGCACAATCAATATTCCCTTCATACTTGACCAACCAATCCATGCCTAGGATTACATCCAATCCCTGGGACTCTAATACGATGAGGTCTGTGGGAAAATTATGGTTCCCGATGTTGAGACTCAAAGCATGGCATCCTATCCCGGGTGTCATCATGCCTCCTGGGGAACTGACCTTAATAGGCTGGCTGAGGGTTCTAGTTGGCAAACTATACTTTTCCACAACTACCCTTGATATGAATGAATGTGTTGCACCAGAATCAAGAATTACCAATACTAGACGTGAATTTAGCAAAAACTTACCAACCACAGTATCGGGGTGATCATAGACCTCTTCAACATCAATGTGGTTCACCTGAGCTTGAGGAAAAGGATTGGGCTTCTTTGCTGCAGAGTTGCCGTTATCGTTTCCATTTCCCTGTTTGCTCTGGGGACATTCAGTGGCATAGTGTCCCGTCTTCTGATACTTGAAGCAGGTGATGTGATTCAAATCCTTCTGAGCTGGAGCTGAATGCTGCTGAGTGCCAGTACCGCCATTCTTGAAGTTGCTGTTGTTGCGGTGGTTCCCATTTCCTCCATGGTTGTGGCCTCCATGGTTGTGCACTGGGGGTTATGCTGGATGTGTCCTCCAAACTTACCGGATCCAGTCCCGGTATTCCCTGAATAGGGGGTGTAGCAAGGCTTCTGCTGAGTGCCGGAGTTGAACTTTCCAACCCCATACTTCCGCTTGCGGTTCTCCATCTGGTGGTATTTCCCCTCCAAGATGAGGGCCTTATCAACCAGCTCCTGGTAGTTGTTGAAGGTGGCTACAGTCAACTGAATGCTCAGCTCATCATTGAGTCCCTCCAAGAACTTTTCCTGCTTGGCCGCATCATCGGCCACATCTCCAGGTGCATAACGGGCGAGCATGCTGAATTCATCGACATACTGGGCCACAGAGCGATTCCCCTGGCGTAAGTTGCGAAACTCACGCTTCTTCATACTCATTGCACCAGCTGAGACATGTGCGGTACGGAAGGCTTGCTTGAATTGCTCCCAAGTGACTCCAGCAATGGGGTAAGTGGTGGTGTAGTTCTCCCACCAAGCAGCTACAGGGCCTTCAAGTTGATGCGCGGCAAAACGCACCTTGACAGCTTCAGTACAACCAGCAGTGATAAGTTCACGCTCCATCTTGCGGAACCAATCATCTGCCACAATGGGCTCAATGCTGCTGGAGAAAGTTGGAGGGTTCAACCTCAGGAAACGGGTGAGATTGTCGGCCTGGGGTGGATGATGGTTGTTGTTATTGTTCTGGTTCTGGATGATCAGCTGCATCAGGGTGTTTTGTTGCTGGATCAACTGGGTGAGTTCCGGCGGAAAGTTGGACTCAGGGGCACGTCTCGGAGGCATCTGATGTTTGTAGAGGGGTGAGATTAGCATAGAACAATGGTCTAAGAGTAATTACACTACCCATATGAATGCAACAAACAAGTATCACACCACACATTTTATTCAATACCATCACAAAGGTTCACACGAGGATACAAAATTCGATAATCCTAAACATCGGCCTAAGCGTATAACGATAAAGTAAATTTGGTGGTCTAGTCTAAGTGTCCTCCTCAGAAAAGCATGGTGATGGGTCCTTCGCTGGAGCTTTCTTCATAGTCCTCGTCGTTGCTGATCAAGGGGGCTACGTCACCTTCGGGACGAAGGTTCTCGCCCATGTCCAGTTCCTCCTCTAGGTATGCAACTCGAGTCTTCAGCTTCTCGATCCGCTCCAGAAAGTCCTTCACCTCCAGTTCGTGTTCATAGTGGGCTTCCCGGGCTGCTTCTTCGAGTTCAAGCTCGCAGAGTGACAGTTGCTTGATCTTCCTGGCGTCCTTGATCACACGATGCTCCAGAGTCCCGCTGTGCTTCTCCAAGGTCTGGGCATAAGACACTAGAGCGTCCTTGGTCTTGCTTGAGATGATTTCTCCGTCTTCGTTTCTCCGGGATACGGTGAATAGGTCTGGTGAAATAGGGCAGCCTTTTTACTCTTCCTTGATACGTCCGAGTGCACAATGGATCGCATTGTCTCTTCCGAGAATCCAGTTGGGTGCGATGAACTTGAAATCCATCGGCTCAGTGCGCGGCTCGAATGTCCTTCCGAGAACGTGCACCTCGATCCTGTAGCGTGAATCCTCCGGGTAAGACGAAGTTGGCTTCCCTGTGATAGTTGGCAGAGCAATCCTCAAGTCCTTGGTGATCTGCACCAGCTCCTTCCCGAAAAGCATAGTGGCGTCGGGCTGGCAAAACTCCGTGAACTTAACAAGGATGAAGGTGGCCATCTAAAACATTGGAAAATCGGAGAGAAGCCAGAAATGATCAGAAGAGGAAATAGAAGATTTATAGACATGAGAAAATAGTTTTCTTCCTAATGCTTTTCCATTCCTAGAGGTTACGTCCTATGGTCAGCGTGTGCTCTGAATACCATTTCTGTAGCGACCCGACTCAAGACGAGTCAAGCCTCTGGTGTTTCCGTACCATCCCAAGATCATGCTGGTACACACTCAGTACATAATGTATATATTCAAGAGTTCAATCACACAGCTTTATTAATCGCAATCTCAAAAAAAGTACTTTATTACAATAAAGGATTACAATAAAGTGGCTGAAGGCCATCTCATGAGATATCTAACGAAGACTAGCGGAAGCATCAGGTAGACGAGTCCATCCGACTCCAGGGCATGTCGCTGAGCGTAGATCGTAGCCTCACTCCTGGTCGGAAAAGTACTCTGCAACATGATACGTTGCAGCCGTGTAGGTCAGCATATGGAATATGCCGGCAAGAAATCAAGGAGAGGAGTAAAAAATAATAATCAACTATCTCTACATGCATATTTGGCCGGTGGGGCTAAGAGTTTTGCATAAAGCCAATTTTATCCTACAACAAGAGGGGCTGGAATCAAAATATTACAACATTGTTTGTTGTTAACGAGATGGTTCCGCCAACCAATTCTCGTACCCGAATAGTTGTTAACACCCACATCATTATTAACTTGTGTCGAGAGTTCAGGGGAATTTCAATGCCTTCGGCTCAAGTTGTCCATGACCGTGGACACGGCTAATCGATTAGGTTGGGCACTCTGTAGAGTTTTGCACATGTTCCCCACAAGATTTGATCGCCTCCATGTTTGTCCTCGCACTTCAGGGTGTTTGAAGACCGGATGATCAAAACATGGTCTTTCAACGGGTCCCTCTGAATCCCTGTCGGTGCCCATCCATTCCTACCGTTCTTCTACATCTGCTAGCACCGCCTGTCCAGAGTCGTCGTGTTGTCCAACCAAGCGAGAGCCCATAATGACTTGTGGCTGTGCAGGTAAGCCTTGAGTCTTGAAGTCTCCGTCCGTCTCTTCGAGCCTGGGTGAAGCTTTCCGCAGGATGTCATGGCCTCTCCAGCATCCCGGGCCATCCACTGGTTTCTCCAAGGAGCTGATCAACCGTCCTTCACCCAGAGTTGCATTGGGTCCGAGGTCTTGAAAATCTTGTCTTAACCGGTCTTGATTATTTAATCAACCTCGCATCACTCGTGTCATGCACTCAACCGAAAACCCGTCTACTCAAGCATAGCATTAAGAAATTGTCGTCCCGGGGCCAAGTATCGGGGTTGTTGTGTGCCTACCACATGATACTACATCTTATACTAAAATTTCCAAGTACCTAGGCAGCATGCAATTGGGCAAAGAAAGGTGAACTACCATGCATCGAAAACATAGGAAAATAACATGATCAAAATGACTTGCCTTGATGATGCTTGTCTTGATCGAGCGCTTCTAAGTAACACGCTTCGCACTCCGGATGATCTACCGATACAAACACAAAACACACCATAAGCACTACAATCAAGCAACAAGTAAAAATAACATCACCAGTAAGGATTTGCTAAGGCCTAAGTAAAAGAATTCAACACGCGTCACTATGGCAGAAACTTGTTTCTGTTAAAAACACCAGTAAAAATACTTTAATTTTTTTTTTGAAACTTCTACCACAGTAAGATATAATCACTAGGAAGCAGTAACAAAAAGAATCAACTCAAAATCATTTTTTAAACTACTGGAATAGGCAAAACAAGGTTTAAACTAAATCTGATCTAACTTATATTTGAAAATCTCAAACATAGACAAATTATATGTTTTTAAAAACTACAGAAAAATTGGAATCTACTGGAACAAGAATCAATATCATTGGACTTCGGGATCAAACGTTATGGCCAAAACAAAACAGAAACTTTGCTGTTTTTGCAACTAGACACAAAAAAAAGCTAACTTGCTAACAGACAGGGGTATACGTGGCACGCTGCGATAGGCTAAGGAGTGTTTGCTGCGAGGCTTATAAACAAACGGCCGAAACCTAACTAAAAGCTTCGGCTAACTGTTTAAGTGAACTAAAAACCAGCGCGGTTTTTGTTGAAAAACCGAAGGGGTATCCTACTCTAATCTACACCGTAGAATATAGATCTAAGGGCTAACCAAGAAAAGAAAAGAAAAACAGGAGGAGGGGCCTCACCGTGGCAGTGGTTGGGCAAACTCCTGCGGGGTGAGTGTCGCCGGCGAGGGGAGGGTCTCCGGTGGTGGTGGCGGGACGGGGAGACGGCGGCGGTTGTCCTCCGGCGAGTGGTGGCGTCGGGCAGAGCGAGGGAGTGCTCGGGGTGACTGCCCCCAGGGGGGCCGAAGGTGGTGCTCGGGCTGCTGTCGGCGAGGCTGCTGCAGTGGCTCGGGGCGGCGGCTCGGCGAGGCGATGGTGGGAACGGGGTGCGGCCGAGGCTCGGGCTTTATATAGGCCGGGAGGGGCGCGGGAAAGGAAAGGGAGGAGGGGGTGCGAGAGGATCCCGGGTTCCAGGGGAGCTCGGGCTGGGGTCGGGCATGGATTAGGAAGGGCGAGGTGGGGGGTGACCGCGGGGGGACGAGGTGTCGGCCAGGGGGGCCCAGGCGGCAGTGGGTGGGAGGGGGCTCGGAGGGGTAGGGCGGGCGAAATTAAAGGGATTTGGTACCGGGCTGTGGGGGTGGCGGCCCACTGCCTATTAAGCGCTCGGGCGGTGGCTTCCTAAGAAAAAAACTGTCCTAATTAAATGTTTTCCGAAACATAAAAAAAGTAAAAAAGGAATTAAATCAAATATTTAATATAGAGTATTATATACCAAAAAAATCATAAAAATATCCTCTACCCGAATAATATTTTTCCAAAGCAAAAATAAAAACTTAAAAAAAAGTTTTTTTCAGAAATTCCCTAAAATCCTTTATTTTCTTTTTGCAAATAAAATTTGGATTTCCTGGCTCCAATAGTTCAGAAATGCCCGCACTTTGGAGGGTCATTTTCCTCCGCTCTCTCTCTTGCGTGCAAGAGAGTATTCCCCCGGGCATTTCTCGTGCGAGGAAAAAAAAGAAATGCAAAGGCAAAAGTCGAAAAAATTCAAATGCCAACTTTATTTCAAGAAATATGCATAGATGCTTAGCTACAATGTAAAACATTCCCAATTCGGATAAATTGGGATGTTACAACGAGAGAGAGAGAGAGATCAAACACATAGCTACTCGTACATACCCTCAGCCTCGAGGGAAAACTACTCCCTCCTCGTCATGGAGATCGCCGGGATGATGAAGATGGCCACCGAAGATGGATTCCCCCTCCGGCAGGGTGCCGGAACGGGCTCCAGATTGGTTTTTGGTGGCTACAGAGGCTTGCGGCGGCGGAACTCCCGATCTAGGTTTCTTTCTCCGGGTTTCTGAATTTATAGGAATTTATGGCGGTGGAGTTGCGTCAGTTGGGCCCACGAGGAGGTCACAAGCCTGCACGGTGCGACCAGGGGGGTAGGCCGCGCCCCATGGGCTTGTGACTCCCTCGTGGCTCTTCTTGCCTTCTTCCAAAGCTTCGGGGGTCTTTTTTGGTCCAAAAACATCATCGTAAAGTTTCATTCCATTTGGACTCCGTCTGAAAAAGGGTCAAAAACACGGAAAAAACAGAAACTCGCACTTGGCACTGAGTTAATAGGTTAGTCCCAAAAAAGATATAAAATAGCATATTCATGCATATAAAACATCCAAAGTTGACAAGATAATAGCATGGAACCATCAAAAATTATAGATACGTTGGAGACATATCAATCTTCTTGTGAGAACTTCCTCGGATGCCATCCGCATTAGGGATTTTTCAAACACTTGTTTACATGCCGAGTGATGAGAGTGAATAAGTATTATCAATCGGGAGGGGAGACGAATGTAGTGCATCTTTGTGGGGGTTTAGGCATACAGCTTAGAGGGAAGAGTAGTTTCCCCCAAATCTCCTTCCCCCCATTCCGTGAAGGGTTGGGAGGACTCCTGGTTGTACTGCGAGGACGTCCCAGTCGGTGATGGTCAGCAGGGTATTCCACCTTACTCTGCCAAGCGAGTCCAGTCGGCTCCTTCTTTGACCGTGTGGAAGGAGGAGAAGGTGGACGTAGACATCTTGGTGATTGCTCTCGTTGCGGTGCTGCGGAAGGGTGTCAATGGGATGGACCTTTTGCAGATCTTCTTCCAACGGAGGATCCAACCCATTCAGGCCAGGTCCCGCCCCATGTGGAGGTATGAGGGACCGAATGATATGACCCATGTTCACCCAGAGGAGATCGGTGTAGAGGAATTGGAGAACAAGCTCAAAGCGATAACCCCCGTGTGCGACAACCCTAGGGCACCATGATGGTGCCTCCATTCTCGGAGGAGAAACCACCAAATGAGGTAAACTCTCGTATATTTTGTCCGAGTGAAATTTATAGCTCTTGTCTTGTGTCCTTGTTCGTGAACTTGCTTTCTTCACTTGACAAGCCTTTATACCGTCAGTCAGTTTTGTGCCAGCGGTCTATCGCTCGCCGATTGACATGGCGAGTGACACCGAGCATCTGGAGAGCTCGAGAGGTGACGAAGATGGCGCGACGAAGAAGAGACCGGGGAGAGTGATGGCGATGACAAACGCGGGGAAGAAACAGAGTCCTTTCTATCTGATGAAGTCCCAGATGAGGCTTGAACCAAGGCGCGCTAGGACCGTGGAGTCCGTACTTGGGGCGCCAAGATCCCGAGTGTGGCAAAACCGACTGTTTCGGCTGCTGACTACTCGCAGGTGCGTTGGTTCTACCTCCAAGCTTAAAGGGTGATGTAGCACAGCGACGGCAAGTATTTCCCTCAATTAAGAAACCAAGGTATCTATCTAGTAGGATCATCCACAAGACTATGTAAGCAGCACCTTCACACAAATAGCAAATCCTCACAACCCAACGCATAGAGGCGTTGTCAATCCCTCGTGGGTAAAGTAAGGATATATTGGTAGATGCAAATAAGAGTGATGGCAAATAGAATGCTGCAAGGTATGTTTGGGATTTTGATAGTATAGATCTGATGACAAAAGAGCAAATAAAGTAGAAACCCAAATAGCAAAGTAGAGATTGCAAATAGATGATGTGAAGTAGACCCCGGGGCCGTAGGTTTCATTAGTGGCTTCTCTCGAGAAAATAGCAAGCGGTCGGTAGACAAATTATTGTTGGGAAATTGATAGAAGAGAAAATAATTATGACGATATTCAAGACAATGATCATGTATATAGGCATCACGTCCAAGATAAGTAGACCGACTTGTGCTTGCATATACTTCTATTACTCAACACACCGACCGATATCCAACATGCATCTAGTGTATTGAGTTCATGAAGAAACGAAGTAATGCCTTAAGAATGATGCATGACCTAGACAATATCTATTCATGTAGGAATAGACCCATCGTTTTATCCTTGATAGCAATGATACATGCGTGTCATGTCTCTTTCTGTCACTAAGATTGAGCATCGCAAGATCGAACCCATCACAAAGCACCTCTTCCCATTGCAAGATAAAAGATCGAGTTGGCCACACAAAAACCAAATATCGGAGAAGGAATGCGAGGCTATAATAATCACACCGCAAGAAAGAGTTACATCATATGGATCTCCAAGAGACCATTGTATTGAGAAACAAAACGAGAGAGAAAGCCATCTAGCTACCGCCTACAGACTTCTAGGTCTGATATGAACTACTGACGCATCATCGGAGGAGCACCAATGAAGATGGTGAACCCCTCTGTGATCGTGTTCCTCTCCGGAACGGGCTGTAGATTGGATTTCATGGCTGTGGAACTTGCGGCGGCTGAAATGATTTTTTGTTGACTCCTCTAGGTTTTTCTGAATATTGGGGTATCTATAGAGCTCAGAAGCGGTGGATAAGCTTCCCAAGGGCCCCACTAGACACGAGGTCGCTCCACGGGCCTCTAGTGCGCCCTGAAGTCTAGTGGGCCTCCTAGGCCTTGTGTGCTACTCATTCTTGGTTCCCAAGTTTCCTTCGAGTCCAAAAAATCTCCGTAAAGTTTCATGGCAATTGGATCTCGTCTGATATGGATTTTCTACGATGGAAAAATAGCAAAAACAAATCTGGCACTAGGCACTATATCAATAGGTTAGTCCCAAAAAATGATATAAAACTGCTATAAAATGATTATAAAACATCCAACAATGATAATACTACAACATGGAACACTCAAAAATTATATATCGATTGGAGACGCATCAATATCACCAAGCTTAATTCCTGCTCGTCCTCGAGTAGGTAAATGATAAAAAACAGAATTTTTGATTGTGGAATGTTGCCTCACATGTTCATCATATTATTTTTCTTTCAGCATGGACATATGGACTTATAGATGATGAAATTCAATAGTCTATAATTTGACATGAAAATTTCAATACTCAAGCATATCAACAAGCAACTAAGTCTTTCGACATATCAATGATAAAGAATGTTATCCCTAGCCTATCATGCTCTATCATTGATCCATTCATGCAACACGCTCAAATATTAACTACATCCAATGCTCAAGTGGGATAATGGTGTTCCTTAGTTGGGGATTTATAAGAGAATATGGAGACTCAAATTCAAAAATAAAAATTGCATAAAGTAAGTAGATAGGCCCTTCGTAGAGGGAAGCACGGATTTGTAGAGGTGCCACAGCTCAAAGTGAGAAATTTAGTTATAAATATTTTAGGGTGGCATGCTTTTCCTGTCAAGGAGAATGACTAAGAGTTTTCAATATCCTCCATGCTAAACAAATTATAGGCGGTTTACAAACTGAAAATAAAGTTTATTCCATTTCCACCATTTTTTCACATTCAACGGCTAGCCATACCCACGGGGTGTCGTCCATACCAACACTTTTCAAGTAATTTATTATTTGACAACATAATTTTTTTCTATTTGGGACCGACATCCCTATTACCGCCATACTCTCATGCAATGGCAAGTGAATAAACATTCATCTTGAGAATAACCTATTTAACATGGAAGATATCGACCACCCCTCGTAGCTTCATGAGCATTATGGGCATACAAAACAGAATTTTATTTTGAATAATAGAGTTGGTTCTTGCAAATTCACTTGGAACGGCGTTGAAATACCGCACATATGTGGGTATGGCGGACTCATTCGGCATAACTTTGGAATTAGGATTTGGATGCACAAGCAGTATTCCCGCTTAGTACAAGTGAAGGCTAGCAAATAGATTGAGAAGCGTCCAATGAAGGAATAGAAATCATCATAAGTGAACATTAAACACATGTAACACCAAATAATTCAACATAAGTAGGATGTAATTTCATAGCATAATTATTTACCTCATGTGCATGCATACGGAATGACAAACCTTAAGACCAATATTCTAACTAGAGCATAATTACTCATCACCATAACTCACATATTAATATTTACATATCGCAAAACTATTGCAAAGAATCAAGTTTAATATCCAATGATCTTCATGAAAGTTTTGTTTATATATTTCCTGGATATTCATCACTTTGGAACTAATTTTCATTTAATTGCCAATGCAAATAACAAGATCTCAAACAAGTATAAATGAAGCACGAGAGCACAAGTTTCATTACAATTTCCAACTCCCAAAATTATATAAGTGAAGAAAGAGAGGATTTCTTCAAAATTTCAGCAAATATCAAAATAATTTAAGTGAAGCACGAGAGTAAATTTCTTTAAAATAACAGCACCACCGCGCACATAAAGATATAAGTGAAGTACTTGAGCAATTCCATGGCTCAAAAAATTGAAGTGAAGCATAAAGAGCGATTTTAACAAATCATAGTATAATTTGGCTCTCTCAAATGGGTGTCCCAAGCAAGGTTTATTATGAAAAACTAACAAGAAAATAAACCAAAGACACAAATGATACAAGACGCTCCAATTTGACGAATAAATATATATCTCCAAGTAAAATTATCGATGGCTTTTAGAAGAAAGAGCGGATGCCTTCTAGGGCATCCCCAAGCTTAGCTGCTTGGTACTCATTATATATTGCCTTGGGATGCCATGGGTTATCCCCAATCTTAGGCTTTTATCACTCCTTATTCGTTCATCCATCGTGATCTCACTCAAACTTGGAAACTTCATTCACACAGAACCCAACAAATTTTCGTGAGACCCGTTAGTATAAGAAAACCAAACTTTACTATAGGTACGATTGAAAACCCATTCCAATTTTCTTTATTAATTATACCTACTATATTCTAACTTTACCACGGCTTATGCCCCCCCCGATATAAACCATAGAATCATTAAAATAAGCACATAACGCAAAGAAAACAGAATCTGTTAAAAAACATAAAAGTCTTTAAAGAGTCGAAATTTACTTATACTTATGTAACTCCAAAAATTCTAAAAAAAGGAACATGTAGGTAATTTGTATATTAATCTTGTGTAAAATATTCAGACACTTTTGACATATCTGTGATTTTTAAGATTGTTTCTACTGGGTGCAAAAGTTTCTGGTTTTCAATAGGATTAAAGCAACTAACACCCCACATGATCCCAAAGGCTTTACTTGGAACAAACACTAAATAAAACAGAAAAAACACAATTACAAAAGTAGATAATTGTCTAAACACTCAAAAAAATAAAAAATAGAAAATAAATTTTATTCATTGGGTTGCCTCCCAACAAGCTCTTTCTTTATATCCATTAAGATCGGCTTGAGATTTTATTGATGCTCACATGATAGATAGTAGTTGAATCACAAAGAGAGCATCATATAGCATAAGACAAAAAACATAAGTCTAAAATACTTCCTATGCATGAGAGAGGTAATTTAGTAACATGAATATTTCTATAACCATTTTTCACTCTCTCACAATAATTACATGTAGTATCATATTAAAATTCAACAATATATATATCACATAAAATATTCTCTTCATGATCCACATGCATAAAACTCTTACAATCTTCCTAGATAGTGGGATTAACATTAAATAAATTCATAAAGTTAACACACTTTTATGGAAAAATTCATGAGATAGATAATTCTCCAAAATGGTGGGATCATAATTACCTAAAGTTAACACTCTTCCAATCCCACTTTCAATACTACTGCAAAGATTATTATCAATATCATATTCATCATGAGGATTAAATAAATTTTCAAGATCATAAGAAGTATCACCCCAATCATGATCATTACAATGAGTAGTGGACATGAAAAAAGTGCCATCCCCAAGCTTGTAGTTTTGCATATTATTGGCATAATTGACATTAATAGAGTTTATAACAACATCATTGCAACCATGCTTTTGTTCAAGGATTTATCATGAATCGCTTTATGAATTTCTTCTTTTAACACTTCATCACAATATTCAGATTCACGATTTTCAAGAAAAACATCACAAAAATAATCAAGAGCACTCGAGTCACTAGCAATTGGTTCAAGATAATTAGATCTTTTGAAATGATTAGCAAGTGGATGAGGATCCATATGTCTTTACTTTTCCAGTTTATGTTTCTGTTTCGAGGGTTGACATGAAGGCATAGAAGAGAGCAAGCAAGAAAAATACAAACGGAAAGAAGGCAAATGGAAAGGAAATTTTTTGTGAAGTGGGGGTGAGGAAAATGAGAGGCAAATGGCAAATAATGTACTTGCAAGGAGATGAGAGTTGTGCGTAGGAACCTGATAGATCTTGACTTGATCTTCCCCGACAACGCTGCTAGAAATCTTGACTACTCGCATGTGCGTTAGTTCTCCCTCCAAGCTTAAAGGGTGATGTAACACAACGACGGCAAGTATTTCCCTCAGTTAAGAAATCAAGGTATCAGTCGAGTAGGAAGATCCACAAGACTATGTAAGCAGCACCTGCACACAAATAGCAAATCCTCGCAACACAATGCGTAGAGGGTTGTCAATCCCTCATGGGTAAAGTAAGGATACGTTGATAGATGCAAATAAAAGTGATAGCAAATAGAACGCAACAAGGTATTTTTTGGGTTTTATGATAATATAGATCTGAAAACAAAAGAGCAAGTAAACTATAAACACAAATAGCAAAGTAGAGATTCAAATAGATTATGTGAAGTAGAACACGGCGCCATAGATTTCACTAGTTTATTCTCTCAAGAAAATAGCAAGCGGTGGGTAGACAAATTACTGTTAGGCAATTGATAGAAGAGCAAATAGTTGTGATGATATTCAAGACAATGACCATGTATAACGGTATCACGCCCAAGATAAGTACACCAACTTCTGCATGCATCTACTTCTATTACTCCACACATCGACCGCTATCCAGCATGATCTAGTGTATTGAGTTCATGGAGAATTGGACTAATTCCTTAAGAACGATGACATGATGTAGACAAGATCTATTCATGTAGGAATAGACCCCATCGTTTTATCCTTGATAACAATGATAGATGCGTGTCATGTCTCTTTCTATCACTGAGAGTGAGCACCGCAAGATCGAACCCATCACAAAGCACCTCTTCACATTGCAAGATAAAAGATCTAGTTGGCCACACAAAAACCAAATATCAGAGAAGAAATATGAGGCTATAATAATCAAGCATGAATATCGATTTCATCTCTATAAAGTTTCGTGGCAATAATACCTCATTTGATATGGGTTTTGTGTGAAGGAATAAAAACAGCAAAAACAACATCTGACACTAGGCACTATGTCAATAGGTTAGTCCCAAAAAATGATATAAAATTGCTATAAAATGACAATAAAACATCCAAGAATGACAATATAACAGCATGGAACAATCCAAAATTATAGATACATTGGAGACGTATCAACTGCGCCAACCCGGAGTTCCAAACGGGGACGGAGTGAGCCCGAGGTGTCGCTAGAGAAGGCCGCCAAGCAACCCAAGGCCACGGTCTCCAAGCCTCATAAGACCGTCATTCCATGCATCAAGGTCGATATGCCATTAGTTTCGGTGTAAGTATTCTTGCCGAGTGACTGTATTTACCGAGTAGAGCGTTCCGAATGACGGTTGATTTCTTTGTTGTTTTATCATAGGGCCAATACATCGACTACTTCGCTTGAACCAAAACCTCGGATGAAGGACAGGCTGATGCCAAGGTCGCTTCTTCCAAAGGTAATTCTTGAACTCATCCATGCTTCATTCGGTACTTGAGATTTTTTTTTTAAATAACTTGTGAATGCCTTTCGACATTTGCACGGCCACAAAACATGATCGAGCTTGACCCGGTCAGTCCTCCGGTTGTTGAGGAAGTGGCAAAGTAGGATGCGACTCCTAGACGAGTGACTAGGTATTCGGTTGCCAAGGTTGTTACTCCCGCACAGGGTGCTGCCTCAACTGGGGCCTCACTCGGTAATGGTCCAAGTGTCACTCCGTCGACTACTCCCATGGCCAATATCTTCCAGTTGGACCATATCCCAGAGGATCAAGAAGGCGCGTGCAATGAGGCCTTAGCCGAGCTGGGGCTCATGGTTGGACGATTAAAAGAGGCATATGATGCCAGCGAGGCTGTGGAGAAGAACATTCACGTAAGTTCTTTTGTAGACGTCGACCTAAGTCGGGAATTTTTTTCTTTGCATTTTTGTTTTTTTGTTTCTGATCTTGAGTGGTTTTGCATGGAGGACACCCACTCGGTGTTCACTTCCAGTGGGGGCGCGCTGAGCGCACCAACTGGGTGTAGTGCAAGAAACTGCCATCGACTGAAGCAGTCGGCGATAGTCTTAGGTCCTATATTGACTTGAGAGAAGGTGATGGGGTACGGTTCCCCTTATTTCTCTTCTCATCCTTCTAGTGGGGGAATGCTCAGCACACCCACTGGGTCTAGACCCCGAGACTGTCGTCGACTGAGTCTTAGAGTTACCATTTCTGGAATTTGCATAATTGTGTTTGTTGTTGACAGAATATTCGTGGGCTATGACACCATGGAGCAGGAGGTGCGGGACTTACGTTTTAGTCTTGGTGCTGAAAAGGCTAGGAGTGAACACCTGAAATAGGACAAGCATGCACTCGAAGGTAAATCTTTCTTGTTCGACTGCCTTATAATTTGATCTCTCTCCCCATCCGATTGAGGTTATTTTACCAGATCACCATTCTGGGTGGCTGAAGACATCTATTTCTTGAGTTACCATGAAGGAGGCCCTCGAGAAGAGGGATGAAGAACAGGCATCGTCCTGGAAGGAGGCCAACCAGAAAACTAAAGCAGTTGAAGGCAAGCTCAAATCAGTCGAAAAGCTCGAAGAGGAGAAACAACTCCTCGAGGTTGCCGCGAAGAAATCCGCCGAAGAACTTCTCGAGCTGAAAAAGCACTATGCCGAGTGGGAGAGAAAGTTCGAGCACGTCACCGCTAAGAGGCTTGAGTTGGAGCAGTTTGTTGAGGACTTCGGCAAGGAAATGAGCAAAAAACTTAAAGGTATGTTGCGAGTCTGAGTGATTTCTTGCAGTGTCTTTACGGTTCCTGAATGATATTTGACATCCTTTGCCTTTGATTGTGTCCACCGCTCTATGCCCATGCCAATGAGGAGACTGAGAGGATCAAGAAGGAGCTACATCCAAAGCGAGGGCTCTTAAGACATAGCGCTCCTCTGGCCCTTCTCACACAGGAGGACCATGTCGAATACGCATTGGCGTGCTTCAAGTGGCTCTACTCGGCCATCTAAGAGATTGATCAAGAGGTCACCACTGACGAGGAGCTCTCCATGGATGCACGAGCCATTGTTGACCGAGTGAAGCCAGTTCCTGGCTGAGTGGAGTCTTGGAATAAATCAGCGGCTCAAGCTCGAGCCAACATTGCCCTCTCGCTCATCCGCATCCATTGCAAAGAGCGGACGAAGAGAAGCTGAACAACCTCAGGGTCGTCAGCAGGAACAACGCCAAGTTTGAGGACTTCATGGAGATGTTCACGACAGTCGCCACTCGGATCACTGATGGGATCAACGTCGACATCTTCGCGGAAGTTGTGGAATCTTCGCCTTCGGAGTGATGCTCAGAAAAAAACTTTAAGTTTAATTCGCCTCGGTATGTCGAGTGGTTGATGTAATCTTTAAATTCTGATTGAGCCTTGGGCTCCCGCTATCCGTACTTCTCGTTCGGATCAGAATGCGGTTTCATCTGTTACGTTTTCATTCAAACTTGGGTCTTCGAACTAATGATGAATCCGTCCATCGTGACGTCTGAGTGGTGGTTATGCCCGCATTCAGAGTCGTTTTTTACTTAAGCGAAAGCAGGTTCACTGTTATGTCCCCGATGTGGAGGTATTCCTCACTTGGGGCACGTTTTGACTTTGGTGAGAACAAGTTCGCAGCTAAGGAATGGTTGACGTGTTCATCCTGGCATCCGAGTGGGGGTCGTGTCCGCACTCGAAACCGTTTTTACTTAGGCGAAAGTAGGTTCGCGGCTAAGCCCCCGAGAGTGGAGGACGTCCTCACTCGGAGTCGGTTTCACCTTAGGCGAATTCATGTTCACAACCAAGAAGTGAAGGTAGCTCTTGTGAACTAAATGATGGTCATGTCCATCTTGGCATCCGAATGGGGATCGTGCCCTCATTCGGAACCGTTTTTACTTAGACGAAAGCAGGTTTGCTGCTAAGCCCCCGAGCGTAGAGGTTGTCCTCACTCGGGGCAGGTTTTTACTTAGGCGATAATAGGTTCGGAGCTAAGGAATGGTTGTCATGTTCATCTTGGCATTCGACTACGGATCGTGCGGTCATTCGAAACTGTTTTTACCTAGGCGAAAGTAGGTTCGCTGCAAAGCCCTCGAGCGTAGAGGTCGTCCTCACTCGGGGCAGGTTTTGGGGGCAATAGGAAAGGTGTTTCACCGGAGTGAGAAGTTTGACAAAAGAGGTGAAGGGATAAAACACTTTATTCGTCAAATCATTCAGATTTATTACAAGAACGAAGATATATGTTCTATGTATAGAACTTGCAGAGCATATCTGCATTCCAGGTTCTGGGCTCTTCCATCTCATTTTTGAAGTTGTAAAGCCGATAGGCTTCATTGTGTAGGACTTCTGAGATTACATAGGGACCTGCCATGGAGGAGCCGTCTTGTGGGACTTTTGCTGGTCTAATCGGAGGACCAGGTCTCCCTACTGGAAGGCTCGCCCTCTGACTTGCTTATCATGGTAGCGCCTCATATCTTGTTGATACAGTATGGTTCGGATGAGGGCTAGTTCTCTTTCTTCCTCCAAGAGAACCAGACCATCATGATGCGCTGCCTAGGCTTCAGCTTCATTGTATTGATCCCCTAGGGGGGATTGATGACGTAATTCACTCGGCAAAATGGCTTGGAATCCATACACCATGAAGAAAGGGGTACGCCTAGTAGAACGATTCACGGTCGTTCGCATGCCCCATAGGACGAATGGCAGTTCTTCCACCCATACCTCCTGCAGTGTACTTGAGATCCCTCATCAATCGAGGCTTGAATCCTTGAAGTATCATACCATTCGCTCGCTCTACTTGTCCATTCGACTGCGGGTGAGCCATGGAGGCGTAATTAACCCAAGTGCCCTAGGAATAGCACAACTCGCGAAACACGTTTGAGTCAAAATTGGACCCATTATCGGTGATGATGCATGAGGAACTCCAAATCTGAAGATAATTTTCCGAATGAAGCTGATGGCAGTTGCTGAATCCAGGCTTTTGATGGGCTTCGCTTCGAACCACTCGGTGAACTTATCCACCACTACTAGCAGGTGGGTAAATCCACTCAACCCGGTCCATAGAGGGCCGACCATGTCGAGACTCCATATGGCGAATGGCCAGGTGAGCGGAATTGTTTTCAGCGTGGATGCATGCTTGTGTGACTAATTCTTGTAGAACTGGCATCTGAAGCATAGCTCAACCAGGTCTCTTGCTGCCTCATTGGCTCGGGGCCAATAAAACCCCGCTCAGAAGGCCTTGCCCACCAGTGTCCGAGAGGACGCATGATGACCACAGGTTCTCGAGTGAATCTCGTGCAAGATTTGCAGCCCTTCCTCGGGCGAAATGCACTTCTCACTAACTACTGTAGCACTTTTCTTGTATAGTTTCTCTCCCAAAACTTCGAAAGCTTTAGACCGCTGAAAGAATCGGCGGACTTACTCTGCATCTTCCGGGAGTTCTTGTCGGAGCAAGTAATCCAGATAAGGTTGAGTCCATTCGGGAGTGATTACCAACATCTCATGGACTAGGTCGATCACACACGGGACGTCAATCTCAGTCGGGTTTGGAGGACCAACTGCCTGTGGGGATTCCTTAGTGAAAGGATCTTCCTTAACTAAAGGGGCGCACATGTGTTCAAGGAACACACCCTTTAGAACGTCTCGCCGAGTGGAACCGGCTATGTCATCCGCTGCGTGGTTCTTGGCTCGGGGCACATGGTGTGGCTCCAAACCTTCGAAGTTCTTCTCCAGCTTCATGACTGCATTGCAGTAAACCATCATGGCTGGACTCCGAATGTCCCACTCCTTCATCACCTGATTGACGACGAGGTCAGAGTTGCCATTGACCATCAAACGTCGGATACCGAGTGTGATGGCCATACGGAGACCTTACAAGGAGAATTCGTACTCGGCCTCGTTGTTAGATGAATCGAAGTGAATCTGGAGTACATAGCACAGTTGGTCTCCCTCGGGGAGACGATAACCACCCGAGCCCCCGAGACACAAAGCATATTGGATCCGTCGAAGAACATAGTCCAATGCTCGGGGACACTCGGAGTCGACTGCTCTTGTTCTATCCATTCGGCCAGGAAGTCCACCATAGTGTCAGACTTAATCGCTTTTTTGGATTCAAATTTGATCTCCAACAAGAGGAGCTCAATCGCCCATTTGGCCACTCGGCTAGTGGCCTCTCTATTGTGCAAGATTTCTGATAAGGGAGTATGGCTGATAACTGTGATCAAGTGATCTTGGAAGTAGTGAACCACCTTCTTTGCGGTCAGGTATATACCATAAACCAACTTTTGGTAATGCGGGTACCTTTGTTTGGAGGGTGTAACAACTTCTGAGATGTAATAGATGGGCCTCTGGACCTTGTATGCTTTGCCTGCCTCCTCAGGTTCTGCAATGAGAACAGTGCTAACCACTGGGCTAGTGGGTGAAGTGTACAAGAGCAAGGGCTCCCGGCTGCCCGGAGCAGCTAACACCGGTTGGGTGGAAAGCAAAGCTTTGAGCTGATCAAATGTGATTTGCACTTCATTGCTCCACTTGAATGTGTCCAAAAAATTTCATCGGTCGGTAAAGATGCAATGTCTTCTCGCCGAGTCTTGAGATGAAACGGCTCAGGGCCGCGAGGAAATCTGTAAGCCTCTCCACATCATGTATGCGCTCTGGTCGTCTCATTTGGACTATAGCACCGATCTTGTCCTAGTTGGCATCAATGCCTCGCTTGGAAACGAGGAAGGTGAGTGGTTTGCCAGATCACACACTGATGGCACACTTGGATCTGTTGAGTTTGATCCCGTAGCATCGCAGGTTCACGAAGGTTTCCGCGAGGTCAGTCAAGAGGTCAGAACATTTCCTAGACTTGACCACAATGTCATCCATATAAGCCTCCACGTTCTGACTCATGTGTTCTTGCAAAAACTTCTGGATCATACGCTGGAAAATAGCCCTAGCGTTCTTGAGACCAAATGGCATAATGATGTAGCAAAAACACCCGAATGGGGTGATGAAGGCCATTTTTATTTCATCAATTCCATACATTCGGATCTGATGGTAACCCGAGTACGCATCCAGGAACGACAAGCATTCACATCCAGTAGTAGAGTCTACAGTCTAATTTTTGCGAGGTAAGGGGAAATGGTCTTTCAAGAAGGTCCGATTGAGGTGCTTGAAGTCAATACACATTCAGAGTGAATTTTTCTTCTTAGGCACCATGACTACATTCGCGAACTACTCGGAGTGGTAAACCTCGCGGATGAACTCGGCAACTAGGAGCCGAGCGATCTCCTCGCCATTCGCCTTGCGTTTTTCCATGGAGGAACGACGCAAGTGTTCCTTGACGGCCTTGACCTTGGAGTCCACTCGGAGTTGGTGCTCAGCCAGCTCCCTCGGAACACCTGGCATGTTAGACGACTTCCATGCAAAGATGTCCTAGTTCTCATGGAGGAACTGGATGAGCTCTGCTTCCTATTTGTCGCCAAGTGGTGCGGACATGTTCGTTGCAGAGGCACTTGGGTTGTTTGGATATCACCGACCAACTAAAAGGCGGACTGGGTAGCCAGCCGCTTAGACTTAAGAAAATCAGCGGTGTCCACCGACTTATTGTACCCGTTGAGCTCGCCGACAAGGGCTTGCTCATTGGCAATCTCGGAGCCCTGCTGGAGGCACTCCTCACCGATCTTCCGATTGCCCGTCACTGTGATCACTCCTTTTGGAACTCGCATCTTGAGTTTAAGATACACGTAACATGATCTGGCCATGAAAAGTGTGTAGGCGGGCCTACCCAGGATGGCGTGATAAGTGCTTCATAATTACACCACTTCGAAGGTCACTCCTTCCTTCCTGTAATTTTTTCGCCGCTGAATACGACGTTCAAGGCGATCTGGCCGAGTGACTCGGCCTTGTTCCCGGGGACGACCCCGTGGAAATGTGTGTTGCTTTTGCTCAGTTGAGACAACAGGATGTCCATGGCCTTGAGCGTGTGGATGTAGATGATGTTGGGTCCGTTGCCGACATCCATAAGGACCCTACAAAGTTGGACCCCATTGACAGCCGGGTCCACAACCAGCGCTTGCCGCCCACGGGTGGAAATAGGGGATGGATGGTCGGATTGATTGAATGTGACGTGCGCATTCGCCCAATCAAGGTACTTTGAGACAGTCGGAACCGCCATGTTTCCATCCCGATTGATGACCTTCAATCGGCTCATGCTCTCGACGTTGGCAAAGATCATGAGGAACTTCTCGGCATTTGGAGACCCGTGGGCATCCTTTTTACCTTCGTCGTCGTTGTCCTTTTCCTCAGAGGGTTCTCCGCCCAATTCCTGCTGGAGCAGGCGACAATCTCGAGTCGAGTGCTTGGGGTAGATGGGATTCCCATAATCGTCCGTCTTGGTGCGGATCTGGCATGACCGGTCCAAGTGGTCGCCCTTCGGCTCGGTTTTCTTCTTAGTCGTTGAGTCCTTCTTTCTCTTCTGCATGGATGTATTTTGACCTTGCCCTGGGACAGCAGCAACTTCGGTTTGCCTGATGCGTCAGTGTTCCGCTTCTGCTTCTTCCCTATGTTACTAAAAAGGATCGAGATGGACCTAGAGGGGGGTGAATAGGTACAAATCCAAATTTTAATAGTTACTTAGCAATTTTAGGCAAAAGTGCGGAATATGAGTGTAAGCCTAATAATTGCTATGACAGGGAGTAAGCTATTTAGATGAAGTAAGACAAGCGGTAAACAATAATCAAATACAAGTACGTAATAAGGATTAACACAAGTAGAGAGTTAGGGTTAGGAATAACCGAAACTCCAAGAGAGACAAGGATGTATCCCGATGTTCACTTCCTTGGAGGGAAGCTACGTCACCGTTAGAGGGGCGGATGTTACCATTAAGGCACACCAACGCCACGAAGGCTCACCCTATTCTCCCTTTGAGATAACTCCACGAAGGCGTTTCTCAACCACTAGTGGTAAGCCTTGAGGTGGCTTCCAAACCTTCACAAACTTTCCGGGGGATATCACAATGGATTGATTCCTCTTCGAAGACTCCTACCGCCTAGGAGTCTCCAACCTCCAAGAGTAACAAGATCACGGGGATTGCTCAAAACTTGCTCAAATCACAAATCACTTTGGTGGGAAGGAGGAGAGGGAGACGATCTATCTTTTGATTGGAACAACACTCAAAGGAACTCACAAATGCTCTTGGGATCTAAGATTTGGTGTAGACAAGAGTGAGTGACAGGAAAGGTGTTCTTGGGTGTATTCTAGCTGTGTTGAACACACCTTCCCGAGTTGGGAGAAGAGTATATATAGTGCGGAGTGAAATCCAGCCGTTGGGGGCACTTTAAGTCACACAGGGTCCGGACGTCCGACAGTTGCCGGACGTCCGGTCCGCGAGGGGCTGGACGTCCGATAGGGGTCGGTCGTCCGAGGCCTGTAGATATGACTGAAAATACTGTGTAGTGAACAGTGACCGGACGTCCGGAGAGGGCCGAATTCCGGGTTATTCGACTCAACTGCTACTGGTGGATGGTTCCGGATTTCCGAAGAGGAACGAACGTCCGGCCCTCGGACGTCCGGAGGGAGCCGGAAATCCGAGTTATAGAGCTCATGTTCTACTGGTGAAGAGCTCCGGATTTCCGGCGCTGGTCGGACGTTCGGACCTCGGATGTCCGGAGGGAGCCGGATTCCCGAGTTATATGAACCACAAACTACTGGTGAAGGGCTCCGGATTTCCGAAGCTTGCCGGTCGTCCGGCCCTCGGACGTCCGGAGGAAGCCGGATTTCCGAGTTATATGACTCACAAACTTCTGGTGAAGGGCTCCGGATTTCCGAAGCCTGCCGGTCGTCCGGCCCTCGGACGTCCGGAGGGAGCCGGATGTCCGAGGCAATAAACCTATTTTGAGATAAGAACAGAGTGGAGAATATGTGGCATTGGGTATGACAGTGAAGATGTGGTATTAGCAAGTTTATCGCAAAACCTGTGATCCCCTCTTAATAGTGCGGGATCCCTATACTCAATATCAGTAAACTGAAAAGGCTAGTCTACATCATCTTTTCTAAATCCCGAGCCTTCTCGAAATACAAATCCCAATCTTCTCAGACAACCTTTGGCACATAATTCTCAATCTACTAAAGTACTTGCCATCCTGAGATACACTCAACAAATAGGATTAGTTTCCTATGTATGTGTTGTCATTAACACCAAAAGACGATTAGGGGCATAGCATGCACTTTCAATCTCCCTCTTTTTGGTAGTTGATGTCAACATATACATAGGTCTCAAAAGGATTTAACATACATTATAGTCTAGGAGATATTTAGTACGGAGCTCCCCCTTAGCATATGCATGATAACAAAAATCGAAGCTCCAATGGATCAACATGTAAAGATAATAGATCATCATAGAAGTAGTGGAGAAAAACATAATAGTCTAGGATGATATCATAGCAATCCATAGAAAATCACAATCATTCATAAGTAGCCATACATGAGTTTATCCATTACATTAAATCTCCAAAGACTAAAGACTATGATACATTACTCCCCCTTTGGCACCAAGTACCAAAAAAGGGAGACAGCAACAGAAACAACCACGCTCAGAGCTCATCAGCATCATCATCATCATCATCATCAGGCAAGCCACTGCCACCAGCCTCGTCAAGGAAATCAGCCCACTCAGGACCAGATGGGAAGCCAAAATCAGTAGGAGGAGCAGCAGGAGTGGCCTCATCATCACTCACATCAAGAGCGCCCGAGGCTCTCAAACGAGCCTTGAGGGCATTCTTGGAGGAGACTAAGCGAGAAACCACATCATGGGTTTGGCCACACTGGAAAGAGACGGCCTTCATCAAAGCAGAATGTGCCTTGCCAAGGAATTTGGCAATGCGGCCGAGAGGAGCGGAGCTAGCTGAGGGGGTGGCGGACCGGGCAGCAGTGCGGCGAGTGGATGTGGATGATGAGGGGGCTTTCTTGAGAGCATAGTTATCTGCCATGTGAGCGGGAATGACCCACTTGTGATGTGTGTGAGTGACAGCCACAGAGAAATCAGCTACATGATTAATAAGAGCCTGGATGAAGGGGGCATGAGGAAAAGCTCGCTTGTACTGAAAGCTAGCAAGCCGAATCTCATGCCATAGAAAATGAGGCACATTAATTTTGCCCTTAGGGTGCTCGAACAAGTGAGACATGATGTCAATACAATAGCCACTGCAAGAGCCCTTATCACCCATCTTGGGATAGAAGGTGCGGATGAGAACTGAAAAATGATGAAGTAAGGTGATCGCCAGATGGATACCTGGTTAAGGTCCTTCAGGCGTTCATCCGCATCAAGCTCACTTAGTGGTTTGAGAAGGTACCCACACGCGTCAATGGACTTATGCGCATGGTTAGGATCATCCCTATGTATTTTGAAACCGGAGTTGGGGAAACCAAGTGCGGCAACAAAAGTATCATAAGTAGCAGTGAAGCGAACGTCAGAGGTGATCCAACTGACAGTGTGGTTTGGACCAAAGTAGCATGTGGCATAGAACTGGTTAATGGCAGCAGCATTAAAGTCATGATGAAAGGCAAATGGGGCGGCAAGCCCCGATGCCTCAATAAGCTCAATGGCACCCGGATATTTCGCCGGGTGCGTGCGAATATGCTCAACATCAATATGGAGATGAACAGATAAACGCTTAGGTACTATGACTATGGTAAAGATGTCCGCCTGGACGTTTGTGCGGAAACGTGAGTCTGTAGAGTCACGTACGACAGCGTATGGATCAAGGTCGCAGCGGAAAGTGAGGTATGAAGCCGCGCCAAGTGTGGTGAAGTTTGTGATTGCGCGACCAAAAGTAGAAGGAGGTTCTAGTGATATGCGACGAGCTTCACCTGCGGGCTGGGCAGGAGGAGGTGGTGGCATGTAGGACGCCCTGCGAGTCCCGGGCTTTGGCTTGGACCTCCGTTCGGCGGGCTGGTCAGCAAAGTCCTCGGCGGCAAGCTCCTCCTCGAAGTCGGGGTCATCACCATCAGACGACGAGGGGAGTTGTGGAGACGGAGAACGTCGGGCAGTCCGTTTGAAGGGACGATGTGGCTCATCCGAGTCCGACCCCGTGGTGGGGGCGCGAGATGATGAGCCACCCACGGTCTTCCGGGCGATGTGCTTGGTCTTGCCCATGGAGCACAAAAACCTACGCGGATGAAAAATCTCCAAATGAGGAACGAATCATGGAGATACATGGGAGAGAGAGAGAGGAGAACCAAAACAACCGCGAAAGGAGACGGAGGAACGACCTGAAGACGGATCCCGCGAGGAAGAAAGAGGAAGAGGTGGAGGATCCGCGGAGGAGATCGGCCCGATCTCGAGTTTGGCGGCGCAGGCGGGAGCTCCTCGAGCTGGCGGCGGCGGCTGTGGTAGGGAAAAGGGGCGCTGAGGGTTAGGGCAAGAGCCCAGCCCCCACGCCCAGCTATATATATAGGCCCGAGGCGTCGGACGTCCGACAGGCGTCGGACGTCCGACAGGCGTCGGACGTCCGGAGGTGATTAAGGCCTCGGACGACCGACACTGGTCGGACGACCGGAAGGGGGTTTTGCCGCCGGACGTCCGAGACATGTCGGACGTCCGAGAAGGAGGAGGAGGCAGAGGTTGGTTCTGGATTTTTGTTTTGATGATGAAATGATGACTTGCATGGTTACGCACTCAAAAAGAAAAAAAAAAGAACAGAGTTTCCTACAAGCATTACATGTACTACGTGGAGACAGAAATTGATTTATGCGTACGTTGTAAGCTCAAAAACAGAAAATTAAGACTCACTCCCCCTAAATACATGCCCACATCAAGACACAAACATGATGTGAGTGTGTGTATGTGTGCAAGGTTTCAAGAAATGTTGTCAAGCTCCAAGATACCAAGTTCACGCCTAAGTGGACAGAACCTAGCAACGCTAAGTGGCTTGGTGAAAATGTCGGCTAACTGCATGTCGGTACCCACATGGGTAATATCAATGTCACCCTTTTGCACATGATCTCTCAAGAAATGATACCTAATATCAATATGTTTTGTGCGAGGGTGATCAATGGGGTTCTCGGAGATCTTTATGGCACTTTCATTATCATAGAGAAGAGGAACGTGTCGATACGTGATACCATAATCCTTTAGTGTTTGCCTCATCCATAGCAGTTGAGTTGCAAAGCTTGCAGCTGCAATATATTCGGCATCGGCCCTGGAGAGAGAAACACAGTTCTACTTTTTCGAGGACCAACTTACCAAGGAGCGTCCAAGAAACTGACATGCACCAGAAGTGGATTTCCGTCCCACTTTATCACCGACCCAATCCGCATCGGAATACCCAATAAGATCAAACTTTGCATCCTTAGGGTACCATAAGCCTAACTTTGGGGTGTGAACAAGGTATCTAAGAATATGCTTAACCGCCGTGTGATGGCTTTCCCTAGGGGAAGCTTGAAATGTAGCACATATGCCTACACTTAACATGATGTCCGGTCTAGATGCGCAAAGATAAAGTAGCGAACCAATCATGGAGCGGTAAGTAGATGGGTCAAAAGGAATACCGTTTGTGTCTTCATTTAGAACTACATCGGTGGCCATGGGAGTCTTCATTGGTTTAGCATGTGTCATATCAAATTTTTCAAGAATTTCCTTGAGGTACTTAGTTTGAGACAAGAAAATCCCTTCTTGAACTTGTTGTATTTGAAAACCAAGAAAGAACTTCAAGTCCGTGTTGAGTGACATCTCAAAGGTCTTGGTCATGGAGGCCGCAAACTTCTTGCATAAATGGATGTTAGGAGAACCAAAAATGATGTCATCTACATAGATTTGGCATAAGATCAAATCACCATTTTCCCTCTTAGTAAAAAGAGTGGGATCGATCACCCCCACCACAAAGCCATCATCGAGTAGGAACTTCTTAAGATGATCGTACCAAGCACGGGGTGCTTGTTTGAGGCCATACAGAGCCTTGTGAAGTTTATATACATGGTCTTTGTGGTGAGGGTCAACAAACCCAGGTGGTTGTGATACATATACCTCTTCTTGTAGAGGACCGTTAAGAAAAGCACTTTTCACATCCATTTGATGCAAAGTAAAACCATTGAAAGCAGCATACGCCAATAAAATGCGAATGGACTCAAGACGAGCAACAGGGGCGAAGGTTTCACCAAATTCCAAACCTTCAACTTGGGAGTACCCCTGTGCTACTAACCTTGCCTTGTTGCGTAGGATGGTCCCATTTTCATCTTCCTTCTTCTTGAAAATCCATTTAGTTCCAATGACATTATGTTCCTCAGTTGGTCGTTCTACCAATGACCATACTTCGTTTCGTGTAAAACTGTTTAGCTCCTCTTGCATAGAAAGAAGCCAGTCATTGTCACACAATGCATCCTGAACCCTGTGTGGCACAGTACTAGAGACAAACGAAAAGTGAGCACAAACATTTGTTAATTGTTTACGAGTCACTCTACCTTCCGACACGCCGGTGAGGATTTGATCAATATCAACACGACCGGCCACACGTGGCATGATGGAGGTCAAGGTTTCACGAGGTTCAACTTCGTTTCCATCATCAACGTCCTCAACATATGGATCATTTATGTGCGGAGGAAGATATTCCTCTTCGTGCTGCACTTGCTGAGGTTCATCATCAAACATATCCATACTTTGGTCTACCTCTTGAAGATCAGCTTGTTCTTGAGTGTGATCAGGGTGAGGGACATGTTCTCCCACTTGATCCTCAACAAATGGTATGATGTGTGTGCTAGTATCTTGTGGAGGTACGGGCAGTGAACTGTCTTGAGGATGAGAAATACTCTCATCACCTTCATCATCATCATGGGGTCTTTGTTCCATGGGAATAAGTGCACCTACACCCATGTTTAAGATATCTTGTGGGGAGTCTTCTTCACCTGCATCATTTAGATCAACTTGCTCCCCATGGGAGCGGTTAAATTCATCAAACGTCACGTCACAGGTTTCTATAACACATCCAATGGATTTGTTGTAGACTCTGTAGGCGTGAGAGTTTGACCCATAGCCAACAAAAATCCCTTCAGTTGTTTTGGATTGAAATTTTGCTAACCGTTCCCGTTTGTTGAGGATGAAACACTTGCATCCAAACACACGAAAATACTTAACATTGGGCTTGTTCCCAGTTAGGAGCTCATATGGAGTCTTCTCCAATATTGATCGAAGGAAGAGCCGGTTTGATGCATGACATGCTGTGTTGACGGCCTCAGCCCAAAAACTATGTGGTGACTTGTATTCGTCTAACATGGACCTTGCCATCTCCACAAGTGTCCGGTTCTTCCTCTCTGCCACACCATTTTGTTGAGGGGTGTAAGGTGCGGAGTACTGATGTTCAATTCCCTCATCACTAAGTAATTCTTCTAGGGTGTAGTTCTTGAACTCAGAGCCATTATCACTTCTTACTGCCTTGATGTCCTTGTCAAACTTCCGCTGGGCTTGTTTGGCAAAGTCAATGAAGGTGATCTTCGTCTCGTCCTTGGACTTGAGAAAGAACACCCATGTATATCTTGAGTAATCATCAACAATGACTAGGCCATACTTTTTCCCTCCAAGACTTGCCGATGAAGGAGGCCCAAACAGATCCACATGAAGGAGTTCTAACAGCCTCGAAGTGGATACAATGTTCTTGGGTGGATGTCTTGATTGATGTTGTTTCCCAGCTATGCATGCACTGCACAGACGATCTTTCTTAAAAGATACATTTGTTAGTCCAAGGATGTGATTGCCGTTTAAGAGATTTTGAAGATTTTTCATGCCAACATCGGCGAGCCGGCGATGCCACAGCCATCCCATGTCGGCCTTGGCCATTAGACAAGTTCTATGGAAGGTGCTCTCTTTTGAGAAGTCAACCGTGTAAAGGTTCCCATCCAACTCTCCAACAAAGGCCACTTCAAGAGTGTCTCTCTTAAAGACTTTCACATCCGTTAGTCCAAATAATGTGTCATAACCGACGGAAGCCAATTGGCGAACTGAAAGTAAATGATATTGAAGAGATTGGACAAGCATGACATTTGCAATAGACATGTCATTTGTGATTGCCACCTTGCCCAACCCAATTACCTGCCCTTTCGACCCTCCACCAAATACAATGCTCATGTATGGTCGAATGGCTTGCATGAAGCCATAGAGCAAGTTACTATCTCCGGTCATATGATTGGTGCATCCACTGTCGATCACCCATTTGGCTCCTCCGGAGAAAACAGCCTGTAACGAATTAAGACTTGGTTTGAGGTACCCATTTTGTCATGGGGCCTTTCACATTAGTTACAAGAGTCTTAGGGACCCAAATAGCATAGAATCGGAATGCATTTCGAGGACCAACGAATTTAGCATAGACCTCTCCTTCCATTGATTTGCGTAGTACATAGGATGGAGGCATGAATTCGGTTGTCTTGTTGTGAGTAGACGAACCCCTAGTGGTCGATCCACTCACAACCTTACCTTTCTCCGTGTGTCCCTCTCGTACAAATATTTATTTAAGCGGAGTGGTACACTTGAGAGGAGATGCACTTTTCTTGGCAGTGCTTGGGTTGAACCCAAGCCCTTCCTTGGCGAAGCCTCCATTGTGTCGACTTAAGATCTCATTGAGAGTCTTTTGTCCTTGTGCACATGTCATGAGACCTCTATCTAGCTGTGCCTTTAGCGAACAGTTTTCCTCAAGGATAGATGTCAGTTCACTACTAGAGTTAGTAGTGCAGGTATCAACATTAATAATGGGTGAGGAGTAGGCCTTAGCTAGAGTGTCAAGATAAGTGACCTTAAGTGCCTTAAAGCTCTTTGTAAGAACAGTAAGGTTCTCTTCCTTGTCTTTGAGAGACAAGGATAGACGCTCACAGTCCTTAGAAAGGGAAGCATGAGAGTTCACAAGTCGGTCTTTATCATTCAGTAATTCTTTGCACACAGATTCAGCCTTTTTCAAGGAGGTAAGATCATTAGCATGTTTATCAAGGTTTTCACCTACTTTTGAACATAGTGCATCATTTTGTGCTTCCTCATACAGGACTTTCTGCTCAAGGATTTCATTTCTTTCCTTCTCCTCAGTGACGAGGGTTTCGAGTTCCTTGATGGTATTGGTGTGCTTACTCACCATTTCCATAAGTATGTGAAACATACTGAGCTTCTTTCCTTTAAGAGAGCACATAAATTTGTTTATTTCAGCAAACATGGGATGATCTAAGTCATTATCCTCATAGTGATCTTCCGCATCAAGATACTCATCAGATGGAGTAGAAGCTAGACTGAAGGAGTTTAACTGTGGAGTTACCTTGACCTTATCATGGGAGTTTTGGTCTTCCTCATCTCCCATGGCAGTCTTTGCCATCAAACACTTGTGGGTGTTGCCCTTGTAGTCCTTCATATAGTTGTAGTGAACAACATCACCACTTTTGTTGACTAGCCTCAAGGTGTTTTGTGTATCCTGAGCTACTCCGGCAACTCCACCAACATCTTCTAGATCTGATTCTTCTTGTGCAACCATTGCTCTTCCATCTGTCCTCTTGAACTTGGAGTTCATAGGGTTTGGCAACTTCTTCTTTACAAAGGTCTTTGGAAACCTTGGTTTGTCTTCTCTCTTCTCATAAGGGCAGTGTTTGGAGAATTGGTTGGTTTCCTCACAGTTATAGCATTTCCTTACCTTCTTCTTTGGGAATCTTCCCTTGAACTTTCCTGCACTGAACTTCTTTACAAAGAGAGCAATGTCCTCAAAAGATGGGCTTTCATCAGAGTCAACATCATCACCATCTTCGCAGTCATCATCACCCTCTTCTTCTTCACTTTCTTCTTCGTCATATTCATGCTTGGCTTTCAAAGCAAGGTTGATCTTTGATGTTGAAGTGCCATGCATGGCAAGGTGCTTTGTTGCATTTGCCTTTGACTCTTCAAATAATTGGAAAGTGGATATGATGTCATCCGGAGTCATTTCTTTGAACCCATGGTGCTGCCTCATGTCCCATACCATTTGATGGTGATACGGAGCAAGAGCATGAAGTAACTTGTCCACAAGAAATCTCTTGGTCAGATTGAAACCATCTTGCGTCTTGTCACAGTCACATGACTCAATGTCTGCGGCGAGAGTCATGAGCCGTTCTAGTAGTTGCTTGGGAGATTCACCCTTTTCCATACAGAAATTCTATAATTGCCCCTTGGCAATTTCGTATTGAGCAAGCCAAAGAGTGGAGGTACTGGTCTTGGTCCTTATAATGCTATCCCACAGTTCCTTGGCACTTGTGATGTGAATGTAAGGTCTTCGTTGCTTGTCATTCATTCCTTTTCTTATGCACATGATCGCAGTGTCATTGAGATGCTTCTCATAAGTTTCTCTGGGAGTGAGGCACCTTGGATCTACAGGATTGTACCCATGCTCGAGGATGTCCAACATCTCATCATTGGTGTACCTAAGATGATTCTGCGTACCAACTCTTCACAAAGCAAAATCGGAATTGTCATCAAGCAAGGGTGGTTTTCCTCCAGGATTGTACTTAGGTTTCCCAATTTGAGATCTAGCATAAAGCCATGGAACACTGGTTTGGTTACTTTCTGGAGGTTGTTGGCCAAATGAAGTATCGCACACATGTCGCCCTAAGGCCCTCAGAGACGTGGTTGTCCCCGTGGTTAGTGATGCTAGTCTCATTTGGACCATGGCCTCAAGAGAAGCATCATGCTCCTCTTTTTTCTTGGCAAGGGCCTGTTTCAGGTCCTCAAAGGTGAAAGACTTGACTTCCGAGGAAGTCCCGTCCCTCTGCACTGGAGCTACCGTAGTTGGTTCCCCGTCCATCTCGCTCTAGGGCGGTTAAGCCACACAAATAGAGCACATGGCTCTGATACCAATTAAAAAGGATCGAGATGGACCTAGAGGGGGGTGAATAGGTACAAATCCAAATTTTAATAATTACTTAGCAATTTTAGGCAAAAGTGCGGAATATGAGTGTAAGCCTAATAATTGCTATGACAAAGAGTAAGCTACTTAGAGTGAAGTAAGACAAGCGGTAAACAATAATCAAATACAAGTACGTAATAAGGATTAACACAAGTAGAGAGTTAGGGTTAGGAATAAACGAAACTTCAAGAGAGACAAGGATGTATCCCGATGTTCACTTCCTTGGAGGGAAGCTACGTCACCGTTAGAGGGGCGGATGTTACCACGAAGGCACACCAACGCCACGAAGGCTCACCCTATTCTCCCTTTGAGATAACTCCACGAAGGCGTTTCTCAACCACTAGTGGTAAGCCTTGAGGTGGCTTCCAAACCTTCACAAACTTTCCGGGGGATATCACAATGGATTGATTCCTCTCCGAAGACTCCTACCACCTAGGAGTCTCCAACCTCCAAGAGTAATAAGATCACAGGGATTGCTCAAAACTTGCTCAAATCACAAATCACTTAGGTGGGAAGGAGGAAAGGGAGACGATCTATCTTTTGATTGGAACAACACTCAAAGGAACTCACAAATGCTCTTGGGATCTAGGATTTGTTGTAGACAAGAGTGAGTGAGAGGAAAGGTGTTCTTGGGTGTATTCTAGCTGTGTTGAACACACCTTCCCGAGTTGGGAGAAGAGTATATATAGTGAGGAGCTAAATCCAGCCATTGGGGGCACATTAAGTCACACACGGTCCGGACGTCCGGGCGTCCGCGAGGGGTCGGACGTCCGACAGGGGTCGGACGTCCGAGGCTTGTAGATATGACTGAAAATACTGTGTATTGAACAGTGACCGGACGTCCGAAGAAGACCGGAATTCCGGGTTATTCGACTCAACTGCTACTGGTGGGTGGTTCCGGATTTCCGAAGAGGAACGGACGTCCGGCCCTCGGACGCCCGGAGGGAGCCGGAAATCCGAGTTATAGAGCTCATGTTCTACTGGTGAAGAGCTCCGGATTTCCGAGGCTGGTCGGACGTCCGGACCTCGGATGTCCGGAGGGAGCCGGATTTCTGAGTTATATGAACCACAAACTACTGGTGAAGGGCTCCGGATTTTCGAAGCTTGCCGGTCGTCCGGCCCTCGGACGTCCGGAGGAAGCCGGATTTCCGAGTTATACGACTCACAAACTTCTGGTGAAGGGCTCCGGATTTCCGAAGCCTGCCGGTCGTCCGGCCCTCGGACGTTCGGAGGGAGCCGGATGTCCGAGGCAATAAACCTGTTTTGATATAAGAACAGAGTGGAGAATATGTGGCATTGGGTATGACAGTGAAGATGTGGTATGAGCAAGCTTATCGCAAAACCTGTGATCCCCTCTTAATAGTGCAGGATCCCTATACTCAATATCAGTAAACTGAAAAGGCTAGTCTACATCATCTTCTCTTAATCCCGAGCCTTCTCGAAATATAAATCCCAATCTTCTCAGACAACCTTTGGCACATAATTCTAAATCTACTAAAGTACTTGCCATCCTGAGATACACTCAACAAATAGGATTAGTTTCCTATGTATGTGTTGTCATTAACACCAAAAGACGATTAGGGGCATAGCATGCACTTTCAGTTACCCCCCGAATGAGGGGCATCACTAGCTCGGCCTTTCTCACTATGGAGACGGTCGTGTTCTATGCCGTTCGCATACCGATTGGCGATCTCCATGGCTTGACTGAGGGACAGGCCCCCCTCTCGGCCAAACTTGAGTCTGAGCTCCCTGTACCGAGTGCCTGCCATGAAGGCGCACATGGCGTGATGCTCGATGATGATCTCCACGGTGTTGTGCAGCGTGGTCCATCGCTGGATGTACTCTCAGAGAGTCTCGTTACTCTTCTGGATGCAATGTTGTAACTCTGTCACACAACCTGGGCACTTGTAAGTGCCCTTGAATGTTTTAGTGAACACTCGGGCAAGGTCCCCCAGCTGTAGATGCTACTGGAGGGCAGCTGATTGGGCCACGCCCTCGCCGACCCCTCCAATATGACGGGTAGATGCTTCATCGTGACGAACTCGACACCGCCACCTATCTCGACGGCCACTCGGTAATCTTCAAACCAATTTTCTGGCTTGGATTGACCGTTGAATTTGCCGATCCCATATCCAATCAGTAGTTGGAGGGGATGTCCGCTTCGCGAATGTGTGTGCCGAAACACTCAAGACCGGAGACACCCCGGCCCGCCTGCGATCGGTCAACCAAGTTTTGCATGATTATGGACCTTGCACATTGAACTCGGGAGCGCGATAACCATCGTCTCCAAAACCCCTCTATCGATTGGGGCTTCGCCTGCAGTCGTGGGGTCGGTGTCCGAGTAAACCACTCCTCGAGGGAGGTGTCCTGCTACGAACCCGATAATCATGCCTTCGATCCCTGTACGGTCCTCTCGGAAGAGGAGGAGGTCTTGTGTGTCTTCCGGATGCGTGAGGGTTGTGTGCCGACTGCATCGTGTCCGCTCGAACGGACTTGTTTTGGATGTGATACTGCGATTGGGACACCAAGGAGTTCTGCTGGAGGGCGGTCTTCAATAGAGTGTCGATCTACCGAATGCCCTCCCGAGCTGCAAAATAACTCGGTTGAATGGAATGAGCGATCCGAGTGGCCACAGCCAGGTTGTGCAAAGGTGTTCGCATCACCTCGATGTTGCGTTGGCGGTCGTTCGGAAACAACTGTCGGTGGTTGCGACTGGAGCTAGGCTCATCCCTCGTGGCTCGGGCATCAAGTGAACGTTGAAGCCTCTCGAGTCGCTCGCGCTCGTCCCTCGTGGCCTGGCGCGCATTCTCCAGGGCTATCTCTTCCGGGGGTGTTCCCGGTGATGGGGTATGTAGTGCATGTTCATTCCTTCGCCTGAGTTCTTCCCGCTACCGCTCATTGAGCGGTTGGGGAACATAGTGGTCGGAGTCTGCATGACGACGCTCGCCTCCGTCGTGTCCGTGAGAATTTCCCGCAAAAAAACAGGGGCTCCTCCCCTGGTCTTGTCGGCCGTCAGGACCTCCACAGCGTCCCTACTGCTCTCGCAGTCGGACTCGTCGAATGAGTCCTCGCGTAATGAAGGGAAAAGATTGACGGTGGGATCGTTTGAGTCGAGCGTGGCCGCTTGCCCTGATGTGGCGTGAAGAGCCACCGCATGCTTGATCCAACACTGCAGTCGTGAGTGCCTGGAGCGCTTGCAATGAACCGTAGCAGGACGTGGGCGTGTCGAATGATACGACACCAACGACTGACGAATCAGGACCCTCTGCAGCACCGGGCTGAAGTGTGAAGCACCTTAAGCGGGCACAGCGTCGGCGTCCAACGACGCGTCCTGCAGCCACGTTGCGTCGTCGTCGGTGAAGCTGAGGGAATCGAAGAGAATCTCGCCGCCGAGTGTCATCATTATGACAGAAAGGATTGGAACTCCAATTGCGCGGGATTTCGCTAGACGCATAGCCGCACGGTGGGTGGCACCTGTCGCGGGAATGAACCTGACAATAGTACAAGGGGTACGAACGTGGGGCAAAGCCTAGCTACGGCACAGTGATCACACTCGGATGTACGAGTTCGGGCCCTACTCGGAAGTGGTAAAGACACTACGTCTCGAGTCCGGAGGCTAGTGTTTGCTTATGGATGGGTGAGAGTACATAATGCTCAATCCTTGTCGAGGAGCTCGGTGCGGCTCATATAGAGTGCGCCACGACAAGGGTGTGTTAATGCTAATAACTACGAAAGTTACTGTAAACATCAGCTCTAACTCTAGCGTTTCTGGTAACGCCGATCTTCACTATACTTTATGAGGTAGTTTAAGTCTCTTGCTGTTGCAGTCTCTTCATCGTCCGCACCTTGCTTTAGTCCGACTGCCGGAGCATGTTCGACTGACCGAAGATGGTCCAAGTGACCTTGAGCATCCGAATGAGAATGTGTTCGTCTGAATGAGATCGAGACTGCACTGATAGCTTCAAGGACATTGGTGACTGTATGGGACCCTAGGTGGGCCTGAAATGCAGGTTCATGGTTTTACCCCTATTGAACAACCCATCACTCAGCATATTAGATTTGATCTAAGTTAAACTTTATATAATTCGACCAAGTTTAGCAAAAACAATCTAAATGTTCACAATAAAAAATATATTATGTAATATATTGAATGGTGATTTTAATGGTATTGATTTGATATTATGGATGCTAATGATTTTTCTATAAACTGATGATAAAGGTTTAAAAGTTCAATCTAAAATAAAATTAATATGCGAAGTAAATAAAAAGAGAGGGAGTACTATACCACTTGTCTAGAACGTCCGTCTCGCGTGCACATGGGTCCGTGCCGGCGGCTCGGTGGCATCATAGTTTGCCGATGACGCTGCCGCGGATGTGGTCGCGGGTGCGGCGCGGAATAATTCGCGTGAGCCATGGCCGGTGGGGACCCGGAGAGCGACAGCCAGCGGTCGACCGGCCGCCCCTGCCTGCGATCACGATTCACTGGCGTACGTACGAACGACGACTACGTGCCCGCCTCTCGTCCCGTGGTCGCTGTCCACATTTCCGCCCGCCGCCGCCGCCCCCACCGCGCGGAGAGAGACTTTTGAGCGGAGCGTCCGTGCCGGGCTGCCGGCGCCGCGCCCGTGGTTTATTCCCTCCGCCTTCCCGGCTCGCCAGCTCGCGCGGCGAGTCAGTGGGACGTCGCCGTGTGCCCGCCGGTCGTCGTCGTCATCCTCTTTGCGTCGGCGCAGCAAAGTCGCCCGGCCCCTCCCTGTCCACGCCGCGCCGATCGGCTGATTCCTTTTACTTTCTCCTTCATTTTCCTGCCTGCCACGCGCTGCTGCTGGTGGTGCCCGTGGATCGCATGGCTCCGGATTCGCCGGATCGTCTACGCTACGCGTGCTGCCGTGGCAGCACCAGCAGCTGGGATTCCTCCTGGATTGGGTTGCATGTTCGTGCGCATGTGGTCAGCGACACCGTGTGCCCTCAAAGTCAGGTTAATTTTTAATCTATCCATCGATCACGGTTGGCCGCACGCGTCGTCTCAGTCCAGGAGAGTGAGAACGATCCTCGAATCACACATGTCAGCGAGTGGTGCCGGTGGTGGTAATCTTGTGACTTTCATTGACCGTGGGCACGATGCTTCACTAGTCTGCTATCGCCGCGTGGTAGGTGGAATCAGTGTCAGTCATCGTGTGGAACCGCGGATGCAGGTGCGGCGTCTAAAGGCTTTAGAGCATCTCTAGTAGAACCTCAAACCCTTAAATCTAAAACCAGTTTTAAGGATTGAGAATTGACCATTTTTACTCTTTTCGTCACAGTTTATAAGACGGGCACGTGTAACTAGGTCGTCAATTTAACTTATATAAAATATATTATTTAACATAAAAATTATATCATTAGAAAATAGAACATCTAAAGTTTCTAATGATATATTTTTTATAATATATGTCTCTCATTAAGTTGGTCAAATTAACGATCTAGATACACGTGTCGGACTTATAAACTGAAACGGAGGGAGTAACACTTTTAAGGGTTGAAAAACAGGGGCAAAGACTAGAACCCTCAAACCCAACACTTAACCCTCAAACCCAACACTTATAACGGAATATTCCGTTATAAGTGTTGGGTTTGAGGGTTCTAGTCTTTGTCCCAACCCCAACCCTTAAAACTGTCATTTCATATATCACACATTTCATCATATGACATATCACAAATTCAATCACATTTGACATAAAACAATAATCATTCTAGTTATTATTGCACCACTGAATAAAACAATAATCATTCAAATCATTACAACAATGTTTGAGCAAATTACAACAATTGTTCGAATCAAATAGGACAGCCCACACGGAGACATCATTCTCATGACTAACTTAGAATCACCATTAGAGTACCTAAACTAACTATTGGGCAAGGGGCAAACGAAAATTCTAGAACTAACCAATATACTTCATGTTAAGTTTTAATCAGAAGAGCAAAACCCATAAAACGTCTTTACAATCAAACAGTCATTCAACAATTTGCACATAATAGAACCTCCCTGTTTAGCCACATGGTTTCTTAACTGTCCAAGTAGTATAGCTTATTCTGAAACGGTTTGCTGCTTAGGAGAAAACAATCAAGCTCGCACAAACGACTGCCAAAGTGAAACTCGGCAAGATAAACACAACTGGTGTCTTCCTGCATTGTAATTACAATCAATGATACTAAGACGAACTAGCAGCAGGGGCGAAACTAGGCATCCGACCCGAACTGAACTCTGTACCTGTAGAGCGAGCAACGAAACGGAGAAGTGGGCGCGGGATCTGGTGATCTGACCTGGGGCACGAACATCCGCGGCGAGAGGGAGCGACCGGGACTCCCGGGCGGCGTCGGCTTCCCCGGGCGCGGCGGCATCCTCCTCCCTGCCGCTGGCGTTGCCCATGGCCTCCTTCCCTCCTCCTCCTCCTACCCCCGCCCCCGCGGCGGCGAAATCACGGAAGTGCCACTCACTGCGTTGTGGCGCTGCTGCTGAGCGAGGGGGCAAGGAAGACGAGCGAGAAGGAAAGGGAGGGATGGCTGCGCCCGTTTGGGTGGCGGCCGGAGCGCGGGGGGCGACGGGGCGGCGGTTGGAGCGCGGAGGGCGGCGGGCTGGCGGCGGCCGCTGCGGATTCCTCCCGCGCGATGTGGGAAAAGGAGTGCGGGTTGAGGGGAGTTTTTCCTCCCAACCCTCACTTCTATAGGCTGGGAAGGGGTTTGAGGGTTGGACCTCTAAATTTTTTTACGGGTTTAAGGGTTTAAGGGTTCTAGTCTACGCCGTTTTTCCGATGAAAACTGTAAAAAAACGGTTATTTTTAAGGGTTTGAGGGTTTGAGGGTTCTACTAGAGATGCTCTTAGAACATCTAAGGCCGGACCCTTCGTACCCCCTCAAACGTTCGATCACTGAGAGCAACTTTAACGGAGCGATCCAAACGGACGCATGCTTTGTCCGTTTGGACCGGTCAGGCGGACGTGCGGGTCCGCATTCTGAAATGGGTCCGCTTGACCGTCCAACGGGTAGGCTGACCCAAATATGTCCGCATGCAAAAAGAATACTCATACGAAATAAACTTATAATAAACATAACTAAACATAAGTGGGCGGTCAAACGCCGGCCAAAGTCCATTTAAACATAATTAAAACATTAAAAAAAGTATGCGCCCGCCTTCTGCCGCCCCGCACGCTGCCCTAGACGTCGTCGGCCTTGCCCTTGCCCTTGCCGTCGGCGACGCCGTCGTCATCGCCGGTGAGGTCGAAGAAGGCGGGAGCACGGCCAGCCCACCCGAACGCCGCCTGGTACGCTATCAAAATGTAAGAACATTTTTAACCAAAAAAACTTTTCAGCTGATAAATTTACTTGACACTATTTTAGACAACGTGTGAGGGATCCGTGCCACACTAATGCATCATGTGGTTCAAATAAGCAACGTAGCAGTTAATATTGACATCAGCAGCTTAAAAAGAGATTGATGACCACTGAACTAAACAACAAAGAGAATCATTTTAAGAGATTGATGACCACTGAACTAAACAACAAAGAGAATCATAACAAAGGGTCTGCTCGGTCCAAAATAGATACTACCCCTTTATGTCATACGGGAGAAATATAGATCCATCACCAAAATAAGACATAAATCCGAAGTCCAGATGGATCCTCATTCACATCAACACAATAGAGGAATAGAATAGAAAGACGAACACTATATAGTAGATAAGAAAAATGTGTGTATTCATAGCATAGCAAAAGATGGCTCAGTTTTGTCTCTGATCCTCAAGCCCAACACTCACATCTCTTGCTGCATAACATACCCATTGCAACGTCAACAAACTGCCCTCGTTGTCACTCATCAGAATGACCATCCAAGGTGCAGAACATCGAACATTACCGATGAATTTAATATGCTCTAAGAGAGGTAAGGGTGGGCTCTAATTTAGCACCCACATGCCATAATAGTTTTGATTGCTCAAGACATGCTTATCTCAGCAAGAATCATCATCATTGCCCCTCATTTTTATCGAAAAGGTGGTTGTACCCTCGGCCTTTGCCCACCAAGCAACATGACCCTGATACCCTAATATCCATACATGCGTGCACACATCCATCCACCCATCAGCCTCATGAGCTACTCATACCTGTCCTCGAACGACCAAACCTCCTAGTGCATACGATGCATCAGACAACCATGGCACGAGCAAATCCAAGGCACGTCGTGGGCTTGCCAAGCGCGACCATGATCTAGGACCGGGGGCGCATCATGACATGGTACTCGTTGTCGCGGGAAAGTGCAGGGAGCCAGGAGAGGTCACACCCACCACACGGTCCCCGAGACCTTGCCACCGCATCCGACACCGTGGCGGTTGCTCGAGCACGGGCCTCCATGCCGGCGGCAGCACTGCGCGGACGGGAGCCAAGATGGAGGGAGCCAAGGGTTGAGTCTGCTTATCACCCCTGTTTCGGCAACGGCGACCTGGCCTCATGTGCGCTCCTCAGATTCAAATCAAGAAGATCGCGGGAGATGACGCTGGATGATAGGTGGAGATCAGGATGGGAGATGAGGGACAACGTCGATGAGGGTGGCGGCAGTGGCAGCGGAGGGAACCCTAGCTGGAAGGAGAGAACGAAAAAATGGTTGTGAGTGAAGAGGTGCGAGGGGTGCGAGCGTTTTGTTTTTGTCCTCCCTCGATACAGTAAAACGTGATAGTAAAACCTGCGAACGTGGCACACGCGAGCGACCGCCCTTGATGCGTAGCTTATTGTATTTGATTGGAGTGGGATAGCAACGTATATTTCCGCTCGATGCCTCCATAAGCTCCCTTGTAAAAGGAATACAATAGAAAGTGTGAAGGCGGAACATTGTTGGGGAACGTCGCATGGGAAACAAAAAATTTCCTACGCGCACGAAAACCTATCATCGTGAAGTCCATCTATGAGAGGGGATTTCCGATCTACGTACCCTTGTAGATCGCACAACAGGAAGCGTTAAGAAACACGGTTGATGTAGTGGAACGTCCTCACGTCCCTCGATCCGCCCCGCGAACCGTCCCACGAATCGTCCCGCGATCCGTCCCACGATCCGCTCCGATCTAGTGCCGAACGGACGACACCTCCGCGTTCAGCACACGTACAGCTCGACAATGATCTCGGCCTTCTTGATCCAGCAAGAGAGACGGAGAGTTCTCCGGCAGCGTGACGGCGCTCCGGAGGTTGGTGGTGATTGATGACCCACAAGTATAGGGGATCAATCGTAGTCCTTTCGACTACAAAATAAGAATTAAGACAAAGTCTAACCTCTCTCGTAAGCATCTGCAACTACAAAAGAAGAATTAAGACAAAGTCTAACAATAGCATTAAACTAGTGGATCCAAATCAGCCCCTCACGAAGCAACGCATAGACTAGGGTTTAAGCTTCTGTCACTCCAGCAACCCATCATCTACTTACTACTCCCCAATGCCTTCCTCTAGGCCCAAATATGGTGAAGTGTTACGTTGTCGACGTTCACATAACACCACTAGAGGAAAAGACAACATACAACATATCAAAATACCGAACGAATATCAAATTCACATGACTATTATCAGCATGACTTATCCCATGTCCTCAGGAACAAAAGTAACTACTCACAAAACATAATCATAATCATGATCAGAGGTGTAATGAATAGCATCAAGGATTTGAACATAAACTCTTCCACCAAGTAATCCAACTAGCATCAACTACAAAGAGTAATCAGCACTACTAGCAACCTTACAAGTACCAATCGGAGTTGCGAGACGAAGATTGGTTACAAGAGATGAACTAGGGATTGGAGAGGACATGGTGCTGATGAAGATGTTGATGAAGATGTCCCCCCTCCGATGAGAGGAGTGTTTGTGATGACGATGGCGACGATTCCCCCCTTCGGGAGGGAAGTTTCCCCGGCAGGATCGTCCTGCCGGAGCTCTAGATTGGATCTGCTCAAGTTCCGCCTCGTGGCGGCGGCGAAACCACGAAAAAGCTCCCGATTGATTTTTTATGGACGAGGAAACTTCATATAGCAAAATAGGGGGGCTAGTGGGCCGTTAGGGAGCCCAGAAGCCCCCACTCCGCCACCAGGGGGTGGCGGTGTCAGGGCTTGTGGCGCCCTGGCAGCCCCCCTCCGGTAGTTCTTTCGCCCAGTATTTTTTATATAGTCCAGAAAAAATCCACGTAACTTTTCAAGGCATTTGGAGATGTGCAGAATAGTGGACTAGGATTTGCTCCTTTTCCAGTCCAGAATTCCAACTGCCTGGATTCTCCCTCTTCAAATAAACCTTGCAAAATAAGAGAGAAAAGGCATAAATATGGTACCACAAGTAATATTGCCCAAAAAGCAATAAATATCAACATGAAATCATGATGCAAAATGGACGTATCAGTGATCTTATCTCAGCAGGGCTCCGCCCGAGCTCCGCAGAAACGCGATCTAGAGGAAAAACCGTGGAGGTATGTGGTCGGGCTGCCGTGGCAAAGTTGTCTCAAATCAGCCCTAATACCTCACTATATATAAGAGGGAGGGGAGGGACCTTGCCTTGAGACTCAAGGAGCCCCAAGGGGTCGGCCGAAGTGGGGGGAGGAGGATTCCTCCTCCAATCCTAGTCCAACTAGGATTGGAAGGTGGAGTCCTTCTCTATTTTCCCACTTCTCCCTTTTTTCTGTTTGATTTTCTTTCTCTCCTGCGCATGGGCCTTCTTGGGCTTGCCCACCAGCCCACTAAGGCTGGTGCGGCACCCCTAAGGCCTATGGGCTTCCCTGGGGTGGGCAGCCCCCCCCTGGTGAACATCTGGAACCCATTCGTCACTCCCGGTACATTCCCGGTAATGCCGAAAACTTTCCGGTAATCTAATTAGGTCATCCTATATATCAATCTTCGTCTCCGGACCATTCCAGAAACCCTCGTGACATCCATGATCTCATCCGGGACTTCGAACAACATTCGGTAACCAACCATATAACTCAAATATGCATAAAACAACGCCGAACCTTAAGTGTGCAGACCATGCGGGTTAGAGAACTATGTAGACATGACCCGAGTGACTCCTCGGTCAATATCCAATAGCGGGACCTGGATGCCCATTATGGATCCTACATATTCTACGAAGATCTTATCATTTAAACCTCAGTGCCAAGGATTCATATAATCCCGTATGTCATTCCCTTTTCCTTCGGTATGTTACTTGCCCGAGATTCGATCGTCAGTATCCGCATACCTATTTCAATCTCGTTTACCGGCAAGTCTCTTTACTCGTTCTGTAATACAAGATCCCGTGACTTACACTAAGTCACATTGCTTGCAAGGCTTGTGTGTGATGTTTTATTACCGAGTGGGCCCCGAGATACCTCTCCATCATACAGAGTGACAAATCCCGGACTTGATCCATACTAACTCAACGGACACCTTCGGAGATACCTGTAGAACATCTTTATAGTCACCCAGTTACGTTGTGACATTTGATACACACAAAGAATTCCTCCAATGCCAGTAAGTTATATGATCTCATGTTCATAGGAATAAATACTTGACACGCAGACAACAGTAGCAACAAAATGACACGATCAACATGCTACGTCTATTAGTTTGGGTCTAGTCCATCACGTGATTCACCCAATGATGTGATCCAGTTATCAAGCAACAACACCTTGTACATAGTAAGAAGACCCTGACTATCCTTGATCTACTGGCTAGCCAACTAGAGGCTTGCTAGGGATAGTGTTTTGTCTATGTACCCACACATGTATCTAAGTCTTCATTCAATACAATTATAGCATGGATAATAAACGATTAGCTTAATACAGGAATTATAATAATAACTTATTTATCATTGCCTCTAGGGCATAATTCCAACAGTCTCCCACTTGCACTAGAGTCAATAATTTAGCCCTCACATCGCCATGCGAATTACATTGTAATAAATCTAACACCCATACAGTTCTGGTGTTGATCATTCTTTGCCCGTGGAAGAGGTTTAGTCAGCGGGTCTGCCACATTCAGATCTGTGTGCACTTTGCATATATTCACGTCCTCCTCCTCGACGTAGTCGCGGATGAGGTTGAAGCGTCGTTTGATGTGTCTGCTCTTCTTGTGAAACCGTGGTTCCTTTGCTAAGGCAATGGCACCCGTGTTGTCACAAAACAGGGTTATTGGATTCAGTGCGCTCGGCACCACTCCAAGATCCGTCATGAACTGCTTCATCCAGAAACCCTCCTTAGTTGCCTCTGAGGCAGCCATGTACTCCGCTTCACATGTAGAATCAGCTACGACGCTTTGCTTGGAACTGCACCAGCTTACCGCACCCCCATTAAGAATAAATACGTATCTGGTCTGCGACTTAGAGTCGTCCGGATCTGTGTCAAAGCTTGCATCGACGTAACCCTTTACGGCGAGCTCTTTGTCACCTCCATATACGAGAAACATCTCCTTAGTCCTTTTCAGGTACTTCAGGATATTCTTGACCGCCGTCCAGTGATCCACTCCTGGATTACTCTGGAACCTGCCTGCCATACTTATGACCAGGCTAACGTCCGGTCTAGTGCACAACATTGCATACATGATAGAACCTATGGCTGAAGCATAGGGGACGGAACTCATTGGATTTCTATCTTCCTCAGTTGCTGGGCACTGAGTCTTACTCAATTGTATACCTTGTAATACTGGCAAGAACCCTTTCTTGGACGGATCCATTTTGAACTTCTTCAAAACTTTATCAAGGTATGTGCTTTGTGAAAGTCCTATCAGGCGTTTCGATCTATCCCTATAGATCTTAATGCCTAGAATGTAAGAAGCTTCTCCTAGGTCCTTCATAGAGAAACTTTTATTCAAGTAACCTTTTATGCTCTCCAAAAGCTCCACGTTGTTTCCAATCAGCAATATGTCATCCACATATAATATTAGAAACGCCACAGAGCTCCCACTCACTTTCTTGTAAATACAAGATTCTCCAACCACTTGTATAAACCCAAATGCTTTGATCACCTCATCAAAGCGTTTATTCCAACTCCGAGAAGCTTGCACCAGTCCATAAATGGATCGCTGGAGCTTGCACACTTTGTCAGCATTTTTAGGATCGACAAAACCTTCGGGTTGCATCATATACAACTCTTCCTTAAGGAAACCGTTAAGGAATGCCGTTTTGACATCCATCTGCCAGATTTCATAATCGAAAAATGCAGCTATTGCTAACATGATTCGGACGGACTTAAGCATCGCTACGGGTGAGAATGTCTCATCATAGTCAATTCCATGAACTTGTGAAAAACCCTTTGCCACAAGTCGAGCTTTATAAACGGTCACATTACCATCAGCATCCGTCTACTTCTTAAAGATCCATTTGTTCTGAATAGCCTTCCGACCTTCAGGTAGTACTTCCAAAGTCCATACTTTGTTTTCATACATAGATCCTATCTCGGACTTCATGGCCTCCAGCCATTTGTTGGAATCCGAGCCCACCATTGCTTCTTCATAATTCGCAGGTTCATTGTTGTCTAACAACATAATTGATAAGACGGGATTACCGTACCACTTTGGAGCAGTACGCGATCTCGTCGACCTGCGAGGTACGATAGAAACTTGATCTGGAGTTTCATGATCATCATCATTAACTCCCTCCTCAACTGGCGTCGCAACGACAGGGGTTTCCCCTTGCCCCATGCCACCATCCAGAGGGATGAGAGGTTCGACAACCTCATCAAGTTCTATCTTCCTCCCACTCAATTCTCTCGAGAGAAACTCCTTCTCGAGAAAAGCTCCGTTCTTAGCAACAAACACTTTGCCCTCGGATTTGAGATAGAAGGTATACCCAACTGTCTCTTTTGGGTAACCTATGAAGACGCACTTTTCCGCTTTGGGTTCCAGCTTTTCAGGCTGAAGCTTTTTGACATAAGCACCACATCCCCAAACTTTAAGAAACAACAACTTTGGTCTTTTGCCATACCACAGTTCGTATGGTGTCGTCTCAACGGATTTTATGGTGCCCTATTTAAAGTGAATGCAGTTGTTTCTAATGCATAACCCCAAAACGATAACGGCAAATCGGTAAGAGACATCATAGATCGCACCATCTCTAATAAAGTACGATTACGACATTCGGACACACCATTACGTTGTGGTGTTCCAGGCGGTGTCAACTGTGAAACAATTCCACATTGTCGTAAGTGAGCACCAAACTCGAAACTCAGATATTCACCCCCACGATCAGACCGTAGGAACTTGATCTTCTTGTTACAATGATTTTCAACTTCACTCCGAAATTGCTTGAACTTTTCAAATGTTTCAGACTTGTTCTTGATCAAGTAGACATAACCATATCTACTCAAATCGTCAGTGAAGGTGAGAAAATAACGATATCCGCCGCGTGGCTCCACACTCATCAGACCACACACATCGGTATGTATGATTTCCAACAAGTCACTTGCACGCTCCATTGTTCCAGAGAACGGAGTTTTAGTCATCTTGCCCATGAGGCATGGTTCGCACGTGTCAAGTGAATCAAAGTCAAGTGACTCCAAAAGTCCATCGGTATGGAGTTTCTTCATGCGCTTTACACCAATATGACCTAAGCGGCAGTGCCATAAAAACATGGCGTTATCATTGTTAACTGTAACTCTTTTGGTCTCAATGTTATGTATATGTGTATTATCACTATCAAGACTCAATGTGAATAATCCTCTGAGATTGGGTGCATGACCATAAAAGATATTACTCATAGAAATAGAACAACCATTATTCTCTGACTTAAACGAGTAACCGTCTCGCAATAAATAATATCGAGATATAATGTTCATGCTTAACGCCGGCACTAAATAACATTTATTTAAGTTCATAACTAATCTTGATGGTAACTGAAGTGAAATTGTGTCGATGGCGATTGCATAAACCTTGGAACCATTTCCCACGCGCATCGTCACTTCATCCTTCGCTAGCCTTCGCTTATTCCGCAGTTCCTGTTTCGAGTTGCAAATATGAGCAACAGAACCGGTATCGAATACCCAGGCACTACTACGACAGCTGGTTAAGTACACATCAATAACATGTATATCAAATATACCTGATTTTTCTTTGGCCGCCTTCTTATCAGCCAGATACTTGGGGCAGTTGCGCTTCCGGTGACCCATACCCAAGGCTGTCAGAATCGCGATTCTGAATCGGATCGGAGCTCCGTTGGTAGGATCATGAATCGTAGAATCATAACTACCAGGATCGTAGAAACTTAGATTCTATGAACAAAATTGTAGAATCGGAGGGGTTAGTTTGAATTGTAAAGTCGTAAGATTCTAAGACATGAGTCGCGATTCTGACAACTTTGCCCATACCCTTGCAATAATAGCACTTCGTTTTAGGCTTAGGTCCAGCTTTGGGTTTCTTCGTCGGATTGGCAACAGGCTTGCGCTCTTCTTCGAATTACCTTTCTTTCCTTTGTCGTTTCTCTTGAAACTAGTGGTCTTATTCACCATCAACACTTGACGCTATTTACAGAGTTCTGACTCTGCGACTTTCAGCATCGCGAATAACTCGTCGGGTGACTTGTTCATCCCTTGCATGTTATAGTTCAACACAAAGCCCTTATAGCTTGGCGGCAGTGATTGAAGAATTCTGTCAGTGATAGACTCTTGCGGGAGTTCAATCCCCAGCTCAGCTAAACGGTTTGAGTAGCCAGACATTTTGAGCACATGTTCACTGATAGACGAATTCTCCTCCATCTTGCAAGCATAGAATTTATCGGAGGTCTCATACCTCTCGATCCAGGCGTTCTTCTGAAACATAAACTTCAACTCCTGGAACATCTTATATGCTCCATGATGTTCAAAGCGATGTTGAAGTCCCGGCTCTAAGCCATACAAGACTGCACATTGAACTACTGAGTAGTCCTCCTTACGTGTTAACCAAGCGTTCTTAACATCTTGGTCAGCCGTAGCGGATGGTTCATCTCCTAGCGCAGCATTAAGGACATAATCCTTCTTCCCACCTTGCAGGAGCAACTTAAGATTACGAGCCCAGTCTACAAACTTGCTTCCATCATCTTTCAACTTAGCTTTCTCTAGGAACGTATTAAAATTCAGGGTGACTGACGCGTGAGCCATTGATCTACAACACAAATATATTCAAAGTTTACTTAGACTATGTTCAAGATAATTAGAGTTTAACTAATCAAATTACTTGCTAAACTCCCACTCAAAAAGTACATCTCTCTAGTCATTTGAGTGGTTCATGATCCAGTTCCACTAGCTCAAGTCCGATCATCATGTGAGTTGAGGATAGTTTCAGTGGTAAGCATCCCTATGCTAATCATATCAACTATATGATTCATGATCGACCTTTCGGTCTCATGTGTTCCGAGGCCATGTCTGCACATGCTAGGCTCGTCAAGCTTCACCCGAGTGTTTCGCGTGTGCAACTGTTTTGCACCCGTTGTATGTGAACGTTGACTCTATCACACCCGATCATCACGTGGTGTCTCGAAACGACGAACTGTAGCAACGGTGCGCGGTCGGGGAGAACAAAATTTCATCTTGAAATTTTAGTGAGAGATCACCTCATAATGCTACCATCGTTCTAAGCAAAATAAGGTGCATAAAAGGATTAACATCACATGCAATTCATAAGTGACATGATATGGCCATCATCACGTGCTTCTTGATCTCCATCACCAAAGCACCGACACGATCTTCTGTCACCAGCGGCACACCATGATCTCCATCAACGTGTCGCAATCGGGGTTGTCGTTCTACTCATGCTATTACTACTAAAGCCACATCCTAGCAATATAGTAAACGCATCTGCAAGCACAAACATTAGTTTAAAGACAACCCTATGGCTCCTGCCGGTTGCCGTACCATCGGCGTGCAAGTTGAAATTAACTATTACAACATGATCATCTCATACATCCAATATATCACATCACATCGTCGGCCATATCACATCACAAGCATACCCTCCAAAAACAAGTTAGACGTCCTCTAATTGTTGTTGCATGTGTTTACGTGGTGACCATGGGTATCTAGTAGGACCGCATCTTACTTACGCAAACACCACAACGGAGATGTATGAATTGCTATTTAACCTCATCCAAGGACCTCCTCGGTCAAATATGATTCAACTAAAGTTGGAGAAACGGAGTCATCTTTGAGCAACGGGGTTGCTCATAGCGATGAAACCAGTCTCTCGTAAGCGTACGAGTAATGTCGGTCCGAGCCGCTTCGATCCAACAATACCGTGGAATCAAGAAAAGACTAAGTAGGGCAGCAAATCGCACATCACCGCCCACAAAAACTTTTGTGTTATACTCGAGATGACATCTACGCATGAACCTAGCTCATGATGCCACTGTTGGGGAACGCCGCATGGGAAACAAAAAATTTCCTACGCGCACGAAAACCTATCATGGTGATGTCCATCTACGAGAGGGGATTTCCGATCTACGTACCCTTGTAGATCGCACAGCTGGAAGCATTAAGAAACACGGTTGATGTAGTGGAACGTCCTCACGTCCTTCGATCCGCCCCGTGAACCGTCCCATGAACCGTCCCGCGATCCGTCCCACGATCCGCTCCGATCTAGTGCCGAACGAACGACACCTCCGCGTTCAGCACACGTACAACTCGACGATGATCTCGGCCTTCTTGATCCAGCAAGAGAGACGGAGAGGTAGATGAGTTCACCGGCACCGTGACGGCGCTCCGGAGGTTGGTGGTGATGTTATCTCAGTAGGGCTCCGCCCGAGCTCCGCAGAAACGCGATCTAGAGGAAAAACCGTGGAGGTATGTGGTCGGGCTGCCGTGGCAAAGTTGTCTCAAAACAGCCCTAATACCTCAGTATATATAGGAGGGAGGGGAGGGACCTTGCCTTGAGGCTCAAGGAGCCCCAAGTGGTCGGCCGAAGTGGGGGGAGGAGGATTCCTCCTCCAATCCTAGTCCAACTAGGATTGGAAGGTGGAGTCCTTCTCTATTTCCCACTTCCCCCTTTTTTTCTTTTCTCTTTGATTTTCTTTCTCTCCTGTGCAGGGGCCTTCTTGGGCTTGCCCACCAGCCCACTAAGGGCTGGTGCCACACCCCTAAGACCTATGGGCTTCCCTGGGGTTGGCAGCCTCCCCCCCCCCCCCGGTGAACATCTGGAACCCATTCGTCACTCCCGGTACATTTCTGGTAATGCCAAAAACTTTCCGGTAAACAAATGAGGTCATACTATATATCAATCTTCGTCTTCGGACCATTCCGGAAACCCTCTTGACGTCCGTAATCTCATTCGGGACTCCGAACAACATTTGGTAACCAACCATATAACTCAAATACGCATAAAACAACGCCGAACCTTAAGTGTGCAGACCGTGCGGGTTTGAGAACTATGTAGACATGACCAGAGGGACTCCTCGGTCAATATCCAATAGCGGGAACCGGATGCCCATATTGGATCCTACATATTCTACGAAGATCTTATCGTTTGAACCTCAGTGCCAAGGATTCATATAATCCCGTATGTCATTCCCTTCACTACTGGAAATCAGTTTTTTGCCGTCTACTAGATGATGGCAAAGAGTGTCTTTGCCGTCAGCTGCCACAAAGCAGACGACACATAACTGGCTGATGGCATAGAATGTCTTTGCCATCAGTCACATCTTTGCCGTCAGCCGCAGACGGCAAAGAGTCGCGCAACAAACGGCAAATATATAGGTGGGGCCCACCTGACCGCGGGGACGTTAGGTCAAACTGGAGTCCCTTCTTTGTCGTGTGCTAGCGGACGACAAAGAGTCCGAAGGTAGACGGCAAAGAGTCTAGACTCTTTGCCGTCCGCCCGCAGACGACAAAGAGCTAACTCCGTGTGTAACGGCTCCACCCTGCCCCTCTCTCTCTCACCCACTGTGTAACGGCTCCACACCCCGCCCCTCTCTCTCTCACTCCTCTCTCCGACACCCACCGCCGCTACCACCGTCGCGCCGCCGCCCCTGTCGCCCCCGGCGTCGTCCTGGTGCCTCACAGCCCCGCTGCCATCGCCCCACTGCCCTCGTCGCCGCCCCGATGCCCCACAGTCCCCTGGCGCAGCTGCCCCACCTCTCCCCGACGCCCACCTGAGCCACCACCGTCGCGCCGCCACCCCTGGCGCCCCCGGCACCGCCCCGCCACCCCCAACACCCCCGGCCCCGCCACCCACGATGCCACAGCCACCCCTCCCGGTGAGCCCCCACACCCCATCCCCCCCCCCCCCCCCCGCACGGGAAAGTTGATTTTTTTATTGTTTGGTATTTAGTTTTTTGGAATTAGATTATAACTACAGAGTTGATTTTTTATTGTTATTGTAGTAGTTGTTCTTGTTATTGTAGTTGTTGTAGTTGTTGTTGTTATTTTAGTTGTTATAGTAGTTGTTGTTGAATTATTGTAGTTGTTATAGTATTCGGTGTACCGGTTGATGAGCCCTATATTCTTAGCTTTTCATATAAAGACCATCTGCCACTAGTTAGTAAGCTTAATAGAAAGAAGAGGAAGAAGAAGGGAAAAGATAAGAAGATAAGAAGGGAAGAAGAAAAAAATAAGAAGGAGAAGAAGAGAAAAAAAAATAAGTAGAAGAAGAGGATAAAGAAAAATAGGAATAGAAATAAGAGGAAGAAGAAGAAGAAGAGGAGGAGGAGAAGAGGAGAAGAAAGAGGAAAAATGAAAAGAAGAAGAAGAGAAGAAGAAGGAGAAGGAGGAGGAGGAGAAAGAGCCCTCCTTCTTATCCTTCTTCTCCTTCTTCTCTCCTCCTCCTTATTTTTTAGCTTGTTTAGCTAATTATCCTCCAAAATGACATAATAAGCTAAAAACTTGGTTAGCTCATGAATATTATATTCTTAGCTTGTTTTCCTAAAAAATGACATAATCAGACATAATTAGAATATTTGTGTTGACCGGGTGGATTTACATGTGATAGTTGTCTAGTCGCTGTGAGGTCTGTTGTGCGAAGACCTCCCCGTGCGTTGTACGAGCTCCGCCCCTGCATTCGTGGGTCAGTACAAATTTCATCTCCTTCTCGCCCCTTCATTTACTGTGGCTCGGTTTCCGGATGAAACTTTCTAGATTTAGGTAATTAAATTAATTTATCAGTATGCGTGACCAGTTTGCGTCTCCCGTTCGAAAGGGCGACATCTATAAATATGCATGTCTTTGCATATTTATAACCGCCATCCTTTCGAATTGTCCAACATTATCCATGGACAGTCCGAGTATGTGTAGATTGGGTTCGTTTTCCCGTATGCTATGCTCTGGATCCGATGCGGAATTTCTTCAGTGCCTCCCTGTTGTTCTCCGGATGCACATCCTCTCTGGTTATTGTGGAGACGTCTATCAGGAGAACAACGGGGAGGTGCTGCCAAAAATTTTCATTGGATCCGGAGCAGAGCATGGGAAAACGAACCCAATCTACACATACTCGAGTGGGATTAGGACCTATCTTTACCTATTAGCGTGTAGGTTGCCTCGACATAATAAAAATGGCGAACCTGATTAACCGATGAATATAAATGCTAAATTATATATAAATATATTTCTTCTGTCTTTAGTAGCTAGGCAAGATGAGTGATCGTGCGTGGATGTATACCGGTCACCCTAGTCAGAAAGAGATGACGAAAGAATGGTTTGTAAAAACAATGGAATTTGTGAAAGACGCATTCGCAAATGGCCAGGAAAGAAACTATTGCCCCTGTCCTGGATGCGACAACTATAAAAAGACGACAGAGGCTGTAATGATTAAACACCTGCAGAGGAGGGGTTTTAAGCCTAATTATACGGTGTGGACATTTCATGGTGAGTCTATACAACGCACAAGAGCTGAGGTGGTCCGTCGTCGCACCGACGAGCATGGTACCGGGATCGAAGACATGGTGCAAGTCTTTGATGATGCTCAGGATTCGGAAGATGAGATGGAGGAATCTGCAAAGGCCTTTTATGAAATGTTAGAGTCTTCAAAACGTCCTCTCCATGAGCACACTGAGCTCTGTCAGCTGGATGCAATTGCACAAGTAATGGCTCTGAAGGCCTAGTTCAACTTGGGAAGAGAATGCTACGACGCGATGATGACACTATTTGGACGCTTCCTACCCAAAGGCCATCTCATGCCTGCAAACCTGTACCAATCGGACAAAATACTTCCTGTACTTAAGATGCCCTATGAGAAGATAGATGCATGTGAGAAAGGATGTGTCTTATTTAGGATGGAGTATGCACACTTCAACTATTGTCCCAATTGCGAGTCTTGCAGGTATCTTGTGGTAGACAACGGTATGGGTGAGAAGAGGCAGACCAAAATCGCAGTTAGTGTTCTTCGGTATATGCCAATCGTACCAAGACTTCAACGTATTTTCATGGTCGAAGAGACATCTAGACAGATGACATGGCACAAATTGGGCAAAAGAACCGAACTAGATGCGGATGGGAATAAGATGGTGGTACACACATCGGATGGGGATGCGTGGAAACATTTCGATGGATTGCATCAGGATAAAGCGGCAGATCCAAGGAATCCTTGAGTGTGCATCGCAATGGATGGTTTTAATCCCTTCGGCATGACGGCAACCAAATATAGTTGTTGGCCTGTATTTGTCATTCCACTCAATCTCCCCCCCGGACAGATTATGCAAAGAAAGAACATATTTCTGACGTTCATAATCCCAGGGCCCAATTATCCGGGGAAGAATATGAATGTGTACCTGCAGCCGCTTAAGGATGAATTGGAAGAAGCTTGGGATAATGGGGTCAAGACATACGATGCTGCTAGAAAACAAAACTTCAAAATGCATGTGTGGTACATGTACTCTATGCATGACTTGCTGGCGTATGCACTATTCTCTGGATGGTGTGTGCATGAAAGGTTCCCGTGCCCCAATGCAAGGCAGCTCTTCAATTTCATTGGTTGCAGGAGGGTCGGAAGTATTCTTGCTTTGACTTGCATAGACAGTTCCTGGATCCTGGCCATCAGTTTGGAAAAGACAAGAAGAACTTTACCAAAGGTAAAGTTGTCAAAAACTTGGCACCACCTGCGTTGACAGGCCAACAGATCCTGGATCAGTTAAACACCCTCGATCCTGATCCAGAGCGTCCAAGGTATTTCAAGGGGTATAATTCAAAACATGCCTGGACTCACAAGCCATGCTTCTGGGATCTGCCTTACTTCAAAGACCTCCTTGTTCCACACAATATCGACATGATGCACACCGAAGAGAATACCGGAGATGCTATTTTTGGTACATTGTTCGACATAGATGGGAAGACAAAGGATAATACTGAGGCTAGAGTCGATCAAGAGACACTATGTCATTGACCGTTACAAAACATGCGAGAAGGCAAAGGAAAGCAGAAGTGGTCGAAGCCAAAGGCCTGGTTCAATCTTGGAAGGCCAGCTATGAGGGAAATTATCTTGTGGGTCAAAATGCACTTGATGCCCCCGATGGGTATGCAGAGAATCTAAAGAGGGGAGCGAGTCTTGAAAAAATAAAAATCTTTGGTCTCAAGAGTCATGATTTGCACATATGGCTAGAGCGGGTAATGTCGGTGATGTTACGTGGCTTTATTCCTGAGGATGAATGACTAGTACTGGCGGAGCTGAGCTATTTCTTACGTGTTCTTTGTGCGAAAGAACTGTCGCCTGGCGTGGTAGAAGACATGGAGGAGTTTGCACCGGAGTTGTTGTGCAAGTTAGAGAAGATCATTCCACCAGGCTTCTTTAATCCAATGCAGCATTTGATTTTACATCTACCGACCGAGGCAAGATTGGGTGGGCCCGTGCAAGATCGTTGGTGCTATGCAACTGAGAGGATGCACAAGACCCTTCGATCTAAATGTAAAAATAAGCATAGAATTGAAGCATCGATGGCTGAGGCATTCATTACTGAGGAGGTGGTAAACTTTATGACAGCACACTACGAAGCCAAAAATCATCATTTGCATAATCCGAAGCCTCGGCACAATGATGAAGACCCTAAAAAAGGTGGGTCCAACCTCAGCCTATTCAAAGGGAAGCTCGCACCAGCCGGTGCTTCGAAACCAATAACGTTGGATGTCGAAGAACGGCGGAACATTTCGTTGTATATCTTCAACAACCTAACAGAAGTGCGGCCATACATCGAGTGAGTTCTCGGCACATTTTCCCGTAACTTCTAATCCCTTGAACTGCTCTTATTCCCGGATATTTCAAACAGCTATTACGTCGCCAAATTCTCGGATGGAGCGGTGATCGAAAATGATTCCGTCGAAGAGTATGAGCTTCTGTCAAAGACAGGAGGCGGCTATGCAGGTTTCATCTCTTGGTTCAAACAAACGGTAATTATCAATAATGGACCGTTTCATTTCTTGGTCTAACTTGCGGCTAATGCAACAATCGTTTCATATTAAACTTGTTGGCTAATTCAGAGTCTATGGACGCCGAATTGGGACAAGTCGCTAATGGTTTTGTCTATAAGGTCCGTTCATTTGAGAAATACAACATCAACGGGTATCTCTTTCGTACCTTTGGCAAAGAGCTATCTATGCCCGACCGGAAATCTACAAATTGTGGTGTCTCTGCTATCGGCGAAGGTGTTATCGAGTATTATGGAAGAGTTGAAGCAATTTATGAACTTCAATTCTATGGTGAAAACCCACCGAACGTCGTAGTCTTCAAATGTTATTGGTTCCAACCGAAGTAGACTAGAAGGACTCATGAACATATGGGACTAGTCGAAATCAATCCAAACACCCATTTAGATGTTCCCGATGTCTATATTACGGCTCAACAGGCTACCCAAGTTTTCTATCTACCGTGGGCATGCCAAACGGATAAGAATCTGGAAGGTTGGTATGTTGTTTAAGAAGTGCTTCCACATGTCAGACCACCTCTCCCAAATGAACAGGATTATTAACCTCACATTAACCCAGACACATATGATGGAGAATTCTTCCAAGAAACACGTCTTTCCAAGAAACGTTTCAAGAACCGTCATGCTTCACCCAAGAACATGGAAGTAGACAGCGACAATGAATCCGACTCCACCGCTCAGCCGGAACCAGAAGACCTGGAACTCGTAGAGGTTACTGATGCGGATGACCTGTCAATGCTTCAACGATTAAAGAAAGGCCTTTCACAACTTCACGCCGTTGAACCCGACGAGCACGTCATTCATGAAGACATGCGTGATAGTGATGATGGTGATGCATTTGTTGATGATGATTATTAGTTTGTAAGATTCACAACTTAAATTATATATATTTTAATCTTTATTATTCATGTACATATTATTATTCATGTCAGTTATTCAATTATTTATGTTGTACTAATTTCTTTTATTCTTTATCATGGCAGGTCACCAGGTGTTGAAAGATGGTGGGCGCTGGTCTAGAGCGCTTGACGGGTTCTTCCCAGCCGCCCCGCACGAGGGGTGGTACTTCCCTTCCACCCCTATCTCCCCGTAGAGCCTTGGCAGACAGTCTGTCGACACCACCCGTGGGTTCTTCTTTGTCGGCAGCATTGCCCACTGGGAGAGGTGCTGGTCGGGTAGGGAAGAAGGGGAAGGGTATAGGGAGAGGTGGTGGCCGTGGAAGATCCATGAGGACTATTGAGCCGTCCTCGCCACCACCACCAGCTCATTCACCCGAGCATAGGACTACTATGGTCGACCCGTTTGCGGAGGAGGCTACGGGGACTCCGGTCCAGGAGCCTGGTGTTGACGGGCATTCGTCCCATGAGACTCCGGTCCAGGATCAACCTCGGATCGAGGTGCATTTGGCCCACGAGACTACGGTTCCGGAGGCTTCACCCGACGTGGAGAGGCCCGGATGGGATATCTGGACGGATCGGACCGAGTTGCCGGATTGGACCGAGGGTCCGGGTGGCTCAGGGGGCGGGGATGGCGGGGATGAGTTTACGGATAGTGAGGGCGATGTGCAGGTGGATGGGGCCACCGTGTACAAGCGTGGTAGTACACGTCTCCTGGTCGTGCCAGCTACCGGTGAGCAGAGGCCGGTGATTAAACCTGAAGGAGATAGGTAAGTACATTTACTCTTTTTTTAGCTTTTGCCTTCAAGTTTGTTCAAATATCTAATGTGTTGACCTTATCATACTGCAGGGGATGGGCACACCCTCGTGGAGTCCGCAAGCCGAACTCCGTCCTTGGTGTGCTTTGCCGGACAAATTTCCCGGGGTTTGTCACGTTGCTTGGTGAGGGTCAGGTTCCTACACTTGGATTTTCCTGGGAGCACTACCAGACTGCGCAGGCCCCGCTGGAGGAGATTATAGATGGTGTCTTGTGCCACACGAGGGCCGAGATGTTGATCAAGAGCTTTTGGGTAAATTATCCTTTTACACAATATAAAATTAACAATATAGCTAATTATTCTACTAATCGGTGTTTTCACGTCTGATTGCAGACCTTCTATAGGTGTGAGGATGGATATGAGGAGGAGGCGGCCAAGGTTCTCGAGGCCGAGTGTAGGCGGTTACTACAAAACTTAAGCCACGAAGCTCGGCCGGAGGCTATTCGAGACTACTACGCCACGCGTGGTATTAAGAAGCAGAAGAAGGATTGCCGCGGAAAGTTTCTGAAGAAGGAGCAATATATGAAGGTAATTACCTATTCTTAAGTCCTTCTACGTAGTTTTCTTGATTTCATTCATAGGCGTAGCGCTCAAAATTCTTTCTAATAACTTACAAGTGCCCCCGGGATGGTGTGCGGATAAGATGGATTGTTGGGAGGCGTTGGTTGATGAGTGGTGCACACACAGCTGGTGAGCCGTCCACGAGAATGCGAAGGATCGGTGTAGCCAAATAGTTGGTGTGCTACACCATCAAGGCAGCGCCAACTTACTTCAGTTCGGACGAAACTGGGTATGTGATTTGCTTCATGATTCATGCAATTCATTCTTCATGCTAATATTTTGTTCCTCTCTTTTAGGCGCATCACAATAAGACGGAGATGCCACACTTGTACGACCTTTATGGCATGGCCCATACTGCCTCGTACAAGAAGGTGAAGGCATTCTCTGAGTCTGACCTGGATGATCCAAATAACTTCAACAACATATCATCCCACCACAAGCTCGTGACATACAGGGACACGGGGAAGGCTACGGAAGGGGATGACTTTAACCCGAGCCAGGAACCTTTGGATCCAGAGCTGGTGATGATATCTGGTGGCGGGAGGCCCCATGGCTCGATAGCCATTGGAGATGGGATAATACGTTGTCGACTCACTCTCCCGGAGATCAAGGCGCGCCAGTCGAGCAGCTGTCCTGAGATAACGCGTCGTCCACGGCCAGTCGATCTTGCCATCGAGGTTAGTTGTATGGACTAAGAAAACTTTCATCCATTTCATTATGTGTGTCACCATAGATCATTACTGTGGTAACGAGGAATGGTGTTTCAGGCTGCTCTTCAGAAAGAGAGAGCGGCAAACCAGGATTCTCTTGAGAAAGAGAGATTGGCAAGCCAGGCTGCTCTTCGGGCTGCTCTTGATGAGAGGGACCAGACCACGACATGATTGATTGAGGAGGAGAGGGCCCGGAATGAGGCGGGTCAACGGGCCCTGTACGAGCTTTTTGTGGTAAGTTTTTTTCACATTAGCCAAATCATGTGTGTAATGTCTGTTTCATTACTAACTAATATGACCCACTCTTGAGGGTGTGTGCGAGAAGAGCGGTCAAGTCCCTCCGCCAATGCCCGTCTTCTCTTTGATTGGCACGGCGAGTTTCATTATAAACTACTATTAATAATTGAGTGTCATCATGCTAACTGAGACATTGCAAAATATCTTTTCTGCAGAATAACTCCCGAGCGTCATCGCACGACCCTTCTCCAGGTGTTTCTCCTCCTTGATGACCACTACGGTAAGTTTCTCTTCTCCTCTTTCATATTCTCCTTGCCTTAATTTCCCCAACAATGACATAATTAGCCCATTTAGCTCCAAAATGCCATAATAACCTCAAAATGGCATAAGAACCTTGGTTAGCTCATTAATATTATATACTTAGCTTGTTTTCCTCTAAAATGGGATAATTAGCCCATATAGCTCCAAAAAGACATAGTTAGCTAATTGAGCTCCAAGAAGAGAAGAAGAGGAGAAGAAATAGGAAAAATGAAAAGAAAGAAGAAGAAGAAGAAGAAGAAGAAGAAGAAGGAGAAGGAGGAGGAGGAGGAGAAGGAGGAGAAGGCCAAGGACCTTCTAGTCCTTCTCCTCCTTCTTCTTGATTTCTTCTTCTTCTCCTCCTCCTCCTCTTTCTTCTCCTCTTTCATATTCTCCTTGCCTTAATTTCCCCAACAATGACATAATTAGCCCATTTAGCTCCAAAATGCAATAATAACCTCAAAATGGCATAAGAACCTTGGTTAGCTCATTAATATTATATACTTAGCTTGTTTTCCTCTAAAATGTGATAATTAGCCCATTTAGCTCCAAAAAGACATAGTTAGCTAATTGAGCTCAAAGAAGAGGAGAAGAGGAGAATAAATAGGAAAAATGAAAACAAAGAAGAAGAAGAAGAAGAAGAGAAGAAGGAGAAGAAGGAGGAGGAGGAGGAGGAGGAGAAGGCCAAGGACCTTCTAGTCCTTCTCCTCCTCCTCCTCCTTCTCCTCCTTCTTTATTTCTTCTTCTTCTTCTCCTCCTCCTCCTCTTTCTTCTCCTCTTTCATATTCTCCTTGCCTTAATTTCCCCAACAATGACATAATTAGCCCATTTAGCTCCAGAAAGACATTATAAGCTCAAAATGGCATAAGAACCTTGGTTAGATCATTAATATTATATACTTAGCTTGTTTTCCTCTAAAATGGGATAATTAGCCTATTTAGCTCCAAAAGACATAGTTAGCTAATTGAGCTCCAAGAAAAGGAGAAGAGGAGAAATGAAAAGGAAGAACAAAAATAAGAAGAGAAAGAGAAGAGAAGGAGAAGGAGAAGAAGGAGGAGGAGAAGAAGAAGAGAAGAAGGAGGAGGAGGAGGAGGAGGAGGAGGAGAAGGAGGAGAAGGCCAAGGACCTTCTAGTCCTTCTCCTCCTCCTCCTCCTTCTCCTACTTCTTCTTTATTTCTTCTTCTTCTCCTCCTCCTCCTCTCTCCTCTCCTCTTTCATATTCTCCTTGCCTTAATTTCCCCAACAATGACATAATTAGCCCATTTAGCTCCAAAAAGACATTATAAGCTCAAAATGGCATAAGAACCTTGGTTAGCTCATTAATATTATATACTTACCTTGTTTTCCTCTATAATGACATAATTAGCCCATTTAGATCCAAAAAGACATAGTTAGCTAATTTAGCTCCAAGAAGAGGAGAAGATGAGAAATGAAAAGAAGGAAGAACAAAAAGAAGAAGAGAAAGAGAAGAGAAGGAGAAGGAGAAGAAGGAGGAGGAGGAGAAGGCCAAGCACCTTCTAGTCCTTCTCCTCCTCCTCCTCTTTCTCCTCCTTCTTCTTTATTTCTTCTTCTTCTCCTCCTCCTCCTCTTTCTTCTCCTATTTCATATTCTCCTTGCCTTAATTTCCCCAACAATGACATAATTAGCCCATTTAGCTCCAAAAAGACATTATAAGCTCAAAATGGCATAAGAACCTTGGTTAGCTCATTAATATTATATACTTAGCTTGTTTTCCTCTATAATGACATAATTAGCCCATTTAGCTCCAAAAAGACATAGTTAGCTAATTTAGCTCCAAGAAGAGGAGAAGAGGACAAATGAAAAGAAGGAAGAAGAAGAATAAGAAGAAGAGAAGAAGAAGATAAGGAGAAGGAGAAGAAGAAGAAGGAGGAGGAGAAGAAGAAGGAGAAGGAGGAGAAGAAGGAGAAGGATCCCTCCTTCTTCTTCTTCTTCTTCTCTCCTCCTTCTTCTCCTCCTTCTTCTCCTTCTTCTTCTCTACTTCTTTTTTCTTCTTCTCCTCCTCCTTCTCCTTCTCCTTCCCCTCCTCCTCCTCCTCCTCCTCCTTCTTGTTTTTCTTCTCCTTGTTC